>NC_090445.1:1707041129-1707666129 GCF_031143425.1 Pleurodeles waltl | reverse complement strand
ATCTTTGTTTCAACATCAACAATGCAGAACTTTTTGTCATAGTGGTTGGATGCCTCAGCAGTTCGACATCAAACTGGTTTTCATCCTCTCCCTCACATGCCTACCACCCTCTCGGAGGTTTCGAGGGTCTGCCTTCATCAGTGTCTCTTGTCTTGGACCAGTGTGGCTCCTTGGGCTTCACTCTGTTCCTCCAGAGTTGACAATTTTGACATTACTGCCACTCTCTTTGAGTCAGATGTCCTATGCTTGATCATCTATCAGCTCTGAGGGATTACCTTTTGTTTGTATTCCTCCCTCAACGCTTCTTGAGTCTCTTCCCGGTTTGGTCCTAAACTATTTCAAAGTTTCAGCACTTCCCCATGGGCCTTCTCTGACACCAGGATGTCTTTGTCGTCATTCAACAGGCACAGATCTTTTAAGGACTACTATTCTCTCTGTTGGGATGGAGCACGTAATGTGCCCACCTCTCCTTCTGCCTTGCCCTGATGGTCTTGGGCAAGAACTTAGAGAATGCCGTACTATCCTCTGTACTATAGTCCGTAGGGAGGCAGAGGTTACAGACCTCTTGCATTTTTCTGTGTGTACTTTTGCAGCACTAGGGGCAGAATCTAAAGGCGGTATATGCTCCATGCCCCTTTCTCATTCTGCAACCACATGGTCTTGTTGCGTTGGTCTTCTCACCTCAGAGTTCCTATGTGGTTTCAGCATTTTCTCTGTGCTCTTTTCATCCCATCCGTTGTCGTCAATCCTCTTCCCTCAATGGTGATTTTGGTGGAAAACCCTTTTTCTTTCTGCAATTTCTTCTTCCTAGACTTCTAGACCCACTAGCAGAAAAAAAAAAACAAGGTGGCGACTGCATCAAGGAACTTCCAGGGCATACATCTGACTTCACATGAGGAGGGGTCTAGGCCCAAACTGTCAACAATGCCCACTGGAAAAACATTTTTTTTAAATAAAGAAGGTAAAGAGACTTTGTAGAGGCATCACGGAATAATGCACAGCATTAAGATTCCAGAGAAGATTTATGCTGCAAGACTGTTTGATCTTGAGTAAATCATAATCATTCAATCCCTATGTCCCTATCTGCCATTATGTGAGAACTTTGAAACAGACTGACGGTAGGAAATCAGCACTAAGTTCATAATCATTCATGATTAGTATTTCATTACATTTTAGGTTAATGGGACTAAATGGGGATAGTTGACAGGTGATGGCCACCTGAACCACTAATGTAAATGATGAATCAAACACAATATTCTGTGACATGCTATTTTTCATTAGGATTGCAAAAATATTGTGCAGAAATGGCAAATTTCCAGCAGATACATTATTGGTGTGACACAGATGCTGACTCACAATGATGTACGTTTCTTTTTGAGACACTAAAATGGTCAAAATCTTAATTTTAAGGATGTTAAACTGCTGGTCCCAAGGCTGGAAATTAACTAAGTTACTGCTTTACTGTAGGTGCTTGCATTCTTAACAATATGTCTAAAGACAAAGGTGTCCCTAAAGATGTGCAAGACACCTTTGTGTTATACAACTTCTTAATCCTTTTGTCTATGTAAATTAGAGCTCCTCTGCACCGCTCTTGATTACTGAGTGTAGAGCTGCAGGAGGAGCTTCATAGACTTCCCCTCTTTGTCTGAGAGGAGCAGCCAGCAAACAGAAGCAGATTGCTGCTGTTTAACTGGCAGGCATCTGAAAAGTTCACAGGGAGCAAAAGCTGCCTGCATGCCATCCAATGAGAAACCAGGATTTAGATCCATTGCATGTGTTTAAGAGGATGCTTTCAAACATTTACTCAGGGTGGGGTGTGCTTTGGAACTGCACGGCCTGCTTGCTTTAATCCTGTTACTGGGTTTAATAAATGAATGAAGGAGGTGATTGGCTGTTGCATGGCTTTACAACCTATAACAAGTTACTGTGCAGTTGATTTAACTTCAATAACTTACATGATTCACAGCAGGCTGATGACAAAAACATATTTTTGAATATGGTGTGTAAAAAGGGGCAAACAAAGCAGTACCATTTAGGACCAGTGGACATTTCACGATGGAGAAAACACCAACAGACTCTTGACGCCTGCGTTTGTCCGACAGTGATTGTTTTTTTTTTTTAACAGGGTGCACCCCCATACCATTGCTTTCTTCCCAACCCAGCCACAGCCATTATCATCACTTCTAACTGCAGTGCCGATTAATAAAAAAATAAATAAGTGTTCACACTTTTGAAAAGTTTAATGATATGAGGTATCATGTTACCAAAATGCTCTCCGATTAGATGCAAATGTTTGCAGAAGCTTGTAAGCAAGAGTGATGATTCTTTGCTTTCAAAATAAAATGTTCAGGAAAAAATGCAAGTAGGGAAAAAGGTTTCACTAACATGAAATTTGAGGTGCCATTTCTTTGAAGCGTCATTTAGTAAAATGTGTTGATGCATGCTGGTATTTCCAAAAAATATTTGAAATGGAAAATCAGTGTAACCATTTTCAACACGATTATGGGAAGCTTGAAAATGAACAAGCACTGGCAAAGCCAACTGATCTAACATTTTTTGTCTCTTGATTTTGTCAATACATGTCTTGTTTTGACATGGCTTTCATAACACATTGTTGTGGAAGCTGCCAGGCCCTCACCACTGTAAGAAAACACTGGCAAAAAGAAAAACATGTTTTTGGTCTCAAAAGCACACATTGCCACCATTGTGTAACAAAGGCCCCTCGTGCCCCTTAGCACAGCACCTCCCCTGAGTGAGTCTGGAGGGAGGAGGGCCTCTATGTTCTTTGCAGGAGGCCCCCTCCAATTTCGTTACGCCACTGATTGCCACAATAGTTCCTGGCACTGAACAAAACTACTCTGTGTGCCAATATGCTCCTTGTAGAAGAACAGAACGAGATCACTCACAGTAAAGCCGATCGATAGAGAGAGAAATAGAAGTGTAATAAAAACAAAATGTCTTTGTTAATGCCAGACCTCATTAGGGACCCAATTCTAAAAGAAAGTCACAAACATGCACCCATGGTATATGTCTTTGAATTAGTGGCTTTAATGAATTCACAAGAACTTACAGAAGTAGACCAGGAAATCGCACTCCTAGAAAATATTTGTGAACTGTATTTTAGCACAAGCAAATATGCATGTGAAGATTTGCTCATGTGAAAATCTATTGAGCGTTTACAAGTCCACTTTCCCTCCAACCACTTTTTTCCCAAACCCTGGAAGAATTATTTCTGCCACTGTATGGAATAAACTTCCAAACTTTATTAGAGGAGAGCTGGGGAAAATCCTTAAAACATGCAAGTTAGTAGGTTTGCATAATCAAAGCCATTCCCGCCCTGGAACTACTGCTTACTGCTTCCTCCAGCCCCAGTATGTAGATCTGCGCAAAGGTGGCAAAATAAGAAAACTGCTATATTAGGCATTGAAATTGTAAGTGTGCAAACATACTATAGTAGTAGCCCTGGCATAATCAGAGAGGCTATTATCAGAGCTCTTACATAATGAGTTTGCTGCTATAATGTGTTGCCACACTACATGGTGCCAAAGGGACAAGTAGATTTATTTTACAGCACAAGTGGATTTAAGAAGCAACCTGTCTCGTGGACAAGTAGATATTTTAATAAATTCCACACCCCTGCATGCTAAGGTTTCAAAATTTCTTAGGAAATTAAATCACCTTTTCCACTGAATCTCACATGTCTGTTTTCTTTTTGGGAGCACCCAAGCCCTTCATCAGATTTGATATGAATTGTTGTTACCGATATGTGCACAGACACTGACTTATTATAGATGGGGTATCTCAGAGTTATTGGCATTCCTTTTATTGGTTCAAGTACAAGGTAATATATACGGACGCAATTGTTGCATTTCCTGGCTTAAATTTGTCCACTTCCATCGTAAAGGACCTTAAGCCCCATGGTTGACAACTGCCCTTAAAGCTGCTCAATGTAAAAAACTGGCGGGAGAATGGCATCTAACTATGTCAACACACCCAAAGATATTTACAGGACAGCAGTTTGTAACTATCAGAATGCATTAGCTAGGCCTGCCCTGCCTATCCCAAAGAGAAAATTGAGAGTGCCAAACATTCACCAAAAGGGATTTTATTCATTGTGAAGACTATTCTAAATGCTACCTTCTCTAAATAAAAAAGTAACTCCCTCATGAGCCATCCCTGACAGTCTTCTGTTTTTGGATTATGTTTCCTTTTCACCATCTGGGTGATCTTTTAACTCTCTCCAATAACATTTAACAACACTGATCCAAATTAATTAATGCTAGTCTGGATCTCTTGCCAACTTCTGCGCCTCAAGTATTTTTTTATTTTTTAATGTAATTGCTGACATACTTAGTCCTGTTTCATCCATTTAACAAATACTTATTTTTCCAATGTCACTTTGCCAGCCAGCTGGAAATGCCTTCTGTTGTGCCTTTATTCAAGAAGTTAAGTCTTGTCTCCAGTCTATAGCAGTATTTCTTTCTGATCGTACTACCCAAACTAATTGAAAAAACTGCAAAGTCGAGTGGCCATCCAGATGGGTAGCACTCAGGCTTTAGGCCGGAACACAGCCATTGCCATGTTTGCAGCCTAGGAACATCAAAGAACTATCTTAGGATGTGGCAGAGCAGCCACTTTAATCTTAATGGCTCTGTCAGCAGTGCTAAGCAGTCTCTCACTCCATTATGCTAGAAGATATCTTTAGCATCAGGATTCACAAAAATGCCCTCAGCTCACTGCACTTATTCTTGACCTGCAGATCACAATCTATCGTTTTGCCACGCTATAGATCTTTCTCTCCTCTGATTGAAGCTTTGTTACTAAGTCCTTCCTTGATTAATGTACACATGGGTCACTTGGTGCCATGACAGATATTTTGGCTTTGATATTCTATCTTATGCAGACACTACACTACTATTAGTATTGATTTCTTAACCATCTGTACAATTTGGGAGAAATTTGGATCTTGCTTGGTCTGTATCAAAGCTGATGAATGCTAGTTGCTTAAAGCTCAACAGTGAGAAAACAGAAGCATTACTATTCAGTAAGCACAATACATCCTTATCGTACCAAGGGTGGCCTACTGACATGGATCAAACTCCAATTCCATCTTCTACTGCTAAACAAATTGCCATCAGATTTGATCAGTATCTATCTTTTGTGTTTCCAGCCTCACTGTTTACAGCCTGTAGCTTTGTATTACCAAAAACACTCAAACACTACTCCTGTCATCCCACAATGCAACTGTCAATGCATGACTCACTGCTAAGTTAATAGTAACTCCCTCTATTTGGACCTTCCACCCCACCTGATGCAAAGGTTAGAAGGTGTCCAAAATGCTGCTGCACGACTCCACTGCAGGCATCTAAAAAGCTTTTAAGTATTCTTTAATTCCCTCCACTTAGCCTTCAGAGTTTTCAGTTGAAGAGGGCTTTCCTACATCCAATCCCTTTCTCTTCCTAGATCCTACCCACTGGAATTCTATCCCCTTTCAACTCCAAATCCATCAGCTTGAAAACGGTTTTCAGAAAACAGCTTGGCTCTTCTATCTGACCTAGCCGTCTCTCTCGCTCTCGATTTCTGCCTGAGTCATTACCTCTATTCAGTGCCAGCACACCTTTTTTGGGCATACCGGCTTAGACATTTTCATTCTTTCAGAGGCTTCCTGAAAAACCTCATCATTTAAGAATCACCAGTAGCTTCCAACCTTTTGCGCACCTGGAAGATGGATTTATGACACGAAAGCCGATGGCTTGAAGTCTACACTGGTTCAGTAAGGTTTCCTTTGTCCGTTAAGAGATTACTGGAGTTTATTCCTCCTTGTTTGTGACATTGGTACAAAATGTGTTCGCATTATATATTTGTCTATGACTTTCCAATGCTTCTGAAGGAAGGAACTGATGGTTAGACCACCATTAATCCTAGCACGCTGGTGTGGTTTTTGTATGCTTATACTTCCACATGTGCATATTGTTATTTATGGGCTGCGAGTGAATGATGCACTGATGGGGTTACCGTGATTAATCGTAACCACATATAACAAACTGGAAAGGGGTGATGTAGCTTCTTATGTGGGTTTGGGAGATGGTACAAGGATGTTGAAGCTCCAACATGTGTTCAGCTTTTTTTATGAACTGCATCAGAGATGCTGCAAGCCTGATGTTTACCATGTTATAGACACATATTGGGAAGAGCTTCCTTGGGCATTTCTTTTTTAGTATTTCTTCATTTCCAATGTGAAATGTCCGAAATCCTTGTATTGGCCCAAAAAATATTCTACCAGCCAGTACCTTTCTATGTGACACAGTATTTTGAAGATGATACAGACTTTAATGAGTACCAATCCTACTAGGCATCTTTACCATAAAGCATCTTGAGCACAGTCAGGAATAGTAGTGAGCAACTATCTGATACTCTCCAGGTGAGAAAGGACCAGGGACTGGACGGTGAACTAATATACAGGACCTACTTGGTTTCTGTTTTCTAAGTAGCGCTAAGTCACTTCTTCTTGAATAATCTTTCAGTTTATCATCCACATAGCATTAGTTGAAAACAATTGTTAGCAATTTTACTGGAGGCCTAAGATGCTGTCTTTCAGGGTCACAGCTTTTCTTTTACCCATATCCAAGAAGAAGAGAAGATAATGCAAACTCTAAACCTGCAGAGTTGCAGAACCAAGAGGGGCAGCCCAGGCCAGGCTAACCTGGGCCCTGAAGGGCGCAGACAGGCCCCTGTTTGCCCCCGTCGCAACCCAGGTGTGTCCTGATGTAGAAGAAAGCAAAGTGCCCTGTAAGTGCTCTGGTGTCTCCTCCTGCTCGCTGGGGGATTGTGGTTAATGCAGCCCTTCCCCCACCTGCAGCAACACAGATCGAGCATCCTGCACTGCAGGAAAGCAATATGTGTTATGAGGGCTCTGAGATCTCCTCCCCTGCCTCCTGAACTCTGGGGGATTGTGGGCAATGCAGCCGTTCCCCAGCCAGCAGAAACACACATCTGGATAAATAACCCTCTCTGAATGTTTTCTGTGAAACTACTTCTTTTAAGTTTGGTCATTTTAAAACGGCATCTGTGGTATGTACTGTGATCTCATAGAATGTAATGGTTTAAATAACAGAGAAACTACAGAGTTGTCCAGCAAGGTTTCGAGGGATGGCCCAGGACCAGAATTGGATCAGAAGTTCTCACAATGTTATTCCTGGTCCACATCCTAAACCCCTTTGGAAGAGAAACGATCTCACAAAGATCACAAGCCCACATACTCCCTCACATTTTAGGTCGTCCTGAAACAAGCACCAGTGGTTAATGGTGGCCTTGGGGCTACACGCAGAAGAGCTTCAATAAGCTGGGAAATGTTAAAGTCCTTTTCTTTTTAAAAGATGAAGGGACGACCAGACATTCAAGTTATCAAGTGTTATTTATTGTTATGAATGGTATCAGGGTTTTTCAACCAATCCATCCCCCACAGCAGCCCCTGAATGCTCAACCTCACCTTACTGAGTCACATGCAGAAAAGATCAAAACTGGCTATCCAAATGAAGCGCATGGAGTACTGAGGTCCTGGGACAAATAGCCAACTACCCATTAAATACAAACTGAAGCTAGACTTCTTGACACATAGTACTCCCCTGCCGTGGCGCTCATCCACTTTTCCTCATCCCTCAGATGGAAGAGGATGCCATCTGAAACAGGTACAAACAAAAAACAGATCCAGAACTTTCCGCACAGAATCCAACTTGAGGTTTACGGGATGAAAGCCCAACAAGCAGCAGCCTAGGGACGATGCAAGTTTTGACACAAAATTCTTATTTCAACACCTCATGAAGTTGTTGTCTTTTGCTCCTCTAACGATCTTTTCAGTGAATCTAGATCATCTCCCACAGTATCAGCTATCCCCTGCCTCAGCCTCTCCTTCACTCCCACCAATAGTGCTACAGAGCTGACTGCTCTCAAGGATGTAGCAAAACAGCCAAAGCCTCTCTTCCTGACACATCCATGTGACTAGCTTGTCAGACGAGGATGCAGTGTGGACTTCCTGTGGACAAATGTTATCACAGCATCAGTGGGGTGCTTACTCCTCCAGAAAGATAGGTCTTGGTCCAAAGGGTTCTGCTTAGTTAATACAACTTCAGTGCCAAAGTATAAAGAAGTCCCAGGTCACAGAGAACTGCACCTATGGCAGAGTTGGTCAGAATACAGTCCCTGACAACAACTCAGATCATAAGGACATTAAATGCAGTGGTATCATGTAGGGCTAACACTCATTTTGCTGAATAGAGGAAAATGGTGCTCAAGCAGCACTGGATTTAATGCATCTCCTTAAAGCACATGGAGTAGCCTGATACCCAGTCAGACTAAGATGCTTCTTTGTCATTATGGAGTTACTGGTGCATGGTGATCTTGCTCTTTTGGCACTAGATTTTGCTCTTGGGTCACGCTCATCTAAGATAAGATCATGTTTCTAATGAAGGGAAACAAATCGGAGGAGCAGATAAGCAGGGACACTTGGGGTATATCTGTTAAGACAGGAATATTCTCCTTGGCCTTAGACAGAGAATCCATCAGTGTGGACCGCTGGTACTCCTACAGCCAGACTCACAAAGGTAAACTTACTTTCTTCTAAACTTAGACCAAAGTCTAAGTTTATGACTTTCGGTATTCACAAAGGGCATTTCCGAATAGTATCTTTACATCCGCACTCAGGACAGAGTATCCACTCCGGATGCAAACAGTACACTCCACATGCAGAGTGGCATCTCTGCCCAAGTGCAGACGTAAAGATACTACTTGTAAATGCCCTCTGTGAATACCAAAAGTCGTAAACTTAGACTTTTGGTCTAAGTTTAGACCAAAAGTCTAGGTTTACCTTTGTGAATCAGGACCCTAGAAGTCAATCCCCTTGGGCGACATAGCACTGTGAAGTTAAGATAGAGCACATGAAAGGACTGATAGCATGAAGAGCACAGATGAAGTCTCTGCCTATTTCCATGTCCTACCAGCAACAATACTGTCAATGGTACAACCCTACACCCCTACCCTTACAGTCTAGGCGTCAGACTTACCTGCAGCCTCCTCCTCAGGCTCTGACAAGTCTTCACATTTCTGCAACTCTTCTTCAATATCTGTATCGGAGGACACATCATCTTCGTCTTCATAGTCATCTTCTTCCTCCTGTTCCTCATTCTCTTTTTCGTCCTCCTCGGATTCTTGATCAATGGAAGAGGAGGCAGGAGATCCCTAAAGATCATAAAATTGTTAAGCACTTGCAAATCAGTCAAACAACTACTTTCATGCTAACTTGTTCTTTTAGGTGGAGGGTTGTATTAGCCACTGTGCAAAGAACAAAACAGTGTCTGGCTTAAAACAGGAAAGGTAACGCACCCTTAAGTGCTGTTAACAAATCCCTAGGAGGGACAGTCAGTGTCACCACTCGGAAATCCCTCCCTCTCGCCCTATTCCACTGCTATGGGAAGGCTACAGTAAAAGAGAAACTGCAAGATTGTTTTCCCCTTACAGAGTTTTCCTGGAATTTATTTTGCACTTGAAGCCATCACTGGTGCTGCATATTTCCAGGACTAGCACTCCCAGACCAAATATGTCCCAAAGATACGCACTGCGCTTTACCAAATTATGTTAAAGGGCTTTTAAATGTGGGTGTTCTCATCCAAGAACGTTCAATATGCAATGGGGAACACACAAGGAAAATCTGCCTGCAAACATGCAATGGTTCTTTATTTTTCTTCCTTTAATGGTCAATAATCAAAAGTGAATTACTTGTAACAATAGATGTCAGAGAAGGGTACTGTCTTAAGATTAACAGCTCTGAAATAATATTCCACAGTCTGAATATCCTCTAAAGAACCTTCACAAACATCACACTATGCTACACCAGCTAATTTTACTTACCTATAATTCAAGTTCCCCTGCGTGGGTGTACACCCCAGATTACCCAAGAATTAATGCTAGGCTTGTCGACAGTCAGTGGTTTGATGCCATGAGTGTAGGACATCCACAATTAAAAGGATTTGTGTCAAATCTCAGTGAATTTAGATAGATTAGTTGCCCATTTTGAAACTTGACCGTATTTTACTAATCTGCGTGCCAAAAATTCCCAGTAATGCTTAGACTACGTCACACCTGTGCTCGATAACGGTAGGGATTGTATGTATTAACGGCCACTTATAAAGATAAAGCAGACATTCTGTGCTGCCAAGAAGACCTGCACTTGAGAGACTGCCACACCCATGTCCTAATCTAGAAACTCTTCAGCGGGCCTAGTACAAGACGCCCTTACTCAGTAAATGCTTTGAAAGCCATGTCCACAGTCTACTTGCTGAGAATGCGACTTCACACCAGTTCACCCACCAACAGCTGGGCTGGCGAAGGAAAAATGTGCTGAAAACCTAGATGATGCAAAGAACGTCCTTATACATGTATGCCTGACTTTGCTTTCAAAGCTTGCATCTATGCTTTTAACCATGCCAGGGTGAGGGTCATAGCAGATGATTGTACTGCCTTTATAAATGCGTTAGAGACCATTTTTGAGAGGCACGATCAACATTATTAAGCGCAGGAAAAAAAAGACCAATTACCCAAGATACTTGGGGACTTCAATACGAATATCAAGGTATTGTTTCTCAAGAAAGATTGGGCAGAATCAAATTTGTTTTGCTTTTTCTGAAAAGGGCTGAAGGAGGATTTAAAACATGAGCGAGCCTGCCTAGCCAGACCCACCTCACTTTTGGACTCTGATTCACCGATTGTGCAAATAAACAAATGCAAACAGGAAAGAAATCTAGAGAAAAACAAAGAATCAATCACTATATTAACTTCCACTACATACTTCATTCCAGCCTTCCCTTGGCTCCACTTGCACAGGTTCCGGAGCCTGAAAAAAAGTCTGTGCTGATGGTAGTAACAGAGACCTCTCACAGGGGGAGACTGGGAAAGACAACTTAAAACGGACCTGTATCTTTGCTGTGGTACCTGCACAATATGCTCTAGAAGGAGCCTGGAAAACGGCCTTAATGCAAGAAAATGATACACACAGCTTACCAGATTCCAGCCTCATCAGGAGTTTTCATACTTCAAGCAATATTGGAATTTCAAAATCACATTTTGCTGCGTTATTTTTTGGAGGAGTGCAGGCTTACATGGGCATACAATGAACAAGAAAAAATAATCAGATTCCACAGTAAAAGCAGAAGGAACGTCAATGCCCTTGGGAAAGGGTCTAGAAGATTACTTTGTACCTCAGTATTTCTCAGCACCATGCATTATTGCCCTTCGACTATTGCCACTCCACTGTACCCAGTCATTCTGGGAATACAATGGCTGTCATTACACAACCCATATATAAACTGGTCTGTCAAGACTGTTTCTAGGTTTCAGTTTTTTGTCAAACATTGTATCTCTGTTCACAATCATCACACCATCAAGAAACTGTAGCTCAGGTCTCTACACTTACAACAAAATAATTTCAACGAAATACCATGAATTCTCGACTGTTGAGACGGACACCATCACACATAATCTGCTCCATGGACTTGAACTCTAGTGCCACTGTACTTTTCAGAAGGGTCCATGTTTATTCTTCTGCTGAACAAAAAGTGTTAAGATTATCTTGCCAAAAACGTCCGAAAGTGCTTGACTGCCCCTTGATAATCTCTTGCACAACTATTTTAAATTCCAAGAAAGGACTCTGCCTAACTACAATAATACATAGACTATTGAGGTTTTCACCACATGACCACAAGGGATCGGTATCCACTTCCTATAATCACAATCATTCTGGATGCTGAAAAAGACACAAATGTGTTTACTAAATTAAATCTAAGAAGGGTTAATTTTCTCCTTCACAGAAAGGAGGGAGATGAATAGAAACCTGACTTGAGGACGCTTCTCTGACACTATCGATACAGAGTATATTGTATACCTCAAATACATTTTTATTTTCTCTAAAACCCTACAAAACACGCAGACCATGTCTAGGAGGGATTACTTCACTTAAGGAAACATCAATTCGTGGGCAAATCGGACGTGTTTATCTGACAAGACGTTAGATGAATACCTTGTTATGTACCCTCCATAGAAGAATTAGCCACAGAAACTCAATGTCGAATGGGATAAGCCAATCACCATAGAAAATTCATAAAGAACTTTGCCCTGATCAGGACATCTATCAATGACTCACTATAGACAGGGAAGCCTTTCCAGTGGATTAAAGAATTTTTAGGCTTTTAACCCAAAAATAAAAAGCACTCTACAGAAGCACTGGTCCTTCTCCAGCCAGAAAGGCTTTTTGGTGGAAACTGAACTCCCTAATTGAGCTATTGGGCAGTCTTTATACACACAAGGCAGATTATGAATATCTTAGCGCTCACTAAGCTCGCAAGTTAACCAAGCTAAAGATAAAGGACTATGTTTTAGAAAAAGAACTAGTTGTCATATAAGGAAGATTTTGATGAATGGATCCATTTTCTATTTTAAACACATCAAATTATTACCTGTACCAGTCATTTCAATCTACAATCACTACAGCAAACAGAATGCCTAAAGAGGTGACAAGCTAAATGGGCTTTTTTCTTCCAACAATAGGATTTTGCCCCAACATGGATCCCAGGGCCACAAAAGTTTATTAAGAAAAAAACTTTGAACAACAATAACTTCTTAGCAGAGTGAAAGTTCTGTCTTCCATAACATTTCTGGCCTCAATCTCTATAACAGAATCCTTCCTTGACCTCCTCCAGATAGAAACAATGGTAAAATGCACCAAACTTTGGACTAAAGAGGAGCACAAGTTGGCGTACCATCAAGGGCTCCTTTTCAATTATAAAAAGATTATGTCCTCACTGAGGAACTCCACTTATCTGTGTTATAGTTGCACGGATTACCTGTTTTTTTTTGTTTTCACTCCGATTGCCTGTTATTACGTAAAGATCTTATACTTTAGCACTTTTGGTAGTCTTCTATTCACCAAAATATAAAGGCACATCAGATTTTGTGGAGTTGTTCAAACCCGGAAAGCTACATTTTTTTTAGAATTACCTGAACAAACTTGGGAAATACAGACTACCGTTAACTTAGTGAAATGTCATGGCTGTACTGCTATTAAGGGCATTATAGACTTATTCTCCAAGATGGGCCATTTTTCCTCCCAATCTAAAATTCCTATAGCAGCTGAGATAGCGATAATTTCTTTAAAAAAAAAAAAAATTCTGATCATAGACCTCAATTGATCTTTAAATAAATTATGGCCACAGCTGTGAGACAAGTTAGGAAGCTTTAACAGGATTGCTCCTTTAAACCAACATTCAAACACAAACAAATGGACAGAAACCTCGAAAAGTACCTATGCTGCATCAATAATGCTATTCAGTATAACTGGAAAGCAGCAGACCACTTAAAATGTTATATTATGTTAATTTGTATTTAGAGCACTATTACCAGAACTTAAGAACTGTAAACGACTGCGTACACAACCAGGTTTTTAAGGTCTTCTAAAGACGCAACTGATCTCAAAGTTTCCACAGTGTCACCAAGAGAGCATTCCACAGATCAGCTTCAGAGACTGAAAAAAGATCTACCTCTAAGGTGCACCCAATCAAACTTCAGTGCCATCATCAGGGATGCATCAGTGGTTCAAAAATGTGGACTGGAAGCATAGTGAGTAAACATTTTTGAGGTAGATGGGTCCTGTGCTGGGAAATGCTCTATGAACAAAGCACCAGGATTTGGAACCAATACTTTTAAATACCGGTGACCACTGTAGTGACTCCAGCACAAAAACACAAATTAGTCCTCCAATGGTTTTAGCCAATTCTCATCAACTTACAGATACAACCGTGGAACATGTCCCTTCGGTCCACAACAGATCTCATGTCATCACATTCAGAGAGACAATGAGATCTCTCCTGCTGAACGCAGGTGTGAGAAAGTAGCCTCCTTCTAGCATGGTTACCCCAATTTTTGGCATGTTTGTCAGTGTGTTCTGACTGTCACTGGGATCCTGCTAGTCAGAACCCCAGTGCTTATGGTTTATGTACTGCTTGTAAGTGAGTTTCACTGTTTTCTAAATTGTCACTAGAGTCCTGCTAATCAGAACTCCAGAGCTCCTGCTCCCTCGGTTTCTAAATTTGTTACTACATACTGGTGACGCAGTATTTGATTCCAAATTGGTATACTGGTCCACCCTATAAGTCCCTAGTATATGGTACATAGGTACTCAGGGCATCGGGGTTCCAGAGGATCCTAATGGGTTGTACCATTGCTTTTCCCACCCGCAAACAGCCCATACAAAGGCTTCTACAGGACTGCCATTGCAGCCTGCGTGAAAAGGTGCAAGGACTATTTCACATCCATTTTCACTGCACCAGGTCATTTATAAGTCACCTATATATCAGGTCTTCCAACCCTGACGGCTGGGTGCAAAGTACCTGTGTATGAGGGCACCCCTGCACTAGCAGTGGTGCCCCCACGTCATCCAGATCCATTTTCCCAGACTTTGTGAGTGTGGGGACGCCATTTTACGCGTGCACTGGTCATAGGTCAATACCGATGCCTAGCTTCACAATGGTAACCACAAATATGGCCATGTAAGGTGTCCAACTGGGAATTGTACCCCAATACTGATTCCAGCATTGGTTGCACAATCCCATGTACTCTGGGAGCTCCACAGTTGACCCCCAGTACTGCCATACCAGCCTTCCGAGGTTTTCCAGGCAGCCTCAGCTGCTGTCACCTCACAGACAGGTTTCTGTCCTCCTGTTGCTTGAGCAGCTGAAGCCCAGGAAGGCAACACCCTCTCCCTTTGGAAATAGGTGTTACAGGCATGGGAGGGGAGCCTCCCAGAGCCTCTGGAAATGCTTTAAAGGGCACAGATGGTGCCCTACTTGCATAAACCAGTCTACACCGGTTCAGGGACCCCAGTCCCTGCTCTGGTGTGAAACTGTACAAAGGAAAGGGGAGTGACCACTCCCCTGTTCATCATCATCCCAGGGGTGGTGCCCAAAGCTCCTCAAGTGTCCCTGGCTTCTGCAATCTTGGATTCCAAGGTGAATGGGCACTCTGGGAGCATCTGAGTGGCCAGTGCCAGCAGGTGATGTCAGAGTCCGCTCCTGATAGGTGCTTACCTGATTAGGTGACCAATCCCCCTCTCAGGGCTATTTAGGGTCTCTCCTCTGGGTGTTGCTTCAGATTCGGGTTGCAACATTCCAACAGGAATCCTCTGCATCCTATACTTTATCTTCTACCGACAGATCAACCGCCAACTGCTGAAGGAACTCTAAAAAACTGCAACCAAGAAGCTAAGATGACTTCTGCAACATTGTATCTTCAGCTCCTGCCAGCAACTGCAGCAGTTTCCAGGTCGTGCATCCTCTGAGGACTGAAAGTCTTCAGCCTGCACCGGAAGAACCAAAGGAATCTCCCACGGAGTGACTGAGTCACTTCCCTGCTTCAGCAGGCACCTCTCTTCAGCGACAACTGGTGGCATGGGTCCCCCCTCTCCAGATGACAGGTGTGGATTCAGCGACACAGGTGGTAGACTAAAATGACTCCGACAGTCCCAACAACCAGCTGTCCAAATTTGGTGGAGGTAAGAGCTTGCCTCCCCACTCAAGGCAGCGTTGCAGTAGCCAAGGCTTGTGTGCGACCTTCCAAGAAGTTCTTTGTGCACAGCACAGCTTAGGCTCCCAGCACTCCATCCTGCGACGCACAGATTCCCGAGTGATTCTCTGGCGGCGTGGGAATCCTTTGTGTCGTGCTGCGTGAACCTCCATTTGCATCTTCTTTGCCCCCATGCTGTTGGACTCCTGTGCGTGCTCTGCCTGGTCTTCTAAGGGCTCTCTGAGTTGCTGAGAGCCCTCTCTGTCTTCCCCCTCCTGGGTAGAGGCTACCAGGTCCCTCCTGGTCCCGGACATAGTGTTTTGCGCGAGCCACGGCTTGTTGGAGGAATCCAGCGACGCAAACCAGACTGCATTCATCCATCCGATGTGGGACATCATCTGCACCAACCAGGAACCCGCGTCTTCTTTGGTGCAATACTGACTTTGTCTTCCTTTGCACTTTCATCCAGGTTAGCAGGGGCTCCTGTTCTCCCTGGACTCTTCATCGGTTCTTGGACTTGGTCCCCTTCTTCCACAGGTCTTCAGATCTGGGAATCCATCATTGGTGTCTTGTAGTTTTTTCTGGTTCTTGCACGGTCTTCTATCACGACTTCTAGTGTGTATTAGGAAACTTGCTGTGTTTTACTCCTGCTTTCCTGGGCTCTGGGGTGGGGTATTTTACGTACCTTTGGTGTTTTCTTACACTCCCAGCAACCCTCTACACTTGCGTAGGTGGGAAACCGACTTTCGCATTCCACTATTTTAGTATATGGTTTGTGTTCCCCCTAGGCCCATTGCAACCTATTTGCATTATTTTCTGACTATTTATTACCTGTTTTATTCTTGTATATATTGTGTAATTTACTTACCACCTAAGGGAGTATAGTCTACAAAGTATTTTTGGCATTGTGTCACAAAAAAAAAGTACCTTTATTTCTGGTAACACTGAGTATTGTATTTCATGTGTGTGAGTACTGTGTGACTACAGTGGTATTGCAAGAGCTTTGCATGTCTCCTATTTCAGCCTTGGCTGTTCTGCCTACAGCTACCTCTAGAGAGCCTGGCTTCTACACACTGACTACATTTCACTAATAAGGGATACTGGACCTGGGGTAAGGTGTAAGTACCATCACACACAGAGACAATGAGATCTCTCCTGCTGAACGCAGGCCCAAGATTGCGAGTCTCAGCAGTTTAACAGGCACAGAAGGCCATTGCCACTCTACACAGCTGGGGACTGAGTATGTTTTTTTTTCTGTTAAATTACCCCAAATTTACACTAGTCTAAAATACCATATGTTCTATCATTAACTTGGTTATTGTAAGGAAATGCCTCCTTGGCATGGTTGCCCCCTGACTTTTTGCCTTTGCTGATGCTATGTTTACAATTGAAAGTGTGCTGAGGCCTGCTAACCAGGCCCCAGCACCAGTGTTCTTTCCCTAACCTGTACTTTTGTATCCACAATTGGCAGACCCTGGCATCCAGATAAGTCCCTTGTAACTGGTACTTCTAGTACCAAGGGCCCTGATGCCAAGGAAGGTCTCTAAGGGCTGCAGCATGTCTTATGCCACCCTGGAGACCTCTCACTCAGCACAGACACACTGCTTGCCAGCTTGTGTGTGCTAGTGAGAACAAAACGAGTAAGTCGACATGGCACTCCCCTCAGGGTGCCATGCCAGCCTCTCACTGCCTATGCAGTATAGGTAAGACACCCCTCTAGCAGGCCTTACAGCCCTAAGGCAGGGTGCACTATACCATAGGTGAGGGTACCAGTGCATGAGCATGGTACCCCTACAGTGTCTAAACAAAACCTTAGACATTGTAAGTGCAGGGTAGCCATAAGAGTATATGGTCTGGGAGTCTGTCAAACACGAACTCCACAGCACCATAATGGTTACACTGAAAACTGGGAAGTTTGGTATCAAACTTCTCAGCACAATAAATGCACACTGATGCCAGTGTACATTTTATTGTAAAATACACCACAGAGGGCACCATAGAGGTGCCCCCTGAAACCTAACCGACTGTCTGTGTAGGCTGACTAGTTCCAGCAGCCTGCCACACCAGAGACATGTTGCTGGCCCCATGGGGAGAGTGCCTTTGTCACTCTGAGGCCAGTAACAAAGCCTGCACTGGGTGGAGATGCTAACACCTCCCCCAGGCAGGAGCTGTGACACCTGGCGGTGAGCCTCAAAGGCTCACCCCTTTGTCACAGCCCAGCAGGGCACTCCAGCTTAGTGGAGTTGCCCGCCCCCTCCGGCCACGGCCCCCACTTTTGGCGGCAAGGCTGGAGGGAACAAAGAAAGCAACAAGGAGGAGTCACTGGCCAGTCAGGACAGCCCCTAAGGTGTCCTGAGCTGAGGTGACTAACTTTTAGAAATCCTCCATCTTGCAGATGGAGGATTCCCCCAATAGGGTTAGGATTGGGACCCCCTCCCCTTGGGAGGAGGCACAAAGAGGGTGTACCCACCCTCAGGGCTAGTAGCCATTGGCTACTAACCCCCCAGACCTAAACACGCCCTTAAATTTAGTATTTAAGGGCTACCCTGAACCCTAGAAAATTAGATTCCTGCAAACTACAAGAAGAAGGACTGCCTAGCTGAAAACCCCTGCAGAGGAAGACCAGAAGACGACAACTGCCTTGGCTCCAGAAACTCACCGGCCTGTCTCCTGCCTTCCAAAGAACTCTGCTCCAGCGACGCCTTCCAAGGGATCAGCGACCTCTGAATCCTCTGAGGACTGCCCTGCTTCGAAAAAGACAAGAAACTCCCGAGGACAGCGGACCTGCTCCAAAAAGACTGCAACTTTGTCTCAAGAAGCAACTTTAAAGAACCCTGCAACTCCCCGCAAGAAGCGTGAGACTTGCAACACTGCACCCGGCGACCCCGACTCGGCTGGTGTAGAACCAACACCTCAGGGAGGACCCCCGGACTACTCTCCGACTGTGAGTACCAAAACCTGTCCCCCCTGAGCCCCCACAGCGCCGCCTGCAGAGGGAATCCCGAGGCTTCCCCTGACCGCGACCCTCTGAAACCTAAGTCCCGACGCCTGGAAAAGACCCTGCACCCGCAGCCCCCAGGACCTGAAGGACCGGACTTTCACTGCAGAAGTGACCCCCAGGAGTCCCTCTCCCTTGCCCAAGTGGAGGTTTCCCCGAGGAAGCCCCCCCTTGCCTGCCTGCAGCGCTAAAGAGATCCCTTGATCTCTCATAGACTAACATTGCAAACCCGACGCTTGTTTCTACACTGCACCCGGCCGCCCCCGCGCTGCTGAGGGTGAAATTTCTGTGTGGGCTTGTGTCCCCCCCCGGTGCCCTACAAAACCCCCCTGGTCTGCCCTCCGAAGACGCGGGTACTTACCTGCAAGCAGACCGGAACCGGGGCACCCCCTTCTCTCCATTCTAGCCTATGCGTTTTGGGCACCACTTTGAACTCTGCACCTGAGCTGCTGGTGTGGTGACTTTGGGGTTGCTCTGAACCCCCAACGGTGGGCTACCTTGGACCAAGAACTGAACCCTGTAAGTGTCTTACTTACCTGGTAAAACTAACAAAAACTTACCTCCCCCAGGAACTGTGAAAATTGCACTAAGTGTCCACTTTTGAAATAGCTATTTGTCAATAACTTGAAAAGTATACATGCAATTGAAATGATTCAAAGTTCCTAATGTACTTACCTGCAATACCTTTCAAACAAGATATTACATGTTAAATTTGAACCTGTGGTTCTTAAAATAAACTAAGAAAAGATATTTTTCTATAACAAAACCTATTGGCTGGATTTGTCTCTGAGTGTGTGTACCTCATTTATTGTCTATGTGTATGTACACCAAATGCTTAACACTACTCCTTGGATAAGCCTACTGCTCGACCACACTACCACAAAATAGAGCATTAGTATTATCTCTTTTTACCACTATTTTACCTCTAAGGGGAACCCTTGGACTCTGTGCATGCTATTCCTTACTTTGAAATAGCACATACAGAGCCAACTTCCTACATTGGTGGATCAGCGGTGGGGTACAAGACTTTGCATTTGCTGGACTACTCAGCCAATACCTGATCACACGACAAATTCCAAAATTGTCATTAGAAATTGATTTTTGCAATTTGAAAAGTTTTCTAAATTCTTAAAAGTCCTGCTAGGGCCTTGTGTTAGATCCTGTTTTACAAACTTTTAAACTCTAAAAGAAATGCTAAAGTTTGAATTAGAACCTAGAACTAGTTGTAGATTCTTAAAAAGTATTCCAACTTTTAGAAGCAAAATGTCTAGCACACATGTGACTGTGGTGGAACTCGACACCACACCTTACCTCCATCTACAGATGAGAGAGCTAAGGTCACTCTGTAAACTAAAGAAAATAACCATAGGCCCCAAACCTACCAAAATACAGCTCCAGGAGCTTTTGGCAGAGTTTGAAAAGGCCAACCCCTCTGAGGGTGGCAACTCAGAGGAAGAGGATAGTGACTTGGAGGAAAATTCCCCCCTACCAGTCCTATTTAGGGAGAACAGGGTCTCTCAAACCCTGACTCCAAAAATAATAGTCAGAGATGCTGGTTCCCTCACAGGAGAGACCAACACCTCTGAAATCACTGAGGATAACTCCAGTGAAGAGGACATCCAGTTAGCCAGGATGGCCAAAAGATTGGCTTTGGAAAGACAGATCCTAGCCATAGAGAGGGAAAGGCAAGAGATGGGCCTAGGACCCATCAATGGTGGCAGCAACATAAATAGGGTCAGAGATTCTCCTGACATGTTGAAAATCCCTAAAGGGATTGTAACTAAATATGAAGATGGTGATGACATCACCAAATGGTTCACAGCTTTTGAGAGGGCTTGTGTAACCAGAAAAGTGAACAGATCTCACTGGGGTGCTCTCCTTTGGGAAATGTTCACAGGAAAGTGTAGGGATAGACTCCTCACACTCTCTGGAAAAGATGCAGAATCTTATGACCTCATGAAGGGTACCCTGATTGAGGGCTTTGGATTCTCCACTGAGGAGTATAGGATTAGATTCAGGGGGGCTCAAAAATCCTCGAGCCAGACCTGGGTTGACTTTGTAGACTACTCAGTAAAAACACTAGATGGTTGGATTCAAGGCAGTGATGTAAGTAATTATGATGGGCTGTACAATTTATTTGTGAAAGAACACCTGTTAAGTAATTGTTTCAATGATAAACTGCATCAGCATCTGGTAGACCTAGGACCAAATTTCTCCCCAAGAATTGGGAAAGAAGGCGGACCATTGGGTCAAGACTAGGGTGTCCAAAACTTCCACAGGGGGTGACCAAAAGAAAGGGGTCACAAAACCTCCCCAGGGGAAAGGTGGTGAGACAGCCAAAAGTAAAAATAGTCAAGAGTCTTCTAAAGGCCCCCAAAAACCTGCACAGGAGGGTGGGCCCAGAGCCTCTTCACAAAACAATCCTGGGTACAAGGGTAAAAACTTTGATCCCAAAAAGGCCTGGTGTCGAAACTGTAGTCAGTCTGGACACCAAACTGGAGACTAGGCCTGTCCCAAGAAAAGTTCCACTCCAAACTCCAATCCAGGTAACACTGGAATGGCTAGTCTCCAAGTGGGATCAACAGTGTGCCCAGAGCAAATCAGGGTCCACACTGAAGCTACTCTAGTCTCTGAGGGTGGGGTGGATTTAGCCACACTAGCTGCCTGGCCTCCTAACGTGCAAAAATACAGGCAGCAGCTCTTTATTAATGGGACAAGTGTAGAGGGCCTGAGGGATACAGGTGCCAGTGTCACCATGGTGACAGAGAAACTGGTTTCCCCTGGCCAATACCTGACTGGAAAAACTTATACAGTCACCAATGCTGACAATCAAACTAAAGCACATCCCATGGCAATGGTAACTTTAGAATGGGGAGGGGTCAATGGCCTGAAACAGGTGGTGGTCTCCTCAAACATCCCAGTAGACTGTCTGCTTGGAAATGACCTGGAGTCCTCAGCATGGGCTGAGGTAGAACTAAAAACCCATGCAGCCATGCTGGGTATCCCTGAACTGGTGTGTGTAAAAACGAGAGCACAATGCAAGGCACAGGGTGAAAAAGTAGAGCTGGAGTCTGGAAAAATGGCCCAGCCTACCAAGAGAAAAGGAAAGTCAGTTGGGAAACCAACTGCAACACAGTCCGAAAAAGGGAACCTCTCTTCTCAGGAAGAAGTTCTGCCCTCTGAGGGAACTGAGCCTTTGGAGCTTGAACCTTATCAGGTTGAGCTCTTAGGCCCAGGGGGACCCTCAAGGGAGGAGCTGTGTAAGGGACAAGAAACCTGTCCCTCTCTTGAAGGCCTTAGGCAGCAAGCTGCTGAAGAGTCCAAGGGCAAGAAAAATGGAACACATAGGGTCTATTGGGAAGATGGACTCCTGTACACTGAGGCCAGAGACCCCAAACCTGGTACCACTAGGAGAGTGGTAGTGCCTCAGTCGTTCAGAGAGTTTATTCTGACCTTAGCCCATGATATTCCCCTTGCTGGGCATTTGGGACAAACCAAGACGTGGGAGAGGTTAGTCAACCACTTCTACTGGCCCAATATGTCCCAGAAGGTTAAGGAGTTTTGCCTCTCCTGCCCCACCTGTCAATCCAGTGGTAAGACAGGTGGGCACCCAAAGGCCCCCCTCATTCCACTTCCAGTGGTGGGGGTCCCCTTTGAAAGAGTGGGTGTGGACATAGTTGGTCCACTGGAACCTCCCACAGCCTCAGGAAATATGTACATCCTAGTAGTAGTGGATCATGCTACTAGGTATCCTGAAGCTATTCCCCTTAGGTTGACTACTGCTCCTGCAGTAGCCAAGGCCCTCATTGGTATCTTTACCAGAGTGGGTTTCCCTAAGGAGGTGGTGTCTGACAGAGGTACCAACTTCATGTCAGCATACCTAAAACACATGTGGAATGAGTGTGGAGTGACTTACAAATTCACTACACCATACCATCCACAAACTAATGGCTTAGTTGAGAGATTCAACAAGACATTAAAAGGCATGATCATGGGGCTCCCAGAAAAACTCAAAAGGAGATGGGATGTCCTCTTGCCATGTCTGCTTTTTGCTTACAGAGAGGTGCCACAGAAGGGAGTATGATTCTCACCCTTTGAACTTCTGTTTGGCCACCCTGTAAGGGGACCACTTGCTCTTGTTAAAGAAGGCTGGGAGAGACCTCTTCATGAGCCTAAACAAGACATAGTGGACTATGTACTTGGCCTTCGCTCTAGAATGGCAGAGTACATGGAAAAGGCAACCAAAAACCTTGAGGCCAGCCAACAGCTCCAGAAGTTTTGGTATGACCAAAAGGCTGCACTGGTTGAGTTCCAACCAGGACAGAAAGTCTGGGTTCTGGAGACTGTGGCTCCCAGGGCACTCCAGGACAAATGGAGTGGCCCTTACCCAGTGCTAGAAAGGAAGAGTCAGGTCACCTACCTGGTGGACCTGGGCACAAGCAGGAGCCCCAAGAGGGTGATCCATGTGAACCGCCTTAAGCTCTTCCATGACAGGGCTGATGTGAATCTGTTGATGGTAACAGATGAGGATCAGGAGGCAGAGAGTGAACCTCTCCCTGATCTTCTGTCATCAGACCCAAAAGATGGCTTAGTAGATGGGGTGATCTACTCAGACACCCTCTCTGGCCAACAGCAAGCTGATTGTAGGAGAGTCCTACAACAGTTTCCTGAACTCTTCTCCTTAACCCCTGGTCAGACACACCTGTGTACCCATGATGTGGACACAGGAGACAGCATGCCTGTCAAAAACAAAATCTTTAGACAGTCTGACCATGTTAAGGAAAGCATTAAGGTGGAAGTCCACAAGATGCTGGAATTGGGAGTAATTGAGCGCTCTGACAGCCCCTGGGCTAGCCCAGTGGTCTTAGTCCCCAAACCTCACACCAAAGATGGAAAGAAAGAGATGAGGTTTTGTGTGGACTACAGAGGGCTCAATTCTGTCACCAAGACAGATGCTCATCCAATTCCTAGAGCTGATGAGCTCATAGATAAATTAGGTGCTGCCAAATTCTTAAGTACCTTTGACTTGACAGCAGGGTACTGGCAAATAAAAATGGCACCTGGAGCAAAAGAGAAAACAGCATTCTCCACACCTGATGGGCATTATCAGTTTACTGTTATGCCCTTTGGTTTAAAGAATGCCCCTGCCACCTTCCAAAGGTTGGTGAATCAAGTCCTTGCTGGCTTGGAGTCCTTTAGCACAGCTTATCTTGATGATATTGCTGTCTTTAGCTCCACCTGCAGGATCACCTGGTCCACCTGAAGAAGGTTTTGAAGGCTCTGCAATCTGCAGGCCTCTCTATCAAGGCATCCAAATGCCAGATAGGGCAGGGAACTGTGGTTTACTTGGGACACCTTGTAGGTGGAGGCCAAGTTCAGCCACTCCAACCCAAGATCCAGACTATTCTGGACTGGGTGGCTCCAAAAACCCAGACTCAAGTCAGGGCATTCCTTGGCTTGACTGGGTATTACAGGAGGTTTGTGAAGGGATATGGATCCATTGTGACAGCCCTCACTGAACTCACCTCCAAGAAAATGCCCAAGAAAGTGAACTGGACTGTGGAATGCCAACAGGCCTTTGACACCCTGAAACAAGCAATGTGCTCAGCACCAGTTCTAAAAGCTCCAGATTATTCTAAGCAGTTCATTGTGCAGACAGATGCCTCTGAACATGGGATAGGGGCAGTTTTGTCCCAAACAAATGATGATGGCCTTGACCAGCCTGTTGCTTTCATTAGCAGGAGGTTACTCCCCAGGGAGCAGCGTTGGAGTGCCATTGAGAGGGAGGCCTTTGCTGTGGTTTGGTCCCTGAAGAAGCTGAGACCATACCTCTTTGGGACTCACTTCCTAGTTCAAACTGACCACAGACCTTTCAAATGGCTGATGCAAATGAAAGGTGAAAATCCTAAACTGTTGAGGTGGTCCATCTCCCTACAGGGAATGGACTTTATAGTGGAACACAGACCTGGGACTGCCCATGCCAATGCAGATGGCCTTTCCAGGTTCTTCCACTTAGAAAATGAAGACTCTCTTGGGAAAGGTTAGTCTCATCCTCTTTCGTTTGGGGGGGGGGGGGGTTGTGTAAGGAAATGCCTCCTTGGCATGGTTGCCCCCTGACTTTTTGCCTTTGCTGATGCTATGTTTACAATTGAAAGTGTGCTGAGGCCTGCTAACCAGGCCCCAGCACCAGTGTTCTTTCCCTAACCTGTACTTTTGTATCCACAATTGGCAGACCCTGGCATCCAGATAAGTCCCTTGTAACTGGTACTTCTAGTACCAAGGGCCCTGATGCCAAGGAAGGTCTCTAAGGGCTGCAGCATGTCTTATGCCACCCTGGAGACCTCTCACTCAGCACAGACACACTGCTTGCCAGCTTGTGTGTGCTAGTGAGAACAAAACGAGTAAGTCGACATGGCACTCCCCTCAGGGTGCCATGCCAGCCTCTCACTGCCTATGCAGTATAGGTAAGACACCCCTCTAGCAGGCCTTACCGCCCTAAGGCAGGGTGCACTATACCATAGGTGAGGGTACCAGTGCATGAGCATGGTACCCCTACAGTGTCTAAACAAAACCTTAGACATTGTAAGTGCAGGGTAGCCATAAGAGTATATGGTCTGGGAGTCTGTCAAACACGAACTCCACAGCACCATAATGGTTACACTGAAAACTGGGAAGTTTGGTATCAAACTTCTCAGCACAATAAATGCACACTGATGCCAGTGTACATTTTAATGTAAAATACACCACAGAGGGCACCTTAGAGGTGCCCCCTGAAACCTAACCGACTGTCTGTGTAGGCTGACTAGTTCCAGCAGCCTGCCACACCAGAGACATGTTGCTGGCCCCATGGGGAGAGTGCCTTTGTCACTCTGAGGCCAGTAACAAAGCCTGCACTGGGTGGAGATGCTAACACCTCCCCCAGGCAGGAGCTGTGACACCTGGCGGTGAGCCTCAAAGGCTCACCCCTTTGTCACAGCCCAGCAGGGCACTCCAGCTAGTGGAGTTGCCCGCCTCCTCCGGCCACGGCCCCCACTTTTGGCGGCAAGGCTGGAGGGAACAAAGAAAGCAACAAGGAGGAGTCACTGGCCAGTCAGGACAGCCCCTAAGGTGTCCTGAGCTGAGGTGACTAACTTTTAGAAATCCTCCATCTTGCAGATGGAGGATTCCCCCAATAGGGTTAGGATTGTGACCCCCTCCCCTTGGGAGGAGGCACAAAGAGGGTGTACCCACCCTCAGGGCTAGTAGCCATTGGCTACTAACCCCCCAGACCTAAACACGCCCTTAAATTTAGTATTTAAGGGCTACCCTGAACCCTAGAAAATTAGATTCCTGCAAACTACAAGAAGAAGGACTGCCTAGCTGAAAACCCCTGCAGAGGAAGACCAGAAGACGACAACTGCCTTGGCTCCAGAAACTCACCGGCCTGTCTCCTGCCTTCCAAAGAACTCTGCTCCAGCGACGCCTTCCAAGGGAACAGCGACCTCTGAATCCTCTGAGGACTGCCCTGCTTCGAAAAAGACAAGAAACTCCCGAGGACAGCGGACCTGCTCCAAAAAGACTGCAACTTTGTCTCAAGAAGCAACTTTAAAGAACCCTGCAACTCCCCGCAAGAAGCGTGAGACTTGCAACACTGCACCCGGCGACCCCGACTCGGCTGGTGGAGAACCAACACCTCAGGGAGGACCCCCGGACTACTCTCCGACTGTGAGTACCAAAACCTGTCCCCCCTGAGCCCCCACAGCGCCGCCTGCAGAGGGAATCCTGAGGCTTCCCCTGACCGCGACCCTCTGAAATCTAAGTCCCGACGCCTGGAAAAGACCCTGCACCCGCAGCCCCCAGGACCTGAAGGACCGGACTTTCACTGCAGAAGTGACCCCCAGGAGTCCCTCTCCCTTGCCCAAGTGGAGGTTTCCCCGAGGAAGCCCCCCCTTGCCTGCCTGCAGCGCTAAAGAGATCCCTTGATCTCTCATAGACTAACATTGCAAACCCGACGCTTGTTTCTACACTGCACCCGGCCGCCCCCGCGCTGCTGAGGGTGAAATTTCTGTGTGGGCTTGTGTCCCCCCCCCCGGTGCCCTACAAAACCCCCCTGGTCTGCCCTCCAAAGACGCGGGTACTTACCTGCAAGCAGACCGGAACCGGGGCACCCCCTTCTCTCCATTCTAGCCTATGCGTTTTGGGCACCACTTTGAACTCTGCACCTGACCGGCCCTGAGCTGCTGGTGTGGTGACTTTGGGGTTGCTCTGATCCCCCAACGGTGGGCTACCTTGGACCAAGAACTGAACCCTGTAAGTGTCTTACTTACCTGGTAAAACTAACAAAAACTTACCTCCCCCAGGAACTGTGAAAATTGCACTAAGTGTCCACTTTTGAAATAGCTATTTGTCAATAACTTGAAAAGTATACATGCAATTGAAATGATTCAAAGTTCCTAATGTACTTACCTGCAATACCTTTCAAACAAGATATTACATGTTAAATTTAAACCTGTGGTTCTTAAAATAAACTAAGAAAATATATTTTTCTATAACAAAACCTATTGGCTGGATTTGTCTCTGAGTGTGTGTACCTCATTTATTGTCTATGTGTATGTACAACAAATGCTTAACACTACTCCTTGGATAAGCCTACTGCTCGACCACACTACCACAAAATAGAGCATTAGTATTATCTCTTTTTACCACTATTTTACCTCTAAGGGGAACCCTTGGACTCTGTGCATGCCATTCCTTACTTTGAAATAGCACATACAGAGCCAACTTCCTACAGTTATGGTCTGCCTTGAGCTGGCATCTTTACAGCACCCTCATCTGGAAGTTCATCTGTGCTCTGGTTGCAGAAGCCTCCCACTTTATGTCTGTTTTTTGATGCAACAAGACAACTAGTCACTTAATTCCCCAAGTGATCAGGCCTCTAGCACCTTTGTAAGTACCTAGTAAGTGGTACCTTTGGTACCTACGGGATAGGTACTAAAGAGGGTCCCTAAGAGCTGCAGCATAACTTTTGCCACTCTAAGGGACAAAGCACCAAACTTACACAGACTGCCAATGCAAGCTGTGTGACAAGGTGCTCTAAAAAGTGAAAACACAGCATGATACACGTGTGTGTCGTGTCCCCTAACACTGCCTGTAATGTATGTAAGTCACCCCAACAGAAGGCCTTTCAGCCCTAAAGCAGGGTGCATTATAGATGGTGACCTATCTGCATTAGCAAATTTGTCCCTACTATGTCTTTGTAGATTCTTATACATAGTAAGTGAAAAGGGAAGGCATTTTAAATACATGTGCTGGACAATGGTCAATATGAGTTACACAGCTACATGAGGGCTTCACTGAAAATATAGATGTTTGGTAGCAAACATCTTGTATGGATACACCCTCACTGATTCCACTGATGGATTTATTAATACATGCACACAGAGAGCACCTTAGAGGTGCCCCCTGAAAACCTACCAACTGCTGGTGTGCTGACCAACAGAAGAGTGTCTGCCCCCCGCCCCTCTCTTCCCCCCAAAAGGGTGAGAGCTTTTGCTCTCAGGCAGTCGGGAACAAACTCTGGTAGGGGGAACCTGCTCTGGCAGGGGTGTTACACACCCCTCTAAACAGGAAGACCTCCAAATATGCATTACGAGGCAGGGGAGCTTCAAAGAGCCCACCGCCTTTGGTATGCAGATCTGGCTTCATTCAGGGGTGAGAGGATGCCAGCACCCCTGACCCAGGGCCCATTTGGCGCCTGGACAGTCAGGAAAATTAGCTATGCAGGAGTGTTGCACTGGCAGGCTGGACGCACTTCTAGGGTCACACTCCTAGGGTGACCAGCCGGAAGTTAACCCAACCTTAGGAATTCTGCCATTTTGTGAGTGGTAGAATTAGGAATTCTGGGACAGGGAGGCCCACTCCCAAAAGGAAGTCATCATTTAGGGGGCGTAGTGACTCCTGGGGTAAGTAGGCAATGGCTACTAGCCCTCACTCCCCTTAACACTGCTAAATCTAGTACTAAATTATACCAGGACCTCAGATCCTACTGGACACAAAAGAAGAACTTGATAAAAAATTTTTTTAAAAGGCTGACCCGAGGAGTACGACTAACTTGGCACCAACCCTGCCAGCCTCCTTGCTGTACCCGACCCTTGTTCAGCAACTGACCTGTCCTACCGCTGTGCAGACTCCAAGAAATCCAGAGAGATGCCAGTGCTTCGCAAATTGCCAGAAGAATCTTCCTTGGAGCAAAGGAGCTGCTTGCCTGATTCTGCAGGTACCCATAGAAGACGAGCCAGGACCATCAAAACCCAATACTGAACACCACCACAGCATCCGAGCCTCCTAGTCCTAGCTGAAGTGGGTTAACTGTTTCAGCATGGTTCCCAAGCCCTCCAGAGACAAAACCCACCTTGAGTTTGCCCACTGTGGACTTTCCACCAGAGCTGCAGCCTGTCTGCAGGCCCCCCTTTACAGTGAATGCCTCTGGTGACACAGCCCAAAAGTCCACTGCACCTCTGTACCCAACCACCCCAGACAGAGGAGATGAGGACAACGGGTGTCCTTACGTCCCTAAGCCTCATGAGACCTGAGTCACTTATTGGTTCAGTCAGATGAGATCCGAGCCACTTGTTGGTTCCTTTGGACTGGAGCCCCAGTCCATGGCTGCAGCCTGTTTCTGTGGGCCCCCTCTACCATGACCGCCCCGGTGATGGAAACCCGACGATCCAAGACACCTCTTCACCCGGCCGTCCCCAACCAAGAAGAAGAGGACCACTGGGGCCCCTAAATCCATGAGCATCACAAGAACTGACCCGACCAACGCCTCCCTACCCTTACCCCCCTGCAGTGGCTCATCCAGACTGGACCTTAAGACTCTACCTGCAGCATCTTTGTAATTGAACCATTTCCACTGAAATGAATGGGGCACCTGATGCCTTAGCACACCTCTGAACCAGGACGCCCCTGACCCCACCCTCTTCGCCCCACTGAGCTGACCTGTTAGTGTGGCCTTCGACCTTGCTCATACTCACCTTACACCTTAAGTCCTGGAGAACAATCCTGTAAGTTGCCGTGGAATACTTGTCTGCCATACATGTTTTTTCTACCATAAAGGTAAAATTGCGGATGCAGACTTTTGAAACCTGTAAAAATTTGTAACTCAAAGTACTGACCTGATTACAATGATCTTTGCACCTAAATTTATATAAAAGTGTGTATTATTTAATAATTGGTGTTGACTTTCTTTGTTGTGTGTCTCTCATACTGCCTATGTGTGTGCATTACATGCTTAGCACTACCCTCCGACATGCCTACTCGCTCACACTATCACAAGAGAGAGCTTTGGGGTGTCATTTGTGTCTTTGTAATAACTCTGGGGTTTACTCTTTACACAGTGTCCCTCTTTTGTGGTCCACTGTATAAAGACCCAGTTTCCTACAACCTGTCCTTAATGAACCGTGTTCTTCCTCTACATCCTGGCAAAAAGATGACATTTCAACCTAACCCCATATTGTTCAAGGATCATGGATACCTTATCAAGAAGGTTAGTGATTCCTGTATATGCATATGAATGTTACAATATCACAACGATCTGAAAGGGTACTACTCCCCGTGTGATAGGTCTTAGTAATCTACTCCATTAATGTACCTCACCTTAGTCAATATGTTCAACAATGGTGTCCTTGAAGCACTAGCTATCGTGTCAAGTGTCAGGGTCTGCTCTGCCTCATCTTACTTGGCAATAGGAGTGTTTGCAGTTAGCTGGGTATTGCGGGCCCAGGGAGTTCTATGACCCTAGCTGGGAGGAGAGAGACCGTGACTCAATAAGCTCAAACTACAGTTCAAGAAACGTTGTCCATGACCCGACGGCTTTTCCCGGTTCAGGCCTGGTATTCTTCCTCAAGCAGTGATTAACTGGTAGCACATTCCTCTTTTGAGCGCTGAGCAAACCTGGCTCCTCTCAAGTCAAGGAAGCTTTGGAAGGCGACACACATTTGGCCCCGGAGTGACACCATCTGCTGTGGCTGACATCTTCCGGAAGGGGGCAATGGCGCACTTTCCTTAGGCTGCCACAGATCTCAGACACCCGACCAAGGACATTTAAGAGAGCCTACTCTGGTTTACTCTGCGCAATCTAACCTTTCCACAACACAAAATGTATCCAAGTATCAAACTAGTGTGCAGGTATGTTTAAATGCCTTTTGTTTTCAGGTAATTTTGCAAGAATCCTTAATAATAACAAATACTCAGATTTCTTTTGTTTAATTTCGTATTTTCTCACATCCAGAGTTTTCTTCAATCTGCTTCTTCCTTCACTCTTATTCTACTTTGCACTCTGGAGCCAGGTGTAGTAACACATAGGGGGAAAGCCCTTTCTTCTCACAAACAGGAAATCGACCAGCCACCAAGAAGACCTGACATTGATACTAGCTGGCATATAAAGTGAAAACAACAGAAAAATTAACTGAAGAAATTCATGAGACCGATAAATCTCACCACAGCAAAAGGTCTCCCCATTGTAATCCCCTTAAACCTGGTAAGCTCTACAATAAACTAATGATAAAAAAAACACACTAGAAAGGGAATGCCACTTCCAACAATAGGTCTAAAATAAAGCAATCAAAGACTGTTGCTGGAACCATTGGCAATGTGTCATCACAAAAGGGTAGGGAGGGAAGATTTGGTAAAGATAATACCTGCAGCCTAAACCCCTGTAAGTCATGGCAAGATTAACTGATGTGGGGATTGTTAAGCGCTATTAGAATGAGTCTGAAGCATCCTTGAACAATGCATGGACACCATTTCAGTACCTTGACTCCTCTCCTCAGTTGCATGGAACCTCGTCGCCTTCTCCGATCCATCTCTTCCTCACCTTCATCCTGCATCACGGCATACTTTCTAACCACTTCATCAAGATGTGTAAGTGCTACTGAGCGGTTTTCTCGCAAGCGGCGAGCAAGGGTAGGGTCCATCAGGGCTGGGTCAGTCCCTAGGTGGGAGAGAAATAGAAAGCGTTAATCATCACAGTCACACCCGTTCTATTAGGAACAACTACAAGATGGCACAAGAGGGCTGGTGCCAGGACACCTGTCACGTATTTAAAGCATCACAACATACTGAAGATTCTGCAAAGAAGCCAGTGAGTGGGAGTGTCTGTTGTCTCGCAGGCTCTGCTCCAGCTCACACACAGCACCTGTGCCATGTGTGAGCAAATACTTTATAGACAGGTGGGGATGAATTACTAAGAACGAAGTTACAATGGTTGTTAACTGTCTTAATCATATATCTCTATTATTTCATCTGCCATAAGCATCAGAATCCCTGAAGAGGAGGTCTTCACCCTTCCAGCAACTATTCTCAGAAGTAGTCACCCAATTGGAAAGAGGGAGGAAAGCTTGGGAGAGCTTTAAAATGTTTTGAGCTGCAAGTTTTTCAGAACGACAAACTTAGCTGAAAACTGTTACTGAGTACACATATTGGTCACTTAGCTCTCAGTGAAGAAGAGATGGTACAGGATAAAGATTTAGATACCGAATGAAACAGGACGTAATAACGTTTAAGGTCAGTCAGTATTTTATCTTTTAAGTAGAAATAACTTGATTAACAGAACAGTTTGAAGTAGGATATACAAAGTTAATGATATATAACCCATATATTTTCATAGCTTGCACATTCTAGTGCTAGATGAACAAGTTACTTAACTTCAGTAACAAATTATCTGGTAGAGACATGTTCTAGATGCAGATTCCTTTTCTCATAATTTAACCCAGGCGTCAGACTGGATCCAGAGATTTTTCTTCAAGCAGTACCCTTGCGTGCCGTCAGTCAACTCCACGTTCGTTGCCGTGATGACGTGGTTGTATATAGGCCCCACCCTGGTGTGGCGACGTCGGTTCTTTTCTTTCCAAACCACCCTACACATGTATCCCAAAAAGAGATACCCTCATTCGCTTTATGACTCTTGTCGAACTTTTTGACTTCTTGGTGCGTCGCAATATCTTCCTGTAAGACCGGATTCAAGCCGTGCGAGTCCTCTCACCACATGATGTTGGTGACAGATCCGCACCTTGTGGTGTCTGGAGCGTGACCACGACCCGAAGTTGTGCACTGACTGCTGGGCTACGAACCGAAAGGCTCTGAGCGAGCGTTCCCTTAAGCTTGCGGCGGCCCGGTTGTCGGCTCTGCGTCGCCCCCGGTCTTGCTCAAGAGGAAGGTCACAAGACCGTTTGCGATGCCATCACCACTCATCCTCGTCCCACTCCAAGCCCATGGGACATTCGGGTCACAAGAAGAAGTCAAATAAGAACAAGCGTTTGACTTCACCCTGTCGCTAGCCCGATGCGAGGCAGCAGGAGTGTCGTCCTTGTAAGCCTCTGTCCTCAGAACCTGCTTCTGGGTCGACTCCACACCGCCCTGAGTTTCTGGGAGCTGGAGTCACCCCTGCCCAATTCAAGGAGTTTCATGAGGCCATGCACCTCATATCTGGGCAGACCAATCCTCCTGTGACACCACACGGCTCAGAACGGTTGGCAGGGGCCCCCTCGGGTTCCGCACCAGTGGCTTCAGCCTCTGTCCAGAGGGCACACCAGGATCCGTCTCTGGATCCGAGCCGACGCCAGTCAAGCCATTGTGCCCTTCCCTGGCACCTGGGCAGCAGTTGACACACTCGGCGTCGATTGGGCCCATAATCGACATTGATCCCATACTCATTCCTGACTCCGCAGCAACAGATGTCAGGGCACTTCGTGTTTATCAGTTCATTCCTCCGTGTGTTTTATGGCTTCGGTGTCTTGTTCCAAGCCATCAAGCATAAGCCGGACCAGGATAATTGGCAATAGTTCAATTTATTCTTGGAATGAAGTATCCATTAGAACAACAAAACCAGCAAACAACAGCCAACACGTGTTTCGTCCTGTGAGATAAATAGTCTCAAAGACTTCATCAGGGCTGTAAAAAATACAAGTTGTGACCATGATTAAAGTCAAAATCACTCATAATGGATAACCAGTACCAACACCCATGTGACTTTCGTGGAAGACCTTAACTCCAAGAGTGAAATATTTGTGAGCAATAAAAATAATAATAAATTGGACATGAAGCCACCATTAGATAAGCTAGCTGCACAGCAACAGAGCTATGCCTGATGTTTATAAAGTAAATCGTTGACATAGAGGGTAATATTATAGTGCCAAAGGAAAAACATGACGGAAGTCATGACACCCGCGTGAATATCCTAAAACTTATCCATGATTACATAAAAATCACCCATTATATAAAGACCAGCAGTGCATTTATAAGATCCCAAAGAAATGCCAAGCAAGCAAATCTCCTAAGTCTGACAAAGAAATATCGTCATAAGAGAAGAGAAATCACTCCTAGGATGTAGGAAGGCATACCTTAAGCAGCAACTAAATAGGGCATCAATTCCATAAATGCCTAAATGGCTATCCTGAAGTCCCAAAAGAAGTGTACATCTACAAGTATAGAATTCAATGGTACCCCGTTAGCATAGTTTTGTCACCAAAATCAAAGAAAGTGACTAAAGGAGTAGTACAGTCATAAAAAAAAAACACCTACCCCATAAAACAAAGCCCATTTAGATATGGTATTGGTTGTGTACTTATCACAGCATATTTTAATGTGATAGGAGAAACACTGTTTCCTGTACAAGCTTCATGGTATTTACAGTTTGTAATTTAGGCACTTCCATGCGTCTTTCTTTCAGATTTTTTTAAATTTTTTTTTTTATTTAGTGCGCTTCCCAAGCATCTTCAGGGAGCATTTAACCTCCCAGTGGAGGAGATTCCTGCTCTCGCTCATTTAAACGTGGACAGAAGGAAGGGGAGCAAGGACGCGCGGCCTCCAACCGCACTGCCCTCTTTCTACTTCAACGTGTACAGGTGTGACTTGTTGATTTGTCAATCTCTGCAACTGCAGGCTATTTTAAAGGTGAAGAGACGAGTTACATTTCTCTGCCTCACGCCTTCGTTTCAACATGCTCCCCGACCACTCCCTGGGAGGTGAGAGCTCCCCCAAGTGTGGAAAATAAAGCAGAGGTTCTGTCTACAGTTTTGCAAGTCCTCTCGCCATGCTCTATTAAATATAACTCTGCTGTTTTAGCTGAAATTTGACCTGCTTTGGTGTTTCATCTGCATCACTCCCCCCGACTGCTCTAGATTAGTAGAATTGTCTCTTTTTTTCCTGCACACTGCTAATTTTACTCTCCTGAGGTAATTATAACTGCTTGGCAGACAATGTACAAAGATTATGACGACGCCATACAGGGCTACTATTATGACAACGTTACTGGATCTTTAGAGGAAAATTTGGTGGAAGAGCTTGACCCATGGGTGTAACAGTCAGTTAAAGACCTCATGAAAGCCAATTGACCTCTTAAATGCTAACTATGTGGTTTTACCCAACAACAGGGCTGGATACCTTCAAACCCGACTGACAGCTGAAGGCAGCAATTTGACAGCCACTGACAAGCACAGTTCAAAAACCCCCAAAGGCCTCTACGCGGAGGCTTTAGATAAATTGACAACTTCTATGGCCAGAGACCACGCTTACAGCATTGCTTTGGGACTCTATTCATGAGGTGAGGAATCCACAGGTAGCTAATGTATCCACCAGAAAAGTCGTTACCGAAGGTAAGTAACTCGTTCTTCTGATGGATACAACTACCTGTGGATTCCTCACCTCATGAATAGAGTCCCAAAGCAGTACCACGCCCGGCGGTGGGTGCCTAAATGGTCAAACCAAGAAATCCTGCAGCACTGACCGTGCAAAATGGCCGTCCCTTCTAACCTCAGAATCCAAACAGTAATGTTTTGCAAAAGTGTGAAGGGACGACCAAGTTGCGGCCTTGCAGATGTCGACCACAGGAACACCTCTGGCCAAGGCCGAAGTGGCCGACTTAGCTCTGGTGGAATGAGCTCTAATGCCCTCAGGAGGATCCTTCTTTGCCAAAGAGTAACATATTTTAATGCAAAGAACAACCCACCTGGATAGTGTTCTCTTGTGGACTGCCTTTCCTCTCCTCTTGCCCACGTATCCAATAAACAGCTGATCCTCCAGCCTGAAATCCTTTGTTCTATCGATAAAGAAGCTCAACGCTCTCTTTGGGTCCAGACGGTACAGTCTTTCTTCCTCTTTGGAAGGATGAGGCGGAGGATAGAACGTGGACAAAGTAATTGCCTGAGCCAAATGGAAGGGTGAAACAACCTTCGGGAGGAAAGCAGCCTTGGTCCTCAACACCACCTTATCCCCATAAAAAGTTGTATAAGGGGGTTTTACTGATAAGGCCTGCAACTCACTCACTCTCCTTGCTGATGTTATAGCTATCAGGAAGACTGTTTTTAAAACCAAATACCTCAAGGGGCAAGAATGCATAGGTTCAAAAGGGGACCCCATTAGGAAAGTCAGGACTAAGGACAAATCCCATTGCGGCATAACGAATGGCTTTGGAGGATATTGATTTAGAAGACCTTTCAAGAATCTGATAACAATAGGGGATTTAAATAAAGATGGTTGGTCTGGAAGACATAAGAAGGCTGACAAGGCCGATAAATAACCTTTAATGGTAGCCACTGCACAACCTTTCTGCGCCAGAGATAGAGCAAAAGACAAAACGTCCGATAGATGAGCATGCAAAGGATCAATCTGCCTCTCTCCACACCACGCAACAAATTTAGACCACCTATTAGCGTAGATAGATTTAGTGGAGTGTCGCTTGGCCGCTAATATAACATCCACTACCTCAGGCGGGAGAGAGAAGGAACTCAGGTTGCCCCGTTCAATCTCCAGGCATGTAGGTGCAGACTCTGGAGGTTGGGGTGTAGAACCTGCCCCTGCGAGAGGAGGTCTGCCCTGAAAGGGAGACGGAGCGGCGGGCACATTGAGAGTTGGAGAAGGTCGGAGTACCACACCCTCCTTGGCCAATCCGGAGCTATTAAGATTACTAGAGCCCGGTCTTGGCGAATCTTCCTCAATACTCGAGGAATCAAGGGTATGGGAGGAAACGCGTAAAGCAACTGGCCGCACCAGGTCATTTGAAACGCGTCCCCCAACGCTTCCTGCATCGGATACTGAAGGCTGCAGAACAACGGACAATGCGCGTTCTCTCGAGTGGCGAACAGATCTACCCGAGGAAACCCCCACCTCTGGAAGATTAAACGGACTTGATCTGGATGGAGACGCCACTCGTGGTCTGCCGAGAAGTGGCGACTGAGACAGTCCGCACGCACGTTCAAAACTCCGGCCAGATGGTTTGCTATCAAGCAAATCCGATGGTCCTTTGCCCAGGACCATAGTCGAAGAGCTTCTCTGCAGAGAAGGTACGACCCCACTCCTCCCTGCTTGTTTATGTACCACATCGTGGTAGTATTGTCCGTTAGGACCTGTACCGACTGACCACGAAGGGAAGGGAGGAAGGCCTTGAGAGCCAGACGTACAGCCCGTAATTCTAACAGATTGATGTGAAAAATCTGTTCCTCTGGAGACCAAAGACCTTTGATCTCCAGATCCCCCAGATGAGCTCCCCACCCTAGAGTGGAAGCATCCGTTATGACTGTGGCCACTGGTGGCGACTGCTGGAACGGCTTTCCTTGCGAAAGATTGTTGCTTACAATCCACCACTTCAAATCCACAGCAGCATCTCTGGAGATCTTGACAGTACCCTCTAGATCCCCTCTGTGTTGAGACCACTGCCTTCGGAGGCACCACTGAAGAGCCCTCATGTGCCAGCGAGCATGCGTGACCAACAGAATGCAGGAGGCAAAAAGACCGAGCAGACGAAGGACCTTGAGGACTGGAACTACCGCTCCATTTCGAAACATTGGAACCAAATCCTGAATATCTTGAATCCGCTGAGGCGGAGGAAAGGCCCGACCCAATGTTGTATCCAGTACTGCCCCTATGAACAGGAGGCGCTGAGAGGGCTCTAGGTGAGATTTGGGCTCGTTCACCGAAAAACCCAGGTCGAACAACAACTGGGTTGTTGACTGCAGATGATGCAACACAAGCTCCGGGGACTTGGCTTTGATCAACCAGTCGTCCAAGTAAGGGAATACTGCTATCCCCTTCCTTCTGAGCTCTGCCGCAACCACCGACATCACCTTCGTGAAGACTCGAGGTGCTGAAGTAAGACCAAACGGAAGGACCGCAAACTGATAGTGTTGCGATCCCACCACAAACCGGAGATACCTCCTGTGTGACTTGACTATCGGGATATGAAAGTAAGCATCCTGCAAGTCGACAGACACCATCCAGTCTTCCATGTTCAACGCCAAAAGCACCTGTGCTAGGGTCAGCATCTTGAACTTTTCCTGCTTGAGGAACCAATTCAAGATCCTCAGGTCCAGAATTGGTCTCAAACGACCATCCTTCTTGGGAATCAGGAAATACCTTGAGTAAACTCCTTGACCCCTTTCCTGCTCCGGGACCAACTCCACCGCGCCCTTTAAAAGGAGGACTTCTACCTCCTGTTCTAGCAACAGGAGGTGTTCTTGTGAACAATACGAAGGGCGGGGCGGGATGAGGGGCGGAAACTCCCGAAAAGGAAGGGTGTAGCCTTTTCCCACAACACTGAGAACCCAATTGTCCGACGTAACAGTCTCCCATTTGGTGAGAAAATGCTGTAATCTTCCCCCTACAGGAGAGGCGTGAGTTGGAAATGGTGGAAGCCTAAGGCTGCTTCCCCTGCTGCACCCCACCAGAGGATGAGGAAGAGGCAGAGTGCTGCTGAGAGGCTCCTCTGGTGCGGACCCTACCTCTCCCCCTAAAAGATCTATAGGGATGGGAAGAGGCAGGTTGCTGATATCTTCCCCGAAAGGAAGAGGAGGAAGAGCCACGCCCAAATCCACGAAACCTCCTGAAAAATCTGGAAGAGGCCGTGGAAGAAGGAGCTTGGAGCCCTAACGACTTAGCCGTGGCCCTGCTTTCCTTAAAACGTTCCAAGGCCGAATCAGCCTTAGCCCCAAACAGTTTGTCCCCATCAAACGGGAGATCCAACAATGTGGACTGTACATCAGCCGAAAAGCCTGAGTTACGGAGCCAGGCCTGTCTCCTTGCCACCACAGTTGTGCCCATTGCTCTGGCTACCGAGTCGGTGGTATCCAGTCCCGTCTGGATAATTTGGGTCGCAGCAGCCTGGGCATTTGAGACAAGATCCAAAAGACCCTGGGGAAGCTCTGTAAACGAAGAGGAGATGTCATCCATCAGAGCATGAATATACCTCCCCAGGATACAGGTTGCATTGGTGGCTTTTAACGCCAGACTGCAGGACGAAAAAATCTTCTTCGACTGCGCCTCTAGCTTCTTTGAATCTCTGTCCCCAGGCACCGTCGGAAAAGAACCAGGCGCTGACTTGGACGAACAGGAGGCCTGCACCACCAAGCTCTCCGGCGTAGGGTGCCTGGACAGAAAACCAGGGTCAGTTGGAGCCGCCCGATACCTCCTGGCCGCGGCTCTGTGAACTGCTGGGAAAGATGCCGGCCTCTTCCACACCTCTAAAACCGGATCCAGCAGAGCGTCATTAAAAGGTAACAGAGGCTCCGCCGCGGCTGAGGCCGGATGTAACACCTCTGTCAAAAGGTTTTGTTTCGCCTCCACCACCGGCAAAGGCAGGTCCAAAAAACTAGCTGCCTTCCGTACCACTGCATGAAAGGAAGCAGCCTCCTCAGTATATTCCCCCGGGGACGAAAGGTCCCACTCAGGGGAAGTGTCCAGCCCACTGGCCGACTCCAGTCCACGCAGCCCATCACCCGAGTCCTCTAGCTCTCCTTCCTCTAGGGCTCGTTGGTACTCCTGCTCTTCTAGTACCCGGAGAGCACGTCTCCTTGAATGCAGTCGTTGCTCAATCCGCGGAGTCGACAATGCCTCCGCCGAAGTCGGAGATCGGCGCCGATCTTCCGAAGCCACCGACGCCGCATCCGGCGCCACAGGTAACTTTGGCGCCGACTGAAGAGCAGTTGAAACGGATGGACCCACCGGAGTCACAGGCCGAAATCTCGACGTCGACGGGATGGAAATCCCTGGGGCCAATCCTTCCGAAGCCACCGGAGCGGCCACCGGCGCCGACACTGGCCCTGAGCCCACGTTCCCAAACGGGAGAAAGGGCATAAAGGGTGCCGGCCGAAGAGGCGCAGGATCACCCAAAGAAAAGGCCAAAGGCCCAGCCGGAGCACCCCCTGGAGCCATCTGTTGGAAGATGGCATACATCGCATTCAAGAATGCGGAACTATCGGCTCCAGGGGTGGGAAAAGCCGGATACTGGGGTGCCTGTCTCGGAGGCGACCCCGACGCCGGCCTCGGCGTCTGCGCCGGAGAAAACACTTGAGGCTCCAATACCTCAATCACCGACGCCTGTCCAGGTGAAGTTGGAGACGCCGGAGAAGGCAACGGCGTCGAAGGATGCGGCGTAACCGTGGGGCTGACCTCCCATGTTCTTCGGCGCCGATCCGGAGACCTGGAACGAGCCTCCCTTGAATGACGCCGAGATTCTCTACGGCGCCGGGAGTCTCGATGACGCCGATGTCTTGGAGAAGACTTCTTGTGATGCTTCTCCTTTGACTTGGCCATAAACAGCTTCGCCTCACGTTCTTTAAGAGCCTTTGGATTCATGTGCTGACATGAATCACAAGTCGAGACGTCGTGGTCGGAGCTCAAACACCAAAGGCAATCGGAATGAGGATCCGTCACCGACATCTTGCCTCCACACTCACGACAAGGCTTAAATCCAGACTTTCTCTGCAACATTATTTCCACAGCGAAAGACTACGCAGCAAGATATACACTGTAACCGCAAGAGTAACAGTTGCTCCCTCGAAGATAACCGTTTCAAATGCACGGAAAAAAGGGAACTGACGTCCGCACGTCGTCGAGGACCTCTTATTGCCTGTATGACGTCAGACGGCGTCGCGTGGGCGACAGTGACGTCCTCGTCGACGTGCAGAGACTAGTAAGAAGATTTCCGTCGAATGCTGGCGCCATGGGAGTATTCATGAGGTGAGGAATCCACAGGTAGTTGTATCCATCAGAAGTGGGGTGTGTGTAACCAAGTTACCAAGTTAGAAGGGAGAGAGCGTTAGCACTGGGGTCCTGTTAGCAGGATCCCATAGAACAAAGTCAAGCACACCTACAACAGGCAGAGAATGGGGGTAAACATGTCAAGAAAGAGGGTACTTTCCTACATTTAGGTTCTATTTTAGAGGATACATTAATGGCAGCAGACCGGTCGTCGGAATCTACGTTTAAGCCATTTTATTACAAACCCCTTGTGGATGTTGTTTTGGTTGTGGCAGCTCAGCTTTAGGCAAGCATAATCGGACCCTCTGATCCTGACACTGAATTAAAAAAAATTCTATACTTCATGTCAAGTGGGCTACGGTACTACTAGCTATACATCATCTGTACGTTAGAAAGTTCATGGTGCTCAGATGAACTTCATAACAGAAACCTCAAATATGAAGTAACAATTGACCAAACGGCAAGACTTGAGAACAAATGCCAGTCTTACAACGGTTGTCTAAACTTAGCAACAGTAGAAGGGGCTCAAATTTTCTGGAAAAGCATTCCTTTGTTCCACAGCAGAAACTGAAAAACTATGAATGCCTAAGCAATTTAAAGACATTTGAGAGTTGTCAATAAATTAGCAAGATTCTGTATTAGAATTAGGATTAGGTTGATATGGAGGAATGAAAGCATGTGCACGCCCTTTTGATAGAACAAAGAGCTTTAAAGCATCATATTAACTATTGTGTTTATTGAACATTTTTACACAGTACATAAAAAGCTCGATAGCTTTAGAGCATATATGACGGTAAATAGATGTAAACACATGACAATATATACAGTACCAAATCAGTGAAAAAATGAGTTGTAACATAAAAAGGACTCCTAAGTTTAATAATCTTTATATACAGAGGTGAATGTAAATCAGGACCAAAACAGACAAATCTAAATATAAGAAATCAAAAATATATAAAATATGGTCAGGCTACCAGAGCAATATTATTCAGTGATGAACCATACCCCCAGATTCCAAGAATACAGAAAACAAAAAGCATTGGCAAAGCCAACAGGTGTTGCCTATGTGAGAGCCACTGGCTGTGCCACTGTCTTTTAGCCATGCTGAACAGCAAGTGGCTGCTATTCAGCATGGCTGAAAGTTAGTGGTGTGGCGCAGAGGAGAATGGTGTACAGTAGTGTGGCACAGAGTAGAGTGGTGTAGAGAGGAGTGATGCAGGGAGGAGCAAAGTGGCAAAGTGGGGTGGATTAGAGTTGAGAGGATTGCTGTGGCATTCAGAGGAGTGGCGCAAAGGTAGTGCGCCCTAGGGTGGCACTATGTGGAGTGGGATGGCATAGAGGAAAGTGGATTGGAATGGAGTGACGCAGAGTGAAGGGGCATAGCGGGCGGCACAGAGCAGAAAGGGGGTAGCACAAAGTGGCATAGAATAAAGCAGCATGGAGTACAGAGGTGTAAAACAGATTGCTGTGGAATACAGCAGCATGGTGGGCAGTAGAGGGGTGGGGAGTAGTGTTGCGTAGAGTGGAGTGGAGTAGTGTGGACTAGTGCACTGTGGTGTAGGGTCAGATTTATTGGCACTAAATTTAAGATGGTGCAAAGTCACCCAGGCTTGTACGCTATCCAGAATCAAAGAAATCAAGATTATGTCCACAGGAGAAGAGACTTTCCATGGAATTGCTTGTCATCAGAATATTGGTGGAATGAAATGCCAAGTTATCCAATAACACAGTGGTTCATTGTAGAGGTTAACAGCACAGCAGCTAAGACAGACCCCTCGGAACTCATAGTTGCAGGTTGGAAAATAGTTATCAATTGTTATAACTTAAGAGCATTTTTTGAGGCATGATTTGACCCACCTCCGAACCTCAAATTGGAAGCAGACAGTATGATTTACTGCACGAATAATGTAATAATGATTAACTGTGTCACAGTAGATGAAAGATCTACTAATATCAGCAGGCAAGAGTCACTTTTGTCCATAACATGCAGGGCAGTATCAATCATTTGCAGGATGACTGTTTCAGTACTGCAGCCTCCTCTAAAGCCAGACTTTAAAGTAAATGAGGAGCTTACTGTCGTTTACCCAATCTTACTGATTTTAGCTTAAAGAGGTAGGCGAGGTACCAGACAGAACTAATGCAGGCCGGAAAGGTCGGTAGATTTAAAAAAAAAAAAAAAAAAAAAATTAAGCAGGCTGACAATGCATTTTAAAATAATCTTTAAACTATCAGTGACAAGGTCAGAGATTAATCAAGCTGGCCAAGTATGGGGCAAGATTTGTATGTATCCGTTTACTAGGTTATAAGGTTTCAGGTCGGCATCACAGCTGAAAGGTTTAAGTCTGGAAATAATGTACAGATGTTCTGTCTGTGACATTGCTTTGAAACTGGGTGAACTGTTCAAAGGTACTCAGCTTATGAGCAGAAGAGGTGAACTGGGAAGTGGTAGAAGGGAATCTTCAAAAGCGCAGACCATGAAATCAAGAAGCAACTACATTTTTCACATTTCTTTTCAAATGTAATAACACTTGTGGAGGGCGGTGCATTTGTGACAGATTTAACAATTTAAAAAAGCTCTTTAGGGCTGTTGGATAATTTAATATGTGCGGCTATTGATTTGGATTATGCCCTTCTGGCCGCACTGAGGTGTTCCAGATTAGCCTTCGAAAGGATTGACGCACCAAGAGTAATTCAACTCAGAGAGTACTTTTGTCTTGTCATTAAGTTCCTTGGTATACTGAGATACAGACCTCTTCCAATTGATTAATGTTGCTTTACCTGGTGCAATATCATTAACAATCTTGGTCACCATAGCATTGAATGCATTTTACCATCATTCACATAATTCTAAAGGAACCACGGGTGATAATGTAACAATAAAGGTAGCAATATCTTTAGTGTTGATTGGGGGAGGAGCCAAAATGGCAGCCGGGATGGACGCCTGAGCGACTGCTCCGTCCAGGGCCTGCCGAAAAGTATCCTTAAGGGCGCCCGCCGATCCTCCATATTTGGCCAAAGAGAAGCGGATCGCCCGGCGAGAACTGCGGAATTTGGCGGGCGCTCCGACCCGCCCAGAATAAAGGTTGGACGGCAGGGGACTCATCACGAGCCCGGAGGTCGCTGGGCCGCGGCCCCTGGCCTGATCACGCGGTCCAGAGGAGGCGGTCGCGGCGGCAGAGCCGAGTGCACTGCGCCTGGGCGGCACCAGACGCGATCAGCTTTTGGCCGGCAGGGCCAGACGCCCGCACGTGCTGGGAAATCAGAGAGAGGGCATCCACCCCTGCCGTCCGACTGGCGTTTGCCGCACGGGTGGCAAAACAAAGGATCTGCGCCTCCCTCCCCGCCCCAGTGGAGGTGGGGCCACCGGGGCTCAGCCTGGGTCCTGCGGGGGCTTTCTCTGGCCCAGGGACTATCTTTAGCTTTTACAAAAGATCCAGTGGGTGCCTACCTATGACGGTAGGCACATTTGTATTACCAGTTGAACAACATAGGAGGACTATGCTGTAAGACTGTGCTAACCCAGGCTGTGAGAAATGAACAAACAAGTGGAGACCTCCAGTTGTAACGCTGAGCTATCATTTGCTGAGTGAACTCTTCCAACGAGTGGCTATCTCTGAATGTAGTTACCACTGCACTTTTAATGTGAGGAATGGTGCATGATGGCTGTCCTCTGACCCTAGATAGCATAGTACTATCACTGAATGTTCCAATGAGTGTCTCACTCAGAGGGCAGGGAACATTGTACTCCCAATGCCAGCGAGGAATGGAGCACAAGGACTGGGCTATGACTGTAGGCAACGCTGAGCTAGGCTAGTCTTTTATGAATGCCCCATTGCATATGTGCCACTATCGCAATTCACTGTGTCTACCTCCAGCAAACGAAATAGCACACGAGGGCCGGCTTCTGACTGTTGGCCACATCATGCTGTGGAGTTTCACCTCTGGGCACACGGGCGGTACCGAGTCGGCCCCAGCCTCACAGTGAGGGGCAACCTGGAAGTGAGCCATATTGAGGGTGGAAGATAGGTGCCTGTGCCCCCCCTCGACTTAACCTCCCATAAAGTGGGAGCCTTGCTCTTCTGGTTGATCACCGGAGTCCGCAAGAGACACCACCAGGACTCGCCTAGAGGCCCTCAAAAAGACCCGATCCCTTCCGGTCGATTCGCCTGGTGGGGCGACCCGTGGGACAGCTGTTGCCTGATGCTCCTATCGCCCTGGTGGCGAGCTGAACCTTAACTAGACGCGCAGCGGACTTATCCACGCGACGGGAGCAGCAATGCAACCTGCAAGGGCCTAGCGCAGCTGACATCGTGCGCGTCCCCCATTCCCCAGGCTGCACTGGTAATACTCGGAAGCCAAGAATAAGCCCAGCTGGGGCCCTGCTAATCACTACGACGAAGGGGACAGAAAAGAGCAAGCCACTTGGAGAACAGCAGTCAAGAGGCCGATCCCTCCCCCTGTGGAATTGGCGCTAAGCCGCACACAACAACATCCTACAAGGAAACTCCTGGACAGTCACAATGGCTGGAAGGGCCAAAACTACTAAACATCTAGACCGCAACACTACAGGCACAACGCCCAACGACCAACAGACCAACACGTCCCTACAGTCATTGGAGAACACTCTTATGGCACACACTGCGCAGTTTGAGAAAGTGCTACAGGCAATAATGGACACTAAATCATCATTGGAAAATAGGATAGACGCAGTTTCACAAGACCTGAACCTCCTGCGAGTAGATCACCGCAAACTAGCGGAAAGAGTGAAATCAAACGAGGAAGGGCTATCTGAACTATCCCCCATGGCCCAAGATAATCGAAAACAGATCCAACGCATGGACGCAGAGCTGAAAGTGCTCTGGAGAAGATCGGAAGAGTCAGAGAGCAGGGCGCGCCGCAATAACATTAGCTTCTTAGGGTTTCCAGAAACAATGCGACAACCCGACGCGGAAATTGCTCTGGAACAATGGCTCATCAAAGAGGTGTTGAACGGCGCCCCACCCAAGTTCTTCGATAGAACAGGCGTATAGAGTGCCGGGCAGACCACCGGCCCCAGGCCAGCCACCTAGACCATTGATCGCCAGACTCCTCAACTTCAGAGACCGAGACGCAATACTACAACAGTTCCGCAATAAAGGCTCTTACAAATACGAGGACTCGACCATTAATGCCTACCCAGACTTCACGCAGGAGGTACAGAACCAACGGAACTCTTGTGCAAAAATTAAACTGCGGTTACGAGAACACAATATTAAGTACGCTTTGCTATTCCCCGCGGAGCTGAGGGTGGTGTCAGAAGACCACACCCACATATTCACCACGCCAGAAGACGCCTGGACTTGGCTGCACGCCAAGGGTCTTGCCCTAACAAGAGAAGACTCAGAAGGAGATGAGAAATGGCAAACATCCACCTCAAGAAAACGGACCAAGAGGCGAACTAGAGGCCAACCAAACGACCGTCAGGCGGCAGAAGAAAGAGCAAGAATACTGAAAGAGACCCCCCTGCTAATGCAGAGTAGCTTCACCTCGGCCAGAAAACCCCCTGAGACGGGCACAGATTCGGACGCAACAAGCTCCGTATCCACAATAACAGGCGAGCTGGGTGGACCGAGGATCACCCCCAGATCAGCTGACGAACTCTGAACGCATTCAACTGCTCTTATGGACTGGCGGCATCAGCACTGGAGGCTCTACAGTGCCAGGCGTGCCCCCCACTCCGGAGAGACGATGAGCGCTGAGGCGAAAGTGCAACCAGCAATGAGTAACTTTGGTATGAAAGCATAAGTAACCGGGAGGGGAGGGACTGGGGGGGGCGGAGGGAGCGCAGAGCGCACACAAAACCGGGGGGCTCCCAATGACAATAGCAGACTTAGACTGCGGAAAGATGTGAGCCAAGCAAAAGAGACACATCTGGCATATATGTATACTCCTCCACAGAAATCCAGTCGGATACGAGTTGTATATCACATGAATAGGTTTAGAAGTTGTGCACAAATAGTTAGTGGGGTTGGGGATTCTTTTGGGGTGGTTGGGTTCAGTAGTCTAGTATATACACACACGCCGGATTCACTTAAAACACAGAGGGAAACGCTGCGCAAGACCCCTTTAATAAATGAAAGTGCAAAAGGGGCATTGATAAAGAGGGCTAGGCACAGAGACCACATCCTAAGCACAGTGTGCCACCTCAGGCACCCAAATGACGCCACACAGGGGCAATAATATAAACCAGTATGTTATGGTGACATGGAATGTGAGGGGACTGGGTACACGGACCAAATAATCTAGAGTATTTGCACGCCTTAGGCGATCGGGAGCACACATTGCCATACTACAAGAGACGCACATTCTAGAGCCAGACTTGCGAGAGCTACGCGCAAGATGGGGGGGGGGTCAGCTTATAGGTACCATGTATTCGGCATTTGCAAGGGGGGTGCTGATCTGGATCGCTCCCGGGGTCCCATACCACATATCGGCTCACAAGATAGACCAAGGCGGGAGATATGTGGTAGTGGAGGGCCAATTAGATGGCAGACAGCTGGCGGTGGTTGGGGTATACGCTCCAAACACCGGGATTGTAGGATTCTTGGGCTCACTCACACCGACACTACTGACTAATCCAATGGCTCCCGCCCTATGGGGAGGGGACTTTAACAGCACCCCGAATGCATCATTAGATAGATCCCACGCTCTGGCGAGCTCCGTGATACATAGGAAATCCCCAGGTCCTTTGCAGGAATGGGCGGGTACTATGGGTTTATACGACCTATGGCGCCTGAGACACCCGCAGCAGAGGGAATACTCATTCTACTCCATCCCGCACAAAACCCACACTAGAATAGACATAATATGGGGCACTCAGGATCTAGGAGCATTGCTTGGGGAGTCAGAATACCTAGCAAAAACCCTGTCAGATCATGCACCACTGAGAATAGTCCTGAACTGGGGTAAGACACGTTAGGTGATTCCCACCTGGCGATTTCAAGTAGCAGCCCTGCAGGACTAAGCATTTGCGGAAACGTTGAAATCCACATTAAGCCATTACTGGGAGGCAAATGCTATGACGGCAACGTCACGCGCGACAGAGTGGGATGCGCATAAGGTAGTGATCCGCGGTTTTTGCATATCGTCTACGTGGGGAGTAAGACGTACACTACAGATGGAAATTGACAAACTAGAAAAAGAGCTAAGAGTGGCAGAAATAGCGGTAGCACGTGGTGAGATCCCCTACACAGTCCTAAAAGCAAGGCGCACAAAATACAATGAGGCAGACAGCAAACTCCGCTGCCACGATTATAACTATCACCTAATGCGTCTGCAAACAGAAGGGGATAGGTCAAGCAGAATGCTGGCGTGGTTACTACGTGAGGATAGACAGCAACCCCCAATCAGGGCCATCCGAACTGACACACACGATATGGCCACCACACAAGCTGAGATAAATTAAAGGTTCAGAGAATACTACGCACAGCTATACACCAAACGCACCTCGTGCACCCCTTCGCAACTCAAATCCTTTCTGTCGGGCTCTGTCCTACCACAGCTAACACAAACCCACAGGGAATTGTTAGAAGCCCCCTTAATACTGGGAGAAATAGAATCAGCCCTAGCGCAGATGCCCAGGAATAAAGCACCTGGCGCGGATGGCCTCCCACTGGAATATTACACGGCTTACTCGTCCTCCCTAAAACCCCATCTGCTGAGGGTGTTTGAGGAAGCGTGGGCAATCGAGAACCTCCCCTCATCACAGAGAGAAGCCTTGATAGTGGTGATCCCCGAACAAGGGCGCGACCCCACAGAAGTTAAATCCTACAGACCACTATCGCTCCTAAACTTAGACTGTAAGATATTAGGAAAAATCCTGGCACATAGACTAGCCCCTATCATGCACACTATAATACATGACGACCAAAATGGCTTTATACCAAAGCGCAACACCTTCTTAAATATCCATAGATTATTGTCCATAATGGGTGCCACCCCCCAGACGCACACGAAGAAATGGTGCTCTCGCTGGATATTGAAAAGGCGTTGGATACGCTCGAATGGGACTATCTACTGACCTCAATGGGCCGCATGGGTATTGGCCCCAACTACATACGCTGGGTTCGGACACTATACTCGGCCTCTCAAGCCAGGGTGAAGACAGGTGGGGTGATCTCCGACAGTTTTTCAATCACAAGAGGCACAAGACAGGGTTGTCCACTATCCCCACTGTTATTTGCAATTGCAATGGAGCCACTTGCGGCAAGAATACGCTCCATGGCACACAGTTGGGGGATAGTTAGAAATGGGGTCCACCATACAATCTCGTTATATGCAGATAATGCATTAATATATGTTCGGAAGGGGCAGGTTGCTGTCCCCTCGGTAATATCACTGCTAGCCAAGTTCGGAGACCTGTCGGGTTTAGTGGTAAACTGGGAAAAGTCATGCGCGTTCCCCCTCGCAAAGTGGCCGCCCGAGAGACAAGGGGCTCCCCTACTTGGGCGCTTAAAATGGTGCCCTGCAACGTTCAAATATCTAGGGATTAATATATACCATGACACAGCAGATCTCAGAGACGGCAACCTGGGCAGGGCTCTGGCCGCTATAAAAGGATTGTTGCAGTTTTGGAATAAACTCCCGCTCTCCCCACCAGGGAAGGTGGTGATCGCAAACATGCTAATTCTGCCCAGACTATTATACTATTTCGCGGCTCTACCGATCATTATTCCCAAAAGTTTCTTTGGAGATTTGAACTTAGTTCTGCGGCGACTCATCTGGGGAGGGGGCAGAGCTCGGGTGGCTCTTTACATGCTGCAGCACCCGGTGGAAGTGGGGGGCCTTGGGGCCCCCAACTTTGAACGCTACTATGCAGCCGCACAGCTGCAGTGGGTTCAGAATTGGATCCACAGACCGGCAATGGCGGAGGCAACGTGGATGAGGAACTGGCTGAAAGGTGTCCCCTTGTTGCAATGGCTGGCGTCCAAACACCCCAAGTCAAGAAACGCTAGTCCACTGATGGCGGCTGTGCACGCCTGTTGGGCCAAATATGTACAGGGAGGGGGTCTTGTGCTCCCCTATTCTCCATACATTCCATTGGACCACCTCCCGGAGTGGTCGGGAGCTTGCGCGCAAGTAACGGCAGTGTGGACAGAGGCGGGGGTGCAGACAGTGGGCGACTGTTTTGAAGACGGAAGGCTTATGTCGTTCGAGGCAATACAGGATCTCACTAAGAAAAAATTCTGGTCAATTCCTGACATATCATGCCATATGCCATGCAATCAAAAAAACATGGGGGCAGGGCAACAGTGAACCAGAATCCTGTCCTACAATCCACCATATTCTACAATACGATGCTCAAACAAAAGTAATATCTAACCTATATAAAATCCTGAATAAACCTCCTGAGCCGCATGCGGAGAAAGCAAGGGAGAGATGGAACTCCGTCCTCCCTGACCTACATCACGCCCGTGGAGTGTCAAGGAATCCCAGATTTAGATACACCCAGTTCAACTACACACACCAAACATATCTGTCCCCTGCCAGGATAAAGCGCATGTTCCCGGACTCAGACCCGTCCTGCCCTAGATGTAAAGCACCGCTAGCTCACTTCTATCACATGGTCTGGGAGTGCCCTAACATACAAAAAGCATGGTCGGAGGTGGTCCAGGAGCTCTCCGAATTAACAGGGCTAACTCTGATAACAGAACCCAAATCCTGCCTACTGGGGCTGAGGACGAGATCAAAAAAACTAAGACACCTGCATAAATTTATAGATCTAGCCTGCTTAATATACAAAAGATTAATAGCTATGCATTGGAAGGCGCCCACGGCACCAGTTCGGAAAACTTGGAGCATATTAACACTACGTTGGGCCCGCACGGAACATCAAGTATTGAAAAAGATGGCACGAGAGGGACAACAGCATACAGGAAGTGCCGCATGGGAGATACTAGTAGCTAAACTCGAGGCCAAAAATGATGATAAACCTCCATGAGCCGGGAACGCAATGATAGATTAAACAGCATGTTTACATTCATGCACTCTCCGCAAACCGCACAATCCACGCACGGTATACACAAAGCCGCAACGGCTTGCATACCCCTCCCCCTAACAAGCTAGCTGCTCATCGGCACGCATACACGCGAATAAACACAGCGCAATGGGCTAGCACCCACTCTCCGCACTCTCTGGTAGCGACAGGCCCTATCCCGAGCTATTACCGCACGGCTGGTGATACAGTCCCAGCAACAAAAAGCCCATGCTAGACACATATGGGGTCTACCCATTGGCTAATTAGCACACGCTTAAGGTATTCGCTAAACGCAGTAAGGAATAATGGTGAAGGTTTAATAGTGATCAGTGACGTGTGTGGTGTGAGGGGGATAGGGTTCTCATATGTTTTCTTTTAAGCAGATATACTGTAATCCTGTGGTTGATGATGTTACGATTTGTAATGTATATCTGAAATATAAAACCAATAAAATATATTTAAAAAAAAAATCTTTAGTGTTGATTGTTCTTACCCATTGTTTGTTCTTCTTAAATTGTCCCACATTTATGCTTTTAGGTCAACTATGAGGGAGTCATCAACTAAAATACAATCATCTTGAGTGATTAACAGATTCAGGGTTTGTGGGGGTTCAAGAGGTAATGGATCAAATCATTCTATGGAGGAAGAAGGCAAAGAAGGAGGACAAGCAATCCCATAGTGGACTCCAGTGAAGACTGGAGTCTTCAACAAAGGTATGGATATTGCTGGATGCCTAGAGTGACAAGCACTGTTCAACAAAGATGTTGTTCTCATCCAGAGGGTGGTAAATAACGATAAGGAGAGCACTGGAACACACCAGATGGCAAGGAACAGAACTGCAGCAGATCATCTGAATTCCACAGCCAATTCTATCCTATATGTACATGCAAAAGATGAAGTCGTTAAGTGGCTAAAAGTAAATCTATGAGAGGTAGAGAGGTTTCAAGCAGCCACGTTTCTGTAAGCATTATGTGTTACAGGTGCACGCCAATGATAATTTTAGCTATTTCCATTTAAGACTGGACCAGAAGTTATGTATCATACAGCATAACATGACAGAGCTGGTCACATAAGGAGAGAGAAAGCTTAGGGAATCAGATGAGGGGGGTTGGTACCTTCAACACAGAGATGTTATAGGTATATAAGTTAAGTTGCATCTCAGGCATCGTTTGCGACCACAGTGTTAATCTACATCACTTGACCCACAGAGTTCTAGTAATCCAACAGAGTCTTGCTTTTCCCTGAGAAAAGCAGATATGGTAGCTGCTTCATGCTAGGACAAGACAGCATAGCACCATATATAATGGACTTCAAGGGTTAAGACCTTGTCTTTCTTGCCTATTAGTAATACATGGAATCAAACTAAGTGATTTCCTAATGAGGCAAGCATTTAAGAATATAGTGTATCCAATCTTATGTCTAGATTGTGAATAACACCTGGACGTCAAAGCTGGTACACCAACAGAAAGAACACTGGCACGATCCAGCATTGAACCTACAACCGCTTCTATTTTGCCAACATGAGAAAAGGAAGATATTTCCATTAATTCCTCCTAGGACATGAGCATGTAGATACCAAAGCCTTTGGCATGTAAAAAGCAATTGTAACCCCATATTGAAAAAAATTAGATCTTGGCCCTTCCAAACTGAAAAACTATTAACCAATTACCTCGCTGATGCAGTCTACAAAATCACAGAAGCAACATCTGGCCAAGTGACCATCCTCCACAACTGATGCAGTTAATGGTGACAAGCTGGCACTCATCCAAGGCACAGTAAGGAGGTGGTCCCAGAAGCCCTTTTGATAAGACATGACTCACTCTTGACCAGGATGTCCAGGCTGCTTGGAAGCTTATCAACTTATCTTCCACTTTTAGTACTGCAAACTTCTTGTTACTAAACCGTTTAAATCAACAGTGTTGTTGAAAGTGCCTCTAAACTCTCAGGTACTTTCCTTTTTGGTCACTCACAAGTAGTGTATTTGCCCCTTTTCAGATCAGAAGAGCAATTAGTAATCAGAGGTGTGCGGCAGGGTGTGAAGATAGGAAACAGAACGTTAACCCCATCTTGTGAAGAGACTCCATTTTGTGCCACTCAACCAAAAAAAGCCTGCAGAAAACAAACCTATAAAGTATGTCCTACGCCCTGAGTTTCAGTACAGAGATTAGTTACAAGGCGTAGGCACAGAAAGAACACAAACAGTTCCAAGAAACAGAATAGGTTATCTTATCTATAAGTAGCAGAATACCCCTCAGCCCAAAGATTCTAACATATGCATCAGCTATTTTATTCAATGCCCGTTGAAGTGTATAAATATTGCACACAGTCAAATTATCTTTGAGTCTCTCCCTTGTACGTGACTTTGCATGCAGAAATACAGTGAGTCTCCTGGACATGGAATAAAGTTTATCCTCAGAACCCAAGACATGAGGCTATGATAACTTCTAAGGGCAGAGGGAGAAAAATTGTCCACAGTGGACACTGGTGAAGCCAGCCAGGAGACCCCCTGCAGTTGGACCAGTCAGGCCCAGGGACTCCTCCCGTCATAACCCTCCGGTTATAAGTGCGTACAAAAGGTGAGCAGATGCTAATCGGTAGGGGGTGTGGCACCCCGCAGCAACAAACAACAGATAAGCCCAGGCCGGTTTCCGAAGTATTAAAATTGCCCTTATTTTCTATTACCGCTTAAGGGTCTTAGAAGGAACATAAGGTACAGATTTTGAGGTGGACTACAAGTCTGGTCATACTTGTTTTGATCAGAAACGTCCAAGTGTCTGCATTAAGTTTAACATTAGAAAGTAAACCATTTCACACCACTGAGGTTCGGCAGGAATTAAGTGCCACTAGCAGTAGTGGCAATATGAGGAAACTGTGGTGACATGGTTCATGTAGTGTTGTGAGTAAATTAATATTTTATGTATTTAGTACATATAGTTTGAGACGAATGATCAGGATGTCTTCTTTACAACCTGCTTCAAAACTATTCAAGGAGGACTCAAAAAGAATTGCTAAACATTGTGAGGAATGGTATAAGGGTACATGTAAAAGTTCACACCCGTAGCCAAAGGAGGGAACATTCGATTCAGTGACTCTTAGTCACGTACAAACATACCTTTATGGGGCCTACAAGGGTAGAAAATTAAGGAAACAGATTGTGAATTAAGGAAACGAATTTCAGCCTGAACAGGTAGAGCAGGGGTCAGAAGATTCATGGTTCCCGCCTCCTACAGAACCTCCCCCTTAAGAGGAAACAAAAGAATGTAGAAACCGATATAAGGAGGTAAAGCCTCTATTAAAGAAAGCAATAGCGGGCATGCACACTTTAGAGGAGAAAGTGTGACCCCCTCCAAGGTCTACTATAGAAGAAACACTTCTGCCCACAATGCTTCTGTGCGAGACAGCACGAGTAGTGTAGACACCAATCTGGACAACGTTTCTGTAAGAAACGGGCGTCACACAAAACAGGGGTCTAATCAAGAGAAGAAGGATGATGGAAAGTTGAAGTAGTATTCAGGACACGTTGAAACCAATTTACTCTAAAATTAGATGATAGCAACACAAAATTCGAATCAGTCACAGACATAGTCACATCAAGTTACACACCCTTACGAGAAGAATAACCCTCAGGAGCAAGATTCCATGTCATTTCATATTACACGCCACCCATAATCAACACAATAAGGGCACATATTGTGGGCCACCCATAAGACGGTAGGGTCACCTCCAATGATGTAAGAATATGGGGGAGACAGTTACTTTGATGGGGACGGACTGGACCCAACTTTCATGCCCTTTGGGGAAGATATGAATACCATGGGATTGGGAGGTGACCACCTCCGACACGAGGATTGACTAGAGAAGATATATTTCCAGACAAATGCTGGAAGGTATGATTGTACAAGGAGGCAATCCATTTCCAGGATGGTCGGGACCTGAGACCCTAATGTCCAGTTCTATCTAGAACTTCCAATTAACAACAGGAACCAACAGCTCAAATATGTATATTAGGGAAAAAGTACAAGTTTTTGTTTGACACAGGGGCCACACAATCATTCATCAGCGATCCAGGACTGCAATTTTCAAATATAAATCGATGGCTGCACAGGGGTTCTCAGATAAAATAATGACAGTACCATATACCTGTGACATTCTAGTCCAAATTGGGGCTACAGTAATTTTTCAATCATTGTTATATGCCCCTCAGACCTCTGCAATTGTACTGGGTAGAGACCGGTTACATAAATGTAAAATGACAATAACATTTTGTCCAGATAGATCAATGTGCTGTTCTACTCCTAGGGTACCATTAAAATGCAGGAGCCTCAGAACACCACCAAAGAAATGGGACCCGCAAACAAGAGGGGTCCCACTGAATAGGTCCAGTATTCAAGTAGGGATAGAACATATAATTTAATGGCTGAACCAATACTGACAGGCAAGTGGTTAGAGATACCACTTAAAATTCTGTTCAGATCAGATTGTTCAATGAAAATTATCCTGAGCTACTAATGTTATTACTGGTGTAAGGGTGACTGCATCAGAGCATGATTATACTTGTGGCCACTATATGCAAGACCGCAAGCACTGATCACCTCAGTTCATCAGGCATGGTTGCTTGCAACAGTGTAAAAAGCCTTTGAGAATGTGGAATGATTCTACCTTGGTAATACATAAAAGCCATAGCTGCAGGGCCGTTGGTATCAAGGCAATAGTATTAGTATTAAGTCTCTACAGCTCTGCACGATTAATCTGTCAATGTCAGCATTAAATGTATTTTAGAAAATAAAATATTTTTCTCCAAGCATCAGCTAATGAGTTCTGAAAATGCATACATTTTCATTGTAAATACATGCTTTCCATTTTTGACACAGATATACCGTATTATCTCAACCAAGGAAAGTTTCTGATTTACTAGGCTGGGCTGAACACATTAGAGCTACTTACAGGTAGCTGGTGAGCTACCCATAGCACACAAGCTACGTGTTGGAGAAGCCTGACCCAAAGCTAAAGTACGAGAGGTACCAGTACTCTTATTGATGGGCATAAGGGTGACAAGCAAATATGGGGTATTGGAAGCAGTAGATCAAAGTCAGGAGAGGTGAGCTAATAAGAAAGGTGGCTATGCTTTCATGTTCTCACTCCCTATATGTGTATATAATTTATAGGGGAAATAGTGTTTAAAGGTGCAGATAGTATTTAAAGGGTGCCCTACTGGTACAGCACCCAACCACCTCGGGTGCGGTTGTGCCAATTGAAGGTCCAATCAACACTGAAAGGTTTATTACTGAGTTACCAAGGCACACCAGAATAGTCCATATCGTAGTGGACAAATCAAGGTTCTGAACGCGGATCTGTGAATAGTTGGAATTTATTTATCCAAGGCACGGTGAATCCAAAGAACAACAGCTGACACGCATTTCGTCATCAAGATGTTCACAAGGTTGCAAAATGGATATGCAAAAAGAGGAAAAGTAAGATAGAATGACAGTAACAGGGACTCATGATTGTTGTTTTAGTTTCCATCATAACCCTTGTAAAGTTTCCAATTGTGTGAAAACATTTTGAAAAAAAAAAGAGGGGGAATGTAAGAAGGTAGCCTCTTTCTAGCATATGTCAGGGTGTTTTTACTGTCTCACTGGGATCCTGCTAGCCAGGGCCCAGTGCTCATAGTGAAAACCCTATGTTGTCAGTATGTCTGATAGGTGTCACTGGGATCCTGCTAGCCAGGACCCCAGTGCTCATAAGTTTGTGGCCTATATGTGTTCCCTGTGTGGTACCTAACTGTATCAATGAGGCTCAGCTAACCAGAATCTCAGTGTTTATGCTCTCTCTGCTTATGAAATTGTCACTACAAGCTAGTGACTAATTTTACCAATTCTCATTGGCACTCTGGAACACCCTTATAATTCCCTTGTACATGGTACCTAGGAACCCATGGTATTGGGGTTCCAGGAGATCCCTATGGGCTGCAGCATTTCTTTTGCCACCCATAGGGAGCTCAGACAATTCTTACACAGGACTGCCACTGCAGCCTGAGGGAAATAACATCCACGTTATTTCACAGCCCTTTTACACTGCACTTAAGTAACTTATAAGTCACCTAGTTGTCTAACCCTCACTTGGTGATGGTTAGGTGCCAAGTTACTTAGTGTGTGGGCACCCTGGCCCTAGCCAAGGTGCCCCCACATTGTTCAGGGCAAATTCCATGGACTTTGAGAGTGCGGGGACACCATTACATGCGTGCACTACATATAGGTCATTACCTATATGTGGCGTCACAATGGTAACTCCGAACATGGCCATGTAACATGTCTAGGATCATGGAATTGTCACCCCAATACCATTCTGGTATTGGGGTGACAATTCCATGTATCCCCGGGTCTCTAGCACAGAACCCGGGTACTGCCAATCTGCCTTTCCGGGGTTTCCACTGCAGCTACTGCTGCTGCCAACCCCTCAGACAGGTTTCTGGCCCCCTGGGGCCTGGGCAGCCCAGTCCCAGGAAGGCAGAACAAAGGATTTCCTATGAGAGAGGGTGTTACACCCTCTCCCTTTGGAAATAGGCGTGAAGGGCTGGGGAGGAGTGGCCTACCCCAGCCTCTGGAAATGCTTTGATGGGCACATATGGTGACCATCTCTGCATAAGCCAGTCTACACTGGTTCAGGGATCTCCCAGCCCTGCTCTGGCGCGAAACTGGACAAAGGAAAGGGGAGTGACCACTCCACTGACCAGCACCTCCCAGGGGAGGTGCTGTGATGCTATTAATTGTGTTTGACCAATGATTTTGTGTTTCACCGCTGCGCATATTAGTTGCTCAATGTTCACCAGTAGCACATTGTATGTTTTGTTCAGTTCAGCTGCCTATTGGCTTTGGCATGCTGTATTCAGCTCAGCTGCCTATTGGCTTTGACATGATATTAGACATTACATTCTGTATTCAGCTTAGCTGCCTATTGGCTTTGACATGATATTAGACATTACATTTTGTATTCAGCTCAGCTGCCTATTGGCTTTGACATGATATTAGACATTACATTCTGTATTCAGCTTAGCTGCCTATTGGCTTTAACGTGGAGTTAGACATTGCAGTTGTAACATCGCAGATGTCTGTATTCTTCCAAGCTGTGTTTTTCCACAAGATTAACCAAGCTGTTTTCTTCACACCAGACTAGACCTGATAGAGAGTACATTTGGTGTTTTCCTTTCTGCTCAGCCTTGGGAATAGGAGAAGTCTAGGAGATCTGGCCAGTCTCCAAAGGCTTGCGTAGTTTTCCCAAGTCTGAGAGGAGGGGGCACGCTTTTGTAAGGATGACTCGGGCTACAGTGAGTTAGATTCGAATCTGCTGGACTTCAGGCTGGAACCAGGCGTCAGTTGCCAGTCTCCCATGTGGGTAGATAATCTCTTTCTCGCAGTTGACCGGAGTCATCAACTTGCAGACCCCAGAAAGATGAAGCTGAAGATAGGTCCTACTTGCTCATACGGTGATGAATTTTGACTTTTATGCTTTGCTTTGAATATATTATCTATATGCTGTGTACATTGCAACTGAGAAGTACTGTGATACAATTTGTTTTCTTGCTGCAACTACTTTTACTCTTTTGAACGTGTGCTTGAAATCTATTAATTTGTCTCTCAAGAACTTGTGGGTGGGGAAGAATTAACAACAATAAAGGTCTTCTTTGAACTCAGAAGTGCATTCCAGAGAGGTTCTGTAAGCTCTGATATGAGATAAGTAGGAAAGCAGAACAGGTGCCCAGAGCTTCTCCAGTGTGTCCCAGAACTCTGCCATCTTGGATTCAGAGGTGTTGGGGCACAATGGACATCTGAATGGCCAGTGCCAGCAGGTGACGTCAGAGACCCCTCCTGATAGGTGCTTACTTCTCTCGACCGCTGACTGATCCAGGACGCCTGCAAAACCGCACCAAAGTAGCAAGACGACTACCAGCAACATTGTAGCGCCTCATCCTGCCGGCTTTCTCGGCGGTTTACTGGTGGTGCATGCTCTGAGGGCTGTCTGCCTTCACCCTGCACTGGAAGCCAAGAAGAAATGTCCTGTGGGTCGACGGAATCTTCCCCCTGCCAAAGTGGGCACCAAACTTCTGCATCACCGGTCCTGTGGGTCCCCTCTCATCCTAACGAGCGTGGTCCCTGGAACACAGGAGCTGGGTCCAAGTGTCTCCCACAGTCCAGTGGCCCTTCTGTACAAATTTGGTGATGGTAAGTCCTTGCCTCCCCACGCCAGACAGCAAACCTGTGTACTGCGTGATTTGCAGCTGCTCCGGCTTCTGTACACTTTTCCAGGACTTCCTTTGTGCACAGCCTAGCCTGGGTCCCCGGCACTCTGTCCTGCATTGCCCAACTCGCTGAGTTGGACTCTGACGTAGTGGGACCCTCCTTTGTGCCCCCTTTTGCACCTTCATCTGGGGTTTAGTGCCCCCCCCCCCCCGCGGACACTTTCGTGACTGTTGGACTTGGTCCCCTTCCTTTACAGGTCCTCAGTTCCAGGAATCCATCTTCAGTGTTTTGCTGGTGCTTGTGGTTCTTGCAGAATCCCCTATCATGACTATTCTGTCTTTCTGGGGTAGTAGGGTAACTTTACTCCTACTTTTCAGGGTCTTGGGGTGGGGTATTTTGGACACCCTTACTGTTTTCTTACAGTCCCAGCGACCCTCTACAACTTCCCATAGGCCTAGGATCCATTTGTGATTCGCATTCCAATTTTGGAGTATATGGTTTGTGTTGCCCCTAGGCCTATGTCTACCTATTGCATCCTATTGTGATTCTACATTGTTTGCACTACTTTTCTTACTGTTACTTACCTGTTTTGGGTTTGTGTACATATCATTTGTGTATATTACTTACCTCCTAAGTGAGGGTATCCTCCGAGATACTCTTGGCATATTGTCACTAAAATAAAGTACCTTTATTTTTAGTAACTCCGAGTATTGTGTTTTCTTGTGATATTGTGCTATATGATATAAGTGGTATAGTAGGAGCTTTGCATGTCTCCTAGTTCAGCCTAAGCTGCTTTGCCATAGCTACCTCTATCAGCCTAAAATGTTAGAAACATCTCTATTCTACTAATAAGGGATCACTGGACCTGGCACAAGGTGTAAGTACCACAAGGTACCCACTATAAGCCAGGCCAGCCTTCTACAGGGAACGTACAATACTCCCTCAAAGGTGTTGGTTTATAATCACATGAGAAGATAGCACTTAAGTCGTTGTTTCAAGCTTGTGCACGGTAACCCTGAACAAGAGATTAGAAAGATTCTGCGTACATGCAAAATAAGTAATGGTGTCTCAGATCTGTAAGGCTGTAATACCTGTACGTCACCGAAAAGCAAGAAGAAGTGATGTTAGTCATAACCAAACCACACCCTTCCCTAATAGTAAGTGTGAAGTCCTCACAGTGTAAACCCGGTGAAGTCAAGTCAGAAGAGGTATCATATGAAAAAGGGACATACCACAAGATCATAAGAACAATATCCCAAAAATAAGGCGAAATTCATGTTAGCAAAGAGGATGTTCTATGGTAGGCTGTCTTGCTAGATAATGAAGGGTTAAAAAAGTGTTCCATGCTGACATTTTTCTCCTGTGTGCAAAGGCAATGGGAATACCTGAAGAATGGCCCAGAATTTACGACCTTTGAATGCCACTGTGCAGCAGGAATTTCCAGTGGTTCCTGATCCCTCATTTATCCTTACAAACAAACAAAGGATGCAAAGTATTTTTCTGTCATAGGCTTGAAAAATGCTTTTTATGGCATGCTATTATATCCAGAGAAGACATTTTGCCTCTGAGCAGTCCCTAGCAGCAGCAGACTGATGTAGAGACAGCATCAGCAAGGACACATGGTATCCCCACCACATTGTATGCCAAACATGCCTCTTTTGCAGTTTTACAGAAATCACAACTCAAAGGGCATCCGGATATGAAGTCATACTTTCTAATGCAGCTATTAAAATAGTGTGTTTACTTTGTTACTCTGTTAACTCTGCACAGTTCCTAGTAGAGACAGACCAGGATTGTGCCACACATGGGGAACAACATGTTGCCCTAGCACAAGAGATGCCAACTGAGGACAACCGGATACTATATACTGATGAATACTCTATGATAGATCAGGAGACAGGAATTAGACACACAGGTGCAGTCATCGTGGAACAGACTAATCTAATGTGATGTACTCAGTACTGCAGTACTTACCATTGCCTTTGCACTTCTCAGCCCAAGCAGTGGAACTACAAGTCCTGGTACAGACATTACAATTGGTGCCTCCAGATGATGTTATAATACATACAGACTCATCATATGTAGCCTCTACTGTCCATTCCTGGATAACCAGTTGGCAGAGAAGAGGTTTACAGAAGAGTGATGGTACCCCAGTAGTTCATGGCCCCCTCTTACAACAACTAATAACAGAACTGCGAAGAGGGGGGTGGACAAAGCAGTGGTAAAATGCCAAGCGCATATGAGGGGCTTGGATGCTGTGTCACAGTGCAACAACATAGCTGACCAGACAGCTAAGGATGCTAGGCAGATAGCTAGTACCATATGTACAGTGCAGACGTGATACAGAGGGAGGTGATGTCCTCTTTATGACATTCGCAGCATCCTACCTTCAGAACATACAAGAAACCGCTCATTCTGAGGAAAAGGAGGTTTGGGAACAGAAAGGATGTGGGATATCCACTGATTTTCTGCATAAACATATAGATACGGGCCAACTAGTGATGCCCCGGAGACTGCTCCATTTAGCATCAACACACTTACACTTACCAACTCATGTCCCTAAAAAGACATTGTCAGACACTATATCAACAGATTGATTGTTCCAGACCTTCCAAAACCAACTGACTGTTTTATATATCAATGTCTTATCTGTTAACAATACAGTTCACCCAGACCACCAGCACTGCCACCATCATCCATACCTAGGCCGAGGATCCTTTCCAAGAATTCCACATTAACTTTGCAGAAGGGTCAAAAGATGTAACACCATGAGGTACATGATCGTGGTAGTATGTTCTTTCTCTAGGTGGACAGAAGCAGGCCCATGCCACGCTGCGGATAAAAAAACACGGCTAAATTCCTTCTAAATGAAGAAGTAACAAAAATGGGGCATTCCCAAAGCCATCACCCAACGCCACACCAAACTGTCACGGGCAGAACCATGCCAACAGAAGACGCCCCATAAAGGAAAAATATGGATGCACTTAAAACTGTTGATGTAGTATGGCAAGAAATATCAGCATATATGTCAGCCCTCACAAGCGCTGTCAAGGTTTTTTATAAACAGGGTTCACTTACAACAAGCTTGCTAGTATCTCAGCAGTCGATGCATCCCGTGTGGTGCCAGAACATGTGGTACAGAAGTTTACATACAACAGTTACTGCACATTTCAATGCATCTTGCTTTGTTTGTACTCTTAAACCACACGCTGTTGATTGCCAATAAATAAGAAGGGTTCAGAATGCCTATTCCCCATATGTTGGATAACACTGATGTCATGTTACATCAAAGGGAGAGTGCAATTTCATGGTTGGAACTTTTTCAACACCAAAATGGAACTGCACAGCGATATTAGAGGAACACGCTCATCAATGTTTCAAAATTATAGCCAGTTTGAAGAGTCAGGATTTCTCAGCCAACCAAAATCATTATTTTAACAGTGGCAGATGCAAGGCTAAAGACTAGGAAATGTAATAATGATAGCGACTCCACCTGTGAACACTGGCCTCTGTGAACAATTCAGGCTGAGGCTTATATCAGGGGGTAATGGTGAGGAAATATGACGATGGACTGCCCCTCGAGGGTGATAAAGGAAAGGTATAATAATGATATAGCATAGAATCAGACATGTATGAATATTATGCATATGTGGGACACACATTTTGCTTTCCGAAGAATACACTGTGTTTTAGAAGAAATGGGACACAGAGTAGGAATGAATATGAACAGATAATAGATATGACATACCTACAGGAGGGCGTTGCAGCATTGATGGATATCTATTGGGTATGTGGTACGTTAGCAGATGTGCTGCCATATAGCTGGAAGGGCCTATGCTCCATTGACATATTGGTGTTCCCAAAAATTGATAGTTCCAGTACATGACAATATAACAGTGGAAGATGCACATGCACAGGAGTGACAACATGCGCCAGTGCATAGATGTAAGATGGATGTACGCCAATACTTCACCCCAGATGTGCAATCAGTGCCAGATGAGTACAGGTTGTGGAACAGAGCTGAGATATGGGTGGTTAGCATCTCTCCAGCAGGACTGATGCTTGCCCCACAAATTATAGCCAAAGCGCGTTGGTTACAACTGACCAGGTATGATTTAATGCTACTAGTAAACGGCAGAGAAGATGGATTCAATTCCATCAAAGAAGAGCTTTGGGTTAGGTGCATCACTGTTGTGCAAAACAGGATGGTGGGTCTTCCTATTGTACGTTCATCCCAGGAAATGATGAAGAAAATGGAATATTGACCAAGGCTATTCAGGCCTTGCATGCTTTAAGGGACAGCAAGGAAGGATAACAGAAGGTCCCAGTAGTTAGCTTTCCGGTTAGTTCTCATGGCTACCACCCTGGCTATCAGGCCTGTTAAAAGCCTCATTACCAATAACCATTGTCTTATTATTATACTGCTTCCAAACAATATTGCAATGGTGCTACAAAGGAATAACACAGATAGGCACTCTAGAAAAAAACATCATAGAGTACACAAGGATAGATCAGAAGGATATAAGTGTTGAAGATTCAACAAGAGGAGAGGAATGTGAATATAGGTAATAGAACCTTAAATCCATCTTGTGAAGAGACTCCATTTTGTGCCACTCAACCACATAAACTTGCAGAAAACAAACTTATAAAATACGCCCTATGCCCTGAGTTTCACTACATAGAAAGGCGTACGCAGGGAAAGAACACAGACAGTGCCAAGAAACAGAACAGGTTACCTTATCTATAGGTAGCAGAACACCTCTAGCCCACTGAGTGTAGGGCGTCACTATCAAAAAAGATACAGGCTGAGAGAGAGCTCTCATGATTAACAGATGTGCATGCCGGATTGTAACATATGCATGAGCTATTGTACTCAATGTCCATTGAAGTGTATAAATATTGGACGCAGAAAGATTACCTTGAGCTTCTCCCTTGTACGTGTCTTTGCATGCAGCACTACAGTGGGTCTCCCGGCCATAATGTAGTTTATCCTAAGAACCCAAGTGAGAAGGCTTTGATCATTTCAAAGGGTAGAGGGAGGAAAACTGTCCACAGTTTACAAGGGCACAGAGCTTTCTCCCAATCTCTTTAATATCTATGTGCAACCACTTTTGGAACTGACTTGTAACTATGGGCTCAAGGTCTTGTCCTACAATGATGACACCCAAGAGCTACTGAAATTGGACTCTGGTTCCACCTAGAACACAGGAATAATAAAGGCCTGCCTATCCTCAGTCAACACGTAGATGTAGGACAGTTTCCTTAAATTAAAACAGGAGCAAGAGTAGGTTCCGATCTTATAAGCACCTTCATGCTGCTCAAAGTTTTCAACCCTCTTCGATAGATGACCTGCCCTTCCCAGCCTCACAGGTGAAGTACCTTACAGTATGGCTAGATGACAAATTAACTTTCGGCTCGAGAATACAACAGGTCTGGTCAGCTTAATTTCTTCTAGTTCACACTCTAAGGAAAAGCATGCCTTTCATTCCAGAAGAGCAGCGAGCCTCAGATGTGAGGCCTCTTCCTGTGGTCTGGTCAGAATATGAAAACGCAGTATAGAGTGGCCTACCTGAACAACAACTAAGAAAGCTTCAATGCATACAAGATTGCTGGTTGATCACCTTTGGGTCTATATAAGTAAATACACATCCACTCAAACATGCACAGCAGGCAGCTGCTTGCCAATTTAAGCAACGGCCCTACAACGGGCACTTTGTATATTGAGCTGTGCTTCATACTGGTCCCAAATGTGGTCATACTTCACTGCCATTTAGTGTGGTCCATGGATTTAAGGCCCTACTGATAATTCCGCATAACAGGAAAGTCTGTTGTGGTGGAAGATAGTTGAGAGTGTTAGGGGCCCAACTGTGGAACACCCTTCTCCTGCAGCTGCCCTCAATCCAGACACTTATGTCTTCAGGAAATCCAGAAAGGACTTGACTTTTCTGTTAATCTTTGTGTGCGTCCTTTTTCAGATGTAGGGTTGTTGTTTGTATACTAGTGCCATGATGCCTCTTGTGACGGGTTGCACCTTGTGAATAACAAATAACTATTGAAATAAAAGGCAGAGATCTCAATGGATAGGTGAGTTTGTGTGTCGCAAATAACTCTAGCTTATCTCTAAGAAGCACAGAAAGTGGTTCCCTCTCAGCAGGCCCGTAAGACTTCTGTCAAGTGAGGATCAGAAAAGCAATTTACTATTGTAATATCCACCTTACCTTCGCTGAGCCCCTCCCATGAAACCACCACCAGAGATTGTGAGGTCATTCAGTGCGGAAAGGAGGACAAATAGTACTGAGGACTGGATGGAAATCTGCTTAATTAACAATTAATACTTCAGCAGTTTGCATATATTCAGATACATTTTTTTATATAGAGATGAGACTTTCCAGCTACAATTACCACGGATATCGCACAACAGTTTCTCATCACTGCTGGATCAGTGTCATCACCAGTGGGGTTATGGGCTTTTTGAATTAAAAGGACACTTACGCGAAATCCAGACAAACTGGATGAGAGTCCAGGGGTTTCCAATGTTGATACCTGCACTTGTCTCACAATGAACACTGATTAAGTCTGAAGAAGTGCTTCACTTCAATTCATCCAAAGTTTCATGAACATCCTCAACAACGAAAGCAGTAAGTTAAGATCTCTATGAAGATGATGTGGGATTCAAATAAAAAACAGGAAAACGCTCACTTTCCATTGCTTGTTATAATTTGCCTTCTATAAAGTGCAGCATTCTTCCCATCACTTTGTCAGAGCAGACACTCCAAGTGTGACAGGTAGGTCCAAACATGATCCTGTGCAGAATGATAAGGCTTACATTGGCTGAAACAGGTTCGGTATTGCTTGTATTCCGATCAGAGGGGACACAGCCTGACAGTTCAGCCTGGAATGTTTAAAGTGGAGCACAACGAAGACCAATGTGCATATGATTGGTCTTTGTCTGATGTGGAATAATACATGAAAAGCAATGGGCTGGAATGTTGCTCGGGCGATGACAATTGGGTGATATTAATTCAAGTATTACTTCCATCATTTTGTTCTTTGCAGCAAGATTCAGAGTCTGAGAGCATAATATGAAAAGGCAGATTTGCAGGCATTTCATTTATACAAATGATGGCTTACATGAGCCAGAGCATAGTAAATGGTGACTGGCAGCAGGTCCCATTCAGTCAGTGGCCTGGTAGATCAGCTGAAATACTCTACAGGTAAACAGGTTTCTAACTCCTCCCTCTTACTCGTCTAAATGAGCAGCCAATTACCAACTGACCCTAAAAATAGGACACTAGTGTAGATTCCAGTACCATATCCATCGAGGGCATGGAAAAAGAAAAGGGACAGTGTTCTATCCATGACCAAAAGGCATTCTGTGATGTCTAACATTATGAATGAATCTCTCATGCGTTCCTTTCCAAACACAAAGACCCTTTCCTCCAACATCTTCATTCTGAACAACTCGGAAAATGGTATCGAGTCACATGTGGTTGAGGTGCTAGCAGGTTAATTAGTTTCACGTCAGATCTAAAACTCTGAAGGTTGATGCAATAACGCAATCAGACAGACTCCAGCCATATATGGGCCCGATGTTACCCCGTAACATGGGGTTCTTCAGGCTTATGTTTCATCTGCCCACCTCATTAACCGAAGTGCTGGTCAAATTCATCAACCAGTTATCTTTCACATGTTTGCCGAAGATAAACAGTAGCTAGTTAGACTGTGTGGCAGTCTGATGTCAGGTGTACAATCCCAACAGTTTGGGATTCATCCAGGAAAGGGAGGGAAGTAACCAGCTTAAGTTGAGCATAGAGAAAAACTGGGGGATGGTGACAAATGAGAAAGTAGACATGTGGCTGCAGAAAAGGCAGTTAATAGTTTGAGAGTAAACACTGACTCTAATCTATCTCCTAATCAGGTATCAGCCTTGGTTTCTGAGTGATCAGACCCCTTAAAATTACTCTGGAAGATTCTGTCGTTTGTTAACGATAATGGAAAGAGGTGGGCCATCTCAGAAATTATTGGCTCTAGAACAGATTATGTCAATTCATTTTAACTGTGTGGATAAATTGAGATCAATTACCCAATTAGATTTTAGAAATAATCTCAAAACTAAGTTTTACCCAAAGTGTTCTAATTTGGTTTGCAATTCTCTTCTATAGGTATTAGTAAGGTGTGATGGTCTTGCTAGAACCAAGAATATACAAGTAGTTTACAAAAATAAATGCTGAAAATCCAAAACATTTATGTGCCTAGAATTATAATGATGATTGATCTAAATGTGTATAACCGAGTACACTATGTGCAGGGACACTGAAATTATGCGGCAGGGTTGAGAAAATTATGTGGAAAGAAAAGGCAAATTATGCACCATTATGCTGTATATTTTGTGATAGTATTACGACATAATTTTGTCATTTTTGAGCTTGTTAACAGTGTCTGGTCGTTAGGTACACCTTATTAGTACCAATTTAACACCCAAATATAGCAAAAAGCCACAGAAAGGTGACCAGCCCAGCTTTGCAAAGGGCCTTTCACTGTGCAGGAACACGTCACTGTGTTTTTACTAACCTTTGAATCGACTACCCTAGAAACAATTGTTTTGTTAAAACCTGCCGATTATGCATCAGATGATGGATTATGTGGCAAAAGTGACAAATCTACAATTATGTGAAAATCGCCACAGCTGCACAACTGCATAATTCCAGTGGCCCTGACTATGTGACAAAGCTACGTAAAATCAAACTAACTGGCTCAGTCAGCTGTTTCTCAACTGCTACCACAACCTGCACAGTAGGAACATATCAATGATAATGAAAACTAGGTACTTTAACCCGAAATTTCCTCAGCTTTCATCCGAGATGTAACATCTACCTCTTGTAGATTTTATGACGGCGTGTCACAAAAGAACCCTACTATCAAGATAAAATTGCAGTGTACACAGCAAGGTCACGGCTTCTCAGGCTCCGAGTATAAATAGTGGCTTATCACTGGTAGCTAAAGCAAAATAACAGAGGTCCGCAGCAAGAAGATGCGCAATGTGTTGGAACCTATAGTATGCTCCAGCCCAAGTCTCGCCCAGGTGTTACTGTGCCCTACCCTGCAGCTATGACATCCTTGGACTCTAGAGAAAGTAGTGCTGTGAACAATGAGCATGGAAACATGGAGCAGTGATCTAGATTAGGCAATCTAAGCATAACATTATCATTGAGGCCACATTACCAGTAAGCAATACACAGTCTGACAAAAATCATGTCTTGAAACAAATGGAGTTACAGGAAAAGAAAACTCATTCACTAAAATGCTCTTTCTTCCAACAATCAGGCAGTGCTCAGAAGACAACAAATGTGATGCATGCAAAAGCCACAGAAGAGTACCACTGAGAATGTGGGCTAATCTAACTCCGTGAACCATAAAACAGATGACGCTGGTCTATTAACACAGGCATAAAGGAGTGACGTGGGAATGGAGGTAAGCAGGGAGAGAAAGCTAGAGAAACACCAAAGGGAGTAGCGGAAAGGAGGAAGAGAACGTGACACCTATACGGTAAGGAAGTGGTGAAACGGGTGGATCAAACAAAACACAACCAATTGACAAGCAAAAACAGGAAGTGAGGAAGCAAACCAAAAGACAGACAAAAAGCAAAAGTAACCAAATATTGGATGAGAACTATAGCAACCAGGATGGGCAGACTAAAGCATATGCTAAGATTGACACAACAATATGCCAGAGAAGCAATGCTAGCTGTTATATAATTATAAAGGAATAAACCTGCCATGGAGCAAATTCTACTCACCAGCCTTGTACTGGTCTGTTAGGTGACTTCCAAAGTTGTACACCATGTCTAGGTGTCGCCGTTCCTGCAGCCGGTTGCCCACTTCACGGAAGGCATCTGCAGCCATGCTCTGCATCTGCCGTTTGGTCAAATCCAAGCTGTGACGAATGTTTGCCTTTTCAATGACCTTGAGGATATCACCATAGTCAGGGAAATTGTCAGGTTTGTTGATGAACTTCTGGATGTGGCGGTTGACCTCAGGGTAGCGTGTTCCACGGTATGGTATGCGCTGCTCAATGACCCGGCCAGTGAGGCTGCAGCAACTTTTTAACTCACACAGCTTTTCAAAAATGCGGATCATTTTCCGCTTCAGACGGTTCTCCTGGATATAAATAGAGTCCTCATCGTCCAGCTGCGTAAGATCCAGCTCCTTCTCCTGAAGCCTACGAATCTCTGTGGTGTAAACTGACAGAAGGTTCTCCAGGTAGCGAATCTGCCGTTTGGAGGCTTTGCGATGCTCCACATCTTCCTTAGTTTCTGCACCAGTATCTTCATTATCCTCCTGCTTCTCGTCTTGCTCAAAGTCATCAGTGGTTTTTATGGCAGAGTTATCAGCTGGGGGATGACTTTGAAGCTGCTGTGACTGCTTTTGCTTTGATGCAGGGGCAGGAGCGCTGCTAAGCACTACCTTCTTTTTCTCAGAATTGGACTTCAGAACAGTGCAGAGCTCATTGATGTAAACATATACCTTACTTTTCTTGTTCTGGACTCGAGTAAGGCAACGGCCAATCACGTTACGGAACTCAGTTGAGGCCAGGAAGGCTGGACTGGCTTTTTGATAACGTCCCAATAAGAAAGACATGACCTCGGGATGTTCAACAGTCTCATTTCCACAAAGGTCCATGAACTAAATACAAAGAGAAAACAACAAGGGTCTTTTCAAGGATAGTTTCTGAACAAACCAATCCGCTGCCAATTTTATAACACCCTCAAATATCCAAAAAGCAGCCACTCAACCAATTTGCAGAACCTCCAATCTCTCACCTGCCTAAATCGATGCAGGGCTATTCAGAAGCCATATACTACATCACCTCCAAATGTACCTCACAACAACCAAGTCACCAGAGAAAACTGCCAAGGAAACTAACTTACCTCCAACATTAACAGCTATACAACAGTGCAAAAGAGTTTACACAGGAACATAATAGAGGAGCTTCCAACCTCAGCACACACATCACAATCAAGAAATCATTAAACAATTCAACCTCACCAAACCCAATACAACACAGGTGATTAAGCACAAAGCGTGCTACCGCATACGCTTACACGCCTCCAATTTACTGCTGTCAAACAACTAACAGACCAGCCAGATGACATTCAAACACACTTTCAACCTTACACACAGCTAAACAATACAGCCAACCAACCACGCACATGATACGCAAGGGTACTCCCCTAATCAGAATTAACACACAAAAGACAGTGCAAGAATGCACCCAAAGAAAAACCAAAACAACTCCATCAAGCACTCACAGCAACACAATACAAAAGGCGGCCCACAGAACAAAATACAGTACTGACAACATAACCACAACTTCCTGGGCGATGCAGACCTAACCATTACAATTTACATCTTTTAAATTTCCAAATTAAGCCTTTTTTCCAGTTGTGAAGCTCATTTAGCAACTCATACTTGTCAAATGGAAAAGATCATGGAAGAAAGATCACATAAATAATTAGGCCAAAAAAAAGAAAAACTCACCTCTTTGAACAGTTTTTCATTTGTGGCCTTGAGTAAAATCTGTGCTGACTCTTTATCTGACACGGACATCACATCTGACCCATTGGTTTGAGGGGCTGGCAAACTCTCGCTGCTTGAGAGATGCGTTGTGGGGTGGGACTTCGAGGTGGAAGGTGGGGTCTGGGACTGAGTACATGGAACAGACCGCAAATTAGCTTTTGAAGTAGATGGGTGGGTTTTCAACGGAAGGTTGGAAGCAGAGGAAGGACTCTGGGTTTGAGTCAAAGAACCAGTGGTAAACGTCCGCCGTTGAACATTCAAAGGGGAAGGGAGTTTCCACGGTCGAGCAACCCAAGAAGAGCCAATCTTCAGCTCATCGTCGTCATCATCATCATCCAGGACAATGATGCCCCCGTCCTGCTTTGCCATGAAGGTGTCCCTGCTGCCGCCAGTGGGTGCCACGGCAGCAAAGCTTCGGCGATTGGTATGACTGAGCTAATGCAATGCAGCCACGTTTCCTCTATGACATTTCACTCTTTGTAAACATATTGGTAGTTACGATCCAGTACAAAACCTTAAAACGAAGCCGTCTGCAAGCACCCACTAACAGGTTCTGCCTTTTCAAAATGGTAAAGAGTAGCTACTGGCTCTCAGGAAGGTCAAAGTTGCAACAGTTAAACTGCAAATAAAAAGCAGTCCTCTGAAGACAGAAGCATCAGTGAGGCATCTGCGGAGAGAAAGAAGAGATTACAACTTTCAACAAAGGACCTTAATCATCATATGAACAAAATTAAGGTAAACACCTAAACACACAATGTAAGGGGTCTTGTAACTCGTACATTAAGAGCTTTGCACATACAGCAATAAGTAAAACCCAAATAATTGCACATTAAATATGAGAAATCCCATTTGTCAAGGCGATTGTTTTCTTACAAGCTAGCTCGGGACAGGAAGACACTGTAGTGCTGATAAGAAGTAGACTGTGAAGAGATAAACTAACCCAAGACAAAATAACAGAAAATCCAAACAAGTAATGTTTAGCCTTTTATTCCATCATGCGAATTTGGCGCCCCTTCACTTGCCTCGCAAGAAGAACCTAGAGATGTTTATACTCCTGGTACTGAACAAGCTATAAGAAGGATGAGTGAGAGGTCTTGGGAAGTGTATGTTACCTCTTTAGAACAAAACTTGCACCCATGTGTCAGTGGTGGAAATAGATAGATGCACATACACGTCTCACTGGTGTCATCCCCACCCTCTAGGACCACTGCACAAGGTACACCTGTGTATATGCAAAGGGAACTGTAACAAAACTAGGTTATTAGTTGAGAGGGGTAGGAGTTCCAATCAAGTAATAAACACAACCCTTCTCGGGTGAACCACTAAAGTCACCAATAAACCTGTGCTTAGCCCTCTGAAACCTTGGTGCTAGGCAGTCATGCTTAACTTAAAGGAAATGTGTAAAGCATTTATGTAGCACTCAAAGTAAAAACACAGCACCAGAAAATTCCCACACTAATTTAGAAGACAGAATATTGTAAGCAATAAACCAAAATGACAAAAATCCAATAAGTAGAACCGGCTATATTAATTTTAAATGATTTTAGTAGAATAACGCAAAAAAAAAAAAAAAAAAAATCGTCATTATCTGCTCACAGGTGAACGGAACAAAGTCAAAAGTTAAGGGAGACTCCAATAGAGCACAAGTCAGAAATAGGTACCAGGCTCATCCTATGTAAAGTTTATCTTTTAACTTAGGCCTGTCTCATGAGATTGTCAGCAGTTGTGCTCCAGGCTGGCACCGTAGAGGAGCTGGTCGACAGCAGGTTGCTGAAATTCTATGCCTCAGACAGAACACTGCACTGACGTAGGACCGCAACAAGGTTGTTGTCCACATGAAGAGTCAGTCGATGACTAGAGCTTTGAGTTGCTGGGAAACATGGGGCGGTCGTTCTCAATGCAAAGAGCTCCATGCATGTGAAGTCCTAGGTTTGTACCCAGTAAGGATTTCCACACTGGCCTCCATGAAGTCTGCTAGCATTCGTAGGGAGACCAGGGACTGTTCTTTTCTAGGCAAAGACCTCGGAGCCTCTGGATTTTCACCTGGAGTCCAGTTTAAGGTCGGAGGAGCATACTCCATTTGTAGCCCAGGGTCCAGGACCTGAAGGGATGCCTTTTGGGGTTTAGGGCTCACTCATGCAGAGGCCAGCAGCACATCTCAGGAGGGTCCAGTAGGTACCCATCAGCTGGGTAGTTCCAGAGAAAGGCCTCTGGAAGCTTTTTGTATCTCTCCAGCTTAAACAGAAGTTCAGTCAACTGACTCTTGGAGTCACTTCTGAGTTCCTTGGTTGGAACCAGGCAGTTTCAGTTTTTCTTCAGGCCTCGAGCAGCAGGACAGTCCCTCTTCTGAACCTCTGCATGTCAAGCATTGTCCCATGAGAGGTTCCGAGGGTGCTAGTTTTATACCCAGTGCCAGCCTTTAGAAGGGGATCACCCCCTTTGTTGTAACAAACTGGTTCCAGACAGTTTTTACCTTTCCCCTTGGACTGGTTTCAGCATAGCTAGTGAAACAAAGAGCTGGCAGGTCAAGGGGAGAGCTACATTTAATAGTGAAAGGGCAAGCACTTTCTAAAGTCTACAGCCTTCAAGTTACCCCTCAGCGTTTAGGAAAGGGGTGAGAACAACCCCTAGGCCATCATGCTCAGGAAAAGAAAATCGCCCCAACACACAAGGCCCTTTGTGGACTGTTTGGGGGGGGGTACATATCACACCACAGGAGAGCCATTAACAGTCATGTGACCCTGGACATTAGCAGAAAGACAAAATTGATTTAAGGAAAAAGTGCCACCTTTCTAACTAAAAGTGTTTCTTTTTCCAAAATGGTAATTTAAAAATCAGACTTTGCCATTAAAAAGGTTTTAAAATTACAATTCAAATGAGTGGAATAAGTATTTCTCTAGCTGTTCCTAAAATGAAGTTAACACTTATTAAATCATTAAATATAATAATACGGCAACCTGTTAGTCTATGAGAGGCTAGCCTTGCAAAAGTGAAAATTAAAATAATTATGGGAGTTTTTCACTGCCAGGACATGTAAATCTTAAGTGCACATGTCCTACTTTTCAAATACAATGCACTTTGCCCTAGTAGCCTTTAAGGCCTACCTAAGGGGTGATATATAAGTATCAAAAAGGAAAAGTTTAGGCCTGGGGAACAACTTTATATTGCCAAGTCGAAATGGAGGGCTTTAGACATTTTACAGGGCTACTCTTAGTATGTGGTAAAATGAGGGCTGCAGGCCCACTATCAGCATGTAACTTACAGGTCTTGAAACACGTAGAGGTAGGACAATTTTACCATGCTTGGAAAGGAGAGCATTAGCACCTTACCACGGTTAGGAATAAAGGGGACAGTCGAAAGCCAATAAAAACGGGTCCAGCAAAAAAAAAAAAAAAAAAAAACTGGGAGGAAAACTATGGAAAACATGGTCACTTACAACAGGAACTTCTTCAATGAAAAGGCAGTTGTCCCAGTAAGAAGTACCAAAGGACTACCTATGACTATTACCAAGTGGCGAACTTCCCTTCGGTGGAAAGAGAGCACAGGGCCCATTAGTCGTTCTCCAATGGCTAACAATGCCATCATGATCTCAAGCACAGATTAAAGTAAAATCCAATACACAACAAGTTGCTAATTTAATCACTTTTGTAAATCGCAAGACAAGCCCCAGTGAGATCACTTTAGAGCACTGGGAGCTGAAACTGATGTAGCGATCCTGACAGCGGTTGATTGTCTCAGAGATGGTTCATTAACCTCTTAAAATATATGTCTAAGAGAACACAGTATGGGGTCAAGCCAACACCTTGTAGATACTAAAATTGTCACAGGTGCAGAGGCTCTTGAAGTAGTGCATGCTGTCAAACACAGAACAGTTGTCCTCTACTAGTCACGTTCATTGATACTCCAAAAGCATCCTTGAAGAGAGTGGTCCTGAAATTTTAAGGCTGAGTCAATGTTGTTCTAAAGGTGGAGATGCAGGAAACTGAGTGGGGTACCTCATTAACCGTTTTATTCCAGTGGACTGGCACTAATCTGAGATTCCTCTTGAATTTGAAGAATGTGTGTCTCAAAATGATCAAGTTTTTTTGTACACTGGCAGGCACGGAGTGACTTCAAGGCGGAGGTAACGCTTATGATTTTGAAAATGTAAATAAGTTCTAACTGCAAATTGTAGACTATCTGCAATGTTTTGATCAGTGCACTATAACGTCCAACCTACAGGAGGCTCTCACCATGCAACCTCAAAGGGACATGGGAAGCTGGTTAGTGCATGATAGTGGGTGCTCTCTCCAGAGCAAAGAAAAATTAAAGTTTGTACTTTAGACCACAACACTGCACTGGTGCGCAGGAAAATTGACAAACCCTGTCAAAAAGGTCTCCCATGTGTTTTACATCAGTGTTATAGGAATTGTGAGTTAACCCAGCAGGTGTGGCTAGGAAAAGCAGAGAAATGTGAGGCTCACTCCTACAATGCAGACCTCTGTTTTCCCCCATTCTAGCGAACTATTTCCATAACCCAACGTCAATTCATGCACAAGATATTTGTAAGTGGTTCTTTGGATCCCGGAGCCTTATCCTGGATGTGTGTGTGTGTGTTTTCAACATGTATGTGAATTAAAGGTGGTACAGTTTGATAGCCTGTCAATACGGAGCAATAAAACATGTAAAAGGAGGAGGTAAGAGCAACTAAGTTATCTCACAAGACAATCTTTTCCAGCCAAACAAATCTAGATTTATTTCATTTCGCCTTAGATGGCTGAGGTGTCAGAAAGACAATCACTAACAGGTCTTCCATTCAGGGCAGTCAGAAGGTCTTCACCTTTGTTTAACAAAATCCGCACCTCTAAACATCTACAGCAATATAAAGACTAGTCTTCTGTTGTTGTTTAGGTATAACCAAGGTTGTTTTTAACTTCCCTCCTACCGATTTTTGATAGGAAATGGTAGATTAGACAATGTTCGTTACTGAAGGAGGGCCTTATTACATGCACATGAGTAATCAGACAGAGAAGTACAGACCCCGCAGTGATTTATCATGTATTTGGTGGTAAAACCCCGGGCGCACCAAGCAGATTTTGCTGCATCTACCACTAGCAACATGTTCACTGACCTCAAAATTCTAAGAAATGTTAGGGGTAAGGTCAAGAGGAAACAAGGAATGCTTGTGTGTTCTAGATAGTCGCCTGTTGAATCATGAAGAACTTCAATTTGAAATACAAGTATTAATTAGTACAGTGTTAATATGATGCAGTGGGTGTACTTTACACACTCTGGGTCAGAACGTTTTTTGAAAGCTTTATTTAATTCACTTGTTTGCTTTAAAGTATTCATATGAGTGGGACAGTAGTAACTCTTGGCTTGCATAACAGCTCTCTAATAACCCCTCATGTGAGAAAGAGTGGCAGGCCTATGATTTGTGGCAGAGATCCCATCAATAGCCCAGTAAAAATCATCACCACTATTTTTGCCACAGGTCACACAACGGCATCAGTCCAGTGACCACCATGACGTTAGGTATCTATCAGAAGTTCTACCACAACAGCCCATACAAACACCACCATCAGTTGCCATCATTGCCCCAAGCCCTGAATAAAGCCAAAGTGATCAGAAACAATGAGTCAAGGGACGTAGATCAGTTGGGCGTGACATGGAACTGCTCTGGGGCCACCAAGAGGATCATTAAGCTGGTCCTGGTTCCAATTAAATTCACGCAGAGGAAAGTACAGATCTCTCTGTAAACCAAATTTCACACATGGAAAAGGCCGTTGCAGAAAGCTAAGAAGCCACATCATTCTAGGCTATCATGGCTAGGTATGAAATGTGCTAGTATCCATGATTGGTGTAAGATTTGATAACTCTGGAGTGCAGCACAATCATGAAGAGGGACGTTACTGTGGGTGGTACAAGCATGTACGGTTGGTGGAGAGAGCAGTGTTTGTATCTACTGATGAGGATGTTATTATGCACCATACGGAGTACTGATATCTAAGGCTGAAGAACTGTGCTTTGTTTGTTTAGGCAGAAGATATGGTCTAACAGGTAAAACTGTTGACTTCGGGACTTGGGACCCAGGTTCAAATCCAACCTCGGCGCTTGTCGCCACATGCATATGTGTAATGGATATTTAATGTAAACAATCTTGTAGTTTTCCACGCCCTCAAGCTCCGTGGCTTCCTAGCCAGGATTGCGCTCTATAAATACACATACATACACAGCATGGAGATTGGAAGGCCTTTATACCAACAGAAACGGGTGTTACTTTTCACACTTAGACTGGGAGGTGAAACTGGCATATTGCTACAGATGGAGCTTTCATTACATAAGTCTGGGGAGGGAGTTCACTTTGGGGAGCCAGGAGAGGTTATAGTTCCAGAAAGGAGCTTTAACATCCGCAGTTGGGGGGGATGAATATCTATATCTGGGGTGGATGAGTGTTAATATGTTGACACTGGAGGGTGGGCAGTATCAATGGCTACAGAAAGGGAGGGGGTTATGTCTATAGATGGGGCAGTTGTCTGTCGCTGGAGGTGTCGCCGGGCGGCGGGGGGTGCGGGAGTGATAGAGCCGCCCAGTGCAGGGGAGGAAGTTCTAGGGTGCAGAAGAGGTGACTGTTCAAGTCTGCAGGGGGCGGGGGCTGCGGTCCTCAGCGGGGCCTCGGGAGGGATACTTGTCTGTGCCGGAGGAGGCGGTGTGGACATTCTGAAGGCGGAGGAAATCCAGGGGCAGTGCTGCTGGTGTGCCTCGCGGCCCCGATGCCCGGGAGGGGGCTTGGGTGACCGTGGCTGGGGGCGAGGGCTGGTTCTCCCCCCTGACCTCTTCCTCCCAAACCCTCCGTTTCCACCCCGTGCTCTAGGGCGCCCCTCGGGCCCTGCCCCGGCGCGGCATCGCGCGTGCCCCCGCACCGCCCCCCAGATCCACCCACCCACCCCCCGCCTTCTCACCCGTCCCCGCTCTTTCTCCCGTCCGTCGCCTCTTCTTCTACGACATCAGCGAGCGGAGAAACGGCCAAGTGCCCTCTGCGCCTGCGCGGAAGTGCGTGCGCCCGCCTTACGTCACAGAGTGGCTGGGCTGTACGGCAAACACGCGCCGGGCGCCGCCATCGACCCGTACGGACAGCTGCGCTGCGCATGCGCCTCCGGGTCCATTTATTTGGACAGAGGGGGAGTCCAACGCGTGGCCTGCGAAGCCTTTGTACTTGAACGGGCGAGGGTTCACCGAGGCAGCGCACAGAACACGCCTAGGTGTGAGGAGGGCGCCGGGCTGGCCTGCTGTCATCTACGTCACTGCCATCTACGCACAATTAAGCAACAAAAAGACGCTAGCTCGTACGTCACGCGCAGGGTGGACGCCTCGGAAGGAGCGCGCCAACTGTTGCCGCTCTTCCTCCCCGCGGGCTCCTCTTCCTCCTCTGTTAGCCTGTCCCGTCAGTGGGCGGCGCCCGACGTCACAGTGTTGGTGCCGCGTGTTCCCTACAGAGTGCCCCTGGGGCACTGCGGGGTGCGCAGCAAGGCGAGAATACCAGAGTACATTTGAAATATTCTAGGCGCCAAGTTTCTAGAAGTGGCCTCCAGTGTCAAAGTCCATTGGCTTTGTAATTCAAATTTTTGGCTATTTTCTGCCTTTATTTGCTTAAGGCTTTCCAAGTTCAGTTCATCCCCCCTCCCTTTGCCTAGACTGCGGTTACTGTAGTGTTTCCCAAACTTGCTTTCATCAGGAAACATGTCTCTGAATCTTGTTATCATCTTATCACACTTGCTATATACACATTGAAAGACAAAGGTCAAAAGTCAGGCTCTTTCTTCCAGGGAGCTTGGTGTTTAGTTTTTTCCCCTTGCTTTTAAGTGAGAGAATTTATGTGACAATCCTGCTGAATACCCATGTAAGAGAAAACAAATGTTCGTTCTTTTCTAGCACACCTAAAAAAAAAAAAAAGCATTGGCAAAGCCAATAGGTTTTGCCTATGCAAATTCTTTGTCAATGTTTTTAGATATGTTGCACAGCAGCAATTGCACTGCTGTTTAACATGGCTGAAAGTAAAGAAAATAAAAGCATTATGACGCTATGATTTTCTTTACTTTAACCCAAAGTGTCTAAGTAATTTGCCCAGGATCACAACATATTAAGCTCACCCCAAGGCTCGAATCTCGGTCCCAAGTTCGAGAATTGCCAGCTCTGGCTGCAACGCCACATACTAATTTCTTAACAAGCATTCAAGCATGTACTCTTTACTGCGGTTGTAGCAAACAGATGTGAACAAAACAATGCCTCGCTATGGTTTGGGAAGAGGTTTTAAGGAAGACAGTATACTTCTGGAAACATTTATCCATCCTCCAAAGGGGCAGACATGTAGCCAAGGATCAGGAGCCATTGCTAGATCTTGTCAAGCCATGCCTCCACATGCAAGTAACCAATACACCCAACGTGGAGGTGTATGTGGAAAGTGAGTGAGGGGAGAGGGGGAATTAAATTGTCTCAGCTGGCAACCCGAGGCAATGCAGTCTAGAAATGGCCTTTGGGTGACAACATTTTACTTAAAACATATTTGCCTTGTGAAGACATCAGCGCCACAATCAACATTTCTTGCAAGGGGGAAGTAATGAAGAGCCCCTGAGTTCCCAGAACAGACAGCTGCTCAAGAAGGCAAAATGGAAAAAAATACAGTATAGCCCAGCACTGGAATAAAAAGGAAGGTACATGAGAAGAAAGGGGAATGGTTCTAGGTGTGGCTGAAATGGCAATAGATAACGGGCAGCCCCTGCCATACGTTTTGGCAGACAAAATTGCACTGGAATTGATTGAAGATAGGTTTGTTAGTAAATTGCTGATCATGTATGCCACTGCATAGCTTAAAGTTGACTTTGTAGAGAACACCCATTATACATCCTCCATCTAAGCATAAGGTGGAAGAGGAGAGTACAGAGTTATACCAGTTTGATCTCTGTGTACGAAGTTTTAACTCTGAACCAACCAGCACACCTCAGTGTACGATTTTACAATGTGGGACGATTGTGTTCTGACTAAAACTCATACGTTGAAATAGTCCAAATGATGTGGATTAACAACCACCTGGGTGGTCTCTCCCACTGTAGTTGGTAGTAAACTCAAGCAGCCTGGCAGAACAAGAACTTGCACTGGAATGTACTGATTACAAGTGTGGCAGTCCTCGGGCCATCGCAGTAGTTGCGGTCTGACTGCCACATTACGAGGTTGGCAGGCAGCCTTGCTAACCTACCGAGGTCTTCACCGGGATCTTCCATCCTGACGGGCTAACAGTTGAGGAGGTTGGAACCAGCAAGAGCACCGCTGAAGTCAGCCCCGCCCTGCTGATTACAATCTGGTTCTCCGCCATCCTATTCATGGCGGTTTCACCTCCATGAAAAGACTGACAGAAAACAGGTGCAGGGAGCCACGGGGGAGCCCCTGCACTGCCCATGCAGTTGGCATGAGCAGTGCAGGTGTCCCCCCTGTCCAGCACTCTCACAATGCTCATAAAACAGCTAAGACCACAGCACTCAAAGCACAGATATTTACAAACACAACAACGAATTCTGATGCCAGGAGTCCATTTGTGAATACTACAGTAATCTTCTTTGTGTTCCAGTAATTTATTTGGATCAACAAATGCTCTGTATAGTCGGTTAAGTCATAGGCAACATATAGTAATAGCCTTTGGAATATATATGTATTCATACACAGCCAACACGTGTTTCGTCACACAGTGACTTTTTCACAGATAGCAGATGTCCGACTAGATATATGGTGTGAAAGAACTGTGTCCAAGTTTGGAGAGCGAGGATGTTTGATGTATGGCTATTTCAAAACAATTGTAACCTTTGGTATGTATCATCCGTGTGTAATAGAAAGAGTCATGAAAGATAAAGAAGTTATGGGACCATGGTAAGTCCTGCGGAGCTGTTCTACATGTATCCGTTGGTCCGCAAAATTTACGTAGCAGTGCTCTCTGTCTGCTGTGAAGACAGCATTGTGAGGGTTCTGGTGCCCGCTGTGGACGGCAGCATTGCCACCGGCTCGATTATGAGCCAGTGACAATGCTGCCACCACTTTACCACTAGGCCGACGGGCTGAAACCTTGGTTCTGCCTGTCAGCCCAGCGGGAAAGCCATAATGGGCCCGACGGGGAGGTAGCCAGTATGGTGGCAACCTCCTTGTTGGAAGTTTCGCAGACGGGTTGACCCGTCCGCCAAACTCCTAATCAGGCCCTTAATTTGAACTTGGTGTACCACCAGCTACAATTCAGTGAAGTGTCACTACATAACAACCTTCTCTACCCATGCTGACTGTTAGGAATGGGGTCTGTAGCTGGCACTGGTTTGCTCCCTGACCAAGTAGGGACCCTCACTTTAGTCAGGGTAAGGGAGCCTCACAGCTATGATAACCCCCACTCACCCCCTTTGGTAGCTTGGTACAAGCAGTCAGGCTTATCTCAGAGGCAATGTGTAAAGTATTGGTACATACACACAGTAACACATTGAAAACACTACTAAAGGACTCCACACCAGTTTAAGAATTAGCCAATATTTATTTGATTAAAACGAGAGCAAAACAACAAAAATCCAACCTACACAAGCAAAGTTAAGAATTTTTAAAGATTAAATCTCAGTAAAGCGCTCAGAAACACAATAGCTCCAAATGGGGCTATCATGACGTCATTGACGGACTCGTTCACAACAGTCCGCCGCCACTCGCAAGGGAGTGAGGGTTGTCAGTGTGTCGCACGGATCCCAGACACAGTACCTTCGGAACAATGAGGAAGCAAAGACATTGCACAGAGTCAGGGAGGTGAGACATCACTGGAGGCGGTGCAGCATTGGTTCCTTACAGCTATCAGGGAGGTGAAGTGTCGGTTTGTTACTGCCAGGCAGAGGAGGTGATGCATCAGTTACATCTAGTTGCAGGGGAGGTGATGCGGAGTCGGTTGTGAGGTGTCAGTTCCTTACGATCCGGTGAGGTTCACGAATCCAGCAGGTAAAGACGCAAGGCATTGACCTGGTAGTGTCGCAGTCACACCACAGAGCTATAGGTGCTGTGGCAGAGTCGGGTGTCACGGACATCGGGAACACAACACTCAGGACTCATGCTGTGGTGGGACTTCAGATGCGCTGCAGTGCCAATCTTAGTCATTTCACTCAGCGGGGACCATAGCTGTGGTGAAGGCAGCGGTGCGGAGTCAGACAGCAATACCAGTTTTGAAGTTGTTCTGAAGTCCATGTACCTGCTTTCTTCTTGGTTACACCATAATTGCCCCGGAAGTGGATTTGGCACCACCTGGCATGTCAGGACTCTCAGCAAGAGAGCCCAGGTGCTGGCAAATGAAGTCTTTGTTGTCCCTGAGACTTCTAACAATAGACAAGCTCAGTCCAAGCCTTTAGAGAACCTTGCGAAGCAGGATGTAGAAAGTAAAGTCCAGTCTTTTCATTCCCAGGATAGAAGCAGCAATCGCCAGCACAACAAAGCAACAGGCAGAGTGGCAGTCCCGCCTACGGCATCTAGCTCTTCTTCCTGGCAGAATGTCCTCAGCCCAGAAGTGTTCTTAAGTTGTGGTCTCAGAGGTCCAATTCTTATATTCATTTCTGCCCTTGAAGTAGGCAAACTTCAAAGGAAAGTCTCTGTAGTGCACAAGACCCTGCCTCTCCCTATCCTGGCCCCATACACACTCTAGGGGGTTGGAGACTGCTTTGTGTAACAACAGACACAGCCCTATTCAGGTGCAAGTGTCAGCTCCTCCCTCCATTCTTACCCAGGAAGACCCATCAGGATATACCTTAGCTCTCTTTGTGTGACTGTCTACAGTGAACTCACAAACAGCCCAACTGTGACCCTGACCCAAACATTTATTCCACAGCCAGGCACAGGCACAGAATTGTTAAGCAAGAAAATGCCCATTTTCTAAAAGTGTAATTTTCAAACTTACAATTTAAAAAACAACTTCACCAAAAGATGCTTTTTTAAATTGCGAGTTCAGAGACTCCCCAACCTCCATATCTCTATCTGCTCTCAATCGGCAATTACACTTGAAAGACATTTCTAGGGAATCCCCATATTAACCTATGGGATAGATATGCTTTGCAATAGTGAAACCCAAATTTAGCAATATTTCAATATCCGGACATGTAAAACACACCAGTACATGTCCTATCTTTTAAACACACTGCACCCTGTCCACGGGGCTGCCTTGGGTCTACCTTAGGGGTGACTTACATGTAGTAAAAGGTTTGGGCCTGGTAAGTGGGTGCACTTGCCAGGTCGAACTGACAGTTTAAAACTGCACACAGACACTGCAGTGGCAGGTCCGAGATATGTTTACAGGGCTACCGTTGTGGCCTGGGCACACATGGTACACTATACTAGGGACTTACCAGCAAATCAAATATGCCAATCATGGATAAACCAATACCATTTAGATAGATAGCACTTGCACTATAGCCCTGGTCAGCGGTGGTAAAGTGCTCAGAGTCCTAAGGCCAACAAAAATAGGTCAGAAAAAATAGGAGGAAGGCGGCAAAACGCTTGGGGATTACCCTGTAAAAAGCATAATTTCCAACACTAACCTTAGGAGTTATCGCCACCTCAACTTCAGCATCTCATTGGTGGTGGAAGTTTTCCAGAATGCAATTTGAGAAGTCCTATTGACACTTGATGACATCATGTGTTAGTGATAATATCTTAATGTATGCCCCTACCATCTCAGACCCCAAATAAAGACTAAACAACAGGCTCCAAAGGATTGCCAACATGTAGTTCTGTGGATACATCTTCTCTGGTGAAGGGATTAGGGTGGACCTTGCCAAAGTAGCAGACATTAGGAAGGCTGAACCCCAACAATCGCCTTCTGAGGTCAGCAGCTTCCTGGACTTCACCATGACATCTCTTCTCCTCATGCTCTCACTTCCTCAACCAGCGACCTCAACTACCACACTGACAGTAGTGACAACACCAACACCACTTCCCTGCTCAACAACCCCACCACAATCGGACTAAAACAACTGGTCACCTCGCCAACACATCGCAGGACACATGCTTGACACCATCTTTTCCACCAGCAACAACATCACCGTCGACAGCACCTTCACTGGACCAACCACCACTGCATCCATTTCACTATCACCTCACCGACCACCCACCTCCACACACTCTGCGCCCCAAGCAGAAAATGGAACCAGATCACTGAGGAACAGCTCTCCAACATCTTCAGCAAGTCTCCCCCACCCCTCACCGCAGACGCAAACATCTCAGCACAGAACTTCCACCAATGGATCTCCGAATGCGCCAACACCCTAGCACTACTCCGTAAGACCTCAGCCAAAAACCACCACAAGGCAAGTTGGTTCTACCCCGCACTCCAGGTGCACCTGAAGACGGCTAGAGAAAAGATGGGGGAACAGAAAGTCACAGGAAGATTTTTAGGCTTTCAAAGCGGCCACCAAATCCCACCACTACCTCATCCAAGTCACCAGGAAAGCCACCTTGCAGGACTGCATCAGCACCACCGCTCACAACATCAAAGAGCTCTTCGGCGTGGTCAAGGAGTTTGCAAACCCCTTCCCTCCCCAATCAGAAACAACAAGCACCCCTCCATTTCAAGACCTCTGCAACAGGCTAGCCAACTTCTTCCACCCGAAAATCAAAGACCTACACAACAGCTTTGGATCCCAAGACCCTCCGAGCCCTCCAACAACCCCCCCCCAGATCCATCCTATCGAACCACCACAGTCTCTACACCGCTGGATCACACTCTCCACAAATGAGACCCACACCATCATGAGCAGCATACACTCCGGAGCCCCTACAGACCCCTGTCCTCACCACATTTTCAACACGACCAACATATCCATCGCACCTGAGCTCCGACACACCCACACAGAGATCTGTCCTCACTTGAAGAAACCCATGGCTGGCCCCTTGGACGTCAAGAATTACTGCCCCATCTCTCTATTGTCTTTTCCAGCCAAGGTCATCAAAAAGGCGACCAACGCTCAGCTCCGTGTGGACAACAACATTCTCGACATCTCTCAATCAAACAAAGGTCTGTACAACCACAACATAGTGGGATCTCAGTCTCGCCTGGGGAGGGAGCTAAGTAGGGAGGGAGGAAGACAGGTGGCTGAGAGGTCTGCTTCATACAATCTCAGCAGGCAGGGCGTGAAGAGACATAGTTTTATAAAATTCAGCAGGTAGATCTACCTGTGGCAAGTGCTCTTATTGCTTCTTGGATTTCGAACAGTGTGATAGGATCATCTAGATTTGCTTGCTGGTCTGATGTGATGTGATGGAAGGCAATGATACTGTGGAGAAGAAAGAGTCAAAGTCTTGAGGGCGCACATTAGAGACTGACTGGTATAAGAGCATGTAATGGGACGTTAGTTCATCATTTATTTCACATTGGGTATAGAGTAATGTGTCGGCGGATCGCAGCGTCGTTATGGGATGTGTGGACTGTTTGTGTCGGATAAGCCACGCTAGTAACCACCCAGACCTATCGGCTGTGTGAGGACTGAGTAGGCAGAGTAATGAAGACTATGTAATCTTTCCAAAAATGAAGTGCATTTCTGCCAATTGATGTGTGTTGGTGGGGTTCTGCACCACTTGTAATCTAAAAGTGTATGTTCAATACATGAGATGTCCCTATTGAGTATTTGCTGCATGTTCCACTGCGTCTCCAAGCAATGTCCCTGTAATGTCACTTCAAATCCATCCCATTCTGTTAGTTTGGTGGAGGCCGTGTCATTGTTAAGCTCAAAATAGTTTGGAATGGCAATGTCGAGAGGCGTGGAATGGGGGGGGGGGGGGTCTTCCAAGGTAGTTGTCTGCAAGTCACAGGTAGGAATAAGAGGGGGATCTGCATCCCACACAAGTTGTAGGTACTGAGGATTGTGGTCGGAATGAGTATGGGCCAGATACTCGGAGTATAAAACGAAAGGAAGTAGTGAGGTTGTGCCAATTTGTCTGTCTATGCAGACATGTAGTTGGTGTGGTGAGGAGACAAGTGAGTACATTCTTGTGTCTGCATTACGGAAATGCCAAATGTTGACCAGCTGTCAATGTTGGAGCCAGTCATGCAATGCTTGAGCGCTGAAGGTTGCAGATGTACGAGACAGTGGCGGGAAGGAACAGTCAAGGGCAGTGTTGAGGACACAATCTAAATCTCCTCCTATGAGCCACAGCAGCCCATTCCAGCGGGACAGTGTTTCAGATAGGTTGTGAAGGTGTAAGGCCTGCTTGGAATTGGGAGCATACATCAAGCCTATAAGGATTTGATGACCATCAAGGCGGCCTTTCAAGATCACATATGGGCCTTCTGTGTCTATAACAGTGTCCTCTGCCACAAAGGGGGAGTCTAGTTTCATCACCATCAATAAGCCCCTAGCACAGGTGGAGAAATTAGTGGCAAATACTTGGCCTCACCAGTGCCTGTGTAGCTTAGTGGCTTCTGCTTGTATTGGGTGTATCTCCTGCAACAGTGCAATGTGGGTGGGGCAAAGCTACAGATAGCCTCAGCCTTGACTCAACATTGTGTGATTCTGGGAAAATCACTTAGGGCCCGTTTTAGATGTTGGCAGTTGCACCACTAAGCCGCGTCAGGCCCAAAAAGACTGTAACAATGGCTGTCTCCTGCCTGCTGTATTTAGATGTACTGCTGCTAAGCCAAAGATCACCACAACGGATTATACTCCGTCATGCCAGCTGCATCCAGTAATCGATGTGGCGGATTCTAATGCAGATGAATAGGTCCTCCATCGCCATCTTGATGGCGGCATCCCGCCAGGCTTATTTGGGTCACACAGTTTTGCTGGTGGTGGGTCAGTGGCGGGCCATGGCAGAGGGAGTCCATCGCAGAAATCGTTCAGTATAGTACTATGGCTGTGGCCATTAGATGGATGCTAGCAGCCCACACCTGTTGTAAATTGGACAACTGTGAACACCTGCAAAACAAACTACTAAACACACTCCATTTTAGACCATGATCCTTTGCCATCACACTGCAGAACAACATTTGGGTGCAGGTATTGCCACAAAGGAGACAGTTTTTTTCTGTTTTACTCTCCCTCTACATTTTCATGTTAAAACCATTATTAATTGTTTTTGCTTCATCTTTTTAGCAGGGAGTAGAGTTCCCCATTTTCAGAGGAAGAGTTGTCTGTCATGGTAGATAAAATCATAAGAGTAGAACCACAATTGTTTTGAGCACAAGTACAAAATACTTCCATAGCCCAAAACAGACAAACGTGGTCCAGAATAGTTGACATAGTGAATGCTGTAGCTAACAACCTGCACACACTGGAAGAGGTGGAATGACCTGTGGGGCAAAGTTTGTTCACTGGCCCCAAGCGTCACCTGGAGGCCCAGAAGACTGGTGTTGGTTCTCCCAGCCCCCCACTGCCACTATTTCCCTTGTAGGAGATGGTCTTGCAGATCCTACATCCTGAATGCTTGACATGAAAACCTGGAGGAGTGGAGACTGGTAAGTTTCAACTATGTATGTCTCACTAATGGAGTCCTGTGCTTCAGTTAGACGTTTAGAATGCTGCAACACCTTCAGCAAAACAGATATAGCTAATTTTGACTACACAAAATATAGGCGGTCATTCTGACCTTGGCGGGCGGCGGAGGCCGCCCGCCAAAGTCCCGCCGTCAGGTTACCGTTCCGCGGTCGAAAGACCGCGGCGGTAATTCTGACTTTCCCGCTGGGCTGGCAGGCGGTCGCCTTCAGACCGCCCGCCAGCCCAGCGGGAAAGAGGCTTCCACGATGAAGCCGGCTCGGAATCGAGCCGGCGGAGTGGAAGCTGTGCGACGGGTGCAGTTGCACCCGTCGCGTATTTCACTGTCTGCGCAGCAGACAGTGAAATACATGTAGGGGCCCTCTTACGGGGGCCCCTGCAATGCCCATGCCAGTGGCATGGGCACTGCAGGGGCCCCCAGGGGCCCCGCGACCCCCCCTACCGCCATCCGGATCCCAGCGGTCGGACCGCCGGGATCTGGATGGCGGTAGGGGGGGTCGGAATCCCCGCGGCGGTGCAGCAAGCTGCGCCGCCGTGGAGGATTCAATGGGGCGGCGGTACACTGGCGGGAGCCCGCCAGTGGTGCCGATCCAACCGCGGCTTTACCGCCGCGGTCGGAATCCCCATTGGAGCACCGCCGGCCTGTCGGCGGTGCTCCTGCGGTCCTCCGCCCTGGCGGTCTTTGACCGCCAGGGTCAGAATGACCCCCATAGTGTCATACCAATTACCAGCAGCATGGTTGAAGCTCGCCTTTTAACAATGTGCAATATGTATAGTCCAATTGTGTGTAGTTCCCCGTGGATCATCCCTTGCATTGGCTCTGCCAATTACTTTCCATCAATGTATGCTGTTGTGCTTCCAAAAACAGGTCCAAAACTACATCCATTTTCACTGTAAAGTATTGTGTTTTTAAGTAGTATTTCCTCTTAGTTACATTATATCCATATGCGTGTATATGTTTCAAATGCGTGTTCATCTCCAATATAGTCATCAAAAGTGATATGTGCAACTTACTTTTTAAACAAGTATTGTCTGAGGCTCTGTTTTTAGATCTGAAAAACAATAGTGCAATGTAATGTTCCACCGTCCTTTACTGCCATATGCACACACATTTAAAAAAACAAGTGCATTTGTCAGTCACCATGTCATTCTATGGATTAAAATGTCAGTTCTTGTGTATCACAATCATGTTGACATCTGCTCATAGCGACACAGAATTGATGAAAATGCTTATATAATTCATTGTATATTGAATCCAAGTTTTCCTAAAATGTGTTTTGGCATGCTGAATAGAAGTAGTAGCCACACACAAGTTAATTTGCACTGTCCATCTGATGACCAAATACAGTGATATTTGAAAGTTGAAGCACTTTGATTCCAATGTTTTGTTGCCTGCTAGGCCTTGGAATGGTCCCATACTCCAAGCTACTCACCACTGTGTTAGATTCAAGGTCTGCTGCATGTAACATGCAATTCTGAAATAACACTTTTGCATTTCAGGACATTTCAACAATGATAGCACTGGAGTTGTCATATGTGTTAATCAGGCTGCATGTATTAAAATAATTGAAACAAAACAAAGGCCTAACCAGTCTATCACTCTGTTTAAACTTTTCTAGGTTTGTCCATTTGTAGACAAAGACACATTAAATGATAAATTATGTATTAATTGCATATTTTCTGCAGCCTTCACAGGTCCAACAACCCTGCCCAGCGGACCCCATCAGCCAGGCAAGACACCCCCATCTGGCAGACAGCTCCAGTGAGCCAAACTCAGCCCACACCTACACCTCTCACCACAGCTGCAACAACATCTCAGCATCACAACTCCACATCCTGTGCACTGAGGAGTGCACACCAGTCCTGTGACCTCTCCCACCCCCCAGTCCTGTCTGCAGTTGAGACACCACCAACACATCCTCATGTTCTGACGGGACCAAGTGGAATGGGGCACACTGCCTCAAGGGCACAGGGTAGTAGGGGGTGGAGTTGTGGGTGGGAGTCTGTGGGCCAGCCAAGTGATGGGCCGGGTTCTAACTGAGCTCGGGCAATAAAGGAAGTTCAGAGAGAGCACATCTTAGAGCTACAGAACCACAATGAAAGAATGAGCTCCCTGGCTGGAGTGTTATTTGACATCTATCACCAAATGTGCAGGGCTTCTCCCATTCCAACTGCCCAGGTCTGTGGTCCCTCCACATCTGGTCAAAGTACACCACTACCAGCCATGACAGGGAGGTCCTGCCACATGAGGAGCCTGCTCCTACCACCCCAGTCACTGTACCTGTGCCACCCACCTCCTCCCAGGAGGGGACAGTCATCCGGATCAGCAGAAGAGGATGGCAAGGCCAACACCTCAAAGAAACGCAGAACCTAACTTCCTCCTGTGTGTGTCTATCATTCACTCTGTGGACTGCTTCATGGACACATTTACCTTTTCTGAGGAAAATTGTATTTTGGACATTGGTATCCAAACTGTTTTTGGTTCCACTACCATGTTTCCATCAACCATTAAAGACTCTTTTTGTTTATTCTTTTTTGACCCACCTTACTCTTTTTTTGTGTCATGATAATAAATGGTATGGACACAGACTACAAGATTCTTGTTGGATTATTTGTGGCCTTTCATTTGTCATGTCCATCTTCCACCATCATCTTCTCAGATCGTTTGAACATTCATTTGCAAACAAATGTTGAAATGACAAATAGGTAAAGTGTTACCCAATTCATTTAAAGAAAACAAACTCAGAATGTATTTGGAACATACGTATGTTGGTAACAAGTACTTGTAGAAATGAAATCTAGGTTTAAATACTAGGCCTAACCCCAACAGTCCTTGCCTTTCAGGGCTATACCCTCCACGACCTTGACACCATGGAGAAAAGGGATTATGCGGTGATATAAAATAAAATAGACAAACTATCACTGATGCACAACCTCAGTTGGAGCCATACATCCTGATCTCACAAGAGGAATCCTAGATCAATAACACCAATAGTCTACATCATGGCAGAAACAATATTTGAGGCCACATGACTATTACAGGACACTGTGGCAGTATCTGGTGCAATGACACATTCGCCAATCAATCAGTGTTGTGCTAACAAAAAGTTAAACCACCTCTGAGGAAACACATCAACAGCTAACTCCACTGTCCAAAAATTGAAGATTTAGCTATTGTGAAGGAAGAAAAGTATGCTAGGGCTTTACATACATGTGGTTTGAGCAAGTCAAGTGACATGTATTGCCTTGATGGCAGCGTCACACAGAAAACAGGTCTAATACAATCTTCGGAACTTCCAAACTATCAGAGTGCAAGTTATCTCTGGAAAGGATTTGTCCATCCCAAGTGGGTGTCTGTCCCAGGATTAACACATATCCACTTTGTACTTCCAAACAGCAAATGTCACAACGTTGAAACATCTAAATCAGTCGTCTCCAAACTTTTTAATGCAGCGCCACCCCCAGTTGAAAAATAAAAATCATTGGGGCCCCCCTCAGAATGTTTCACAATTATTTTATAAAGATGACAATGTTGAAATATGTCTAGACATATTTAAACATTGCAGTTAAGTACTGTTACCTTTTTAAAAATTCAATAACATGCTTCTGAATAAAACAAAGGCCTGCTATCTGTATAATGCTTCTTTTGGCCAGTGTCTGGCACCCCCCCCCCGGATCACTTGGGGCCCCCCTAAGGGGGCGGGCCCCCCAGTTTGAAGACCTCTGATCTAAATGAAGATGACATGGTGAAGGACCCTGAAACAGAATAACAAGGGGAAATTATTTTTTACTATATAATAAATCAAACTCAATTAACAAGTCATGAGGACACACATACGTAGGACAAGCACAGTTAATCTCCGTCAATGCCCACAGTAGTCAATGTAGGAAAACTCTGATCCACTAACATCTTTGCCTTGAATTTTCCTGCACTGACCATTGCTAACAAATTACCGTAGCAGACAGATATGTTCCTTATGTCACAAGTTGTACTGACATTGGAAGTTACCATTTGTAAATGTAAACTTACACTCCGGTAACAATCACATCTTGACGAGGGTCAATTCATTTTTCACCAGTGTCACCTTCATTGGGCATTTCAACATCCTCACATGGTGGCTGATCATGGTCCCCATCCTCTGCAATTACAGGGATGTTCCTTCACCGGGCGATGTTATGGATACTGCAGCAGGCAACCTTGATGTGGCACACCTCATCAGGTGAGTAGAGGAAGGCTCCACCGGTCTTGTCCAGCCACCTAAACCTAGCCTTGAGGAGCCCGAAAGCCCACTCCACTGGCCTCAGTGTTCTTCCATGGGCCTCACTGAAGCGGACTTTCCCTGGCATTGTTGGATTTCTCAGCTGTGCCAATAACCAGGGACGGTTAGTATGCACAGTCTCCTAAATGGAAGCAACACATAGAGGTCAATTACTGCTCTCAAGGGGCAGAACATGTGAAGGTTTACTCGCATATCAAGCCATTGTCCCTTCTTGAACTAGGATTCAGGCAAAAGATTGTCAAATCATTTTGTACCTAATAACAAGCCAGGCCCTCACCGGTCCAAGTTGTGAAATTTACATGGGTACGTGGTTGTTCCGTAGGATGAATGAATCATGTGTTGACCAAGGAAAGCAGGCACACACACTTAAGATGTATAATTCTGTTAAGCAGACAACTTGCACATTGATGGAATGGAAGTTCTTCCGATTGCGGTAGACCTGTTCATTTGAGTGTGGTAGCACCAAGGCAATAAGCGTGGTAGTCCAACCAAACCATAAAGCTCTCGCTTCACCGTGACCAAATCCTGTGGACATGGGAATTGGTTGTAACTGTTGATGTGTTTCATCAAGGAAGCAAGGACTTCCTGTAGCACACCTCTGAAAGTTGGCTGGGACATGCCTCCCCAATACTACCACAGTGTATTGAAAAGTGCCAATGGCAACAAAATGCAGTACTACTTGCATTTTTACTATTGGTGTCATTGCTGTTGGATTCATATTGTGAGGGAGGAGATCAGACTCCAACTGCTGACACAAATTCAGGATAGTTTGCCTATTTAGTCAAAATTGTTTGATGACATCACTTTCCTCCATGGTGGCAAGGTCTGGAACAGCTGAGGCTGTCTCCTCCTACCCATGGCTGGGGTTCAGATGTCTGTATGTATGGGAAAAAGATCAGCAGAAATGGTCACACGATACTTTTGATGACAACACACATCTGACTTCTTGGTAATAGTAGAAATGTCATTGCCTAAAACATGTACACACAGCAACATCTAATTTTTGGAAAAGTATTCACAATTTTTAAAATGTATTATTTTCCATTATGTGCAAATAATACATTTAAAATGCACATCATTTAAAAAAAAAAGTTTCCTACAACTATACAGTCAAAGAAGGTAGTACTTCCCCCCGCAGCACTTTCGGTGTCAAACACAGTCACGGTTGACGTTGTATTGTGTTATATCTTGCCAAGAAAAGCGTCATTCATCTTTGACATTTAGAAATACACTAGCCTCCATTTTGAGTGCTGGTGACGCACTAATAATTGCTTCACACCCTAAAATGGAGGCTGTCTGACCTTGCCATCAGGACATTGGCTACTCGACAGCGGAAGTTGACCACGTAATAGGTTGTAACTTCCCTGACAGGTTCTGCCATAGGCTAACGTGTGTGATGGCAACACATGAAAGCCAATGGCTGTGTCCATCTTTGCCACAGATCGCATCTGCTGTGTACTTGAACGCCGCGTTGTGAAACAACACTCACGTGCCTCCGCACACTGCAGCCATCAAGACCTTCTTGTTTTTTTGCTGCTATTACCAACCTCTGGAAGCCATGATGCTGGGCAAAACAAGTGACAGGGCCCCTGCGTTCAGCACAGAGGAGCTGGAGCTCCTTGCCAGGGAGGTTCTGTCCCTGTACAGCCAACTCTATGGAACCCCAGAGGAACGTGTACATGTCTGATTGGGGAATGTTTGACTGAGTAACCTCTTCCTTTCTGATACACAAGCTATTTTGTTCGTTTTTTGTAATTGGGGTAGTGCTGTGATTGGAGCTGACAGAATAATGTAGTTGGAACAGATTGGTTTTTGTCGTCTGAAATGTTCGTGCATGGCAATTTTAAGTCACCTGAAAGTTGAAGTTGTATTGTGTATCCATGTAACACACAAATCCTATTTCATCACACAAACAGCAGGCCACTGAATACCAGTGGCCGGTACACAGTGTACCAGTAGCATGACTGACATCCAGCCAATGTTGAAATTATGTTGAGTTAAAAATGAAGAGGGTCTGGAGTTGTCTGATGCTGTACTGTCACGTGGGATTCCAGCACATAATGTTTATTAGGTTGCTCTGTATGGTTTAAACCTATGTGCAGAGAGTTCAGATGACACTGGCTCAATCATCCATCCCAGTCTGTCTCATTTCAACACACACTTGTTCACACAAACCACAAATCCCTGCTCTCACTGACACACACAGCAGCCCTTCTATCTTGCCCTTAGTCACTATATGTGATGCAGACCATGGATTTTGACTCTTGGGAGTTTAAGCGGAAGAAACTGTATCTTTGAGTGTGATTATGTGCAAGGATTGTACAGGTGGTTTGGCCTTTTGTAGCTCACAATGATTGTGAGTAATCAGGGTTGCTCTCACAACAGGGCAGTTTGCATAGCCCTGGCCAAGATGAGGTTGTAGGCCTGATAATGTAACAAGAGAAGCTAGAAAGTATTGATGGTGCACATGAGATCACTGCAAACCAGTATTTTCGATCTGCCTGTAACATTTTGCTGGGAAAAAAATCTAATAACCGTTTGGTGCATGTACTTAAGAATATCCAAAGTATAATGTCACAGCAGTACTGCCAAACAGAAATACTGAATTTTCTTTTCTTTTATGTCATCCACACAGGTCAACGCCCATCAGAAGTGGGAGATCTAGACGGCCATTCGCAAAGAAGGTCCGGACCCAGGGGTCCACAAGCGGCATAGCCTGCACTGTCAGAAGAGGTAGGAGGACTTGTGTCAGGTGACACACAACTCTGATGAGAGCCAAGTCTGGCAGTACTCTCAGCGATCCAGGCAGATGCTCTTCACCCTGACTGCCACTAATGGCCTGCATCCTTGTGGAGGCTTACCCTGAGACAGACTAGCCTGACGTGCAGTTTACATTTAGTAAGTGACTGGAGTCTAATCAGATTGACAGGTGTGGACTTATTTAAGTGTTGTAATTAGATCAATAGGAGTAGTATTCATTTGAGTGTTTTGGTCCTGATGAAGTGTCGCTGGATCCATATGGACCATCTAAGACACGAAACATGTTGATCTTGCTCATAAGGATTTGAGATCGTTTCCCAACCCCTATTTTTGATTGTTTTGTGAGAGTGCTTGAGCATTATCTCATTCCCCACTCGCCTTTTGTGTTTTTATCACCTTGGCCATTACCCTTTATTTAACCATTAAATTTAGGTGTCTTGTTTGGGTTTTGAGACAGTTTTAACTTCCCTTCACTCTCCTACTTGTTATAGTGCCTGAAAGAGGGCATTGACTATTTTGTATCCTTATCATGGCACAGAAAAAAGATCTCTGGCAAAGAGCCCCCTTCTAGGGGTGCCCGTCAGACATTGCACTGCCGGTCTGACGAGGAGCATGCCCGATGAAGCATGACACCCTATTGGGTGTGTGAGGGCACTTGCTTCTAACATAAGGGTTACCCTGTGCTATTTTGCTTTTTCTTGGAACAGTGTACTTATATTTTCAAACAGTTGACCAAGGGAGACTGTACACTGGACCACTAATCTCCCAGTCCCTCATTTTTTTAATTATATCACACCCACCATGACACTATCACACCACCAGCACAGACACAACACCCACCACTACACCAACATCCACACACATCACAATCACACCCCTAGCCAGTGCACACAAGACACAACCACCCACCCCCACAGACATAACACCCACCATTACACCAACACCCACCACAAGCCCACCCCACACAACCACAACATACAGGCACCATACCAACACACATCCACTAAACACACATATACTGGACCCAAACACCCACTCTCACCCACTCAACAATCAGTAAGAGACACAAATCTAATGATGCAGCACATACACCAGAACCCAAAGCTCCCACACCTTCAAAACACACACACACACACACACACACACACACACACACACACACACACACACACACACACACACACACACACACACACGTCTTTAACCTTCAGCCTCCCACCCCTTCCACATCCCACCCCATCCCTTCCAAATGAAAATCCACCCCTCCACAAGCACAGGTTGTATCTTTTAGATATTTTGTCAATACATACATTATTGTTGTACATTTGTGATGGCCATATTAATTGTGGCGTAAGCCTTCATGTCATTGGACACTTACACTAAAATCAAATATATTTCTGTTTTTGTGACTGAAGAATGCATCTGTGTTCATTTTGACATTACATGTCAATAATCTGCACATATGCATTACACAGGGAACCTGGCATTTTACAGTTAAATGGGATCTTATGTTTGTGATATATTTCACACACCAATGGGATATGGGACTTTGCCATGTTTGCAGTTCACCAGTAAAAATTGTAGTACATTCTGTGTACAACCACCTGTAGCATGTTGTAATGTATTTGCTACTTTATCATGGGATTGTTTGGTTCAGAATAGGTATGCTCTTTCAGTTGATACGTTCAAGATTTTTGGGACATTATTGCACATAGCTGTGCAGACAATTTCTATTTGGGATTGTTGACACTTTTTATGTAGGTGTCCATTGCCATGAAGGCAGTCCGTACCAGATTGGTGGGTGCTACTTACATCTTGGGGTCTACTGTGTCCTGATAAATTTTCTGACTACAACATTACTTTAGTATTGCACAGCATTATGGTGGTGTTGGCACAAATTATTGAGCCATGCATAAGTCTAGCATTACTGTGAACTGTGATGCTACAACTCTGAGGGCAACAGGAATACCTCTGACTTACCTTCTGTTCTGGCGATGACAGAGTTGATTTCCATCTGGGACCTGTCCCAGGAGCAACGGTAGGACTGGTAGCAGCCGGTTCATGACGGCAGGATATTTGGAAAGCAATAAAAATGTGAATTTAATCCTTCTATAGCTCCTAGTCTGCCAATTCAGGTGTGAAGGTTTAGCTGCCACAGTTGCATCAGCGGAACTGCATATCATGATTGGCTCAGAGGTTAAAGGGGCTGTCAACCTGCTGCCAGCCACTTTTGCCTATGCTGCTGTCAGTGCGGGCAAGGCTTCTTGGTGGCGACGGCAGGCTATCTGCGGTCTTTCGCCTGTGCTCCAGCTGACATCTAAATAGAGTGGGTGCATTTCCAGTCAAAAAGTCTACTGCAGGACCGTTATTGCCAGCATCTAACATCAGGTCCTAAATCTGCCTGTGCCTAAAACGTGTGTAAAATATAATATACTAGTGAAATCCCTACTTGAGGTACAGGAACTTCAGGTCATCTTTCCAACCCCTCACATAATGTGGTCCTTGATGAAATTAGTCTAAAGGATTATTATTATTGCATTAGTTGCCCAGCTATGCCCTCACACTCTTGTAAAGCAAAAGGGGACTTGGACGGTTTTATTTCAGTCAAGCTGGCTAAATTTAGGGTCAAGGAAATTAATGTCACCTGTTTTTACCAAATATTATTTGTGTTGCATGACTCATTTGATTTAATGCAGATTAATTTTTATTGTAATGTTTTTGATGTCTATTATACTAAGGTCATTGATGATCTTGAAGAACAATTTGCTGATGTGCAAAGCCGGCTCTAAATATGGTTTTAATTGTATGGGTTTGAGATTTTAATCTTCATTTGTGTAGTCCTAGCAACATATCATCCTGTGGCCTAAGGGACTCAGAGGAGAAGGAAATTACACATTTCAAACAAGCTCCTTACAGGAAGGCAGTTGGTAGGATTATAATATTTAGAAACATGGCCTTTGTGAGTCATTACAGGATCTTAACCCTCTCTGCTGATCTAATTCCTTTACAGCAGGATTAGAATATAGCTGCTAGTTGTATCAGCAATCAAAATCCACTTATAGCTTCCCTTGGTTTCAATTTAGCTGAGGATGGCTTACAAGAGAAGAGTCAGGAAGTAGTGCATTCCTGTAATAGTGGAACCAGAATCAAATGGGAAAAGGTTGATAGAAAAGCATCTATGCATGAGCCTATCAGAATACTATCTCAACTTTGGCATTACATGATCAAGCCCCTGAAAGAATCCTTGAGGACTTTTGTTCCCCTTGTACTTCCATTTCCTCAAGATTACCGATACACAAACAGCCCAGAAGCAAACTCCCTCCCCAAGGTTGGTTTAACCATGCTTGTAAAGCAACTTAAAACGGTTCTTTCTAAATGTCCTTTCTCCAGAGGAAAAAAAATGAAATCACGCAGAAGGGCTTACAAAGAAATTATAGATTTGAGAAAAGAGGAGCTTAGAAAGGAAGCTGGGGGGGGGGGGGGGGATCTAGAGCAAGCAGCCAAGGATAATACTGTTTTTTGGAACATTGTAAATAAACCTTTTTTTACTCAGGCTATAACAAACCCATGATTGAAAAGCACATCACAGTACGATCCTGGGTTGAACACGTCTCATCAATTTTTTATCTGTTAAATGGCATTCCTCACCCGGCTAACTGGGAACTTAACCAACTCTATGAGAAACCTGCATTTTTATTTAGCCATTCGACTGAGGTTAAGGATGTTATTCATGTGTTAGAAATGGGGTCTCTAGTTGGCAGAGGTATTCACCCTTGTTCAATTAGGAAATCGTAGTCAGGGTAAGTCACAGAACAATTCCCTTTATCCTGTGCCCACCCTCTGATAGCTTGGCACTGAGCAGTCAGGCTTAACTTAGAAAGTAATGTGTAAAGTATTTCTGCAATAAGTCATACAGTAACACAGTGAAAACACTACAAAAATACACCACGCAGGTTTAGAAAAAATATATATTTATCTGAATAAAATAAGGTCAAAACGACAAGATCCAATAAACACAAGTTGAAATATCACTTTTAAATGTCTCGAATAAGCAGTTGTTTCTTACACACAGTACCTGTGATGCCTCAAAAATACCAACGAACGGAGACCGCAGAGAAGACGGGTCAAAAAAATAAGGTGTTGCGTTTTACAACACGTCACAGACGATGCATTGTTTCTTTCCACGCTGCAAGGGGTTTGCGTCATTTTTTGGCACGCAGTCTTGGTTCCTCACTGCAATGCGGGGACATTTTAATGCCCAGGAACGATGCACTGAAAGTTCTTGATGCGCTTGGAAGGAGCAGGTGCTGCGTCGATCCGTTGAATTTTCTGTCGCACAGCAGGCACTGCATTGAATTTCCAGTCAGGAAGTTGGTGTTGCGTCGTTCCAGTCGGCTGTATGGCTATTTTTACACTGTAATGCAAGCTTTGTGTCAATTTCTGCAGGCGTTGCATTGATTTTTGACGCATAAGGCGTTTTTTGAAGGGATTAAGTCTTTGTTGGTCCTGGGACTTGAGAAACAAGCGGCAAACTCAATCCAAGCCCTTGGAAAGGCAGAGTCCTTCTAGCAAAGTCAAAGGCCAGCAGGGCAGCAGGGCAGCAGTCCTTCTCAGCAAAGCAGTCCATTGGAGTCCTTTGGCCAGCCAGGCAGCTCCTGATAGGGTGCAGGTGTAGGTCCAGAAGTATCTGAGTTGGTAGGGTCAGAGACCCAGTTTATATACCCAAAAATGCCTTTGCAGTGGGGGAGACTTCAAAGAGTGGTTTTGAAGTGCACAAATTCCCCTTTCTGCCCAGTCCTGTCTGCCAGGGTCCTAGTGGGGGGTTATTAGTCCTTTGTGTGAGGGCAGGCTACTGGCCTTTGAAATGTAAGTTTCAGGCCCTCCACCCTTCTAACCCAAGACGACCCATTCAGTATGCAGATGTGACAGAGTCCTGTGGTTGTCTGGGTGAAATGCACAAGGGAGCTGTCAAGCAGCACTTACCAGACGTTGACTGGAGGCAGACAGTAAGGCACCGATGGTTTTAAGTGCAGAGATATATTCACTTTCTAAAAGCGGCATTTCTAAAATAGTATTATAAATTACGACCTCAGCAATAAGCAGAATTTTCTATTACCATTCTGACCATACTAAATATGACCTGGTTACCCCTTTCAGATCAGAATCTACCACTCAAAGAGTATGAGGGCAGTCCTAATGCTAGTCTATGAAAGGAGCAGGCCTCACAAACAAATTTAGGAGTTTTTCACTATCCGGACATATAAAACACATATGTACATGTCCTGCCTTTTACATACATAGCACCCTGCTCTATAGGTTACCTAGGGCCTTCCTTAGGGGTGACTTATATGTAGAAAAAGGGGAGTTTAAGGCTTAGCAAGTACCTTTAAATGCCAAGTTGAAGTGGCAGTACAACTGCATACACAGGCTTGCAATTGCAGGCCTGAGACATGGTTAAGGGGTTACTTAGGTGGGTGGCACAGTCAGTGCTGCAAGCCCACTAGCAGCATTTAATTTACAGGCTCTCAGCACATGTAGTGCGCTTTACTAGGGACTTATCAGTAAATGTTATATGCCAATTGGGATGAACCAATGTTACCATGTTTAAGGGAGAGAGCATATGCACTTTAGCACTGGTTAGCAGTGGTAAAGTGCTCAGAGTCCTACAACCAGCACACACAGTGTCAGAAAGCTGGAGAGAGGCAGGCGAAAGGTTGGGGGGGGGCACCCTAAGGCTGTCAGGTCTAACATCATGCAATGGGAAAGCCCCAATTGATGTCCCAATGGATTTGTTTAAAGAAAATAATTCATTCTGGGCACTCTCCTAACAAATGTGATTAGCACTGCCGTAACAGGACAGCTAATTCCATTCTGGAATGAAGCAGTTGTGGCTCTTATTTATAAAGAAGGGGGTAGGAACTTTCCTTCCTGCTTCCATTCAATTTCTTTGCAGGGCAATTCCTGAAAAATACCGGGCAGAAGTTTACATTCCAAACTGGAAGTTAGGGTAGAAAAAAACCACAGATTCTCTTCAGGGTGCAGTGTGGGTTTCGTCAAGGGTTAGGCATTATAACCAGTGTTTTACTCTTCAGCCTACAATAGGGAAATATGTCAAGGCCAAGAGATGGTCACAAATCTAGCTTTTATGAACCTCTCCTGCACATTTGACAAGGTAAATCAATCTAAATTCTTTAATATTCTGGAGGGGGAAGTGGCTATGGTTTGATCAAGCCCTGATGGATTTGCTATATAGGATGCACTAGAACAGTGACTAAAATCCATTATGAGTGACTTTCCTGAGATATTAAATCCACCTTGGGAGTACACCAAGGTTGTGTGGTGGCCCCTCTGCTTTCCTTTATTTAATATATATTTATGGCCTATAGAGATTCTTGGTTTCAGTAGGAAAGATTTGCCAGTTACAGAACATGTCGATTCCGGTACTGTCCTATGCAGACAATGCAGTCTTAATCTTCAGAACTGCATACGGTTTCCAAATACTTCTGGATGCTTTTAGTGTTTTTATGACCGATTTAGATCTTGAAACAAACTTCAGTAAGTCCCTTATTATGAAATTGGGGCATAAAAATACTAAAACAAAGACATTTCGATAGGGAGGTGTCTAGCTAGACAAGATGGAAAGTGTTACAGATCTAGGGATTCTGTTTTACTCAACTTTCAGCTGGGAATTTTTATACAGATCAAAAGTCCAGCAACTTCAGAGATCCACTGAATCTGTTTTTAGTTCCACCAATAGATTGGGCCATAAACCAGTAAGGGAAACATTTACCATTCACAATAGTAAGTGTGCTGCAATAGCATGCTATGGCCCTTGGGTATGGGGGCATAAGGATTCGTACCAACCTCAAAAAGGTTGGGAAAATAAATTCCTGCGCAGATTGATGGCTTGGCTGCACCTCAATCATTCCCCTCTTTTATATGCCACTCTGAAGTGGGCTTCAGAGTTTCTGGGCGACAAAATTAAAACTTAGTCCTCTGTTACTCTTAATAAGTGTATGGGGGACACCTGCAGCTGGTTTCTCAAGGGAGGTAATTCAAGACTTCCTTTCTAAGAGAAAGTGGGTTGTAAGTTGACTGGAGTGTGAGCACTGATCAAGCAAAAGCCACAACCAGGGTGAAACACTAGAGGTCACCAAATTAACCTGTGTTTAATCATGGATAGCTTAGGACAAAAAGCAGTCAGGCTTAACGTACAGTAAAGTATTTATGTAGCACACAGACAGCAATACAGTGAAAACACAAGGCAATAAAACTACCATACCAATTTAGAAAAACTGAGAGAATTTTAATAAATCATTTAATACCATAACTCCAAAAATTCAATCAGTAGAACCGGAGGTATGAAGTTTTAAAGTTCAAGGTTCAAAATAGCACTTAAAAGCAAAAAGCACCAACCACCGACATCTGGTCACACAGGACCAGGGCAAAGCCAAAAGTTAAGGCGGACTGCGATGGTGTGTGGTTCGGATACATTAAGTTTGAGAATGTGGAAGTTCAGCAGGGCAAAGCTGCAGGCGTGTCCGAGGAAGGAGCATCGTCGTTGGATAGCTGTGGAGCAAAGCAGCGGTGAAGATTTTTATCTTCATGCTTAGTCGCTGAGATGGAATTCCAAAATCTCCAGCGGGACGAAGCAGAAGGGATCAAGATGGTGGGAGCCTGTTATGTCCCTGTGGCTCTGAACAGGAGGCCATCAAACTAGCCCTTCGAGTCACTTCAGGAAGTCCTGGGTGCAGGTAGAGATGCAAGGCTCAACAGCAGGGCTGGCCTTTGATGAGGGTTCAAGACTATCTCCAGGCAGCAAAGCAGTCCTTCCAGGTTAAGCAGCAGACTGGTAGATTACACATCAGGTCATAGAAGCAGGCAGTCCTCTCAGTGTCTTTCTGCATGTCCAGCAGTCAACTGAAATGTGGGCCTGAGAGCCCTATTTTTATAGCCTTGTGGCCTGCTCCTAAAAGGTGGGAGAAGTTTCTGGAAAGGTCCTTTGGGTGTTCTGCCTCCCCTGCTCTGGCCCCAAGCTGGCTGCACTCACAATAAAGGCCAGAGAAGCCTACTGGGAGGAGCCAAAGCACTGCCTATTTGGGTGCAAGTGAAACAGTGCTCAGCTCGCCCCCGGCCAATCGCGCTCAGCTAATCACACTATTGTATAACTGTCTGGGGTGAATTCACAAAATCCCAACTATCAGTTACACCCAGAAATGAGACCTAGGACAGGCTGCAGGCACATGGGGCTAAGGAAAAGAAAATGGCAACTTTCTACAAGTGGCATTTTCAAACTTGTAATGATACATTTGCCTTTACCATTAAAGAGGGTTTATCATTACAAGTTCATAGGTACTAAAAACATGCCATATTTACCTCTTCTCATTTAGGAATTAGAGCTTATTAAATGTAATAAGGAATCTCCAATGTTATCCTGTGGGAGGGGTGGGCCTCACAGAAGTGAAAAACAAATTTGGGAGATTTCCACTATTAGAACATGTAAAACTTAAAAGTAAATGTCCTACCTTTTAATTACACAGCACCCTGCCCTAAGGGCTACTTTGGGCCTATTTTAGAGGTGACGAATATGTAATAAAAGGGGTAAAATGCCAACTCGACATAGCAGTGGGACAGTGCCTTCAGGCTGCAATGGCATGCCTGGGACATGTTTTAAAGTGCTACTTATGTGGGTTGCACAACACGTACTGCTAGCCCACTGGTAGTATTTAATTTACAGGCCCTAGGTATGTCACTCTAGAAGAAACCTACGTGTAAATTAAATATGCTAGTCAGATATATGCCAATCAAACCATTATCAAGGGCGTGAGCACAAGCACTTCAGCACTGGTGCTGGTTAGCATTGGTAAAGTGCACAGAGTCCTAAGGCCAACAAGCAAAAATCTAGCCAAAAAAAAAAAGAGGAAGGCAAAAGGTTTGGGGATGACCCTGTAGAGTGGGTATTTTCAACACGACCCCTGTCCAGCCTAACACCAGGGTAGACAAATCAATATCTTGATTGACTTCCCTGCTTAGGCAGTAAAACGTGAACAATGACCCTCTACTGCAGGGGCACTCGTCAGTTCTATGCATCTCTGAGTTCAGCTGGACCTCTATGTTTACAATCTCCTGAACCACTGAGCTGACCCATGGGGATCCACTCTCTTCACCTGTGAATCCCACTTGAGCAGCACCTGACCTTAACTTGCTCTCAGATGCATCCCAGTAGACAGACAATACAATACCACCATGGTCAACAAAGTGATGCGGTCCATTTCACCCCTTCGATCAGACTCCTGTCCCCAACCCAAGGAAACATCTGTCCACAAGAACAAAAACCAACAGAGGCCACTGACAGCTGTCAGTGTCCAAAGCCAGGTCCCAGTCCTCCCTAGGATCTGGCCTCTGAGGTTTCCCAAAGTGGGGAGGGGGGCAGCAGTCCCAGGTAATAGGCACCCTTCTTCCACTCTCCCTCCCACCAGTTCAGGGGTGGTATCCTCAGACTGGTCACTCAGCCCAAGATTTGTAACTTAAGTGTTGCACCTGGCCCTTTTTGCGGAGTCATCCCCAGTCTTTTTGCCTCCTTCCTCCTAATTTTTCTGACCAGTTTTTGTTGGTCTTAGGACTCTGGGCACTTTACTACTGCTGAACAGTGCTAAAGTGCATATGCTCTCTGTGTAAATCTTACTGTTGATTGGTTTATCCATGATTGGCATATTTGATTTACTGGTAAGTCCCTAGGAAAATGCGCTAGAGGTGCCCAGGGCCTGTAAATCAAATGCTACTAGTGGGCCTGCAGCACTGGTTGTGCCACCCACATTAGTAGCCCTGTCACTGCCGTGTCTGTGTGTGCAGTTTTAAACTGCCAATTCAACTTGGCAACTGTACCCACTTGCCAGGCCTAAACCTACCATTTTACTACATGTAAGGCATCCCTAAGGTAGGCCCTTGGTAGCCCCATAGGCAGGGTGCACTAAATGTTTATGGTAGGACATATACCAGTGAGTTTTATATGTCCTAACAGTGAACTACTGCCAAATTCGGTTTTCACTGTACAAGGCCTATCTCTCATAGGTTAATATGGGGACTGCTGACGCCGCACGGAGTCGCACTGCCCCGCTTCGCACCACGACCCTGGTCTCAACAACGCCGTCATCGGACGACTTTACCGAGCCACTGCTCGCAACGCGACCTGTGGGCCCTGCACTCTGGCATTGCCTGCTCACACCTCAGCCTGGGCATCCCCGACACCGCTGCTCCTGCTGACGACGACACTGCCTGCACTGTGGCCTGTGGACACTGCTCGCGAGGAGCACAAAGCACTGTCCCGTCCTGCACTGCAGCCCCAGTCAACTGACGCCAGCACCATTGACTCCAGTGTTATCACCAGGCATCCCTGCCTGTACCGTGGCTTATGGACACCGCTTGTCAGGCTCACAAAGCACTGTCCTGCACCGCTGGCTTGGGCCTACCGACGACAGCGCTTCAGCAACGACGATGATGTTGCCTGCATCATGACCTATGGACACCACATGTTTTACCACACCACAGCCCTGGTGTCACCAACGCCACTGGACACAGTCACTGAGCCGCTGCCTGCACCGTGACCTGTGGGCACAGCACGTTGCCACGTCCTACTTCGAACTGCAGCCCCAACGCCATCCACGCCAGCACTCCTGACGTCATCAGCCTGGAGTGCGATCTACAACCTGTATGACTTCAAAGGCCCGACGACTCCCGCACTGACTCCGGAACCGGACACCAACGACGCCGCTCTCCGGAGCTCACCGCGAGGATCACAATGCCCTGCAAATGCAAAGTTACTGTTTGCGAGTCTTCCCGACATTTTAGCTGGCCCTCGATGCCGCGGCCGGCCTGAACTGTTGGTTTTGATCACGACACCAGGCTAGCCCCAGGCGGAGCTATCGACTTAAAAGATCTGTATTTTTAAGATAAATCTTACAAAATTAATATATTTATTACTGTATGTTGGATTTTTATCATTTTGGTCTTGTTTTACACAGATACCAGATACATATTGGCTATTTTTCTAAAACTGGTGTGGTGCCCTTTTGTAGTGTATTCACTGTATTACTGTTTTTTTTATGCAAATGCTTTACACATTGCTTCTGAGATAAGCCTGACTGCTCGTGCCAAGCTACCAAGCAGGTGAGCAGGAGTTATCTGAGCGGGTATCTCCCTTATCCTGACTAGAGTAAGGGTCCCTACTTGGACAGGGTTCACACCGACTGCCAACTAGAGACATCATTTCTAAAACCAAGGCTGATCAGGAGTTAGAGGTGAATCCTTCCTCCCCCTCCATCTTGGCCTCTGTATCCTCTGCTGTGGAGTGGTACCCCCAGAAAACAGTACTGCTCGGGCAACTGTGGCAGCTGCCCCACCCATTTCTCCTGACTCCGGGAGCAATTCATTCCCCAGAATGCAGCCTATGGGCATCTAGGAAGTAACCATGACCCTTCTTTGGACCACCTCCCCACCCCACTTCAGAAATACCAGGACTATAGGGAGTAAAATGTCCTGCCCATGGACCATAGTTATCCTACACACCTGGCCGTTGTACTGCTCTGGAGAAACTAGCCTTTTTACTACCCTGATCTGCCTAGCTCCACTGTCCCTCAGAGCAGTGACAGGGAACCCATTTACTTCCACCTGGTGAAAGCGGTGACTCCCACCTTCTGGGATCACAAGCTTGCCCTCTGAGTCTATCTCCCAACTAAGGAAGATTAGGGCATGTAATATGTCTTGCCGCTGGGATCTACTCTCCCCTAAGGCCATATTAGCCACCCCAGTACAGGTCTCACAATTAAGGGCTTTCTTTGCACGGATTCCCCATGCTTGTGTATTAGTTAAGAACAAACAAAGCAGTGGGATTGGAAATGGGGTGCCCGGGCCACTGCCAACCAAAACCACCCTCATTCTGCTCAGAAGGGACCTGGGGACCCTTTCCCCAGAGACTTGCCTGGATCTCCCTAGACCTTCTCACTCTGCAACGGGGGAGGAACCTGAACCACACTTCTTGGAGTCACTTCTAGGTACCTTTTGACACTCTGGTGCTGACCCAGAGAACTGCCTCCTCAGCACCCTTCCTAGGGCCAGCAAGCTTCTTATCTACCAGGTGTCGGTGTGGGTCTGTAAAACGAATATTGAGCATGTGCTCCCTCAAAATCAGGTTGTACAGCCCAGTGAAATCTTCTACCTTGATGCCCCTCACCCAGCCCTTCAGTAGCTTGCTGGCATAATCTATTAAATCCACTTAAGACTGATTTGGATGTTTGTGGCTGTCCCAGAACCGTTGCCTGTATTTCTAAGGGAGTCAGCCCAAATTTGGAAAAAATAATGGTATTCATGGGGGCATACTTGGTCTGGTCTTCTACCACTACTGTCAAAAGTGAGCCCACTCCGCACTGTGGGCATGCACCTCCATAAGCTATCCCCTAGTACTCTTCTGGGACCTTGTGTACCCTCAGGGCCACCTCATAGGCTGAAAAACATTTATCTACATCACATACTCGGCACCAGGTCTTTGGGTATGCAAAATCTCACTTCTCAAGTAAACACTGCTGATTCACTGCCGCCATTACTGCTCCACCGGCTTTGCTTAAATGTCTAACTCCCTCATGTTTAGCTCATGCTTCAACAGTAGTTTATTTTCAGCCAAGGCCCACAGCTTTCTCCTTTTCCAACTTTAGCCTGACTAGCTCTGGCTTCAGCCTGAATTTCCTTTCCTCCCTCTTATTCTCCAACTCCACTTAAATGAGGCCTCTGGAAGACACACTGCTCCCTGTCCCATCTCGGGTATCCTAATTCTGCTCTTGTGGGTAGTGGGGGTTCTCCCTGTAGCTCTGGGTTCTCCTCTGGGTTCTGGTTCTCATCATTTGGTCCCAGACTTCGGATCATCCTCCTCTGTTGCTGCTTGTGGCCTCCTGACCTCCTCACATGCTCAGAGGACTATCTGTAGGTCCACATTGGAAGATTTCATGTCCACATTCAGCCCCTTCACCTTGTAGAGCTTCTGCAGCCCAATCTTAGTGAGGTAGTCAACATTCACCAGCTCCATCTCCAATGTAGTAGAGGAAGATAGGGTTACTTAAATTTAGAAAGAAAATAGTCAATGGGGACTAAGTAGTTTTTAAAAAGAGGTCATTATGATGCCAAGTTATTTATCTGGTATTTTTGTGTAACAAAAATCAACTGTATGGTACTGCATAAACACAAGTCCTGATCCACACCGCTGAACACCAAAGTGAGAAATTGGGTTGTTGGTTGACTGGGGTGTGAGCCCTGGTCACACAACAGCCACAATCCATTGCAGGGTGAACCACAAAAAGGCACTAAATTACCCTGTGCTTAATCCTGGGTAGTTTGCCACAAAAAAATAGTCAGACTTAACTTAGAGGCAATGTGTAAAATATTTATGCAGCACACAAACAGTAAAAGTGAAAACACAACACAATAAAAATAAAATACCAATTTAGAAAAAGAGAGAACATTGTAATAAATTACTGGACACCAAAATAACAAAAATCCAATCAGTAGAACCTGAGTTATGAATTTTGAAATTCTGGGTTCAAAATAGCATTTAAAAGCAAAAAGTGCCAACCCCAGACATCTGGTCGCGATAGAAAGGGGCAAAGTCACAAGTTAAGGCTGACCGCAGTAGTGCATGGTTTGGACACATCAAAAAGATTGGGCTCAGTCAGTGCTTACCATCGACTTAGAAAATTTCTAAATTAAAAGCCTCTGAGAACAAAGACGTTTGGCCGGGCAAGGCTGCAGGAGTGTCCGTGGAGGTAGCGTCATCGTCGGATAGTTGTGGAGCAAAGCCGTGGTGAAGAATTTTACCATCAGACTTCGTGACTGAGATGGAAGTCGAAAATCTTAAGCAAGATGAAGCAGAAGGCTGTAACAGAAGTCAGTTTCACAAAGTTGGATAACACTTTGGCAAAGATGATTACAAGTTCATAGGTACCAAACATGCCACATGTGCCTCTTCCCATTTAGGAATTACAGCAAATTAAATGTAATAAGGACTCCCCAATGTTATATTATGGGAAGGTTAGGCATCACAGTAGTGTAAAACAAATTTGGGAGTTTTTCACTACTAGGACATGTAAAAACATAAAAGTAAATATCCTACCTTTTAATTACATAGCACCCTGCCCTATGGGCTACCTAGGGCCTACCTTGGGGGTTACTTATATGTAATAAAAGGAAAGTTTAAGGCTAGGCAAGAGGTTTGAAATGCCAAGTTGACATAGCAGTGGGACATTGCCTTCACGCTTCAATGGCAGGTCTGCCATGTTTTAAAGTGCTACTTAAGTGGGTGGCACAATAAGTACTGCAGGCCCATTAGTAGTATTTAATTTTCAGGCCCTATGTATATAGTATACCACTCTACAATGGACCTAAATGTAAATTTAATTAATAAGGCAATCCAGTATTTGCTAATCAACCTATTTTTAGGTGAGTAAGCAGTAGCACTTTAGCACTGGTTAGCAGTAATGAAGTGCACAGAGTCCTAAGGTCAACAAGCAAAAAGCTACCAAATTGTGGGAGGCGAAAGGCATAACGTTTGGGGGTGACCCTGAAAGAGGGCCTTTTCCAAAACTTTCCGATTACAATGCTCCAGCTATTCCCTGGTTAAGGTATGTTAAATTAGTTTTTATTGTCCTGGGGATCCCAGAGGTCTTCTTGAACCCAGATAGTATAAAAGAGGGTACAAAAGGTTTGGTAAGAGACCTTTTTTTTTATTTTAATGGGGAGATGGGAGTTGTGTGAGAGAATTTTACAACTTGCAGTTAGCTTCTAATTATAAACTTATTGAATCATCAGTAGAATTGGCTTTTTATCTGTCCTTCATTCAAAATATAGAGCACACATTTGATCTTGCTAGGTTGGGTTTTAACATTATTTACACTTTAGTGGCTTTCCCAGAGCCTGGCATCTGGTTTCTTACTCTTTCCAACTGCCCTTGTGATCATATCTCAAACCAAATCACAATGGACATTATATTGTTTTGCACACTGTATTTCTCACATAAGCACGTTTTGGTCCTGATATTGCATGCTGCAAACAGACAAAATAAGGCAGCTCTAGCTTATTTGCAAAAACTAGGCATTTTACACTCTTGTTATGCAGTTATTAAATTTATCTGAAGTTCTTTGGCTACAAGGAAGAGGTATGGTTCAGCAGTCTGCCTGCATTAGACTGCTAGATATTTGAAGGGGGTGGGGGGAGAATCTCCTTTTGTATTAGTGAGGATTAATTTTATCTGTTCTTGGTTATCATTGGAATGTATATTTTACATGATGTTATGCATAATTTTATTTTGTATGAAGAGTATTTTTATGGCTGTCTTTTAGTCAAAATAAGTTGACTGACATTTCTTGAGCATTAAAGCTAGGAAAATCCCCAGCATAGTAACAAATAGGAGCAAATTGATGGTCTTGTGTAAATGCAGTGTGGTGCAATGGAAACAATTCACAAAAAAGCCTTCTCTAATATGACACAGGATGTTCTAGTTATTTGAAAGTAGCAGTACAAGTATAGCACAAACCTAGCAGGAGAACAGCAGAGTGCTGAACTGTAGGTGTGAGCGGAGGGTTAAGACTCATGATTGTTTAAGAGAGGATCATTATTACTTCCTAGTTGTGAATTTATTTAATTTATAAAATAAACTAAAAAATTAATAAAACAAGACAGCTATAAAATGGCTGAGAGGTCCGCACTGAAGAAGAATGTGAACACGATAACAGAGCACCATGCAAGCTCAGTCCCAGGAGAGGATTACAGAGCTTGTGGGACCTGTAAAAAAAATGAAACCATAATTCTCATAATACAAGAGCCATGCTACTAGCATAAGCAATTGCCTAACATAGCCAGTCATGAGTGCAGCAAATACACTTATGTACAGCGGAAATTAATGGCAGGATCAAGGAGGTCAGAAGCAATCCTCACAAACCCCCTGTGGTTGCTGGAATTTTGTTCAAGTAACAAGGAACTACCGTGTATCTTACCTACTAGTGATCTTAGGAGCCCTGAGCAAGAGTGTCAAACAAAGCTTTTCTGATGGGCCTATCTTAAAGAACAGCAACAGGGCTGAATCAACTGGGTGTCTTGCACACAATGTATATAAACCTGGGGTATTCAATAATCGTGCCACATTATTTGGTACATTTAGTACCCGCACAAGAAATCACAGCTAACACCAATGTCAGATTTTTTGTGTTTACTCAAACAGCACAAAGGCCCCCAGACCATCACAGAAACAATGGTGTCTAAGCAAGGTTAATTCATGAAAGAGCTTAGCGAGATGAAATTAGACAGAGTAATTATTTCAGGGTGGCCTAGTGAAGTTAATAGCCCAGATCAGGAATTATGTACTAGAAATCAAAACAGACCTTCAAAGCATGAGGCAAAGGCTAGACTAAGCAGAAGCCTAACTTCAAGCTTTAGCTGACGCACCACAATCTGTCATCTAGAGTTTCAGACTAAATGGCTTCTGACAAATTGTGAAGATCTAGAAAAAAGATCCCACAAGGAAACAATATAACAAGCTGTGTCACAGAGCTGTTCGGAGGAGTCTTGAAAGAAATTGTGGGGTAACCTATACAGGAAAACTCAAAAAGGGAACAGCCCAGAGACATGGTGGTCAAACTCAACAGATTATTAGTAAAAGGGAAAATCATGGTGCAGTTCATCTGAAAAGGTTTTGAAAGGATAATAAAGTTGCAAACAGGAGAGTTCTCTTCCAAGTATTCGGCGCAAAAAAAGACTGGTGAGTAATTTACTAAGGACACTATGAGGCCCTCTGACAATCAAGAAATGCTATTTAAAAGGAAGCAACCAGAAAGCATTAAATGAGACATTAAACATGTTTTTTGTTACCAAAAATGGTCTTGGTGGGGGGGAGAATCAACAAAGGGGGAACACAGATTGAGGGTCTGGGATCTCCAACAGAATATATGTAAACAATGACATTAGCATGAACATTAAAGTAGTGGCATTGTTGGAACTGTGTATAGGGATTAAGATTTGTTATGGTGAGAAATATCCTTGTTGTGTGCCCGGTGATTTCACACATCTGTCTATCCAAGTCAAGGTATGGTGGGGTATGAGCCGCAGAAAGACACGTGCAACAGGGAGAAGGTAACACATCTCCTATACAACACAGTATCCCCAATACTTACTGATGAAGATGACCGCTGTGCATCGGATAATAGAGTAATTCACACCCTATGTTTTCTTTTTTGTGTTTCCATGGTCACATTACAAGTTAGGACAGTTTCACATTATGTGGGCTGTCATCCATTGCACCACAAAATACACGCACCACCAGTTGTAAAATATTGGATTCATGTATGCCTGATGTACATTATTCAAGCTAATCACTTTAAATGCAGAGGCCTCAACTGCCCCAATAAAAGACCCATAAATAGCATGAGACTTGACAGCTGGAAGACAGTAAAGTGTCTGGTGATTGTGGATACACTCAAGAGTACAATGGAGGGGTTATGGATACAGAATTTGGAACACACAATTGTAGTTTAAAAATTAACACACAAGATTCAGAGAACCGAAAAGAAATATGATAGAGTCTGGGCTCCGGTGATTAAATACTTGTCACAACTACCTGGTGTACACCTTACTCCATCTAAAATCCGAACACTAGTAGTGGTGGATGTCAATAAAAATAAAAAATAATGATCTTAATCTGAGATACAGCAGAGGAGACGAGTGGGACATCCTTGAGATGGCTTACATGATTGCGGGTGCCTTGGGGGGAGGGGCAGAGTGAGGCCATATTAGGAGAAGTATTGTTTATTAGGTTAGAGAAACGTATTCCTTTATAATTAGTTAGGGCAGTGAAGTATTTTGCTTTGTGATGTAGTATGTACTCAGAGAGTACCCAAAAGCGCAGGTTAAACTATGTCAACTAAAAAAAAAGCCAGATCTTGTATGTGCACATGCTGAGAATGGTAGTTTTGTTAATATATGCATACGAATGTGAAGCTGTCGAGCCCCTGACTTTGAGGCATACTACCTGGCATCCCAATTACAGTGGATACCCGGCTAGCTTGCGGGCCGGGGCCAACTGGATTTATATACAGCCCAGGGAGCAATTGACATGCCGTGGATTGCGGCATGCATGACGAACAGAAAGATAACCCCCCCTGGGAACAATATAATGATAAAAGTGGCAATGGCATGCTGGAAAAGATGCACGAAAAGGGTGGGAGTGGGCCCTCCATACTCCCCAGCTCTGCCCCTGGCGGTGCTCGCCATAGAACCTAGGGGGAGGGGGCCGGGAAGCACGGGACTTGGCCCCTGGTTGTCAGATGGAATAGAAGTAGTGGGAGGACTCTTCAAGGAGGGAGTGATGAGGGGATTTGCTGAATTAACGGAAGAGGGTGTTCCCGGGGGGCAGTTCCTGCATTACGGGAGGCTAGTACACACTCTTAAGACTCACTGAGACACGGTGAATGCGGAACCTACCACACATGAGGTCCTGCACTCACTGTTGACATTAGGGGAGGAATCACATCTGATCACCAAAATATATCGGGCCCAAGTTGAGGCAGCCTTAGACCCATTACGGTCGCTGAGAGGACGGTGGGAGGGCACAATTGGGCGGGAACTAACGGACTCAGAGTGGAAGAGAATACTGGCCTACCCCCGGAAGGTATCACGTAATACACGGTTAAGATATATTCAGTATAATTATTTACACAGAACGTACCTCACGCCTCACAGACTGTTCCGTATATATGGAGGGGCTTCGGGGACTTGCCCGAGATGCGGAGGAGGAGGGGCGGATTTTGACCACATGGTTTGGACTTGCCCAGCGATCCAGACAGGCTGGAGGGAAATATTGCCCACCCTAACTGAATTGTTTGAGTTTGAGTTGAGACCCACCCCTGAGCTGTGCCTGCTGGGCCTCAGACCAGCTGCGCTTTGCGGAAAAGTGAAGGGGCACTTTCTGGACCTTTCCCTGGCCCTTTATAAGAGACTAATCTCGAGGGGCTGGAAGACCACAGATCACCCTCTGCTGTCCGACTGGAAAAAGGATATATCAACATGGTCTAGAGCTGAACTACAGGTCCTAAAAGCAGAAGAAGCCAGGAATATTCGCCAGGTTCCTATAGCTCCGGGGTAGGAGAATTTAATGACGAGCTGGGAGAGTATAAATAAGAGGCTGGCAAGCCCAGTAGGAGAAACTAGTGAAATCCAATCCACACCGAGGATGGAACCAAATGGTGGAAGCACATAGATAGGCACCCAAAAACAGACCCAAACAACACATAGATCACACCAAGAGTAAGGGTGTGAGGACAGTTGGACCTCTGACCCCCACTCCACTGACAGTAATAGCAAGCAACATGAGTGACACGCCGCCCCCACCAGTGCGCCCTGGGTTGACATCTTCCCCCACCCAAAAACGGATACATTATAGTACCTTCAAGCTAACAATCACAAAAGCCATTCGCACAAAGCCGTAAAGTTGACCTTTTGGGGTCCTTTGTTTTCTTTTTTCTCCCCTTCCTCCTTTCCCTACCCCCAACTAGTCCAATAAGATTGTCACCAGAAACTGTATATCACATACCTCGTGTTCTCCCTCTCCCCCACCTTCCTCTTCCCCTCCCACCACCCTTATCTTCCTGCACCTAACCCCTTATGCCACCCTCCCAAGTTACAAGGAAGAAGGGGTTCAAGTTTGTTGTTTGATTGTTGATTATGCAGAACAGCGAATTGAAGAAAGGAAATACGCCTTAACAAGTAAATGAATACAATTTGTTGAATAAAGAACATTAAGACTAATGATAATAAAAAGTGCAAACAATGAGCAAAAAGCAGAATATAGCATTATAAACAAAAAATGCATGTAAAATGAACAAGTATAAAACTGTGTAACAACAAAATGTTAATAAAAATATATTTTTTTTAAAAAAAAACGAATGTGAAGCGTTTTTTTCTGTAAGTTCTGTTCAATACAAATCAAAATGTTACAAAATTTATTTGCACAGCCTACAAATTCATCAACACCATTATCTTCCTGCATATGCAAATATGGCAATAGAGTGGACCACAGTCAACAAATAACATCTTGCATCACTCCATGAAACTAGAGAGAAAATACAGAAGACCACATTCTAAGTCTTGCAGCGCCCTGTCAGTAAATCAAAGTCATTTGTGAGAGTAGACAGACATCCTGAACAGGGGTGGAAATCCATCTTTGCAGACCTACCGAAGACTCCCAAGTGGGAATTAAGAAATCATACTAACTGGCTTGGTAATTAGAACAGAATAATGGCTTGCCCAAAAACACATTGACCAAGGACCCACATATGATGTGATCTTAACTGGGAACTTGTATCACTGACACACACAAGAACACACCTAGGAAACATAGAGAATATAGAGATGATGCTAGAATACAGAAACATGGTAACACTTTACCCACCTGTAATGGCAAGAAAAAGCTAAATAAACTAGAAGTGCCCAACAAATACTCACATTGACTATACAATGAAGAGTCTCGCCAATCCATGTTCATCTTCTATTGTAGGTGTCAAAGGGAAGCTCCACAACTCCAAACAATTGATCCAATACACTGTATACTTTTTTGGATTTGTTGCAATGTGTGATTTTAACTTGCTGCATTCCTGGTATGTGGCTTCCATCTTATTGGCTACAGAAAAGGATACTAATGCCCATATGAAACATATGAGCAATGTCTATGTTTTCTTCCATAGACTGTAGGTACAACAATAAAACAATAATTTACGTCATTCCTGCGGATGCACGTGAAACTTTTGACTAGCACAGACATCATAGCAGGTAATGCTGAATTTCAGGAAAGGGGAAGGTAATCTGTGTAAATACAGTAAAGCGTAAAATTGTAGAAATAGTCAGCTCTGCGGGATAGATTTGGTTTTAACACAGAATGGGGAGGCATTTTATTTAGATATTACAGATGGACAGATAATCTTTGCAAATTTAGCAGAGAGACTGATAATCTATGAAACATATCAGAGGAGATATATTATGAAGGTACGGTGCATAGGTAATTTATGTAGGGAGAGTTTAACATGATATGTTTAGATCTGTCTGCGATATGAGGAGATTGTGTTAACATAGTAGAGGGAAAGATGATCATATGTGCAGGTAATTAAAATAAATATAGCAAACACATACTGCTTACATAAAAAAAGCAATATATATTAATATATTAGAGTAGTGTATATTAAAAAAAATTGGAGAGCTAATCAACCTAAAGGGAGATTTTAGTAAAAGGGTCAATTTTTGAAAACTGAGTAGGAACAAAGCTATTCTATAGGGAAATATTAGATGAGATATTGTCCTGTCGGTATATTATGGTAGCGAGGGCAAGCCCAATAGTTGCGGAGTGGAAAAGAATCTATGCTTTTTTAAAGGAACGTGTACAGAGTGGAGGCAGGCCAGAAGGGCATTCCCATGATAGTGCAGGGAGGAAAACTCTTAATGCAGCAGTACTGTGTGGGTTACTACAGTCATGTGAAATATTTGACTGCCGAAGAACTGGAAATATTAAATGAGCAGGCAGAGCTTGTGGAGACTATAGGAGTATAGGTGGTCCTGTGAAAGTGAACGAATGTATTGGAGAAGGCACAGGTGCCTACATTCCATAAGGTACACTCAGAAGAGACAGGGGATGAGCAATTAGTCATTGCATGACTTGCACCGATGAGGCATTGATTCTCTGTTTAGTTGGCACAGGGGCGAGTATACAGCATGTTTGCAATTCGGGTAGTACATGTACTTACACATGTGGCCTGAGGATGAAGCACAAGGGCAGATTGTTCCTGATGAAGGATGAGAGCAGGTAATCAGTGTGGGAGGATTAGGGCAAGTCTCCTGGATGGAAAAAGAGCAGGAACAGGCTGACACAGGCACAACAGTGCATGGGCATGATTTCCATTTAGAAACAGGTTGTGATAAATTGGTTGTTGAGTAAATTTCACTTTTTGAAGAGTTGGCAGAAGTAGTAAAGCAGTTCCTTGTACTACTTGTCTTCTCAGAGGTGATATTAGGCGAGCAGGTAATATCTGTTGAGGTATAAGAGGGGCACATGTTCTTTGAAGAGATATTAGGGGAGCAGATTTTCCATGAGGAGTTATATGGGCAAGTTGTCCAGGGAGTGATGGGGGAGGGGTGTGTAATCCATGACGAGTTGTCATTAGGGTAGGTGTCATTGCAAACATCACTGGGGCATGCATAACATTTCCCTGACAAATTATCACAAGAGCAAGACTTTCCCAAGGAGATACTAGTTGGGTAGCTCGCCTCTGAAGGTAAATTAGTAGAGCAGGGCAGTCCAGGAGAAAGAACAGCAGGACATATAACTTCTGGGTTTATATTAGAGGGACAAGTTATTCCTGGGGAAACTCTAATAGGGTGGGGGCACTCTGAAAAGATATTCGAAGAGCAGATCACTTCTGGAGTCACATTAAAAGGGAGAGTAATCCCTGGGGAACTTTCAGGAGGGCATGTGCTCTTGGTTAAGGGAATACAGGGAGAACAAAGTTCTATAGAACTAGATGATTTATTGCCCACTGAAACATTATTTGAGTCAGATGTTACTGATGTGGCATTGGATACACTGGTAGCTTCGGGACTGGTAGTAATACCCAAAGCGATAGGAGCATCTGAGTTCCCTGGGGAGAATTTTTGGGTGGCAATTTTCCCTGAGGAGGTATCAGAAAGATTTTCTTTCTTAGAGGAGCTAAAAAAGTTTTTCTTTGAGGGTCTAGAAAATTGTGCACTGTCTGAGGCAGGATTAGACTGAGGGGTTTTAGAGGATGGTTTACTCCGGAAAAGACTTTTAAAACCCAGTTTACTTTTTGCACTGCTTTTAGGAGGTGGAGTACTTCTCGAGGGGCTTTTAGACTTCGGTTTACTTTTTGAGGTGGTTTTAGCTGGTGGTGTACTTCTTGAAGGACTTTTAGATTGCTGTTTGCTTTTTAAGGAGCTTTTCGGGGGTGGTGTACTTCTTGCCGGGCTTTTAGAGCGTGGTTTACTTTTTGAGATGCTTTTAGTGGTTGGTGTAATTCTTGAGGGACTTTTAGATTGCCTTTTGCTTTTTGGAGACCTTTTCGTAGGTGTTCTTCTTGCTGGGCTTTTAGAGCGCTGTTTTCTCAATCTAGATTTCAATGGTTTGTTGGTCCCAGACTCATCAGTGCTGTGTGTGTTCACTGAGGAAACATTAGAGCTGCCGGTGTTGGGGTTGGATTCATCAGGGACTGCTGCAACTTCTGAAATAGAAACATGGCGATTTTTGACAGACATTTTAGCTTTTATTTAGTGTGCTGTGGTAATTATGGAAGGGCGGGTGCTTTTTTGGGTCAACAGTGGAGTGATAAATAGTTTTCTGGGGCAACACTCATTGGCCTACCACTTCCTCAGACATTTGTGATGTTTGAATTTCCTGAGGTTCTCACGGGGGTTGAGTATTATGAATTGAGATGTGAACGTAAGGCTCATTCGAGGAGCTATCACAGTGGGCATTTTTCAAGGGGATTCAGGATGGGCGGGCATTTTCTGATCTTTTCTACTCTTGAGGTACTCTTTCAGATGACTCCGGCGTCAGGTTGGCAGTTTCTAGAGCAACATAAGGGTCCAGTTGCTGTCAGAAGTGATACTGGAACGGAAAGAAGTTTCTGAGGAGAATCTTGAATGTCGGGAATCCTCAGAGAAGCGGGCCCAGAACGCGAACTTGCTGATCCGACACCAGCTAGCTGCTTGACTCTGAAGAGGCCTGTGACGAGCTGTAGCTCCCAGTTCTTTCCTCGGAGTTCCTTCAGGTGATATCGGCGTCTCAGATACTCCCTGGCCAATCGTCGGAGCACGGGTCTTGCGCGACGCCGAGGACGGGGGTTTCTGAGGTGCTTCGTCCTCAGGCGGACATTATTGCCAGCTTAAACCAGGAGAGCCCCACACTCAAGGCGACGGGGAGGACGTGGGCGGGCAGCAGCGGTTGAAGGACGTAGTCGGGACCCAATGGAGCGCAGCTCAAACCGCGCGCCCGAAAGGCGAGGAGAAGGGACGGGGTGTTAGGAGAGAGCGCGGTGACGTACACACGCAAGAAGGGAAAGTTCTGGAAGGCAGTGACGCGCAGAGGGCGTCCTTTGTCTCGCGCGTTGCTGGTCTGAGATGGACGATTCCACACGGGAGCTAGAATGGATTGATCCGCATGACGTCATGGCGCAAACGTTTGCGCACGTGCTTGACTGTCGATGAAGAACTTGAGCGTGGCATGGTGGAGAGAGCTGAGGAACTGAGCAGGGCGCGGTCGGGCGCTAATCTTACTTTTAACCGTGTATGAAGCTGCACAGGGTTATCAAAATGTGGAGCTTAACCTGTTGTTTCTAAAATTGATGGAGGCCTGTAGGTCGTTTTCTTTCAAAAAAAGTATTAGTATCTCTTAAAAAGCTAAAGATTGTTTTTCAAACCGTGGATTTCTACCTTCTAAGTTTCAGACCACTGTTCAAGGCATAGCAGTTACTTGAGTAGAAGGAAGCGCACAAAGAAAACAAATTCAGAGACCTATTCAAGGTGTCTGTGACATTATGATTGGGTTATTCAGTGCTTTGAACAGCTGTTGCATCATGTTGCACAAGAAGGTAAGGAGCTTTGCTCTGACTGTGCTTCCTAAGCTGACACCTGCATGCTTAAAACGATTCACAACATCTGCTGAAGAAGAGAGTTATCTAGTGTGTTCCAAGTTGAACTAAATTGTTGTGGTAAAGTAGCTGTGACCTGTCTATGAAGGGATTGTTAAGTATATGAACTAGAGGCAGGTGACTCACTGAAAGCTCGAGGATGAAGCTTGACCCTGGCTCAGCCCAAGGTCCAGTTGGACCACTGAGCCATAACGGGGTGACATTTCAAGTGGCTTCTGATTGCCACTCACTGTGCCTTTCGTGCACAAAGGTAAAGACAAAGCATAAAGATTTCAGGTAAAAAGGAGAGACAAATAGATACCCCATTAGTGGCTGCTTATTACAAAGTGAAACCAGAAAACCTGGATAAATTGCAACTACCCCGCTGCTTATTACAAAGTGAAACCAGAAAACCTGGATAAATTGCAACTTCCCGCTTAAATTGTTTGATCTTAAGCAAATATTTTATTTTACCAAAACTCCTTTATCCTCATTACCGCATATGAAAGCACTTTCAGATGTGAGCTGAGAATAACGGTCATAATTTTACAAGATTTTATTTTATTTTTTATTGCCATTTAATCAACATCAGATTACAGTACTGCATATCGACAAAATTAATCAGCAGTGGATCATGTGACGTACAAGTAGTCAACATCAATTCAGCGATGGTCCGCAAGTCCCCTGCCCCATTAAAAAGGCCCCCCTCACATATTAGGACTGAACGTAAGTGATCATAATATATGGAAAGTAACAATACTGCCTCACATACTTTTGCAACTGTGACATGTATATCACTACAACAGACTCACCCTTTATTAGCATTTAGTTCCCTTCACTTCATACAGGTCACAATGGACACGTATCTGGAGGGTCCAACAAATCAGTGAGCATCGATGTCCAGGCTCTCAAATTTGCATAACAATTTGTGATCCCTCCAGGATCTGCGCTTACAGCACTCCTCAGCCATCGCCCATTCAGCCACATCTCTTTTCCAGTCAGCCTGTTTGGAGGACAGCCAATGAATGCCTATCCTTCGCTTCGCCAGCATGACACCCAGAATGAGGAGCCGTCTATTCAACTTTTTTTTTTTTTTTTTAATAGGGGCCCGTCCCGACAGGCACTGTCCTATATCTTGGGAGGTATTCAGGGCTCTGCATAAATGTGAAATCAGTCTACGGCCTCTTCCCAGTGTCAGTATAACTATAAGGGTACAAGACTTCCGAAGGGGTGTCAGGGAATGATGGTCATACGCCCGGGGCTGTGGCAGCTTTTTAGAGCATTGTAGAAAGTGTCCCAAACCGAGACCAAAAGAGGACACCGTCAACTAATGTGATGAATTGGTCATCTGGATACAGATTGTGCAGAGTCTCGCACCCTCTTCCCATTTACTGGTGGTCCTCAATACTATCTTAATTGCTCTCTCCCAGGACTTGACCATGAGGCCCACTACAAGTGGCACAGTGATCGGCACTCCAGCTTCCATCATCAGTAACTCTAGGAAAGATGTCTTTCCATACGTGTTTCGTAGTAATCTGGTTTCACAGTTTTTGCTGTCAACCATCCACTACACTGTGGGGTGTAGTTGAGCCGTAAGATAATATAATTTGAGATAAGACCACTCAAGGCCACCCCTATCCAAGAGCACCGGAGGGTGAATAGGCTCACTCATTTCCTCTCTGAAGCCAGTAGTAGCTTGGTGATCAATTTGTTGAGCTCCTGAAACCCTACACTAGGGATCTCACACAGAGTTCCCTGACAGGCATGTAGGCAACAAGGTAGTATAATCATTTTCACTATAGCCAATTTCGCCATGAGGGACAGTCTCGGAGTATTTCAAGATTTTATGGACAGTTTCAAGCTCTCCACCACTCAATACAGATTGACCGCCCCAAACTCGGCCCCACCATTTGTTAATCTAACCCCAGGTATCTGATGGTCCCCATCTCCCACTAAAGTGCCTTCCAGGGGAGGGGTTCCGCATGCAGGCCAGCCAGACCTCCCATTGGCAACAGTTTGGATTTTGTGCAATTAACTTAAAGCCCAGATATCTCCCAAAACTCAGTGAGGAGAGGCAACATGATGGGTACTGATTACTAAGGCTGACAAAAGTAGCTGTACCCATTTCAGAAATGTATCCCCAATGCCTATCCAGTGGAGTACCCCCAACAAGTAGTCCCACAAAAGGGAGTCAAATGCTTGTTCAATGTTGAGGAGGGCCAGTGCATAGGGGTCCCTCTCGGCCTCCAATGGATGCTGTATCAGCGAAAATTGCCGTAAGTTGCAGAGGATATTACACCCTGGAATAAAGCCAGACTCTTCCTCCTGTATAAGGCAGGACATGTATGGCAGTAGCCGAGTTGCCAGCCCCTTACTCAGAATCTTTACATCTACATTTAGCATGGAACAGGCCCGATGAGAGGCAACTTCTGCAGCATACCTATCTGGCTTAGGCAGCATAACTATGAGGCCTCCTTCATAGAGGCTGGGAGCACCCCTCTATCATATGCTTCAGTGTAGACTTCAAGGAGTTTCTCAGATATAGTACCCGTCCGGCATTGGTAGAGCTATGCTGACAAACCATCTCTACCAGGGGCCTTTGCTGTCTTCAGTGCCCTAATGGCTGCTGTTATCTCTTCCTAGGTTGGGGGGCACCCAATGCAACACTTTCCTCCCTTGTAATAACCTTCATCTCCAAACCCACCAGGTAGCTGTGTTGTTCTAAAGGGTAGCAAGGAAACAGGGGTGCATCTAATGTTTGGAAGTGGGACGCAAAGACCTCAAGTATGTCCCCCTGTGTACATACCATCCTACCCGTTTTATCTCAGATTCCTACTAAAGGGGGTATCTGCGTCTCATTGCGTAGCAATGTGGCAAGTAATCTGCTTGCCTTGTCTCCCTCCAAATGAAGTGGCTGCTGAAAGTTAGTTTGGGTGACTTTATCGAGGCATTCCCATATTTCCATCAATTCCCATTTACATTCTCTCCACTTCTAGAGTCCCTATGGTTGATCCACCAGCTTCGCCTGCGGTTTACCCAATTTCAGTTCCATCTTGTCAAACAACTTAATACGTTGTTGTTTCATCTAAAAGGTTGTATTCAGACATTCCTCACGGAGCACCACCATCATGGTGTCCCATTAAATTGCCCTCATCAATGGACTACCCTAGTTCTCTACGAAATAGTTATTAATTACTCCTTTCACCATTTCATTCAAGGCTGTGTCATTCAGGGCCTCCACCCGAATCCTCCACAGGGGCGTCCTTGGGACATCCTGAGACATTCTGAAGGAAACCAACAGGGGTGAGTAATCAGAAATATATTGTGCAAGGTAAGAAGCACTGTCCACACTCTGTAGTAATGCGCCCGAGGTCAAACAATAGTTCAGGCGGCTGTAAGTACCCGTAGCTGGCACAAAACATGAATATGCTTTAATGTTAGGATTTTGCACTCTCCACACATCCAGCAACCCCAAACTTTCCATAACCTCTGTCAGAGAACCGATCATTAATGGTTTTGTATCCACCTTTGAGGAAAGCGGATCAATCTTGCCATCTAGGACACAATTCAGATCCCTAGCCAGAATGACCCCAGTACCCAGGTGTGTCGCTGCCACATTCTTCACCGTACCAAAAAAGGCCCCATCATCCACATTCGGCGCATAGACATTAAACAGATATCCCTGGAGCGTGGCCTGGCTGCCGGGCAAGATGGCCGGCACCGTGTGAGGCTCTGCCGGGCCCGGGCCGTTTATTTGTTTTATTTATCCTGCAGGCGGTTGTGGCGGGGGCGGACCTGGGCGATACCCTGCTGGAGCCCCTGTGACGCTTTGGGTGCCGTTGGAGCGGCCGAGGCCGGAGCTGGAACTTGAAGCCGCGTGGGCGGGCCTGACGTTGGCCTCCGCCCACGCGCGTGGTTTAGAAAGCGAGGAGGTGAGGAGGCCTGAAGCCGCTCCCGGCGAGCGTGCTGTGCCGGGAGCGAGAGTGCGCCCGGGGGCCTGATCGGCGGCTTGGTCGAGCCGTGGCCCTTGCTGCCTCGTGCCCCCCGGGGCTTCCGTGGCCCCGCGGCTGAAGAGACTTGTTCGGGCCCGCGGCCCTTTGGATTTTGGGCCGCTGTTTGCTGCTGGTGGTGCCTGGGCTTGGACGGCCTGGTAACGCAGACGGGCGAGCGAGGAGCGGGCCCAGTGCGGAATGCTGGTTTGGCCCTGAGAGGGGGGGGACAGGCCTGAGGACTGTGGCGGCCGGAGGCACCTGACATTGGTGAGTGGACGGCTGGGGGGGGTCGCGGCTTGGTTCTGTGGTGCACCCCCCTGGGCGGTGCCCAGGAGGGCCCGTCAGATTATACTGGAGGCCATATGCTGCGCTATCTGGAGTGCCTGATTGGATTCTAGGGCCGATTGCTGGAAAGTGAGTAATGGTGACCTGGTGATGGTGCTGCTGATTTAGCCCGTGACGGTTTCCTGAGGGCCTGAAGCTGTAGATAGCCCCTCTCTCAGGGGTGCTGGATTTGACTGGGGGCCTGGCTACCCCCTGCAGTGCAAATTTACTGTGCTTGAGCTGGTGCTAGTGGAGCATCGTGTGGCACCAGCACGGACTGGCCTGCTCTTTGGAGTGTTTTGAGGTAGGCCTGGTGACCTGGATGCTGGCTGGCGGACCTGCGGAGCGACCTGGGCAGCTGGGAGAGCGATATCGGTGGTGGGAGCCCATTGTTCCGGATCCTTTCCATTGCTATAGCGCTGGCAGGAGTCCGTATGTGTTGAGCTGAACTATGGGCAAGGCAGATCAACGACAAGCAAAACTCACCTTCGAGGGTGGGAAAAAGAGGAGTGCTGCTTCTGCCTCCCAGCCCGGTGATGTCGAGATTGGAGAGGAGAGCCCGGAGGTGTCTGTGCGGTCCATGTTTTTGGAGCTTAAGACTAGCTTGGCTGGCATTGACGCCAAGCTGGACCATGTGACGGAACAGCTCCACCGCATCAGAGCCCGGGTCGATGACCACGATTCCAGGTTTGAGGTTCTGGAGTCACGCACGTCGGAAATGGAAGATGCACACCGGGGTGATAGAGAACAGATTGCACAAATGGAGCGCATCCTGGAGGTGATATGGAATAAAAATGAGGACTTGGAGGCAAGGTCCCGCCGTAATAATATCCGCATTGTGGGGCTGCTGGAGGTGACTGATATGGGTCGCATGGAAGACTTTGTGGAGAGTATGCTGCTGGACTTGTTCGCAGGCGAGCTCTCACGGATGCTGTAGGTTGAGAGGGCGCACAGGTCCTTGGGGCCTCAGCCCCCGCCAGGAACTCCTCCGCGTCCAATTATTGCGTGCCTATTGAATTACGGGGACCGTGATGCTGTCCTTCGACTGGTAAGGGAGAGAAGGCTGCTGGTGTACAAGAACTCGGAAATCAACTTTTTTCCTGATTACACCCCTGGTGTGCAGGCTCAGAGGCGTGCTTTTTTGCCGACCAAACGGCTGTTGAGCCAGGCTGGAGTCGGGTTCGCCCTATTATATCCGGCCTGGCTGAGGGTGCGGCACGAGGGCAAGGCGCTGTATTTCACGGACCCAAAACAGGCGGCCAGGTTTGCTAGACGATTGCCTAAAGGGCGGGGGCTGCGGAGTCAGGGGGGCCGGGGGCAGAGGACGCCGTCTTAAGTGACAATGACTAACCGGCTTTGATTGGCCTAATAGAATTGATTGGGGCTGCTGGGGTGCGCGGGCCGCTTTGTGCAGGGATCCGCCTGATGTGTAGTTTGCTACCTGGCCCATGGGCCCCTCTTCCCTAGTGTATACTGGGTGGAGAGCTGTTAGGCCAGCTACCGCCCCTGGGATGAGTCCTGATAATTTTTGCTTTAGTTACAGGGGGTGGGTCTGGGGGTTGAGCGGGCGGGTCACTGAAATGGTCCGATTGGGGGGCCTGAGTGCGTGGGGGGAGGCGCGGGTTTCTTCTGGTCGTAGGGTGACTGTTTCAGATGTAGTTTTGGTTATCTTTTCTTTATGTTTCTGGCAGGTGGAGATGAGCTTTCTCGTGCAGCGTTGGATGTCAGTAGAATGGGATGAGGGGTGATGATATGACGTTGGTCCGATGTTTGACGTGGAATGTGCGTGGGCTTAACGACAGGCGGAAGGCTCGATTGGTGGCTGCATATGTTAAGCGACATGAAATTGATATTTGTATGCTACAAGAGACACATTTGGTGGCGACTGCGGTGGGCAGACGGAAAGCTGGGTGGGTTGGTGAGGCTCACTGCTCAACGTACTCTGGCTATGCTCGTGGAGTCGCAATTTTAATTCGCAAGGGGTTGCAGTGGCGCACACGAGAAATTATTGTTGATCCAAATGGCAGATATGTTTTACTGAGCGGTACGTTGCTTGACAGAGCTTGTCGGCTTGTGGCGGTGTATTGGCCGAATGTTGATGACCCAGAGTTCTTCCTGGAGCTGTGGCGTCGTGTGGAGTCGCTAGGTGTGGGGGCAGTGATCTGGGGTGGTGATTTTAATGTGATCTTGGATGCTAAGATGGATCGTGAGAGTGTGGCCAGGGTGCAGCATGTTTCTGCGGATAAGTCTTTAGCGGCAGTGATGCGGAGTGGCGCGCTGGTGGACTTGTGGCGGCGGAAGCATGGAGATGTGAGAGAGGGAACGTGTCTGGATTATGTCCATGGCAGTTGGTCCCGAATAGATCATTGGCTGGGTACCAGAGATGTGGAGGTTTGGACGAGAGTGGTAGATGATCTCCCCCGCACATTGTCGGATCACTCGCCAATTAGGCTGGAGCTAGTGATACCTAGCGAACTGCGCCAGTCGGTTATGTGGCGGTTGCCTTGTGGGGCGCTTCGAGATGAGGCCTTTCGGGAGGAAGTACGTGAGGTGATTAAGCTGTTTTTTGCTGAGAATCGCGGATCTGTGGGGTCTGCGGGTACCTTATGGGAGACATTTAAGGTTGTTATTCGGGGAGTGTGTCTCTCGAAACAACATGGCATAGTGAAGGCCTTGAGACAGGAGATGGCTGACAACGAGGGAAGGCTTATAGAGTTGGAGAGGCGCCCGGCTGCGAGCTGGTCCAGAGAGGTCCTTGCGGAGATCCGGCGAGAGGTGTCCTTATATGAGGAGGCCTCCCTGAGAGAGATCTGTTTTTCCGGGAGACATACTCAGTCGGTATGGGGAGGGTGAGAGAGCGGGGCGCACACTTGCAGATATGCTTCCAGGCCTTGGGCCAGTAATTATGTTACTGAGGTTGTTGACGTTGAGGGAGGAAAGGTGACGGGATCGAATGGTGTAATGCAAGTGTTTACAGAATATTTTACGCAGCTCTATGCGGCCCCGGAGGGCCTGAGTGCGGCGGCTGCACAGACGTATTTTGCGGATATTGCGCTAGTATGGTTTGATGAGGCGCACAGGGTGTATTTGGATGAACCGTTCACTGTGGAGGAGGTGGCAGCGGCGATTCGTGGCCTACCTGGTGATAAGTCCCCGGGCGCAGACGGCCTGACCCCAGCGTTTTATAAAGAATATGTGGATATTCTTGCCCCGTGCCTGTTGGAGGTGTATGCGGAGTCCATGGCGACTGGGTCACTGCCAGCCTCGCTCTGGGAGGCTTTGATAGTAACTGTCCTGAAGCCTGGGAAAGACCAGACCCGACCCGATGCAATGCGACTCGTACCGTCCACTCTCTATGATCAACATTGACAATAAAATCCTGGCAAAAATGATAGCGGCGCGTCTGCAGCCACTTCTCCCTAGGTTGGTGCTACCGGATCAGTCGGGATTTGTCCCCGGGAGGTCTACATGTCACAACTTGCGCACCTTTTTCGTGGTGGCGGGCTCACTGGGGGGCAGAAGATAATGCGGCTGCGGTATTTCTTGACGCCGCCAAGGCTTTTGATTCTCTGGCTTGGGACTATATGTTTGCACTTTTAGGCCGAGTGGGACTCAGCGCGCGATTCGTGAATTAAATTAGATTGTTGTATACTCTGCCTACGGCTAGGTTGCGCCTTAACGGATGCGTGTCGGCTCCATTTCCTGTTGCGCGCGGTACGCATCAGGGGTGCCCGCTGTCCCCACTCCTTTTTGCAGCGGCTATGGAGCCTCTGGCGGCGGGGCTGCAACAGAAATACAATGATAGAGGCTTACAGTTTCGACAGCGACCTGTCCTGATATCTTTGTATGCTGATGACATCGCACTATACGTGCGGAATCCTGGTCAGAATCTGGATATTTTATTGGAGGAAATCGTGCGCTTTGGTACCTTTTCTGGCATCACTATCAACTGGTCGAAATCGATGGTTTTGCCTCTGACTCCCAATGTGATAAGATTTGATTCTCGATACCCTCTGGTCTGGGCAGAGGGGCCGGTGCGCTATTTGGGTATACAGCTGAGCTGCGATGTTGAAACATTATGGCTGGCTAACTACGGTGCTACACTGTCATGGCTAGAAGAAAAGGTTGAGATTTGGCACGCCCTACCACTATGGTTAATTGGGAGTATTGCCATTGCAAAGATGGTGGTTCTCCCTAAGTTCTTGTATCTGTTTGTGAATCTTCTCCTTCCGCTCGCGAGGGGCTACTTACGACCCCTGCGCTAATTCGTTTGGCATGGGCGGGACGCCAGCAGCGCATCTCCTGGGAGAGACTGACGCTGCCGTTTGAACTGGGCGGGCTTGCTGCTCTGGATCTGGAGTTATACTACTACTGTGCACAGGCACACTTTGCGTACTATTGGCTGAATCCGATTTGCTACTTGCCGCATTTGGCGCCTGAGAGTGACTCCGTGTGGCCAGATGGCTTAATGCGCGTGCTCGGGAGTCAAGTGCAGTCCTGAGTTAAGGGAATTGACACGGTGGCATGCACAGTGAGAGCGTGGGGGGTGTTGATGCAGCGTTCTGGGGTTACTGCGCCTTTTGCTCCTTCGTTGCCCGTCATGGCGGTTGCTGATGCTCAGATGTTCCGAGACGGCGGGGTACGTGGTTTTCTCCAAAATGCTGGCTTGACAGAGCTGGGGGACTGGCTGGTGGACGGTCGTCTGCTCGACATTTCTGAGGCGCTGGCTGGCTGTGATGGTACGGCGCTGCAGCGCATGTATGCTCTCCGGGTCCGTGCTCTGTTGCGGGACCGATTTCTTGGCCCGGCCGGGGCCCTCTTGGAGTTCCGAGCTCTGGAGGTGCTTTGTAGTGCACGGTCGCCGAGCAAGCTGGTCACCAAACTGTATAACTGTATGCAAGAGCAGAGGAGTGGCTCTGGGGAGTCCTCCAGGATTGCATGGGAGAGAGATGTGAGGGAGCCCATCACAGAGGCAGTGTGGCGCAGCTGCTGTGCTCATATGAGAGCGCTGTCCCCGAATTATAGGTTGCGACTGCTGCACTTTAAGATTTTGCACTTCTATATTATACACCTTAGGGGCTCCACTCTATGTTTTTGCGTGCGGATGCGTGCTGTGCTCGCTGTCGGGTGCTGGATGCAGGATTTTTGCACTTGGCGTGGGAGTGTGTGGAAGTCCACGCTTTTTGGGTAGAGGTTTGGCAAGTGATTACTGAAATGGTTGATCTGGAGATGCCTGTTTCTCCCAGGGTTGTGCTGCTTGGGTGCGGAGATGAGATCCAGGGGCCGCATAGGCATATAGTGGGCCTGCTTCTGTTGCTGGCCAAGCATAGGGTTGCCATGTGCTGGGGTAGGAAGAGAGCGCTGCGTAGATCTGAATGGTGGCGAGATGCTGCCTTTTGTCATGACCAGCTGACGGTTTTTTGGGAACTTTTTTTTTAATTTTTTTTTTAAAATCTGTTTATTAAACATAACATTCACATACCAGTACATTGGCTGTTTACAATTTATCGAATTATTTACTTGCATAAATAATCTTGCACGGCCTCGTTGCATATTAACTGGTATGAAAGAGAGAGAGAAAAATCAAATTATAAACAAACATAAGATATTGCTAACAGAGCAGGAAGAAAGGAAACATACAGCTTAAATACTGTGCGACAACTACTTGCCGAATAACAATGCAGCTAAGCACGACCAATGTCATTGATAATATTTGCTACCTCAAGCCGAGGTAGGGAGGGGTTAGAGGAAGGAATGCAGCTGATATATGTAAGTGTGTGAAGAGCGAAGGACAGAGGTGGGGGCAAGGATTATGTTTTGTGGGGTACAGCGGGATGCTGAGCCTAATTGGCATTGATCGAACTGGGTTTGGCCTGCGTAAAGTCTTGTACGCAGTGGAGACAGCCTGGTTTGTTAGGTTAATACTTTGAGGATTAGAATGAGAGTGTCAGCAATGTCTATAATTGAGATTGAGGCAGTTCAAGTATCCTGCTGATCGTATCCACCTTGCTGTAAAATTTGTGTATGGTGCACTATTCACGGGGGGTGCAAGTCATCACGCGCTTCTATTGCCACCACAAAGGTATTCCAGACTTCAGGGCCCACTTCAATGAGACCTTTACGTTGCAATAGGTTGAGTGTCTGCGCCTCGGCCTGTGAGCGACTATGTAGGTCGCGCAGCCAAACCGAGTGGGATGGAACATGTGGAGCCTTCCAATGTGTTGCAATCAGACGTTTGAATACAACAAACGCTAAGTCTATGAATCTGTGTGCCTGTTTATCTCCCCTAGTGCGGTGACGTATGCCCAATAAGCAGGACTCTGGTGTGGGGGATAATGCGAGGGATGAGATGTCTGCTGTAACGTGTGTAACTCGGTGCCAGGCTGAGTTTATTGAGTGACAACTCCAAACCATGTGGTAAAAGTCGGCTGCCGGGGTAGCACATCTTGGGCACGACGGAGTTGTGTTCGGGTATATTCTTAGAATGCGGGCTGGGGATAAATAAGCATGGTGAATATAATTGAATTGGGTGTAGCGTAAGCGAGGATTTCGGGATATTGATTTGATCGTTGCAAGAGCTGCGATCCAGGTTTTTTGTGGTAATGGCGTAGGAAGGACCATGTCCCAGCGTTCTTTAGCGTGCGGCAGGGTAGTGCAAACTGCTGCTAATAGTATTTTGTATATTTTAGTTATGGTACCTTTTGCGCTACCTATTGTAAGGATAGTGGTGAGCAATGGGGACTCAGGGGGTATATTATTGCCGAGGCCCCAGATCTTGTTTAGCAGCCGTTTAATGGCGCTGTATGTCAAAAAGGCCCCATTGTGCATCACCCCGGCAGACACCAGTTCCGTAAAGGAGCACAGCGCGGAATGGGAGTATAGATCGCCTACCTTCAGTGTATTTAAGTCCTGTGTGTTATGATGAGTTGAAATAATTTGGGTGCCCGGCAATTGAAACAGCGGTATCAAGGGTGAATAAGGGGGGGAGGGGGACTTGCCATGGACATATCTATACCAGCAAAAGCGAGCTGCTTCCATCAGTATGTGTTTCGAGGGTAGGGAGTGAGGGGTGGATAACAATGTGAGCAGCAGCCCCTTTGGGGCCATACATGACTGCAGCAGTACGCCCTCAGCGGAAGGGGCATCATGCAGCCATCCAGTCAGCCACGACAATTGGGCGGCCGCGTAGTATCTTTCGAGGTTAGGCATGCCCAGCCCGCCCATTTCCTGCGGATGTTGTGTTATGGTCAACGCTACTCTACGTCTATCTTTGCCCCAGAGTAGGTCGGTTAATATTGAATGTAATTTACTAAAGAAGGAGCGTGGCAGGCACACTGGCAGAGCAGTAAAGTAATATAGGAACCTCGGGAGGATAAGCATCTTGGCAATTGCTACCCGGCCCAACGGGGATAAGGGGAGTGAACTCCAGAATGGTATCGAGCTGCGAGTGGATCTCACTACTCTGTCAATGTTGCCCTCTTTTAGATCTATAACAGAGTGGTAAATCTGCACCCCGAGGTACTTAATGGTTGTATATGACCACGGTAGTTTATATTGTGGAAGTGTTGTATGTGCATCAGCCGGAATGGAGATAAGAGGGAAGATACTGGATTTGGACCAATTGACGTGAAGTCCAGAGGCGAGGGCAAAAGAGTCCAACAATTTCAGCACCTCTGACATGGAGGTAGAATGATTACGCCGATAAATCAGGGCATCATCTGCATATAGAGATATGATATGATAGGTGTTAGATTCCGGGATGCCCCACACATACGCGAAACTACGTAGTTTGATTGCCAGTGGCTCCATAGCAATGGCAAACAGCAAGGGGGACAATGGGCAACCCTGTCTGGTGCCTCTGCTTATGGAAAATGCTTCGGAGATAATGCGACCATTTTTTACACGTGCTGTGGGCTTAGAGTACAACGTCTTGATCCAGTTTATGAAGCCAGGTCCGAAGCCGAACGCCCTGAGTGTGCAAATAAGATAATTCCAGCTTAGTGTGTCAAACGCTTTTTCAATATCTAGGGAGAGGGCGACCGCTTCGGTGTTTGTGTTGTTATGCATTATATGAAGCAGTCTCCTAATATTTAGGAAGGGTCTCCTACCGGGAATAAAGCCGGACTGATCTTGATGTTCTCGGACTCGGTAGGTAGGGGAGGAGCCTATTCGCTAACATTTTCCCTAGTAATTTGCAGTCTGTATTTAGGAGAGAGAGCGGTCTGTATGATTTAACATCAAGGGGGTCTCGACAAGCTTTTGGAAGGACCACTATTAAAGCTTCGCGCATGGAGTCTGGCATTTGCAAATTATGGTACACCTCATTAAACACTTCTACGAGCGGGGGCAGGAGATGACTCGCATGAGAGTTAAAATATTCCACCGGAAGTCCATCCAACCCGGGGGTTTTACTGCGCGCCATTTGTGCCAAAGCTGAGCGCAGTTCTTCAATGGTAATGGGGCCATCCAGAATATGGGTGTTATCGAGGATAAGTTGGTTTTGAGAGACAAGTTGTAGTATATCAGTTAGGTGTGATTCCGACGGAGGGGGAGGAGACGTATAAAGTGTACGATAATATATGAAAAAGGCTTCATTGATGCCAGACTGAGTGTTAACGATAACGTCGGGGTTTAAGTGTATCGCGCCGATAGGCGTTGGCTGTGAGGGCTGTCGAGTCAGCCAGGCTAATAGTCTACCGGATCTGTCTCCTTCAGCGTGCTGTCTTGTTATATAATGTCTGTAGTCATGTTTGCTTAGCCTAGCATCTGCTTCGTTATGGGCGGCCCTAAGCGAATTCAGTGTTGTTAGTATGGACTCGTCCCTGACAACCGCAGCCTCCGCATTGCGGATTTTTACCTCTAGTGTTTGTAGTTCTTTAGTGAGTGCTTTTCTCACCCCTACCGTGGCTGCAAGGCAGTGTCCCCGTATCACCACTTTATGGGCATCCCACTCTATAGAGCGGGATGATGATGAGTTTTTATTTAGCAGGAAATAATCAGCTAATTTTTTTGCTATATCTGTTTGAAAGGGGGGATCTAAAAGGGCTTCCGGCTGTAAGCGCCACGTTGGTATGCGAGTGTGCATGTGTCCCCAAGCTATCGTTACACATAAAGGATTATGATCTGATATAGTGCGCGCTAAGTATTCAGATCCGCACACCTTCTGAATCACTGTTGCAGATACAAAGACCATATCTATTCTGGTATACAACTTATGTACAGGGGAATAATAAGAGTATTCCCGTTGGGCGGGATGGGCCGTCCTCCATTCTTCACTCAGGCCGTTGTTTAAAGCCCAACTTGCTAGTGCTTGAGAGGCACGAGTGGAAGGAGCTGAGGTAAGCGGGGGGAACGAGCGGTCCATTTGAGTGTCTAAGACACTGTTAAAGTCTCCTCCCCAAACGCATTCCAACGTAGGGTCGTTAAGGTTGCCGGTTGAAAGTGTAGATAGGAAATCGCGTTGGTCTGCATTTGGGGAGTACAGTGCAACTAGGGCTAAAGGGGATCCATCTAGTATGCCCTCAACTATCACGTGGCGACCATTTGAGTCACATTGTGTGCGAGACACGGTGAATGGAATCCCGGGGGCGATCCAAATCGCTACCCCGCGGGCAAATGATGAAGAAGTTGTGCCATGCAATTGCCCCTTCCATTTTGAGCGTGTGTTTTCTAGCGTAGTTTTAGAGAGATGTGTTTCTTGCAATAATGCTATATGTATCTGATGTCTCTTGAGAAAGGCATAAACCCTCTGACGCTTCTGTGGAGTTGCCATGCCTCTAATATTCCATGTGAGCACCTTGTATTTTGCTATACTCTGATGTGTTTGAGTGGCCATGATATTTTTGTGGTTTTCGTATGTCCAAGGGAATGAGTGTCTGCTGACCATGACATAAAAACATTGTGACGTGCGCACGCTAAGATTGGGTAACTTGTTCCTGCGACATTGCGAGCTGTAGTCCTATTGCTATGATAATCATGACATGTACATTTGCTGCTGCATTTGCAATTAACTAACATGTGATAAAACCAACGACTAAATAAAAGGGTACACTCTAAAACAACACACAATAACAACTGAATTGAAAAATAGAAATCAATTCCAGCAATTGCTGGCATGAGAGAATGGTCCATATGGAGCAGGGGGGTGTCGGGAAGCATTGATACAGAGTCTAGGGTTTACCCTGCCCTGTTCACTTGTGGTGAAGAGTGTGCCGCCCAGGGGCAGAATCGAATCACGCGGCGTAGCAGGTAGATGCCGATGGCGCTCAGAAGGAGGTGTAATAGTATTGTGATGCTGTCCCCGATTTGTAAGAACCAGTAGGGCCCAGCTGCTTAGCAGATATCATCTGCTGTGCGTGGTGTGAGGGTAGGGCCACGTGTGGATTCAGCTGAATCAGAGTTTGCATCTTGTTCCTGCTCAGCGTCCGCTTGTGTAGAGGAGGCAGTAGGTGACGCGTTAACAAATCTGGATGTGGCTCGCAGGAGACGGGAGCGTTCAGTTTGCGCTTGTTCAGGCGAGGGCTTCGCGCCTTGTTTTTTGCGCTGTCTACGACCCGACGTGGAGGAGGGTCTATCGGCTCCCAGAGCATTTGTGTCTAACGGATCGGCTAGCCCCTTGGCATGTAGCCAGGTCCAGGCGTCCTCTGGAGAAGTAAAAAAGAGTGTGCGAGTGTCATCTTGTATCCGGAGTCTGGCAGGGAACAACAGCGCATACTTAATGTTATGTTTTCGGAGACACGCCTTAACATGGTAGAACGAGTTGCGTTTCTTCTGTAAAATCTGGGTAGGCTGTAATCACACCATCTTCGAAGCTTACCGGACCAGATTTGCGGAATAGCTGTAGGATAAGATCTCTGTCACGATAATTAAGGAGTCTTACTATAAGCGGGCGTGGTTGTAAGCCAGGAGGGGGAGGCCTGGCGGGGATCCTCTGTGCTCTTTCGACAGAAAAGAACTTCGGGATGTTATCCTTCAGAATAGTATCAGTAAGCCATTTCTCTATAAATAGTTCAGCACTGAGGCCCTCGGCACGCTCGGGAAATCCCACCATACGGATATTGTTGCGACGGGATCTACCCTCTGCATCCTCAGCTCTGCGTTTTAAAGAGTCCACCTCTGTCGATAAGTGAACTAGTTGCGATTGGAGATCTTTCACCGAGCGGGGGAGGGCCACAGTATCTCTTTCAAGTTCCGATACCCTATCAGCCAGTGCGTGTTGGTCAGTGCGAAGTATCTGACCTTCTGTTACCGAACCTATTTTAGCTTCTAGAGTAGTTTTAGTGTCTAGAATGGCTTGTAGTATCTTTTCAAATTGTGATGTGTGTGATTGTAGGGTCAATTCTAGCTTCTGAAGTGCCACTTGTGTGGTGGCATAGGGCTCTGAGGAGGATGAGGTGGCGTGTTCCATCTTGCCCAGCGGTGCACGTGAGGTTTTTGGTTTGACCATTTGGCAAGTACAGGAGCTCTTAGGCGTTAGCGTGCTGAGAAAACGCGAAGCAGTATGTGCGACCTAGTCAAGTGTCCTGCCAGTTCAACCTAGGCGTTGAGGAGGAGCAAGGCCAGGATCAAGCAAGGCTTTAGATAGATAAGGGCCTGGTACTTTTGCTATCACTTGTGACACTTACTAATGACAGTGCTGGTATGACTTTATAAGACTGGTGGGATAGGGAGCAATACGCTGTGCATTGTGACGGAAGTTGCAGCAGCACATGGTAACTAGTGTCCCAAGAGGGATGATTCAGGCGTGTGTGCCCTACCACACGATAACTGTCATCAATAGGCACTCCCCTTATAGACGGCCAGGTCCGTTATGTGTTTTCCACTCTCCCAGATAGCTGATTTCCTGATACCTCTATCTCCTAGAGGTGGAGCACGGGCCAGTGCAGGACAAGGATCCGTACAGTAGGGGCTGCGGCTGTGGCCCCCTGTGCTGGTGTAGCAATCCGCATTGAATCAGTACATTTAGTTGGCCGCAATTAATCATCCAACGTGGCCTGCAACACTGGAGCCGGTCAATTTGTGTACCTGTTTTCGCGGACTGCTCCGTGCAGGGAGCAGGGATGCCACAGGACGATGCCACCACACAGCAACGACGCAGAGTGAGTTTTCGGGGTGTGCGCCCTGATGTGACGCGCAGTTGCGCAGCGCCACCCACGCGCCAGTGGGCCTTTTATGACAGAATTAGGCGCTGTTATTTGCAAAGGATGCAGAGGTGTTGAGTATTGGCCGCCGCCTGGTGGGCCTGTTGATGCGATGGACTAATCAGTAGCCGGAGCGCGGGGCGCCGTGTAGCTGTGGGTAAGCGGAGGGAGCCAGGACACAGTCAACCGCACCGGCTGCTCACCTCGGTAATTATGGTGCGGAGGGGCCTACCTCGACAGGTCTCGGCCCGCGAGGGGCTTCGCCGCAGTGCATAGATTCCAGCCGGCGCCGCCCTTGCAAGATGTTCCTCACGGGCAGGCGCGTCGCAACGGCGCACAGTTCTGTGTAGAGTTCCCGCTGGCGCCCTCCATGCATGCAGCGCGATCCCCAGGCCACACCAACAGGAGGCGTGTCCCGTGCGGTCTGACCTCCAGGTCGGCCGCGGAACGGTGTGTTGTCGCAGATCAGCAAGAGAGCCACAGTACGGGGAGCCCCATTCACTGGGTGTAAAACAGTTAAGCCTGCTACGGCAGGGCTTATCTCGATAAGATGGCGCCGCGTCGGAGGTGGCCTGGACGGCACCGCCCCTCCAGAGTGCTCGTGGCCAGACGGCGTACCCCAGCGCCTCTCACCACCGGGTAAAAAACGATGGTGTTGTGTCGCCTCAGCAGATCGCAAACCCGTGTTCTGGGAGCGGGTCGCGAGTGACTCCATGTAGCGCTCGCCGCGAGCGCGTTGTCCGCAGCACAATCACGGCCTCAACCCGGCCGATCGCCAGCCGTGCTACGGTATCGCGTCTCCGGCCGCGTTCAACAATGCCGCCCCTGGGCAGCCCCCTTAACGGCAGTCGGACCCACTCTGGGGGGGGCCCGGGCGCCTTCAACAGGATGCTTTACCGGCCCAGGGATCGGAGCCGCAGTTTATGCTGCTGCTCCGGTCGCCATCTTGGCCACGCCCCGTTTTTTGGGAACTTATGCCTGAAGGGTCTCGTCCTAAGGATATTTGGGCCCCGTTGAATGAATATCTGGTGACCCGAAGTGAGTATGTGGTGTGGCTGGCGATGCCCACGCTAGAGGCTCTTCCCCTCCCTGGACTGGGTATGATCTTGTGCTGCTGAGATGGGCTAGCATGACTTGGTTGTGTGCTCCACCTGCCTCTCTGTCTGTTTGTTCTTTCTGCTGTTTTCCCCCTCTGCGATGATATGCTGAGTCTTTTGCTGATTATGACTTGCCTCCTGCACTGGCGTTGCGGACTATGTCGTTTGACAGCCAGTGGAGGTGGTTTGGAGAAGTGTCCCTCGATACTGATGCTTACTATGAGATACATTCGTTAACTTCCCCTTGCTGTCCGGGACAACGCTATAGCTGAAGAGGACTGTAGCATTTACCACTTATTGCTATGATGAGGGGACTCGTTTGTGTTAATGTATGTTATTTGTATATGGCAAAATTCAATAAAAAACAAAACAAAAAAAAACAGATACCCCTGTCATTTTATTGTACCTGAACGATGGTATGCCCCCCATTAGAATCTAAGACCACACCCCTAGCCACAAATGGGACTCCAGGGGCCACCCACATCAGGACCCCCTCGCATAACCAGAGTAAGAGGTTGAAAAAATGTGACCCGCCTCCTACGTTTCAAGCTTGTAATGGAGTTTCCCCAGGTATGAGTCTCCTGCAGGAACACCACAGACACCCCATAATGCTGTAGATTTGAGTACATTTGTTGTCACCTATCAGTCTTACCTGGTCCCCTTACATTCCAGGTCACAAACTCCCACTTGGTGGCCATGAGTCCATGTCATCAATACCATCTGTTTGACCTACAGCATGGCACGCACCCCAATGCCTTGGTCCGTAATCTCCACCAGGTAGTTCAGTGTATAATCAAACACACATTCTTTTTGATGACAATACCTAAAAAACAGTTGAATCCCAGCACCTGCCAAGAAGGTAAAAAAAAAACACATTTCCTCCCACCCACAAGTAGTGAGCATGAAATACTTGGCCCCCCCAACAGTAACTATAACATCTTGCAGTGAGTTTTGCATCTCCCTCAGATGGCAAGGCCAAAGGCTCTCCAACCATAGGAAGTGAGTTTGCCATCTACTCTGACCTCCCACCAGTTAATAGGCCCCAATACAACTGAAATATGCAGCATACCATGAAGTATATGCATTTGGAAAACACCATTCCCTAGTAGGATAAAGAAGTCATACAGACGTGCCACTAAACTATAATTCTAGTACATTTAAAGGCACAACAAAGATGGTATAATGATACAGCCCCCTAGGCACACAATTTGAATCCATAAGTGTGCAGTCGGGCCGGACTAGTATCTTTCCAGTGTGTTGATGATCTGAGCTTCGTGCAGAGTTCGTGTTGGGTCTCCATTTCCTCGCACTCCTACGAGGTGCCCCAGAGTTACTGAATTTTGCTAGTGTTTGTGTGGTACATGGCGGAAAGAGTCAAGCCAGTCATTAGCATCCTCTGGGGGAACAAAGAACCCTTCATGTGGGACTCATTATTTTGCTGGGAACATTAGGCAATACCGGATGCCCCGATCCCGAAGTCGTTTCCTGGATGACACGTAATTTTTACGAAGATCTTGTACCTTTCTGGTATGGTCCAGGAAAATCATTATGTTATTGTTCTCGAATGGGGGGTACCCTTCACTTTAACATGTTGCAGTATTTCATCCCTATTGTGAAAATTAAATAGGCGTGCAATTATGGCCCTGGACGGTGCCCCTGATTTAGGCACCGGAGCCAGTGCTCGGTTGGCACGCTCAGTGGTGAAAAACATAGTTGTCTGAGCTATATCATATTAATTATCCAGTTTTCTAGAAACAGCTCAGTGGACTGCCCCTCCGCCTTCTCCAGGAAGCCCACAAATCAGAGATTATTTCTCTGGGACTGTCCCTCCAAGTCCTCCATTTGATCATCTAGGTCTGTCATAAGCGTCTTAAGTTCGGAGACCATTGTCCTAGATGTGGATACCTCCTGCTGCAGTTCAGTGACCAGCTTCTATGTCTCTGTGACTCTGTAAGAGATTTTATGCATTTTATTCGTGGTAGACCCATTTCGAATGCCACAGTGTCAGTTTTTGCCAGCGTGAGTTCACATGACCCCTTAATTTTAATCAGCAGGTCAGCCATGGTAGGAAGTTGAGGATCTCCAGGAGGAGGTAGCTTTGGCTACTTACCCCACACCATCAGGTGGCAGGGGACGGGCATATTGATCTGTTTTATTGGCTTGTACTTGTTTCTTTGGCCTGTCATTTCCCATTATGTTGAATTGAACTGCAGTAGTCCAGTCTCCTCAATTGCCACCCCACAGGAGAGCTGCCAGGGGTACTGTGAAAGGCTGCTCCCTCACCGGGACAGCCTTTCAGAGTTCAAGCATCCAGGAGAAAGGGGCAATACCAGAGTTCTCCCCATTCTAGTCTTAGTAGGCCCAACGACGCCATGGCCTCTCAGTCGCCTACACAGCTTCTGCAGGCCTGGACCCGCTGGTGATCCGTGGTCCAGTTTGGCAGCAAGTGTTAGCGTTGGGGCACAAGGGGGGTGTAGCCCGGGTTAGACTCTGTAAACTGCTGCAATTTGGGGGTAAATCTATCAAGATAGTTGGCGGATTACAGTAGGGCTGGCGAGGAGCTCCGGGAGGATGCTGCCTTTTGGTAATCTTGCCAGACCACATCATGTTTGGTGATTGTTGTATGAATTACATAGCAAACATTCTAAGGGCTCAGTTTCTTCATGTGCTATAAGAGCAGAGGAAGTTCCTTGGCTCTGGCTCGGCTCACCATGTTAATTTGTTGGCTTGCCCACCTTTAATGTGAACCGTCTTGAAATACGTTTTTTCCACTTATAAACATTGGTAACTTTAGCATACAGGTGGTGACATTTTCTAAGTGGAGCTGGTTTGCAGGTATATTTTGTATTGTCATTGTGAGACAGCTAACACAGGAGCAGAGTTCAAAACGCTCAATGTTGAAGTTTATAGAGTGCATGCCAATGCAGACAGTGAGGCACCTTAGCAGCAACATGCAAAAAACAACTCTTCAGAAAGATGGTGTGCCATGTTCTTCTTCCAGTCACTGTCATAGAAAATCATGTCCTAATCTCTCAAAATTGTTAGTATTCCCCTATGCCAGACTGTACTGTACATTCATGAGGTTATGCAGAAGTGTAAGGAGCGCCAATTCAGAAAAGAGAGAAAACATGGAATGTGCCTTTTTGGCCACACTCTAAATGACTGCCTGGCTGATTTTTAATGTGATGTACACAGGAGAAATGTTTGTACCTCCATGACAAAGTGTGTTTTAGATATCCAGCCACGCACAGTAACCTTCTAAAACAGGTAACATTAAGTACACGCAGGTGAGCAATTCACATCAGCGACTCTAGGTGCTGTGGTACTTCAACTATATAGGGTGTTTTTTTGCTGAGCAGAAATTTACTCAACAAGACCACTAGTCTTCTTATAAATAATACTACTTCGAGGGATGTGCTGTGATGGCCTTGCAATGTGAAGTGAACATATTGAACAAACCATGTTGATTCCATAGTTGGTACCAACTGAGAGCACTGGTCTGGTTTTGCAACACTTATGATAGCACTTACAATTCATAGTGCAGTAAGAAGCACACCTTGGTACTAGGTTTGATATTTGAAAAGTCGGACAAAGAAGAAGGCGAAGCAGGCTTGAATGCTAATTTATAAAGAAGGTGGTTAAAAGATGATTAAAGTGTCAGAGGTACTCCTTTAAAGTAAGCTTTTATTCCTCATATGTCAACCTTTGTTTCCATTCCTCCTAATGTAAATGACTTGCAAGGAGAAAGCCCAGTAGGCAAGGTATTAACATAGCAGTGGCAGGTTCTCAACTGGCGCTTTAGGCCGCGTCTCTGCCACCTGTGACGCTCCACATACTGCTCGAGCCTCTGCCCACACTTATAATTATTTAACTTAGCAATGTTCATGAAAATATACTTCTGTGTTTTCATGCACACTGCCAGTGCGGAGGTCTCCCCTCTTGCCCATGTCTCCAAGCTCCTAATGACAGGAGAGAGAGGGGAGGCACAATTCAGCTATAATCTCTTACACGGGCACAATCCATTTTATTTAGCAGGCGTACTGCGCATGCCTCGGGCAGCACAGTATAGCTGCTAAAATGGAGCTGCCAAGGCACAGATCATTTCATCCTTCTGGCCAATGAGGATCGAAACAGCAGCTGAAGACTGATCTCAAGCACTGTGCCAGCTTTTCTGATCAGGCTGTGCATCCAGTTCTATCAAGAAGCTGGGAGAAGATTGGGTCTTCCCCATTTTTTGGGTCGAGCCTGCATTGCATGCGCTCGCGCATGCGTTTCGCAGCGAGACGCTTTAGTTATTAGAAAAGGGCTCGGAGCCCTGTCGACGTTACGTCAGTGTGTTTGATTGGTTCGTGGCTTGCCTGTTAGAATCTGCTTGATTTCATTAGTGGAAGGCATGCATATGTCATGCCTTTTCCGGTGGATAGCCCTCCTCGAGCGCAGCGACCAAGTACAGAAAACATGCGAGGCTCGCTATTTTCTGTCGGATCGTGGACTACTTTTTCTCTATTTTCCTAGCGCGATTTCGCTTGGCAGAAGTCGAGCGCTTACACAGTTAATTTCACTTTTTTACGTACATAAAAGCACTTTTGCCGATAGATGAAAAGTCGGGTTAGGAGTTTACAACGCGATCAGCTCTAACATGAGCAAACGCGAGACCCGTTGCATTGCAAATGCTTGTTTAATCCTAGCCCTTCTGCTCTGTCTGGTTCCTCCTTTGAAATCATGGCTTGCTGGTTCCGATGTCCAGTGCAGTGCGTTATCTGCTGCCTTTGAGCCTCAGAGTTGAGAGCCAAGGAAGAAAGGTAAGTAAAAATAAATCCAGTGTTGTTTCTCTGCACATTTGTGAGTCAGTCTGGTTTCTCTGCACATGTGTGAGTGTGTTTGCGGATGAAAGTGAATGAGATTGTTATTGAATGAGGCTGTGTTTAATGTGTTTCTGGAGTGCCACTGAAAGTGAGAATCAATGAGCAAGAGATAGAATGAATAAGTGAGTGTGCGTGCGTGACTGAAGGACTGAGTGAGAGAGTGAGTGAAGGGGAAAGAATGAGGGAGTGAGTCAGGGGCGCAGATATTAATCGTGAGGTTGCACCACAGCCTAGATGCCTCAGGGGGCCTACTGGATCCTATTTATTAAAGAACAGTTCATGTACACAACTAGTTCAAATCAGAGACCCTGTATGCCAGCAGTTTTGAGTGAGGGTCAGGGAGTGTGTGTGTGTGAATGCATTTGTGAGTGAGAGTGACAATCAGTGAGCATGAGTGGATGTATTTGTGTGAGTAACTGTATGAGTCAGAATGAGTAAATGAGAGTGAGTGAAATAGAAAAGGAGAACATGAATGAGTAAGTTTGTGTTGTGTGTTTTTTATGCTTGTGGGTCTGCCGCTGGTTAGGAATAATTATTTGCTACATGGTATGCCTTGACAAGATCATGTTGTCATCTGGATATTGGATGTAATTCTTCACGTAAGGTAGGGCACCCATGGTAAAAAGCAAATCCTGAGATACTGGAAGTAATTCTTGGCACTTGAAGGACACAAATGGCAAAATGCTGGTGCTGGCATACTTGAGATAATTCTTGACTTATGGGAGCATCCAATGTATCATGTTGTTCCCTGCATATTGAACTATATTCTTGACATAAAGGAGGGCACCCATGTAAGTAATTTTTGGCATATGTGGGGCACCTATGGCAAAATGCTGGTGCTGGCTTACTTGAGATAATTCTTAGCAACCATGGCATATTGGTGTGTGGGCGGTCAAGTTGAGGGAAGGAAACATGAGAAAATGCTAGCTCTGACACAATGGAGGTAATTTATGACACATGGATCACCCATGGTATTTGGGCAGTAACTGTTGCATAGTTCTGGTATTGGCATGTTTGTAATTCTTGGCATACTGGGATACCCATGACTGAATGCTGACTTAGGCACACTGGAGGTAATTGTTAACATATAGGGGGCACCCAAGGCAAATTTTGAAAAAAAAAAAAAAACGGTGCAAACCTGTGACAAGTGTAATGCCTCGCCACTTTCAGAGCTCACCGGCTGTCACTGTAACATAGATCATGTAAGGCACCAAGTACAGTGATTACAGAGAAATGCCTAGTAAAACTGGGCATCTGGTCTGGATGTTACATTTAGAATGCATTACTCATGGTACGGATTAGTGTTCACTCAAGTAATTATCCTACAAATCTGAGAAATAAATAAAGACAACCCTTGGCTCTGGTAGAGTGGGTATGTTCTCCCACTGAATGGAAGTCATTGGATGGCGCAGCAATGGGAAGTGCAATATATTATTCAACATGGTTGCAAACGTGATTTTAGTTGGATACAGGAGGTAGAGTTGGGGGTCCCATAAGCACGAGCTGCAGCACAGAGGAGGGAGGCAGAAGAGAAGGAGAGCCCCGCACGCCGCCAGCACTCTAAACAGCTTCTCCAACACTTGTTGTGCAGGACACTCTTTTGGTAGAGGACTCCAAGTCCCATAAGCACTTGCAACAGCACAGAAGAAGAAACAGAGAAGGAGGACCCTGCATGCCGACAGTGCTACAAAGTGCTCCTCCTACACCCTCTGTGCGGGACGCTCTTTCTGTTGGGGACTCCAGATCCAACGAGCACCTGCAGCAGCACAAAGGAGGAAGATGGCCACGTATTCTGCCACAAAATGCTTCTCCAACATCTGCTACAAGCGCAGTAGTTCATCACCCGGAGGACCCTGGCCCAGGCCACCCCTCTTTGCCTTTCACCCTCATAACAAACTCTTACTGAGGTGAGAGTGCTCCCCTGTGGCTTTTGCCCAATTTTTTTCCTTGGAGTTTTGAAATTTGGAACTATATAGTGAATCTGTAGCACGTTTGATACTGTTTACTGGCTCTGTCAAAAGCCCCAAAAAATGGGGAAAAGGAAAGCAGCTGAACCCCGAAGGGGGCCTCTAACTTGACAAAGTCCACCAAACCAAATATAGATACTGTATGCTGGAAGAAATTCAGAGCTTTACTGAAGAAGCTGAAACATAATTTAATGCTGCTAAAAAGACCCAAAAGCAGTCAGGGGAAAGGACAACCATTATTAGAAAAAAAATATAAGGAAACAAGCATTGGCAAAGACAATAGTTCTCACCTATGCGAGATGTATTGGCTTTGTCAATGGTTTTTTTTAGCCACAGATAGTACGAGCAACATTCAAGAAAAACAAACATCCACAGACAGTGTGAGCACACAGGAGAAAGCAGACATCCACAAATAGTGGATGACAATGAGGATAAAGCACAAACACACATAGACTGTGTAGGCCACGGATAGGAAAAAGAAAAGACTTGTATAGTACACAGAAAGGACCCATGGACAACCAGCCCACAGCACAATGTAGCCCACAAAGAGGATGCAGCAGACACCCAGATATAGGAATTAAGATCACAGACATGCAAAACGTCCTCTGTTTTACAAAATGACTTTATCTTTGTCCCAAAAACCAGGGCGTGTTGAAAATTAGACAAAGCGTTGGGACAGTCCTCTGAAAACTGGGACTGCCCGGCGAAATGCAAGACCTCTGTTCACCCTACACTCAAGCTCCGGGCAGCAGATGGGTCAGAGAGCCAGTAAAGATGTCGTTTAGAGTGAACCCTAACCACTACTAGTGATTTATAAGAACCCCATCTCACCTGTATGACCATATCGAAGCGGTCAGAGAAAGCGCATGTTGACAGAGCCAGTAGTTACTGGGCAGTAGGGAGGGGGTGGTTGTTTCTGACTTTAGAAAAGAGGTTTTCCAGCATTTCCTTTTTTTAAACTTTCGAGTCACAGGGAACAGCAAATGTTTTGGGCATAGTTAATGTTGGACCATCATGTTGGAGGTTGGACCATGCCAGGTGTGGCAGTGGGTATTATTTGGTGTGTGATGGTGGGGGGTGGAGGGAGTGCTCTTTTGCTCGTGGCAGTTTCCCAGGTTCTCTTGACTCCCAGCTGCCTCATGACACATAACCTTGCCAATAAACCACCATCAAAGCGGTGACTCTTAAGCATCTCTATCCTATTAGTTGTGTTGTTTAATTTACATATTTTTATGTTCATATTTTACCAGAAGACGCAACATTATGTTTTATAAAAACATTTGAAAAGTAACGTGATTCTGTAAAAGGAAATGGCAAATTCTTAAATAAAGTTACAAAGTGTTTTAATAATCTGTGCTATTTGTTTGGTTGTGTAAACGGAAGCAACGGCTATTAAAACAAAGGCAAGGAGCGCTTTAATAATCAGTGGCCAAAGAAACCGAACTAGGCAGCGTAGAACTGTCTTTACTAGAGAGTTTAGGCAGCGTCTAAAGGGGACAATATTGAACTGTCCTTTTTTTAAAAATTATTATTTGTTTTATTAAATTTTCCATATAACAATTGTCTTTATTTGCGATACATTAGCCCTGTGCATTAACAATGTATACATAAGGCCTAAACAGTAGGCTGTATCCAGGCATGGTGCATTAGTACTTTGTACCCGTGACGTGCATACAAATGTCAATCAGTAAAGACAAAGAGAAGGGAGAAGATAAGAGAGAAGTTGAAAATGTCCGTATTCCTTTGTGTTACATGTACTATACAAGAACCTTGCGTTTTAGCATGGCGTTGGTTAACAACTTGGTCAATAGCACATCATTTGTTTTTAGCATTTTGTTTTTGCTGAAATTATAACATCAACAGTTAGCTCAGACACAGCCTCAACACCTGGATTGATCGATGTGGGGTAGTAACCAATATTACATTGATCTGAGGTGTTCTATGCAGTAATGGACAATGTTCAGGGAGGCCACATATCGGTTTTAGCTTCCAGTTTAACGACAGAGGTGTCCCAACTATACCCCCACCCCTGTTTTGGTATCCCCTTCAATGTCCATGCCAAGAGCGTTGTCAACTACTCCTTCACAGTGGGGCAGTTGATGCTTTCCAGTTCATGGCTATTTGCTGTTTGTAGGATTAGAGCCAAGTCTATAAATGTATGGGTTTGTATCGACTTCAGGTGTCATGGACGAATCCCTTGAATGTAGGACTCTGTTGTATGAGCAAAGTCGTTTTCTGTAAGTTCTCTAATAGTACTCACAATTGTGACCCAGTTGTGTTGGAGGATAGGGCATTCCCAGGGGAACATATCATGTTGTAGAATATTGCCCCTGAAAACCGGCATCAAGGACATGTGGGATTCACTGCTGGAAACATGCGGGTTATTCTGTGTGGAGACAAGTATGTTTGCAAATAGGGGAATTGTATATATCGGAAGCATGCACTGCGAGAGACATTTTTAACCTGTTGCAGCGCTTGTGTCCACTGGGTGTCTGACAGTGGGGAAGCCAGTACTGAGTCCCATCTCGCCCATACATATGTATATCTTTTGAATGCTGTGCTTTGCAGTGCCTGGTAAGTGGTAGCAATGGGGCGTCCAGTATCCCCGATTGTGAGCAGAGCATGTAATGGCTGGGCACAGGATGGTTCTCCACCCTCCCTTCCCCATTTAGATAATAGTCAATGTCGTAGTGTGTAATATGTCAGAAAATGACTGATAGGTATCTTAAATTTGTCACAGAGTTCCTGAAATGTCAAGAGAAGTCGATCCTTGTACAGATCGCCTAGTGTCAAGAGACCCTTTGATTTCCATAATTCCATCACTGTCAGTCCAGACAGGGCATACAAGCCTGGTGTCTGCCATAAGAGGGTTGGGGGGAGTGGTGCGGGGACGCACTGTGTCCTGTGACGTACTTTGCCCAGCACATGTGCACCTCTTTCATCTGACCACTGTCCTCGACCTGGTGAAGTTTCGGGGACATCAACCGAAGATATATCGGGTGCCATTAAGGAATCTTTGGACCTGGGGTGTCTCTGAGGTACTCTTCAGAGCACAACCATCGCACTGGCCACTGTAGTTGGGCTGCTGTGTAGTACCATTCATAATTAGGTGCACCCAAGCCTCCTCATGCCTGCGGCAAATGTAGCGTGGGCAGAGCCACTCATTTTGGGAGAGCTGCAAAGTAGTAGAGGAGGCGTGATAAAACTATCATCTTAGCTATTGCGATACAACCCACTGGGGACAGTGGCAAGGAGGTCCAGAAGGGTAGGGACCTACGTATTCCTTTTAAGGCTTTATTTAAATTACCCTCTTTGAGATCATTGGGGTTGTGGTAGATCTGTATTCACAGGTGCTTAAAAGTGTTGTGACACCAATGCGCTATGAAGGGAGCAGCAGGCAGGGGGAGTGTGCCAAACTCTAAAGAAGTGTGGCACGTTACTGGTGCTCAATAAACTCATTCCACTATGTTGTACAAAATCTGAAAGCATATCGACTAGGACAAACCTGAGCATTTTGGGTCATATTAAAAACCACTGACACAAGTGCCGGCCTCTGCAACAAAAGGGAGCACAAGAGTGGGGGCCTGCTTCGGGCCCGGGGGAACAGTTAAATGCATGTTGCTGCAGGGAGATTGGTGAGTGCTGTTGCGATCAGGGTTCGAGTCTCAGTGGGAGTCACAACATCCAGTTCCTGTGCAAATCACTGTATCACTCCGTGAAGCTCTTGGATACTTTCTTTGGGGTTTGCGCTATGTGCAAAGTAGCAAATCAATTAAGAAAAGAAGTTATGAAACCAAAGCGCATGAACACAGTATTTGGGCCTCGGGACACTGATAAGCGCAAATATGATGACAAAGCATTGGTAATTGCAAGAAATAGTGCTACAGCCAATAGAAACAGAGGAAAATTAAGTGGCAAGCACAGGAACCAATGAAAAGCAAGGAAAATAAGGGGACGGGATGTAAGCCCCTTTCTAGCTTTATATTAAATACAATAGATTTCACAAGCACAGCCCAAGCACTATACAGGTGAAACCTAAATAGCTTCTCATTAGTGCCATACAAAACAATGTCATATCCAGTACTAGAAACAGTGAGGGACCCCAGTTTACAATCAGAGATTCCCCCAACCAATGTCCCACTTGAAGTGAATGTGCTTTGGCAAAATAGACTTGCTCCACTAGAAATGTTGAATGTGTGTTTAGAGAAGGAGGTTGGGTGTACAACCAATAGGGTGGGAGCAATAATTTATTACTTATTGCCCAGAAAGAGCTGGGATAGCAGACGGCCTTCTGGTTGCACTTTTACTAGAATGAGAGAAGGCGATCAGGGGCCTAATTTAGAGTTTGGTAGACAGGGTTACTGTAGGAAGCTGGCTCTGTATATATTACATCAAAATGAGATATAGGGCCTCATGACGACTTTGGCGGAGGGGATTACTCCGTCCCAAATGTGACGGATATCCCGCCCGCCGAATTACGAGTCCATTATGGACTCGTAATTCGGCGGGCGGGATATCCGTCACATTTGGGACGGAGTAATCCCCTCCGCCGAAGTGGTAATCAGGTCCATAGTGTGCACAGAGTCCAGGCGTTCCGCAAGAGGCTTGACAGAGGCAATAGTAGATAATACTAATGCTTTATTTGTGGTAGTGTGGTCGGGCAGTCAGGCTTTTTAGAGGGTAGTGTTAAGCATTTGTTGTACACACACACAAACAATAAGTAAAAACACACTCAATGACTTAACTCCAGACCAATAGGTTTTTATATAGAAAAATATATTTTGTTAATTTATTTCTAGAACCAAAAGATTCAGTTTGCAGGTAAGTACATTAAATGAAAGGTACTTTGCATAGGTAAGTTCAGTACTTTGAATCAAATCGACCGTACAGTTTTCTTTAGAATGGCAAAAAGCTATTTTAAAAGTGGACACTGCAATTTTCAACAGTTCTTGGGGGAGGAAAATACTGCACAGATTTGGAGGTAAGTAATAAACTTACAGACACAGTCTCCGGGGCATATGTATCCACTGATGGGTGTTCAAGATAACCCCAAACACCCAGCACCAGCAACACAGGGCCAGTTAGGCGCAGAGGTCAAACAGGAGCTAAAATAACATGGGCATCAATGGAGACGGGGTACTCCAGTTCCGGTCTGCTTGCAGGTAAGTACCCGCGTTGTCGGAGGGCAAACCAGGGAGGGTTTCGAGGAACACGGTGGGGGGGCAAAGAAGGCACCAAACGCGCACCCTCAGCGGGACGGGGGCGGCCGGGTTCAGTGTGCAAACAGGACATCGGGTTTCCGATAGAACTCAATAAGGGGACCCGGGGGGTCCCTTAGGTGCTGCAGGCATGGCACAGGGGGGCTTCTCGGGCTGGCCACCAACTGGACAAACAGGAGGGCTGCCTGCTGGTCACTGCTCCACCAGTGGTCGGTCTTTCTCGGGCGTGGGCTGCGGGCGCAGCGCTTCTCCAGGCATCGGAAATCTTCGTCCCGGGCATTTGTGGTCAGGGGGGTACTCGGGATTCCCCTGCAGGCGTCATGGCGGTGAGGTCAGCCCAGGGTGGACACTTGGTCGGAATTGCCTGGAGGTCCTCTCTGGCTGGTTGTTTCCTCTGGACACGGGCCAGGGGCGTTGGGTGCAGAGTAGTTTTGGACTCAAGCTTCTGGAGTGAGGTGGGAGTCCCTTTAAAGATGGTTGCTTTTTGTTCTTGTTGCACAGGTCCGCTGTCCGCAGGAGTTTCTTGGTCCTTGGTGATGCAGGCAGTCCCCTGGAGGCTTTTCAGTGGTCACTGGTCTTGTAGAACGCGTTGCTTCTTCTTTTGCAGCTTTTTGAAGCAGGAGATGGGCCGATAGGGCTGGGACCGAGTCAGTTGTTGTTTCCTTCTCTCCTCTGCGGGGTTGTCAGCTCAGCAATTCTTCTTCTTTTCTGGAGGTTGTCAGGAATCTAAATCTCTTGGTTCAGGGAGGCCTTAAATACAATATTTAAGGGCGTTTTTAGGGTTAGAGGACAGTAGCCGATGGCTACTGTCCCTGAGGGTGACTACACCCTCATTGTGCCTACTCCCTTTGGGGAGGGGAGCACATTCCTGTCCCTATTGGACCCTGTCTTCCAAACCAAGATGGAGGTTTCTGCAAGGAGTGGGTCACTTAGGGGTGGTCCTGGCTGAGGTGGTGACTCCTCCTTGTTTTTCCTAATTATCCCTCTGGACTTGCCGCCAAAAGTGGGGCTTTGTCTGGGGGCTGGGCATCTCCACTAGCTGGAGTGCCCTGAGGCATTGTAACACGAAGCCTGAGCCTTTGAGGCTCACCGCTAGGTGCTACAGTTCCTGCGGCGCGGGGTGGGGGGAGAAGCACCTCCACCCAGTGCAGGCTTTGTTTTTGGCCTCAGAGAGCACCAAGGCTCTCACGCCATGGGGTCGGAAACTCGTCTCTCAGTGGCAGGCTGGCACAGATCAGTCAGTCCCGCACTGAAGAATTGGTTAAAATACATGGGGCATCTCTAAGATGCCCTCTGTGTGCATTTTCTAATAAATCCAACACTGGCATCAGTGTAGGTTAATTATGCTGAGAAGTTTGATACCAAACTTCCCAGTATTCAGTGTAGCCATTATGGAACTGTGGAGTTTGTTTTGACAAACTCCCAGACCATATACTTAATATGGCCACACTGCACTTACAATGTCTAAGAATGGACTTAGACACTGTAGGAGCGTATTGCTCATGCAGCTGTGCCCTCACCTGTGGTATAGTGTACCCTGCCTTGGGGCTGGAAGGCCTGCTAGAGGGGTGAAATACCTATGCCACAGGCAGTGTTTTGTGGGCATGCCACCCTGAGGGGGATGCTATGTCTACTTTGCCTTTTTCTCCCCACCAACACATACAATCTGCAATAGTAGTGTGCATGTGTTAGGTGAGGGGTCCCTTAGGGATCCTCACTGGTCACAGGCCCTTAGTACCACTGGTACCTTTTACAAGGGACTTATCTGTGTGCCAGAGGTATGCCAATTGTGGAAACAATGGTACATTTTTAGGGAAAGAAGACTGGTGCTGGAGCCTGGTTAGCAGGATCCCATCACACACTCAGTCAAGTCAGAATCAATATCAGGCAGAAAGTGTGTGTGTGTGTGTGTGGCAGGATATCATCAAATTTTTGACAGAGTAACCCGTCCGCCAAACTCTAAATTAGGCCCTGGGTGCCTAAAGCATTCCCTTATTACCCTACTGGAAAATAGCCACCAGGTATAAAAAAACACATATCACTCTATTGGTGGGAAAACTATGGCTCCAGTGGTTATGTTTCTGACAAAGATTCACTTGTGTAGTATGAGGACCGTGTAAATACTCCAGGGATGGTAGTTGAGATGAGGAAGCCCCTACATAGTCAATCCACAGGTGCCCAGCCCCTAAAAGGTGTAGTCAATTATGCTAGGTTTAATTGTTCCTCTTTCTCACACCAGAATTTTGAGAGATCTCAAAAGTCAGTGGAAAAGGTCTCCAATCTAAGTAATCGATTTGCCCCCAACTGCTTGGGAATCTGTATGTTCCATTTTCACTGATATGGAACCATAATTCTTTGAGGGGCTACTATTCTAGTTCTAATTACTGCAACAACCCAAATCATGGGTCTGAGTAGAAACTCTGCCCAAAAAGTTCCCAAACTGTTGCAGTTGATGAGCGAGGATGAGAACTCCTTAATAAGCAAATCATTTCATTGCACTTGGATTGTACAGCTAAGCCAGTACATAATCTGCCCTGATATTTTTAGAGGGAAATGCCACTCCCTTCATGGTATTTGATTGCATTGAGTTTCTATTAATATATGGGAAACTGGTGGATGGATTGGTGTGACTAGCCCTTTAAACACCTACACGCCAGTACAATCCAGTTCAAATCTAGCAATTCTGTCTTCAGTGATGTGGAATGACTGAGTCTGGCAAGTCTAGACTGCAAAGGGACACTCTGAGTAAAACGGAATAGAGGGGCATTTCCTAGCTGTTGTGCCTTAGATGTGGGTGTAGGGAAACACTTAGATTTTGTGAAGACAGTTAATTTAATAAAACCTGGAAACTTGTTGGACCAATATGGTGATCCCAATTTGGCATCCAACTCTGGTAATTTGTTGAATATTTTATCATGGAACATAGCTGGGTTACATTCTAAGTTCTGAGTGTGAGGCCTTTATAAACAAACAAGAGGCATGGTCCCTGGTGACACAGTTCTGGCCTGGATATTTGAATGTTAGCATTAATACGTCTCCAACGGGGATGTGACACCTCTCAAGGGGACTCAAGATATGGGTTAGCATTGTACTGAATTGTAAGATAAAACCTTTAAGGACAAGGGGCCATATGTATGAACACATTTTCCCATAGACACAAAATGGGTAAAACCCTTTGATACATCTGACCCAAACTCTTGTGATATTCTAGGCATCAATTTACTTCCACCTAAAATACATTAATGGGTATAGCCCCACTTAAAAAAAAAAAAAAGAACGCCTCCTAAACACTGGGTCAACTTGAGCTATTGACTGATCAAGGCGATGACAGAGTCACAATTATTGTGGGTGGTGACTTTTGAATCAATGGGATGTGGAATACTACCAAGTGCATTTTCCATTTTTGTATTTGGACTATATACAGTAAAAAAGATAAATTCTTCAGAGCTTGTACATAAATCAGAAAAAAAAGCTTTAGAAATGATGGAGAACTCGAGGCAGAACATGGCCATTTGTCTTTCAAGTTACAATACAATGTTGAACCTGAGACCTTCTAGCATAATTCCCAAGAGGAAGTTTCTGGTGAATTATGGCAGCCAGATTTGAACCACAAACAAACTTTATTTAAAACAGTAGAACCCAAAACCGATGTCAAACTTGTTTGCTGTATGTCATTGTATATTTGAGCTCAATAAGCAACACAGAAATGTGCACATTTGCCATTAATATTATTAGATAGGATTCTAGTGACACCTGCTTCTTACAACACTGAGAAGGTATGTTGTATGAAACACTATATAAGAAGGTATTCATACTAAAGTAGTTACAAACAATAATGGTGGTAAGGAGAAAGCGGGTGCACACTGCCTTATATCCACAGAAATAAAACTCAGTACCAAAAGGAAGGTAATCCCCAAATAGTTCAATGATGACCACTCAAGCACTCATCCTCTCCAGCCATCCAACACACAATGATCCAGTCACTGTTGATATTCCAAAATCTTCTTTGTTGTTCTTCCACTCTAGCTACTGGAGTCACTGTGGATATTCCAAAATCTTCTTTGTTGTTCTTCCACTCTAGCTACCGGAGTCACTGTGGATATTCCAAAATCTTCTTTGTTGTTTTTTCCTCTCTAGCTACCAGGGTCACTGTGGATATTCCAAAAGCTTCTTTGTTCTTCTTCCACTCTAGCTACCGGAGTCACTGAGGATATTCCAAAATCTTCTTTGTTCTTCTTCCACTCTAGCTACCGGAGTCACTGTGGATATTCCAAATTCTTCTTTGTTGTTTTTCAACTCTAGCTACCGGAGTAACTGTGGATATTCCAAAATCTTCTTTATTGTTCCTCCACTCTAACTACTGGAGTCACTGTGGCTATTCCAAAATTGTCTTTGTTGTTCTTCACTCTAGCTACTGGAGTCACTGTGGATATTCCAAAATCGTCTTTGTTGTTTTTTCCTCTCTAGCTACCAGGGTCACTGTGGATATTCCAAAAGCTTCTTTGTTCTTCTTCCACTCTAGCTACCGGAGTCACTGAGGATATTCCAAAATCTTCTTTGTTCTTCTTCCACTCTAGCTACCGGAGTCACTGTGGATATTCCAAAATCTTCTTTGTTGTTCTTCCACTCTAGCTACTGGAGTAACTGTGGATATTCCAAAATCTTCTTTATTGTTCCTCCACTCTAACTACTGGAGTCACTGTGGCTATTCCAAAATTGTCTTTGTTGTTCTTCACTCTAGCTACTGGAGTCACTGTGGATATTCCAAAATCGTCTTTGTTGTTCTTCACTCTAGCTACTGGAGTCACTGTGGCTATTCCAAAATCTTCTTTGTTGTTCTTCCACTCTAGCTACTGGAGTCACTGTGGCTATTCCAAAATCTTCTTTGTTGTTCTTCCACTCTAGCTACTGGAGTCACTGTGGCTATTCCAAAATCTTCTTTGTTGATCTTCCACTCTAGTGGCAAGAGTGGAACAAAAACCAAAGAATATTTTCGAATATCATCAGTGACTGAAACATTGTTTAGAAGATACTGCAAACTGTTCTTTGTTTTTTCACGTTAGCGGCTACAGTGGAAGTACAAAAAAGAAGATTTTGGAATATCAGTGACTGGAACATTGTGAGATGACTGGAGAAGAAGAGTGCTTGAAGGATTATTAATACTAAAGTACTTCCTTGGATTTGACAGTTAATTCTTTCGAAACATTAATATGTACACTACAATTTTTATGTTTTGGTGTGGAAAAGGTGGCATTCAAAACTTGCGAAAATTACCAAATTGCAATAGGTAAGAAGCTATCTTCACAGCGATTCCTTAGGAGTCATGTTCACAAAATATGATTTCCAAATTGTGAATCTGTAACAGTGGCCAAATGAAACTCCCTAGTTGCAAATTGCAAATGTCACATAAGAAGCGAATGATGATGTCACAACCAGGAAATCTGTCCCCTAGCAGCAAATTTTTGACCTGAAGATGTGTGAGAATATGGCAACACAGAAAACAGAAAAAAAGGATAGAGCTGGAGATGTTGGCAGAAAAATGTGTTCTGCACAGTGACAAGTTATTTGGGAAGCAATCTCGCTCTGTGCCCAAGTTAACAAAAGGCAAACTTGCCAGGTATAAATGCTATTGAAGTAACCAATCTTAGAAAGTATTGGTACAATCTGAGGAATCCAACAAAGAAGATAGTAACCACTAGGCTTACAGAAGTAGCCGACTCTGGAGGAGGAACATTTACTGCACCACCAGCCACTGAGGAACTTGTAAAATCTACCTTCACAGCAGAAGGTCTTACAGGAGTCTATAACAGTGGTACGTCTGAACAATGTCCTAAAGAGAAAGCTTAGTGCCATGTCCTCCTTTTGTGAGAAGTAGGGTTCTATTACTAAAGTAGGACCATGTATAATATAATGCCCTAGTCCAACTATCCTGTTAACAGACCACACTTTTGCTACATGATGCGGTCCAGTATTAGATGACACAGGTGAAATGCATTATGGAAGTTGTAACAGGCTTTTACACATGCAAAATTAAGTGTTGTAATGTACTAAACAAATATGTAGGTATCCAGCACTCCAATAAAAATTACATATGCCTCAAAATTCCACCATGTGAGGCTTATGTTCATGTGACCCTGAGGCAGACTAAACACTGTCTTTTCCCACAGAGGGAATGACACAATTAGAGAGATGGGTTCCCGGGGTCACAAGGATGAGGGAACTGAGATTGGAGAGACAAGCAGTTGCCCTAATGATGTCTGCAATACCTGAAGAACCCTTATCGACCCTCCTAAAGAAGAGTGGCATGTTGACCCCTTGAAACACTGATAACAAAATGGTATAAAATTGTGATATCACATCTGTAGCACACAGGACAGACAAGACAGCATAGGACTAGCATCAGCCTGGGACAGGTAGAGGCAGCAAAGGAAACAGGTCCTTAATGACAAAATACTCAAATGTCACCTAACTATAATGGTATTTTAGTCAATAAACATAATAAAGACCTCATAAAACAACGGTGTCATGGGTGCTTGTGCAAAAACATGCTTAGAGCTCTCGTACATGATACAAGTGCGAAAGTGTGATCAATGTCTACCACAACTACAAGAAGAACTCGGCACGCCAGAAATAATATACATTTAGTAAAAGGTCCGTGTTATGGTCATATCACATACATGAGATCACTGACCACGCTTTTGCATAAGCATTTCGATTATATGACAATTAAGTATTTGTTATTAGGGACCACTATTTCTTTTGCTGCTACGTTACACCAGGTCCCTTGTAAAGCCTGGGTTTCCTTTGTATAATCAATACTAGGATAGGTAGAGGAGCAGAAGAACATTTCAACAAAAATGTATTCCTGATTCTTAGATGGTTCCATGCTTAGAGGAGCAGAAGAACATGGACCCATTTCAACAATAATTCATTCCCAATTCTTTGATGGTTCCATGCTAGCAGTCTAGCAAGGACATTTGAAGTAATTTCTGGTAATGGGACAAAGACTCAAGTCCTGGGAAAGACCATAAAGAAAGGATTCAAGTCAGTGATTGAAGGCTAGACAACTTTGACTGGGCAGATAGAGGAACTGACTGAGTGTAGAAAAGTGGCCTCTTTCTAGCATGGTTACCACCACTTGTAGCCTGTTTGTCAGTGTGTTTGACTGTGTCTACTGGGATCCTACTAATAAGGAACCGAGTAGTTATGCTCTCTCCCTTAAATTACGGTTATTGCATACTGGTTATCCAGTATTTCACCCACAATTGGCATACTGGCATACTGGTGCCCCTTTATAAGTCCCTAGTATATGGTACTTAGATACCCAGGGCATTAGGGTCCAAGGGGATCCCTGTGGGCTGCATGATATCTTTTGCCACCCATAGGGAGACCATGCAAAGGCTTCTACAGGACTGCCACAGCAGCCTGTGTGAAAAGATGCATGCACCCTTTCACTGCCATTTACACTGCACCAGGTCACTTATAAGTCACCCCTATAGCAGGCCCAGCAGCCCTGAGGGCAGGGTGCAGAATACCTGTGTGTGAGGGCACCCCTGCACTAGCAGAGGTGCCCCAAAAACCTCCAGGACCTTTTTCCTGGGCTTCATGAGTGCAGGGACACCATTTTACACACGACCTGGACATAGGTCACTGTAGACCATCTTGCCTGGCATGTTACCCCCATATTTCACTGTGTATATGTTGTTTTAGTCTATGTGTCACTGGGACCCTGCCAGGCAGGGCCCCAGTGCTCATAAGTATGTGCCCTGTATGTGTTCCGTGTGATGCCTAACTGTCTCACTGAGGCTCTGCTAACCAGAACCTCAGTGGTTATGCTCTCTCTGCTTTCCAAATTTGTCACTAACAGGCTAGTGACTAAATTTACCAATTCACATTGCCATACTGGTACACCCATATAATTCCCTAGTATATGGTACTGAGGTACCCAGGGTATTGGGGTTCCAGGAGATCCCTATGGGCTGCAGCATTTCTTTTGCCACCAATAGGGAGCTCTGACAATTCTTACACAGGCCTGCCACTGCAGCCTGCGTGAAATAACGTCCACGTTATTTTTACAGCCGTTTACCACTGCACATAAGTAACTTATAAGTCACCTATATGTCTAACCTCCACCTGGTGAAGGCTGGGTGCAAAGTTACTTAGTGTGTGGGCACCCTGGCACTAGCCAAGGTGCTCCCACATCGTTCAGGGCAAATTCCCCAGACTTTGTGAGTGCGGGGACACCATTACACGCGTGCACTGTACGTAGGTCACTACCTATGTACAGCGTCACAATGGTAACTCCGAACATGGCCATGTAACATGTCTAAGATCATGGAATTGTCACCCCAATGCCTTTATGGCATTGGGGTGACAATTCCATGATCCCCCGGGTCTCTAGCACAGAACCTGGGTACTGCCAAACTGCCTTTCCAGGGTCTCCACTGCAGCTGCTGCTGCTGCCAACCCCTCAGACAGGTTTCTGCCCTCCTGGGGTCCTGGCAGCCCTGGCCCAGGAAGGCAGAACAAAGGACTTCCTCTGAGAGAGGGTGTAACACCCTCTCCCTTTGGAAATAGGTGTGAAGGCTGGGAAGGAGTAGCCTCCCCAGCCTCTGGAAATGCTTTGATGGGCACAGATGGTGCCCATCTCTGCATAAGCTAGTCTACACCGGTTCAGGGATGCCCCAGCCCTGCTCTGGCGTGAAACTGGACAAAGGAAAGGGGAGTGACCACTCCCCTGACCTGCACCTCCCAGAGGAGGTGCCCAGAGCTCCTCCAGTGTGTCCCAGACCTCTGCCATCTTGGAAACAGGGGTGTTTGTGGCACACTGGACTGCTCTGAGTGGCCAGTGCCAGCAGGTGACGTCAGAGGCTCCTTCTGATAGGCTCTTACCTCTTTTGGTAGCCAAACCTCCTTCCTAGGTAGCCAAACCTCCTTTTCTGGCTATTTAGGGTCTCTGCTTTGGGGATCTCACCAGATAACGAATGCAAGAGCTCACCAAAGTTCCTCTGCATCTCCCTCTTCACCTTCTGCCAAAGGATCGACGACTGCTCAGGACGCCTGCAAAACCGCAACAAAGTAGCAAGACGACTACTAGCAACCTTGTATCGCTTCATCCTGCCGGCTTTCTCAACTGTTTCCAGGTGGTGCATGCTCTGGGGGTAGCCTGCCTCCTCTCTGCACCAGGAGCCCTGAAGAAATCTCCCGTGGGTCGACGGAATCTTCCCCTGCAACCGCAGGCACCAAAAGACTGCATCACTGGTCCTCTGGGTCCCCTCTCAGCCCGACGAGCGTGGTCCCTGGAACTCAGCAACTCTGTCCAAGTGACTCCCACAGTCCAGTGACTCTTCAGTCCAAGTTTGGTGGAGGTAAGTCCTTGCCTCCCCACGCTAGACTGCATTGCTGGGTACCGCGTGATTTGCAGCTGCTCCGGCTCCTGTGCACTCTTCCAGGATTTCCTTCGTGCACAGCCAAGCCTCGGTCCCTGACACTCCTTCCTGCTGTGCACAACCTTCTGAGTTGTGGGACTCCCTTTTGTGACTTCGGGTGGACTCCGGTTCACTTTTCTTCCAAGTGCCTGTTCAGGTACTTCTGCGGGTGCTGCCTGCTTCTCTGAGGGCTCCCTGAGTTGATGGGCGCCCCCTCTGTCTCCACCTCCAAGTGGCGACATCCTGGTCCCTCCTGGGCCACAGCAGCACCCAAAACCCTTGCAGCTAGCAGCTAGCAAGGCTTGTTTGCGGTCTTTCTGAGTGGGAACACCTCTGCAAGCTTCATCGCGACGTGGGACATCCATCCTCCAAAGGAGAAGTTCCTAGTCCTCTTCTTTCTTGCAAAACTCCAAGCTTCTTCCAACAGGTGGCAGCTTCCTTGCACCCTCACCTGGCATTTCCTGGGCTCCTGCCCACTCTCGACACTGTCGCGACTATTGGACTTGGTCCCCTTGTCTTACAGGTACTCAGGTCCGGAAATCCACTGTTGTTGCATTGCTGGTGTTTGTTCTTCCTACAGAATCCCCCATCACGACTTCTGTGCTCTCTGGGGGTAGTATGTGCACTTAACACCTACCTTTCAGGGTCTTGGGGTGGGCTATTTTTCTAACCCTTACTGTTTTCTTAGAGTCCCAGCGACCCTCTACAAGCTCACATAGGTTTGGGGTCCATTCGTGGTTCGCATTCCACTTTTGGAGTATATGGTTTGTGTTGCCCCTATACCTATGTGCTCCTATTGCAATCTACTGTAATTTTACACTGCTTGCATTACTTTTCTTGCTATTACTTACCTAATTTCGCTTTGTGTACATATATCTTGTGTATATAACTTATAACTTAACGTTTTATGTGTCTCATTGAATGAGGAGTCTTTGCCGCACAGAAATAGACCAATACATTTAGGCCACTTAGAGAGTTCTGGCTCATCTGTTGGATTGACTGGCAAGTTCCACTGGAGTTTTGTCCCCCAAGTTTGGAAACCTCAGTGACAGATGGGTCACTTCAGTGATAATGTGGCAAGGGGAGGGGTTGGGGTTGAGACAGGGCACAAGTGCATTTGAGGTCCAAAACTTCCAGTCTCAATAACAAATCAGTGACAAAAATATCTTGCATGTTCTCCACACGCAGACAGAAGTGGCTGGTGGAGGCAGTGCAACTAAAAGGGCATCAGTAAATCTAAAAGTGCCTCCTTAAAAGAAGGGGTAGACATAGGGAGTCATTTCGAAAACCTCTGAGCACAAGAGTAACCAGATGTGTGTTCTTAAAACTCCAACCTTTGAATGAATACATATTTATTTTAGTACTTGATACTGTGTGCATGCCTTACATGCCCTTGCTTCAGAAACTCTTGCAGCATCCAGACCTGTGGGTGCCTGTTGAGGGGCCTGAGGATCTTCACCAGCCATTGTTGGCTAGTTCTATGGAGAAGCCTCTCCATGCTGTTACGTTGTGTCTCATTCAATGATCTTGCAGTAGGTCTTGTGCATACCGCAAGAGTTCCCCCCACTTTTGTGAAATTATCCAGATCAGTAGGTTCAATGTCCATACTGGAAGACTTCTCCCCTTTTGTGTAGGTATCCAAATCTTTAGGTCTTATGTGCATACTGCAAGTCTTCTCTTCTTTTTGTGTAGGTATCCAGATCTGCTTTACAAGACTCCAAATGTACGCTCCACCACTGAGTGTATTCTTTGGTGAGTGACATTGTACCTTCTTTTTCTTAAGGTTTAGGGATACAGGTCATCAGCCACACAGATGCACTATCCCCTGCTTGGGATCTAGTGATACATTATGTTTATGAAGTACTGGTTTAGGGGGGCGTGGGTAGCACAGCCTACATGGCAGACGCAGTTTGAAACGGCGCTGCTCTGGTACCCTGTTAGCTTTCTTAATTATGGGCTAAGTCTTATCAGCAAAGGAAAAACACCCTCTCCGCTGAAGTGCTGAAACAATGAGTTGTTGTTCTGTGGGGTTTCCTGGCCAGGCAACCCTGGGAGGAGTTGAAGCGGAAACCTCACCAAACCCGCATGGTGCTGTGATTGGACTCTCCAACAAGACGTGCACCAGCATGGTTGAGCCGCAGCTCTTCTAATCAAGCCTCAAGACACAGCCTGCCGACCAGTGTGGCATCAGTGACTTATTGTCCAGCGGTGGAGCTTGCTTTGGTTTAATAATTGCTGACAACAGTGAAGCCCACAACATGCACACTCGGGACCCACCACTGCCCCGTTTGGGACCAGAGAAAGTGAGAAGCTATAGTAGAGAACTCAAAACATGCTGCTGACTGCTTGGGGTTGAATGCCGAGCATGGGGGGTGGAATTTAGGTTCGGGATGCATGTATATGGTCCTGATCGTTGCCCTGCACAATTTCACCCTTATAAACGTGCAGGCCGCCCATCCTGACCAGCAACAGCAAACAATACTAACTACCGCCACAAACGACCGCATACCTGCCACAATTCAATGAAGCACTAGGCTGCCCACAGCCCGGGACTGCACTGCTGTCGTGCACACAGAGGCAGGCTGATGGGTTCTGTGGGGATGCCGGGAGAAAGCGGCTGAGTGCTTGCACACCCTGGCCCAACAACACCGATGTGGCCCTCCTTGGCTCGCTGCAGCACTGTTTGTCCACCCCACTCTCAAGTGCAAATTGTAAACCAGGCTTAGGAGTCGGCTAGTGACGCCGAGATTGAGTCCCCTCAACAGGGACAGAATCAAATCACTCTGGAGGGCCTGACATAATGGATACTGGCATTGCTGCTCTCACATAGAGCATGAAACATCGCAAACATTTGTAAATAGGCTATGGCCATTCAGTGAGGGTGACCTATTCCACAGTGTCCTAGCCATAATAACTCACTGGTGAGCCATGTAAGTCAACCACATCAATACTGTGCTAGCCACATGAACAATACTTACCTATTCACTAAACTGCTTACCGTGGACCTCTCTATACTGCCCATGCATCATGTGCACGCTCGCTGACCGGCCTGCAGAGCGGAGAAAATACCCCAAGCTCTCCCGCTCTTCATCCCCCTTCCCACTGTTTTGACATCGCACTCAGTGTTTGAAGGATGGCAGACACACACCTGCTTAATCCTTAACACTGTCTATGCAGACTGCTATTAAACTGGCTGAGTTGCTGCAAGGCCTAATTGGCCCACTCACGGGCAGACTCTTCTGGCCCCTTCTGTGGAACTTAACTTCAATAACTACTATTGTCTCCTGCTTATTTGTGACCTTGATGACTGGGACTGCTCATGCTGCGGATTGTCTCACAATAATGGCCACCATCAAGTGGGTCTCAGCACATTGGTTTGCATCAATCTCCTTTAGTACACTGTACATCCGATAAAGCCACAATGGGAAAACTACGGTCGACTGACCAACATGCAACCGCACGCCCTTGAGCTTCACCTTCAACGCTGACGCCACAATTAGACAAACAGGAGCATGATAATGGCTCTATATCGCTGGAAGACAAACTAGACACCGTGCTTGCGGCGATTGAACAATCCAGATTCTCATTGGAAGCCAAAATCAATAGTCGCTACAGATCTTACCCCACTCCAAGCAGACCACCAGAAAATCACAGACAAAGTAACGGCAACGGAGCAAACTCACAACACATTACAACCAAAAATCCAAAATAAGAATGCCTCTCTATTAAGTCTTTCAGAGTGAGTATACCTATTTGAGAGGAGAGCTGAAAACATGAAGGGAGATCTCGCAGAAATAACATTCATGTAGTGGGCCTCCTGGATGGTGCTGAGGGCTGAGATTCAGTGCAATGTGTGGAGACTTGGTTGCATGAACTTCTCCTTTCAGCAGTACTGTCTCAATTCTTCTCTGTCGTAAGAGTACACTAGGTCCCGACTCACAACCCCTACCTGGATCATACACCCGCCCTCTGGTGATACAATTTCTGCACTATGGTGACAGAGGCTCAGTGGTGAGGGAAATGCGTCTTATACCTGAAGTGAAGGTAGACAACTCCAAAATAATGTTTTGCCCGGACTACATTGCTGCGGTGCAGCGCCAAAGGGGCTCATTCTTCACTGTGAAAACCATCTGTGTGAACTGGATTTACAGTATTCACTTCTTTTGCCAACGCGACTGCGAATTGTCACGGAGGGCACTACACACTTCTTCAGTATCACAGAGGATGCATGGACCTGGCTGGAGGAATCTGGCCTCGCTAACAATGACCCACAATGTTGCAACGTCAGAAGCCCTGCGACCTCCAGCAGTCAATGTCAACATTGTAGGGCTTGCCCAGGATCCCGGCGGGTGTCTCCGGCAGCCCCGACCTGGAGCAAATCATCACGGAACGCCGCCAGGCCCTGGAAGAATCTGTCCCCATCACTGATAAATCACACAGCTCAAGCCCAGCGGTAAATGCATCCCAGTCGTCAGATTAAGAACGTGTTGTCACCTAGCCCAAAGGATGTGATTCGCTCCCCTCACAGTTGGCAGATATCATTAACTGATCTCCCTTCACCTGTAATCTCCTGCCATTTATCTCATCTTGACCTGTGACCTACTGCACACTGATCAACTGGAACCAGACTTACGGTACACATTCTCTTGAAGCACGACGACCATGCTTCCTCGCCATGTCCAGGGTGATGACTGGTTGGCCCCAGGCTGATAAACTGACGACCGCAATTACTCAGCGCAAGGGGGTGCCCCCCTTTCTCCTGAGTCAAAACATTGCAACACTCAGACATAATGGTCTAACTGCTACCCCTCAACACCACTATTACACTTGGTTTGGGCAGTCACGTGTTCCTTTGTACTGCCCTTTTGGTATTTGCTATGTTAACAATGATCTATATTGTTATTTGTTAAATCTTACATATGTTGTTACTTTTCAGGCATCCAGAATATGTTATCACTTACACTGCTCACACATCTGACAGCCTCATTACCATGCTTTCTGCAGGATGTGCAGACAGTTCCTGGCTTACACTTGACAAGCGTTATGACCCACATTAAAGTAATGATGTGGATCGTACGTGGTATTCTCACCCCACCCGACGCTGCGCTATTTATTCTTCAACGCCAAGCTGTACACATTGCCCAATTACAGGAATCCCATCTGACACTCTTGGACGCTGACAAACTTAAGCGTAGCTGGCAGGGTCAGATATACTCTACTTTGATATTGATATGCTCTGGTATTCCATTCATGATGGAGGAAGAGGTGATAGATCCTGAGGTTTATTATGTATTAGTTAAGTGGCGACTGAACAGTAGAATCATCCTCATTGGTAACAAAAATGCCCCTAACACTGACAAGGCCCCCTTCTTATGCAAATTGTCCGAAACCCTATCCCACTAGGGTCACTTGGCTTCTGGGAGGGGACTTCAATAGCGTTTTTGACATAACACTCTATCCCTCATTTCCCCCCTCCTGCCCTGCGCAGGGCCACTTCCAATGTTCACTCCCTAATGAAGTGGATGCGCAACTGGAACTTACGCCAAAACCAACCTCCACGAAGGACTGAAAGCCATCGCCGATTGGATGAGAGACAGCCGGCTAAAACTGAACTCGGACAAAACAGAGGTCCTCATCCTTGGGCCGACCCCCTCCGCATGGGAAGACTCATGGTGGCCGGCCTCGCTGGGCTCCCCCCCCCCTGACACCCACCGACAGTGCTCAAAACCTCGGCTTCATCCTCGACTCATCCCTCTCCATGTCAAAACAGGTCAACGCCGTCTCCTCCTCTTGCTACAACGCCCTCCACATGCTTTGCAGAGTCTACAAATGGATCCCAACCGAAACAAGAAAAACAGTAACCCAGGCCCTCGTCAGCAGCAGACTCGACTATGGCAACGTACTCTACGCCGGCATCCCTTCCAAACACATACAGCATCTGCAACGCATCCAAAAAGCCTCCGCCCGACTCATCCTCAACATCCCTCGCCACAGCCACATCCCCCCCCACCTAAGAGATCTTCACTGGCTCCCCGTCAACAAGAGGATTACCTTCACACGCACACAAGGCACTCCACAACACCGGGCCTACCTACCTGAACAGGAGACTCAGCTTCCACACCCCCACCCGGAATCTCCGCTCCGCCAACCTCGCCTCCATCCCCCGCATCCGGCGCAGTTCCTCTGGCGGAAGATCCTTCTCTTACCTCGCCGCCAAGACCTGGAACACCCTGCCGCCTGACCTGAGACGACCCAGGACCTACTTTCCTTCAGAAAACTCCTCAAGACCTGGCTCTTCGAGCAGTAGAAGCACCCCCCCACCCAGTGCCTTGAAACCCTCACGGGTGTGTAGCGCGCTTTACAAATAGACTGACTGATTGACTAGATATCTGACGCTTTTGTAATCTCTCCACCAAAATCTACACCTTTTACTCAGCCCCCCACGGATTACATGTGCATTTAGACAGATTGATTTGCACTGCTGATCTTGCCCAGTCCATAATACAAATTGACTATCCGCACCCATTCAGATCGTAACCCACAGTTCCTACAGCTGGAATGGGATACGGATATCCCTTCAGTCCCTACATGGCGGCTACAACCTACTGTACTCGAGGACCCTGCATTCTGCGAGTCTGTTAATCACAAGATCAATTAGTATTTTGATCTCATTGAGGGCTCTGTGAACAACTGCTCCAAGGAACAGGATGTCTTCAAGGTGACCATTTGAGGCCACTGTCTGGGTCGGATGTGAAATATATTTAGACAATTAAATAGGGAGGTCTCCACAGTGGAACGGAAACTACTGCACCTTGAAAACACAACAATACAAGATCCAATCAGCTGACATCACCGCAGTCCAGAAATTACATTCCGAGCTTCTAGAACGCCTACGTCGTTCTAACTATGTGGCACATTCTGCTAGGACACATGCTACAGCAGATAGAGCTGGCTCCCTCCTTGCCTGGCTAATTGAGCAAAATAGGCCCCAATGACCTATTGAAGCACAGCGCTCAGACTGGCGCACTGCTTTACATGCAATGCGAAATCCACAACATACTACATCACTACTATAACACAATATATCAGTCTACTATGGCACTGTTCCTATCCACGTTGCCGCTACCTCAGATTACTACAGAGAAAAGGTTGGAGCTAAATGAGCCCATCACTTTGACTGAGGTTCAGAACGCCATCAAAGCCCTTGTTGTCTGGAAAGCCTCTGGCCTGGACGGATTGCCGTCAGAATTTTACAAGGCATATGTATCACTACTTGCACCCCGCCTCCATGCACCTTATGAGGAAGCAATCGCCACAGCATGTCTCCCCAATACACTATGCAGTGCAGTCCTAATTTCACTACCCAAACCACATAAAGACCTGACACATCCTCACTCCTACAGACCATTGGCCCTCCTGAACTCAGACTACCGCCTGACCCCCTGGTTAGCACCTTGGTCCACACAAACCAGAACGGATTTGTGCCAACCCGTACCACATCACTTAACATACGCCGATTCTTTCTCATCCTCATATATGCCCCACTGCAATGGCCTCAGACATGCTGCTTGGTGCTGGATCTGGAGAAAGCATTTGATTTGTTAGAGTGGCCTTTCCTACTCCTGGTCCTGACACGATTCGGACTGGGCTCCTGATTCACACGAATGATACGCCTGCTGTACAATTCACCAACATCTAGAGTAACAACAGGACCTCTCGTATCTGCACCCATTAATAAAGAAAGGGGCACAAGGCAGGGATGCCCCCGTTCCCTCTTCTTTTTGCCCTAGCCATAGAACCCTTGGCTGCCGCTTTACGTGAGCAGGGCTATGACTGGGGCATAACTATGGGAGACAGTATACATGCAGTGTCCCTCTATGGAGACAATCTTCTAATTTACCTACAAGGCCTTTCTCAGTTTCCCATGTCAGTAACCACCACGCTTACCACTTTTGCTTCATTATTGGGGCTACGTGTCAACTGGTCCAAGCCATGTGTTTTCCTGTTCACACCTTCCATGCCTAACCATGGCCAATTTGCTGCTACCTCTTAACTGCGGTGGTGACCCAACACTTTCAGATACTTAGGTATCCAAATTGGGGATTACGGCTCTCCTCTCCGCCAACTTTAACATGGCCTGGAAGAGCCACATTAATGCCTCTCATGAACTAGTAAGTGGAATTGACCCCTGGGGATGTCCTAACCAATAGGGTAAAGGTTTCTGGGATTAACACTACAGGTTGGGCACTTTCAAGATACCGAAGTCTTTAGCCACACTAAACGTGGGCTCTGTGAGTCGGTGGTGTGTGTGGGGAGTGTACAGTGGTAACCCCAGTGTTCTCCTGCATCTAACACCCTGTTTGACACAGTCTCTGTACCCACAACAACCTTGAAAACAGAATTCTGGTATAACAAAGATGTTTTCAGCAACCAGACAGTGGAAGCCCACACACTGTTTTGGCATACTGTTTCCCTTGTTTGAAGCGAGCCCCAAAAGTGATATGTAAACCTAGCAGAACTGTCAAACAGGCTGTCACACTGAAACGTCTAAAGAGGCCCACTGGTGTTGGAATGGCTAGGAAGACAGCAGAAGGGTCCTACCCAAGTATCAGCTAACATTTGTCTGTGACAGGGAAGGACTCTGAAATGCAACTCAAATGCCATATGAAAAGACTATGGATTTTGCACCTATTTAAATGCTAATTACGGCTCCATACAAGCCGTTTATGCCCTTTTATCCTGCAGAGGGTGTTGGTCCGGCGCCAATGGTATCGTCTGGAAGACGTTTGACACCAATGTCTTCACCTGCTAGACCAGTGGAGCCGATGAAGTCGCCCCATGTTCGGTCAACGCCGGTGAAGCGGCCAGAGAGTCCACGGCGCCAATGGATTCGGTTCTGGGGCCGGATGAATCCGGAGATCCGGGTGTCTGCTGGTCGTCAGTCAAGCTTAAAGCCGATGTCGTTGACGTCGGCAAATTCCATGTCAACGCCGAGATTAGAGGCCAGATTAAGATCTAGGAGAAGAGCACTGAGACTCTTAGAGGAGCAGGAATATCACAGGCAGCTCCTGGAGGAAAGAGAAATTGCTGAGCCCCTGGGGGACTATCAGGGCTTGGACTCGGCAAGTGGTTTAGACACTTCACCTGAGTGGAATCTAGCCTCTCCAGGAGAGTACACAGAAGAGGTGGCCTCTTTTCATTCGGTGGTACGAAAGGCAACAGAGTTCCTGGACCTCCCACTACCTGCTGCAGAGGTTAAGACCAACATCTTGACTGAGGTCCTGCATCCAGCTTCAGCTGCTGCGGAACCACTACTTCCTTTTAACAATGCTCTTACGGAGCCCATTCTGGAAGTCTGGAAGAAGCCTGTGACGTCGTCAGCTGTCAACAGATCAGTGGCAAGAAGGTACAGGGTGGCTCCGGGTGATCCGGGGTTCCTGTAACAACATCCGACTCCAGAGAGTTTGGTGGTCCAGGCTTCTTGCTCCTCTTGTTCGGCCCCAGGTTCCTTCCCTGCTACACCTTCAGACAGGGAGTCCAAGAAGATGGAACAGTCAGCCCAAAAGACCTTTTCATCCTGCAGCATGGCCCTCAAATCTGCCAATGCGACTTGTGTATTGGGCAGGTACATTCATGCCCTGATGGACGCAGCTAAAACTGTGGTACCTGATCTACCTCCAGAATTGCAGGGACTCCTGTCGGATGCGCATGCTGCAGCTAGGCAAGTCATCCAGTCAGGCCTGGATACTACAGACTCTGAGGCCAGGGCGATAGGCACTTCCATTGTCACCAGGAGGCATCGTGGTTGAGATCTTCAGGATTCTCTATGGATGTCCAGACGACCCTTTTGGACCTACCTTTTGATGGGGACAAATTACTTGGAGCTAAAGCTGACTCTGCCTTAGAACGTTTTAAGGAAAACAGGGCTACTGCCAAGTCCTTGGGCCTGCAGGCTTCCACTACCACCCCATTCAGGTCTTTCAGAAGGTTTAGGGGGTTCGGGAGAGGAACTTCCTTTCGTGGGAGACCTCAGTTGGCAGCCCAGCAGCCTTCAAGTCTGCCCTATAGGTCCTTTAGAGGGCGGTAGAGTTAGAACAAGAGGGTCCACCCAGGAGCGCACTGCCTCCTCCTCTTCCTCAGGGGGGACGCAGCAAGGAAAGCAGCCTTAGTTCTCCGCTCATTATGTCTCATGCTTCTTCTGTAGGGGGAAGGTTATTTCATTTTCTCCGCGAGTGGGAGTTAGTCACATCAGACTCCTGGGTTCTCAACATTGTAGTGAAAGGTTATGCCCTTCCTTTTCGGGAGTTTCCTCCTCCTTTCCCTCCCCGTCCATCCTGTTGCACAGAAGACCATCACCTGCTGTTGCAGCAGGAAGTTCTAGTCCTTTTATTGAAAGGGGCAATGGACTTGGTACCAGAGCAGGAAAGGGGTTAGGGTTGTTTTTCAAGATATTTCCTGATCCCCAAGAAGGGTTGTTGTTTGAGGCCTATCCTGGACCTTAGGGTTTTGAATTGGTTCCTCAAACAGGAGAAATTCAAAATGCTGACCCTAGCACACGTGCTTCTGGCATTGAACAAAGAGGGTTGGAAGGTGTCTGTCGACTTACAGGATGCTTACTTTCATATCCCTATTCTGAAGTTGCACAGGAAGTATCTCTGGTTTGTGGTAGGGTCACAACACTACCAGTTTGCGGTCCTTCCTCTTGGTCTTACTTCAGCACCTCGAGTCTTCACGGAGGTGATGGCGGTGGTTGCAGCAAATCTCAGGAGGAAGAGAATATTGGTATTCCCTTACCTAGATGACTGGTTGATCAAAGCCAAGTCTCCACAGCTTGTGCTGCAACACCTGCAGATGACAATTCGGTTGTTGTTCGATCTGGGTTTTTCGGTAAACGTGCCCAAATCTCACCTGGAGCCCTCTCAGCGCCTCCTGTTCGTAGGGGCAGTACTGCACACGGCGTTGGATCGGGCCTTTCCTCCGTCTCAGCGGATCCAGGACATTCAGGCGTAGTTTCCAATGTTTCAAAATGGAGCGGTTGTTCCAGTCCTCAAGGTCCTACGTCTGCTTGGTCTGTTCGCTTCTTGCATTCTGTTGGTCATTCATGCACACTGGCACATGAGAGCTCTTCAGTGGTGCCTCCGCAGGCAGTGGTTTCAACACAAAGGGGATCTAAAGGAGTCAATATCGATCTCCAGAGATGCTCTGGCGGATCTACGATGGTGGGCTGTGGACGGCAATCTTTCACAAGGAAGGCCGTTTTCACTACCGCCTCCAGTGGCCACGGTCATAATGGATGCTTCCACTCTAGGGTGGGGAGCACATCTGGGGGACCTGGAGGTCAAAGGTCATTGGTCTCCAGTGGAACAGATGTTTCATATCAATCTGTTGGAATTGCAGGCAATACATCTGGCTCTCAAGGCCTTCCTCCCCTCCCTTCGCGGTCAGTCGGCCCAAGTCCTGACAGACAACACTACTGCGATGTGGTACATCAACAAGCAGGGAGGAGTAGGGTCATATCTTCTCTGCAGAGAGGCTCTGCGGCTCTGGTCCTGGGCTCAGGACCATTGGATTTGCTTAGTAGCAAACCATCTGGCTGGAGTTCTAAACGTGTGTGCGGACAGTCTCAGTCAGCATTTCTCGGCTGATCACGAGTGGCGTCTCCATCCAGACCTGATCCATTACATCTTCCAGATGTGGGGGTTTCTTCAGGTAGACCTGTTTGCCACTCGGCAGAACGCGCACTGCCCGTCATTCTGCATCATCCAGTATCCAGTGCAAGGAGTGCTGGGGGACACGTTTCATATGTCCTGGAACGGCCAGTTGCTTTACGTGTTTACCCCCATACCCTTGATTCCTCGGGTTCTGAGGAAGATTCGCCAAGACCAGGACCAAGTTATCTTAATAGCTCTGGATTGGCCGAGAAGGGTGTGGTACACAGACCTTCTCCAACTCTCACTGTGCCCTCCGCTGCGTCTCCCTCACAGGGTAGCCCTCCTCCTGCAGGGGCAAGTTCTACACCCCCACCTCCAGTGCCTATACCCACATGCCTGGAGATTGAATGGGGCAATCTGAATTCATTTTCTCTCCCGCCAGAATTGGTGGACGTTATTTTATCGGCCAGGCGACACTCCACCAAGACTGTCTATGCCGGTAGATGGGCGAAATTTGTCACTTGGGGCCAGATGTACCAAACAGTTTTGCCCATTCTGAGTCTATGGGAAAATGTGTTCGTCCATAGGGCCCTTGGTGTGGAGAGAGACAAATTGATCCCTTAAAGGCCCATTTATCTGATATTTTGCTTTTTGCACTTTCATTGGCACAGAAGGGTTGCACAGTTGCAACGGTGAAAGGCTATTTATCAGCGCTGTCGGCTTTTCTTTGCCTTCCTGATCAACCTTCTTTATTTAAGCCCCCTATAATTCTTAGATTCCTTAAAGGGTTAACTAACAAGTTTCCTCCCACTCCTTTTGTTATGCCTCAGTGGGATTTGAATTTATTTATAACTTTTCTGATGGGTTCACCGTTTGAACCTTTGCATTCTTGCCGGTTAAGGCTATTGGTTTTGAAGACAGTTTTCGTCACAGCCATCACGTCTGCTAGGCGTGTGAGTGAGCTACAGGCTCTTAGTGTAAAGCCCCCTTTCACATCCTTTGATGCAGACAAGGTGGTGTTGAGAACCAGGGTGGCTTTCCTACCAAAGGTAGTTACTCCATTTCATATGGGGCAAGCCTTAACACTCTCGTCCTTTTACCCTCCTCCCCATCCATCGAAAGAGAAGGAGAAACTGCATTGACTTGAGCCAAGGAGGGCTTTAAGCTTTTATATTGAAAGGACCAGAGAGTTTCGAGTGGAATATCAACTCTTTATTGGCTATATGGGGAAGAGGAAAGGAATGGCAGTCCACAAGAGAACACTGTCCAGGTGGGTCATTCTTTGCATTAAACTCAGTTATTCTTTGGCAAAGAAGGTTCCTCCTGTTGGTATCAGGGCCCATTCCACCAGGGCTAAGTCTGCCACTTCAGCCTTGGCAAGAGGTGTCCCGGTTGCTGAGATCTGTAAGGCTGCAACTTGGGCTTCCCTCCACACTTTCCCAGAGCATTAATGCTTGGATTCGGAAGTTAGGAGCGATGGTCATTTTGCACGTTCTGTGCTGCAGGATTTCTTGGTGTGACCATTCAGGCACCCACCTCCGAGTGCGGTACTGCTATGGGACTCTATTCATAAGGTGAGGAATCCACAGGTAGTTGTATCCATCAGAAGAACAAGTTACTTACCTTCGGTAACGCCTTTTCTGGTGGATACACTAGCTACCTGTGGATTCCTCACAGTCCCACCCGATCCCCCCCCCCATTGCCAGTCTGGTCATACCAAGATTTCTTTGGCTGTATCTGTATATTAATTTTTGCTCTTTTTATTTGAATAAATATTATGTTTTATATTTAATTGATGTATATATATTGAGTTTGTGAAGTCGGTGATCACCTTTTCGCCTCAGAGGCACATAAAAAATGGTGAAAACTGATGTCAGCAAGCCGGCAAGGACCTCTTATTGCCACGATGACGTCAGACGGAGTCGCGTGGAGTCGCACAATTGTGACGACCTCGTGCAGAGCTGGGAAGAAAATTTCCATCTAATACTGGTGCATTGGGAGAATTCATAAGGTGAGGTATCCCCAGGTAGCTATTGTATTCACCAGAAAAGGTGTTACCGAAGGTAAGTAACTTGCTCATTGTCATGGTTGTCCATCTGTGACAGTTAACTTACATCCCCCGGGTATTCCTTGGTAGCATATACTAGGGACTTACTGATAAGTTAAGTATGCCAATGAGTAGTATACCTATTTTACCATGTTGTAAGGAAGAACACAATCACTTTACTACTGGTTAGCAGAGTTCTATAACCAGCAAAAACAGGATTTAGCAAAAATGCAAAAAAAGTCAAGGCAACCCTGCAAAAAAAGGCAAATTTTCAACAATTACTTTTCAGCCGTGTGTTGTATGTAAATATAGTATATTTGTTGATAGTGCATTTTAAGATGTTGATTTGCATTGTCTTGTCTGAAGGTAAAGTATGGCTGGGGGCTCCATACATTTTTTATATGTCCTTATTTGCAGGGTCTAAATCCTCTTTGAAGAATGTAAGGTCCCAATCCCATTTCCTTTTCATGAATAGGTATGGGGAGCATTTGAACTGAACATGAATAGATATAGCGTGGCTGTGCTGGGTGTTTCTGGTTAGTATTGTGTTCAATCTATACCATATATTTCTCACTTTACTTAAACTGCATGACAAGAACTAACAATACTCTAGCAGGGAGTGAAGCCACCAAATGCTGGAGTGTAGCCTGGACAGTGACAAACCTGGAAACTTACTCCGTACCTCACACACAAAACCAGTGGGTTCCTGTATTACATGGAAACATAGCCAACATGGTTTACAACCCTGATTCACAATTGCATGCCTTCACATGAGATTTACATTGTTGCACCATTTTAAGATGGAACATTCTCCCTTCAATTCAATTCGAACTGGGAAGTGGTGGCATTCTCCACCTAACTTTGAGAGGACTGTAACCGGGCCGTCACAGCCACGGCTACAATTCAGACCCATCAACCGTCCGAGGGGTGCCCTGGGGGTACGAGACGGGTTGTCGACAACCCGGAAGTGATCCCAAAACCGGATGTCTGGGTTTATGCCGCATAAGCGCGAGAAGAAAAGTGACTCGGACGGAGAGCAGAGGCACCCCACTGAAAGGAGCCGGAGGAGAGGCGTGTCGAGGAGCAGGAGGAGAGACGTGTCGAGGAGCCAGAGGAGAGGAGATTCGAGGAGCCAGAGGAGAGGAGAATCAAGGAGCTGGAGGAGAGGAGATTTGAGGAGCCGGAGGAGAGGCGTGTCGAGGAGCCAGAGGAGAGGAGAGTCGAGGAGCCGGAGGAGAGGAGAGACCTTGCAGAGAAGCAGTCGAGCACAGGGAGGGACCAGGAGAAAGGGGTTTTGGAATAAAGGGATGCAAGGGCATGTAAAAACAACTAACGGGTGTGATAAAACCACCCAGTGAGATAAAAGGGGTGTGATAAAACCACCCAGTGACCAAACTAAAAAACTATACCCTATCAAAAATAAGTACACTAAGAACACTTAGGGGAAAGAGAATTGTGGTTCACTTACCTACCCTGACCCGCTCACCTATCACCCCTGCACAGATCAAACCAACCCCTTTGATCTCACCTTCTCGCATACTAACCGTAACTGGATTAAACAACACCCCAATCCAGATGTTGCAACAACCATTGTGTAGGAAGTTGGCTCTGTATATACTATTTCAAAGTAAGAAATAGTGTGCACATAGTCCAGGGTTCCACTTAGAGGTAAGATAGTGGCAAAAAGAGATAATTCTAATGCTCTATTTTGTGGTAGTGTGGTCGAGCAGTAGGCTTATCAGAGGGTAGTGTTAAGCATTTGTTGTACACACACAGGCAATAAATGAGGAACACACACTCAACGACAATTCCAGGCTAATAGATTTTTATAAAGAAAAATACCTTTTCTTAGTTTATTTTAAGAACCACAGGTTCAAGATTTACAAACAATACTTTAAATGAAAGGTATTTCACTTAGGTACTTTAGGAACTTTGAATTATCACAATAGCATGTACAGTTTTGGCAAAAATGGCAATAAGCTATTTTAAAAGTAGACAGTACAAAAATCAACAGTTCCTGGGGGAGGTAAGTAAATGTTAAGTTCACAGGTAAGTAAGACACTTACAGGGTTCAAAGTTGGGTCCAAGGTAGCCCACCGTTGGGGGTTCAAGGCAACCCCAAAGGTGTCACACCAGCAGCTCAGGGCCGGTCAGGTGCAGAGGTCAAAGTGGTGCCCAAAACACATAGGCTTCAATGGAAATAGGGGTGCCCCGGTTCCAGTCTGCCAGCAGGTAAGTACCCGCGACTTCGGAGGGCAGACCAGGGGGGTTTTGTAGGGCACCGGGGGGACACAAGCAGGCACAGAAAGTACACCCTCAGCGGCACAGGGGCGGCCGGGTGCAGAGTGCAAACAGGCATCAGGTTTTCAATAGGAATCAATGGGGAGACCCGGGGGTCTCTTCAACGATGCAGGCAGGCACAGGGGGGGCTTCTGGGGTAGCCACCACCTGGGCTAGGCAGAGGGTCGCCTGGGGGTCGCTTTTGCACTGGAGTTCGGTTCCTTCAGGTCCTTGGGGCTACGGGTGCAGTGTGGTTTCCAGGCGTCGGGTTCCTTGAAGCAGGCAGTCGCGGTCATGGGGAGCCTCTGGATTTCCTCTGCAGGGGTCGCTGTGGGGGCTCAGGGGGGTCAACTCTGGCTATTCACGGGCTCGCAGTCGCCGGGGAGTCCTCCCTGTAGAGTTAGTTTTCCTCAGGTCGAGCCGGGGGCGTCAGGTGCAGAGTGGAAAGTCTCACGCTTCCGGCGGGAAACGTGTGGTCTTTAAAAGTTGCTTCTTTGTTGCAAAGAGTTGCAGTTTCTTGAACAGCACCGCTGTTCTCGGGAGCTTCTTGATCCTTTAGATGCAGGGTAGTCCACTGAGGCTTCAGAGGTCGCTGGACCCTGTTGGATGCGTCGCTGTTGCAGTTTTCCTTGAAGTAGGGAGGCAGGCCAGTGGGGCTGGTGCCAAATCAGTTGTCGTCTCCGTCTTCACTGCAGGGCTTCAGGTCAGCAGTCCTTCCTCTTCTTTAGGTTGCAGGAAACTCTCTTCCTCGGTTCTGGGAGCCCCTAAATACTCAATTTAGAGGGGTTTTTAGGTCTGGGAGGGCAGTAGCCAATGGCTACTGGCCCTGAGGGTGGCCACACCCTCTTTGTGCCTCCTCCCTGTGGGGAGGGGGGCACATCCCTAATCCTATTGGGGGAATCCTCCATCTGCAAGATGGAGGATTTCTAAAAGTAAGAGTCACCTCCGCTCCACTCCTGACTGGGGAGTGACTCCTCCTTGTTTTTCTCATTATCTCCTCCAGCCTTGCCGCCAAAAGTGGCGGCAGTGGCCGGAGGGGCGGGCATCTCCACTAGCTGGGATGCCCTGTGGCACTGTAACAAAGGGGGTGAGCCTTTGAGGCTCACCGCCAGGTGTTACAGTTCCTGCAGGGGGAGGTGAGAAGCACCTCCACCCAGTACAGGCTTTGTTCCTGGCCACAGAGTGACAAAGGCACCCTCCCCATGTGGCCAGCAAAATGTCTGGTGTGTGGCAGGCTGGCAAAAACTAGTCAGCCCACACTGGAAGTTGAGTATGTTTTCAGGGGGCATCTCTAAGATTGCCTCTGGGTGTATTTTTACAATAAGGTGCACACTGGCATCAGTGTGCATTTATTGTGCTGAGAAGTTTGATACCAAACTTCACAGTTTTCAGTGTAGCCATTATGGTGCTGTGGAGTTTGTGTATGACAGACTCCCAGACCATATACTCTTATGGCTACCCTGCACTTACAATGTCTAAGGTTTTGCTAAGACACTGTAGGGGCATAGTGCTCATGCACCTATGCCCTCACCTGTGGTATAGTGCACCCTGCCTTAGGGCTGTAAGGCCTGATAGAGGGGTGACTTATCTATGCCATAGACAGTGTGAGGCTGGCATGGCACTCTGAGGGGAGTGCCATGTCGACTTAGTCATTTTCTCCTCACCAGCACACACAAGCTGGCAAGCAGTGGGTATGTGCTGAGCTGAGGGGTCCCCAGGGTGGCATAAGACATGCTGCAGCCCTTAGAGACCTTCCCTGGCATCAGGGGCCTTGGTACCAGGGGTACCAGTTACAAGGGACTTACCTGGGTGCCAGGGTTGTGCAAATTGTGGAGACAAAGGTACAGTTTAAGGAAAGAACACTGGTGCTGGGGCCAGGTTGGCAGGGTCCCAGCACACTTTCAAATCATAACTTGGCATCAGCAAAGGCAAAAAGTCAGGGGGTAACCATGCCAAGGAGGCATTTCCTTACACACTGAGTTAGCTTGTGCATATCGCCGCTCTATGGAATTCAAGTCTACACCTCATCGCGGGAACCCCAATCCATCCCGTCCGATCCTTGGCCCCTTTCCCTCCACAAGTAGGAAAAATCCCAACGATAATGGAAGCCCGCGGGTGCTGGACAGACTGCCCCTACAGCAACCCCAATGTTATAGTTGTGGGGAGTGGGGTCATATTGCCCGTGTATGCCCCAATAAGATTGACAGGCCTGAACCAATGGAGATAGGCATCACCTGGGGAAGGGTGTATTGTGTAGGAAATGAGGATAAGCAATATAAGAGAGAGTTGGTTGTCAATGGACACCGAACATTAGTGTTAGTAGATTCTGGCTGTAGTCAGTGGGTCATTAGAGCCAATCTGGTCAATAAAAATCCCCTTACTCCAGGAGCCGTCATAGCTATATGCTGTATTCATGGAGATTCAAGGGAATACCCCATGACCTGGGTTTCACTTTCCTGGGATGAAAGAAGTGACGAGATCAGAATGGTAGTAGTGGAGCGATTGGTGGAAGAAGTTATTATTGGGACTGATTATATTCACTTTGCGGCACTTCTAGACAGTCTCCAAAGAAAGGGGGAAGCCGATCTATGGTGGAAAGAAGCCCCTTTCGCTACAGAAACCATCCAATCGACTACCACAAGATATAAACCGAGCAAGAACGAGAAAAGAAAGACAAAAAAACGATATGCGACTAAAGACCTAGAGTCCAACCGGGTAAATACACATCATATTGCTCTCACTAGTCTTCCTCCATTTCGGTCTTGTCAAAGTGTAGACCCCACGCTCCTACATGCATGGAGAGCAGCACGATCTAGAAGTCCGGGAGAAAAGGGACCCTCTTTTTCCATACATAAGAACCTGTTATATAGAATCACAAGTCATAATAACCAGGAAAAAAAACATTTACTAGTCCCAGAACCATATCGACTACAAGTCCTACAGTTAGCCCATAGTCAGTCGGGTGGGGGCCATTATGGAAGGGAAAAAAACGAAGAATATCTGTAGCATCAATTTTACTGGCCAGGAGTATTTTCCCAGATTCAGCAGTTTTGTCAACAGTGTCCCAAATGTCAGTTTATTGATCCCGGGCCTAGGAGAAGGGTGCCCTTACAACCATTACCTATTATCGACATTCCATTTTCCCGAGTAGGTATGGACCTGGTAAGACCCCTCATTCCTTCTTCAAAAGGATGTAGATATATCCTAGTATTGGTCGACGACGCCACCAGATATCCAGAGGCCGTTCCCCTGACCAGTATAAATACAAAGAGTGTAGCTCACGCCATGATTGGTTTTTTTTCCCGAGTGGGTTTCCCTAAAGAAATACTAACGACCAAGGGACCCAGTTTATGTCGAACTTAATGACACAAATCTGCCAGATTCTAGAAATTAAACAACTTAGGACCTCAGTATATCATCCACAAACTGACGGGCTAGTAGAAAGGTATAATCGCACATTAAAAACCCTTTTGAAAAAAAACGTTTCTGACTCTGGGAAGGACTGGGACAGAAGGTTATCCTTGGTTCTCTATGCAATGAGAACACATGAACAAGCCTCCACCGGACATAGTTCGTTTGAGTTAGTCTTTGGGCGACAACCCCGAACCCTGTTGGATATGGCAGCCGAGATGTGGGAGGAGGAGAAAAATCCCTTAGAATATACCAGTGACCTGAAATCACAAATCCACTCGGCATGGGAAGACGTAAGAGAATATTTAGAGAAAGCCCAAAACAAACAAAAACATTATTACGACAGAAATACCCAGATGCGTACATTGAACACTGGGGAAAAGGTCCTCGTCCTTTTAGCCAGCTCCGAAAATAAACTACTAGCTAAATGGTAAGGGCCATATAGGGCTCTAGGGGCAGTGACCCCGGTAACATATACCATTGAAATGACAGAGAATCCAAGGAAGACTCAAATCTTTCACATAAACCTCCTAAAAAATGGGAAGAACCCCCTGATCACCCAACTGCACCCGTGAAGGGATTTCTAGTTGATACCGTAAAAGAACTTGACATTGGTTGGTGTCCTACCAATCCAGATTTCCAACCCGAAGAACCCCAGAGAAATACACACCTCTCACCAACAGGATCAACTAACACAACTCCTGTCCTGCCATGACAAATTGTTTTCCGCTTACCCCGGGAAAACCTCAATAGTACAACACCATATCAAGACGCTACCAGGAAAGGTGATACGTCTTCGACCATACCGCATACCTGAAGCCCGGAAAATCGTAGTAGAACAGGAAATAGAATTTTTTTTAGAATGGGGGTCATAGAACCCTCTAATAGCCCTTGGTGTTCCCCAGTGGTATAGGTCGCCAAACCAGATGGGTCTGTTCGCTCTTGCATTGATTTCCAACAAGTCAATGCTATATCCGAATTTGACACATACCCCCTTCCCAGAGTAGATGAGTTAATAGAACGGTTAGGAAAGGCCAAGTACATGTCTGCCCTTGACCTTACAAAGGGCTATCGGCAGATCCCTTTGGTCCCCGCAGACAAAGAAAAAAACGGCCTTTTTCACATCCTCTGGTCTTTACCACTTCAATGTTCTCAATTGTGGACTACACGGCGCACCAGCCACATTTCAACGTCTTACGGATTCCCTGTTCCGACAATACTCCAGATATGCGGCAGCATACTTGGATGATATTGTAGTATACAGCGAAACTTGGGAAGAACACTTAGTCCACCTAGATAACATATTTACGGTTTTACACCACGCCGGACTGACGGCGAACCCCACTAAAAGTCATCTAGCTTACACTGACATTTCCTATCTAGGATATCACGTAGGGGGTGGCATAATTAAACCCCAGCTGAACAAAGTGGAAGCCATTACACGCATACCTCCACCCACTACAAAAAAAGAAGTACGATCCTTTTTAGGATTGGTAGGATATTATCGGAGGTTCATTCCCCATTATTCTACCCTGGCAGCTCCTTTGACTGATCTACTGAAAAAAGGTCAGCCCACGAAAATAATGAGTTTAACACCATCCCAACACCAGAGTTATCTCTCTCTACAGACCTGTCTCACAACAAAACCTATTTTGTGTTGTCCTGATTTCCTTCGACCTTTCCATCTCCAGACTGACGCATCAGATGTAGGCCTAGGAGCAGTGTTATTTCAAAAGGGAGAAGACGGTGTCAGCCATCCCATAGTCTTCATCAGCCATAAACTACTACCCAGAGAACAACGATACCCTATTATAGAAAGGGAATGCCTGGCCATTAAGTGGGCTTTAGAGAGCTTGCAGTACTACCCTCTGGGTCGTCCGTTTATTCTGTACACCGACCACGCTCCTCTTATGTGGCTGTCTCGTCATAAAAATACCAATGCCCGTATACTGAGATGGTTCATGGAACTACAACCTTTTACCTTTCAGGTGTGCCACCTCCCGGGTGAATTGATGTGTCATGACAACTATTTATCCCGCTATCCAATGGCACCGGGTCTGGAACAGCCCCACTCTTGGGGAGGGACATGTAACCGGGCTGTCACAGCCACGGCTACAATTCAGACCCCTCAACCGTCCGAGGGGTGCCCCGGGGGTACGAGGCGGGTTGTCGACAACCCGGAAGTGATCCTAAACCCAGATGTCCGGGTTTATGCCGCATCAGCGTGAGAAGAAAAGGGACTCGGACGGAGAGCGGAGGCACGCCACTGGAAGGAGCCGGAGGAGAGGAGAGTCGAGGAGCCGGAGGGGAGGAGAGACCTTGCCGAGAAGCAGTCAAGCACAGATCTGAACACCGAGACGCCGGCTACCACCGACGGGAGACACGACCGGACCCGCCACGTCCCTGGAGGGGGTTGGCCATCACAGGTACGATCGTGCCTTAGGGTTAATTTTCTTCCGTTGTGGAACAGGGGCGGGAGTGAGAGGGGTTTGCAGGGGAGGGACCGGGAGAAAGGGGTTTTGGAATAAAGGGATGCGAGGGCATGTAAAAACAACTAACAAACCACGGCAAAAAGGGGTGTGATAAAATCACCCAGTGACCAAACTAAAAGACTATACCCTATTAAAAAAATTACACTAAGAACACTTAGGGGAAAGAGAATTGTGGTGTACTTACCTACCCTGACCCGCTCACCTAGCACCCCTGCACGGATCAAACCTTCCTGCATACTAACCCTATTATATGAGAAAACCCAGAAAGCCCATACTTACCTTTTTTTCCGTTTTCCTCGGGGAACGAACCCCAACCACGAGAACGAAGATGTCCAACTGCATCTAGACCATCCCCCATCTCTTGGCCTTGACTTCCGGGGAGAGACGGACCTGTAAGAAGAAAAACCCAAGTGTTATTCTAGAAGCCATAGAGAAGAAGACCCTGGGACATTCCCTAAGGACATAAAGAGACATAAAAAAGTATTTAAAAGCACATTTGGAAAACAATAAAGAGAACATACGCATGATACCTGGTGTCCTGGATCCTTTACAAAAACATCCTAACCAAGTCCTCAGCCGAACCCACTACAAGGAGATACATTTGTAAAAATACATGAAGAGGTGAGAGATGTGTTATTTTCTGATCGGATAAGTTGCTTCAGTAGCAAGGTGCAGATGATGCCTGTTTCTCACACTACAGAGGTCAGAGTGGTATGGCAAAAGAACATGCCTGGTTCAACCTTTATAACGTGACAAATCATCTAAGTGCTGAGATAGTTTTTTAAAACGAGTTTTGGCATATTTATAGTTTGTCAGACACAGTGGGATGTGTATGATACAATAATGATGGTCATGGAATTAATGAATACACAACTGCAAAACTTTAATATATGTGCCTGAATATTTAAAGAACATCATATCACATTTATGAGAATTATTAGGAGATTTATTTGTCAAATCCAAGAGTAATGGTATACAAAAAGAAATTGGAATTAGAAGGAAAAAAATTAGAAACTCGAGAGATTAAAAAAGCAAGAGCCTACCAAACTGGGGGATGGGGCACTTTGGAAAAAAATACATTGAAAATAAGAAAATACACTGAGGCCTAAGGATCTCAATTTTTCATAACTTTGAGGACTTGTGATCTTTTAGAAGAGTGGGAGTAAGGTCTTTACCTCATGTAATAAGATGAGAATTTTACTAAAGAATTTTGAGAGAAAGGTTAAGAAAAAGAAGGAATAGCTGAGTTAGGGAAATAAATTAGGGAAATGAATTCCAGGCGGTAACTTGCAAGAATTATGAGATATTAAAAAAAGAAATTGTGACCCATCAGACTCATTTGATTGACACAAAGCTGAATAAATTAAGGAGAGATGATAACGATTATGAGGGGGGTAGAATGTTTACCTTTGCTAGAAACTATGACAGTGTTAATGTGCAAAAAACATCAAAGGAAGGTATGGACCAAGTGAAAAATGTCAATGTATCCCTGAGTAGCACTTCTCTGTCATCCATGGCGAGTGATCCAGATAAAGGTACGAGCACAGTTGGCCCAACATTTAAAAGCCTTCCTGTTTTTTTAGAGGAGGTGCAGAGATTCCATATGGGGAACAGAAGAAATGACAAGAAGGGTAAATCCAGACAAGGGGGAAAAAAATGCAAAACCAGGAGTTGAAATAAGACAAAAGGTGAGAAAGGGTCAGTCAAAACGAATGAGCCAATTGTGAAAGCCAATGTTGAGGATAACTCTAATAAAGACACAACAAAGGATTCAGGCACAAAATAACTGAGAATCATTAATTTGTCAACAAAGTTTGAAAACATTTCTGCCTGATTAAATCTTTTGATTTTGCAAATGTGCATATAGCTTTATTCACATTTATAATAAAAGTCAAAGAAAGTTTTCAGCACAAATTAGGTTTCAAATTCTCCTATTATTATTATTATTATTATTATATATAAACATGTTCCATCAAGTTATTCAATTACTGCTATGCATGGTAGCCAAACATTGCTGTCATGGGGCGAAGCCATAAATGGAATTGACATAACAGAACTTAGGAATGATCTAGATATATGTGAGAATATGACACTTGATAGTGGATTGAAGCCATCCGCCTAAGTGTGTGCCCCTAGACCATTTGTTCTAAACATTGATAAATTCTCCAGGAAGTTAACCATGCACTTATCTAAACTAGAGGATATATGTGCTGACCCTCGTAAACATAATCATAAGCATAACATCTATAAAAGAGAAATGTTGGCAATGAACTACAATGAACTACAATGAACTACAAAACGATTAAAGTTTTGTAATGTGTGAAGTAGATAACGGCAGTCATTTAATCCTTATGAAAATAATAGATTATTATTATAAAGAAACATTGAGACAAGTTCAGGATAACTGATGTTATGAGAGGTTACATAAAAATTCTGTACCACAAATTACCAGAATAATTTATGCTAGACTGCTGGATGGGAAAGAATGTGGTTTACATTCAAGTCTTATGTATGCCTTTTTGAACGTCAGTCTACCAAGATACATGCATATATGTTCTGGCCAAAGTTCATAAGAGCTGTGGTTTACCTCCAGGCAGACCAATCATTTTGTGTAATGGCTCATCCTTAGAAAACATAGCCCAACATGTTGACACTTTTTTACAACAGTATTAAATCAGCCCTCCTATATCCAGGACACTAAAGATATCTTAAAAAAAAAAACAGGATGAATTTCAGTGGGAAACTAACAATATGTTTAGTTTCACCATGAAGTTAACTAGTCTATACATCTGCATCACATTGGATTGTGACATGGAAGGATTAAAATATTATCATCTATACAAACTGAGGGGCTGATTACAACTTTGGCGGAAGGGGTTAATCCTTCCCAAATGTGACGGATATCCCGTCCGCTGTTATACGAGTTCCATAGGATATAATGGACTTGTAATACGGCGGGCGGGATATCTGCCACATTTGGGACGGATTAACCCCCTCCGCCAAAATTGTAATCAGGCCCTGAGTCTTAACCACTTTGAACATACCAAAATGCACTTTGTGATGGTGCATAATATACTAATACATGGCAGGACATGGTATTTACAAAAAGAGGGGAAAACAATGGGGTCTAGGTTTGCTCCCATTTACACAAATCTCTTTAAGGGTTTGTTTGAGAGGGAGCGTACCTGGGATAAACATGCCACACAAAGTCTTGAAAACATATTATGGGGAAGGTATACCAACAATATCCTCATTATCTGGAATAACACAAACACCACTCTCAACACCCACCAACCCAAACATAGCAACAGCCTCTCCAAAGCCATTAGGAATTTCAACAGTTGGATTACCTCGTGTGCTGGCTTCCTGTCCCCCTTCAGACACAGCGACACAAGAAGATCCAGACCCCAAGCCAGTTGGTACACAGAGAAACTCAGACTGATGAAATGCCACTGCAAACAACTGGAGCACAAATGCAGAATGAGCCAGGACGATAGACAGGAGTCTGTTCAAACCGCCCTAAGACTGTACCACTAAATGATCCAGACCACCATACATGCCACTCAGGTGTACCTCATTGATACTGCTAGAAACTGGGGGCCAGATGTAGCAAGCAGTTTTGCCCATTCTGTGTCTATGGGAATATGTGTTCGTACATATGGCCCTGGGTCTCTTGTTGGCAGAGGTATGCACCCTGTCCAATTAGGGGCCACAATCCTAGTCACAGCACAAACTAAATTATCCTTTGCTCACCCTCGGGTAGCTCGGCACAGAGCAGGAAGGCTTAACTTAGAAGGCAAGGTGTAAAGTATTTGTGTAGTAACTTATACAGTAACACAGTGAAAACACCAGAAAAGGTTCTCCACACCTGTTTAGGAAAATAGATATTATTTATCTGAGTCAAATAAGACCAAAATACAAAATATCAAGAATCCAATGTACAAAAGCACAGTTATGAAGTTTGAAAGATTAAATCCTAATATAGTGCTCAGAAACACAGTAACTCCAACTGGGGCTATTACGATGTCTTGACGGAGTTGTTCCAACAGTCTGATGCCACTCGCAAGGGAGTGTGGGTCAGTCATGGAGTCACACGCACCGTAGGCACAGTACCACTAGAAAACAAGGAAAAAAAGATATTGCATGGAGTTGGGGAGATAAGGCTCTGCTGGAGCTAGTGTAGCGTTGGCTCCTTACTGCGGCCGGGGAGGTAATGTATCAGGTCCTTACTGCCAGGCAGGTGAGGTGATGCATCGGTTCCCTCAGCTTGAAGGGGAGATGATGCGGGGTCGGTGGTGAGACATTGGTTCCTTTCGGCCCGATGGGTTTCGATGAGTCCAACACGTCAAGGCACGGTGTGTCGACTTTACAGTGTTGCGATCATTTCACCAGACTTCAGTGGCATCGCAGAGAGGTAGGGCTTGCGTTGCAGGTCGTAATTGTTGCACTCAGCAAGGACCTCGGAGCCGAAGTGGCATGGTGTCAGACAGCAGCACCCATTCTGGAATTGCTCTGAAGTCGGTGGACTAGCTAAGAGCTAGTAGATGAAGTCTTTGTTGGCCCTGAGACGTCAAAACAGGAGGCAAGCTCAATCCAAGCCCTTGGAGAGCACTTGTGAAGGAAGGCAGAGTCCTTCCAGTAGAGTCAGGGAGCTGCAGACAGCAGGGCAACAAACAGGAGAGCAGTTCTTCAGAAAAGCAGTCCAGGTGAGACCTTTGGGCAGCTCAGCAGTCCTTCTGACAGAGACCAGGTGTAGATCCAGAAGTGTCTGATTTGATGGGGTCACAGACCCCGTATATATACCCAAAGTTGCCGTTAAAGTGGAGAAAACTTCTAAGAGTAGTTTTGAAGTGCACAAGTTCCCCAATCAACCCAGCCCTGTCTGCCAGACGTCCTGTGGGAGTTATCAGCCCCTTCTGTAAGGGCAGGCCTCTGGCCTTTGAAGTGTAAGAGAAAGCCCCTCCACCCTTCCTGCGCAGGGAAACCCATCTGTACGCAGATGCAGCTGAGTCTCCTGTGTTTATGGATGTCTGGGTGGAATGCACAAGGGGAGCTGTCAACCAGCACGGATCAGACATGGATGGGAGATAGGCTGTAAGGCACAGATGGCAGTAAATGCAGAGAAATGCCTACTTTCTAAAAGTGGCATTTCTGAAACAGTAATGTAGAATCCAGCTTCATCAGTAAGTAGGATTTCTTACAACCATTCCAACCGTACCAAATATGACAAGGCTACTACTATTAGATCATAAATTACCATTTAAAAGCATATAAGGGAATTTCTAATGGTGAGAGGAGCAGGTTTCACAGTAGTGAAAAACACCTTTGGGAGTTTTTCATTACCAGGACATGTAAAACTTATAGGTACATGTCCTGCCTTTTAATGACATAGCACCCTGCCCTATGAGTTACTTAGGGCCTACCTCAGGGGTGACTTATGTGTAAGAAAAGGGGAATTTAAGGCTTGGAAAGTACTTTTAAATGCCAAGTCAAAGTGGCAGTGAAACTGCATACACACAGGCCTGGCAATGGCAGATCAGGGGCATGGCTAAGGGGTTCCTTATGTGGGTGGTACAATCAGTGCTGCAGGTCCACGGGTAGCATTTAATTTACATGCCCTGGGCACTTCTAGTGCATTTTACTAGGGATGCATAAGTATGTTAAATATACAAATTAGGCATGAGCCAATGTTACCATGTTTTAGGGAGAAAGCACATGCACCTTACCACTGGTTAGCTGTGATAAAGTGCCCAGATTCCTAAAGCCAATAAAAATGAGGTCAGAAAAAGAGGAGAAAGGCAAAATGTTTTGGGTGACCCTTCAGAGAGGGCCATTTTTCAACAGATACCAGCACCAACAGAAGCAAAGAAGTCCTTACTATTGTGAATATTTAATTGCAGCATTTTAACTCAGGTGAATGGGGCCCTAGGGCACTATACTGCCCAAAAAGCAAGAAAGACGATTTGCTAGAAATTGGCTTGACAACCAAATAATCCATTACACAGGTTGCAAGCCCCCTTCCACTTTCCGTTGTCATATACATTACTGGACACTGTATGTCATCAGTCAGCCATACAGAGCCATTTCCTTATGCCACAACAAATACTTCCCACACTGAAAGCCAGTACTCGCCACATCCATAGTTGCACCAATCACTTCTGAGGAAGTAGGTTCTCCCTCTCACACAAAGGCCCTGGATTAATCCTCCTTGTCCTCCTGGATGAGGTGCACGTATTAAGTAATGTCCACCAACATTTGCCTCTCATTCATATTGCTAAAGACTTTTAGGCTTTAAAGTCCATAAAAGCCATAGTAGTTACTCACATCCTGAAGGTGGGTATCTTCAGACCCTCACAATTCAGGAGTGCAATACATGGGTAGTCTGGGTTACAGGAACAACATTGGTCTACCACTGAAACATATGAGTCTGCCTTGGGATGTCCAGTGAGGCAATTATGGATATTATCTGGAATCGTATATTGCTTATTGAGGCATGAAATTGTATCTTGTTCATAATCCATTGCTTTAGTCTTGAATAGGACCCTGGCCAGAATGTTTAAGATAATATGAATACATTTGACATCAACAAAGTGGTTTGATGGGACAGTCATTGAAGGGGATGGCACCAAGGAGACTGTTGTTGATGAGACATGGTCTGAAGGTACAATTTCTGATGGGGCATACATTGATGGAAGGGTCATTGGGACCGTGGCAACAACTTAGTAGATGGACCTGTAATGTGTTTGGATTTCAATGAAGAGGTGGATGATGATGTAGTTGATAGTGTACTTGATCAGGAGGTAGTCAGCAATATCGTCAATGGCCATTTTGGTAAGAAATCTGCAGATTTTTTCCTAGAATCTGCAGAAAAAAGATCTTTCTAAGCACATAGGATGAGCAAGGATTTATTTTCCTTGGAGAATTCAACTATCATCAATAAATAGACATTCCTTTGGACCAAAACTCCAAGAACAAGATATACCTATTGTGTAAATGACTGTGGTCAATGTTGTGCTTATGTTACCAGAGCATTGGAGCCCACCAGAGCTGCACCTACTATATGTGTTTTACAAAATCTACACTCCAAATCTGTAGAGGTCATGCTCAGTGAGGTCTGGCACTTTTTGTTAGAAGCAAATTGAATGTGTTACCATACATTGACAGTGTCATGACTGTCGCGTGTGAATTTGTGATACACACTCACTTGTGTAATTTTTTTTACTACAATCCAAAATCTGATACATAGTTTTCTGAAATGTTTGAATGATCACACAGAAGCACTTCGAGCAATGTCATCTAAAGTGCTGATAGTGTTAGGGTGTGAGTTTAATTCACTTACTGATATCTATATCTAACTGTGAATGACTGAGGAAATCAGAAACAAGTTATGGGTGTAATTCTTCCAAAAGCCAATGGCAATAATTTAGGCCACATTCCAGTCCATCGCTTTTGATGCACTGAGGGACCACTTTTGACAAATCAAACTTGGTTGTGCTCCTATCGGAAAAGTTCAGCCAGAACCACCAGGTCAGCCCCCACCCTCCCCTGTCCCAGCCCCCCAAAAGACACACAAGCAACCCAAGACTGTTTTCAGCCTTGTTCGGCCTCATCAATGAGGTGCAGCTTGAGCAATATGGCACAGTGAGAATGGAGACTGATCTGGGCATACCTGTCAGAATTAGGGTATTATACTGAGTGAAATACAGTTGATGGATGGAAAGACTGCAAACACCTAAGCAATTGGCAGCTACGTTGGTCACATTGTAGCCCACTGTCTTGCCCCCACTATGCCACTTCAGACAAAGAAGGCATTATCAAAATCAGACCTTTCCTGCCCCAAAAGCAACAGTCCAACACAGCCTGCCAGCATCACTTACAATTAGAAATGTATAGTGCCCAAGTGGGAAGGGCATCACCTCTTAAAATTAATGAACAAGAAGATGAAATAGAAAATTTAGGGGATTCCTTTAGCTAATTTTAACTCTCCTTATCAGCCACCTCTTTGGCCAATCTACTATGCATACATTTCTAGTCCATATATTTGGATATTTCAGCTGATTTTAAAAAAATGATCTCCAGCATGGAGCCCAAACCTGCCCAGGCCAACCCCCCACCTCTTCCAATGGTCCCATCGGGCATTGCAGAGCTAGCACGACCAAAAGCGTAAGCCCAAATGATGATGATGAAGCAATCCAATAATTGGTGGGCAAGAGCTCTTACTTTTCAACAATGCTGTGTTTGACCCTTATCTGACCCCCTTATCAAAATAGATAACTGGGACCTTTCTCAGACATGCACACCAGATTTATTTGCATTTCCAGGGTAGTAAGAACAGTACCTAATACAAAGCAACCTGGACATGTCAAGGGTTTGAAAGACCACATCTCTTATACAGAAGGATGGAGTTTGTCCAGGTGTGAAGGCCACCACTTAATCTAGGAGTTAGAACATGTGAAGAGCTGCTACATCTTACACAGGAAGCATGGACATGCTCTGACCATAAAGACACCTTTTCCACTGGGAGATGGATCGGACAGCATCTCTAACATTGCAGACTGTGCGTGTCTAGCGTGTAAAGGGCTGTATGCCTAAGACTACACTGGAATTAGGCATTTTCAAGGGGTAAAGGGCAGCTGTTCTTGAGACTGTACTGTAAATTAAACATTTCCAGGGTGGGAAGGACAGTACTACTGTGAGTGCAATGGAGATGATGCATATGTGATGGACAGTGCCTCTTTTACAGTACTGGGGGTATAGAACGTCCAGGGTATGAAGAAATGTAACTCATTCATTGTGTTCTGGAACATAGGAAGGGTGTGATGGTAGAAATCCCTGGGATATGGTATGTGTTGTGAAGGACATCTTTTAAAGAGTGACATGTAGAATGAAGGTGCAAGTGATAGCACCTCTAAAACTAGTTGATGAAGTCTGGGCTGAATATGGAATCTGTGTAATAGAGCCAGCCTCAACCAGTTTGCTTCCTTGAAGGCAAAGAAACCAGTATACCACAGCTTTTAAAGTAGTTTTATTAATATTATCGAACAGACACGGGGAGTGTTCCTTTTCTTCCTCATTGGGGCCGTCCAGTTCTGAGTCTTATGTGGCTGAGCTCAGTCACAGGCCAGGATTCCTTCTTTGCTAAACAGATTTTCTGCCGGTCGCAATATCAGTCAGTCGTCCTGCCCAAGATACAAAACTCAGAGTTAGAATTTAATATATGCAAAGGAAGCAATAGGTACCTAGGATCATAAGGGTGCAATTCCAAAGCCTTCAGACTACTGTACAAAGAGGAAGGACCATTACAACAGGCTATATAGTAACACACAGCCAGTCCTTTCACTGCAGGATATACAAGTAGAGTAGGGCCTTGCTACAACATGTACAACACAGCTAATATTTCTTGAGAGTTTTCTATAGCACTCTCACTCTGGAGCATATGGGTGCTAAACACATAGAACGAACAGATTACAAGAAATAGTAGTAATAACAGCAACAGATAACCCGAATCCCACGAGCATCAGGAGGGGAATTAACACAATGAAAAGTGGCAGGTTTCAAGTTAATAGGATACAAAAGAAAGGTAATGTATAGCTCAGATGGGATCAGCATTGAGGACAACTACTTATGAGAAAGATATATTCTGGAAAGATGAATTTGTCTCTGCATAGGGACATAAGCTGGGGCTTAATTAAATTTCAAAGGGTGGTAGATGCACCTTAGAATGAATGATTTGGGGCATTTGATAACCTGAAACAAGGATACTCTAAGAGTCGTATATTCTTGCTGTGCAGATCTATTTTACTGCTGGAGAGTTTGAGCTAATCAATGAAGCAGGATGGAGTGCCAAGATGCAGTGCTTTGTGAGTGAGGCCTTTGTGAGCGTGGCATCTCAACGCTAACTTACTTTTCTTCTTAAATGGGGGCCAATGGAGACTGGGCTGTGCTCATACCTTCTTGAGAATGCTAGGAGTCTGGCTGTAGCATAGGATGTGACCTTTAAGGGATAAGTGAAGACCGAGGGAGACATGCCAGGACTTCATTACCATTAAAGCATTCGTAGCAACCTTTAGTAGGTCAGATTTTAAGATAGGCTTTTTTACAGCCTGAATATTAATGTGTGGTACCATGAAGATAGGCTGTATCAAGAATGAAATCGGCTGTATCAAGAATGAAATGCTGGGATATCAAAGTCTTAAGCGAGGGGCAATGAGAAGTCTGAAGATGACCGCTCTTTGAGTAGATAAGGATCCCAATTGTTTTTGAGTTTCCGGGTGAGTAAAATAAGCTGTCTTTTTTTGGTTCAGTTTAAGAAAGCTGTTGGTTATCCACCCGTGTAGCCTGATGGTAACTGAAAGCAGTGTGATGACAGCTTGTATCAAAATTATCCACAAATAAACTGGCCCAGAAGATTATAAGGCTGTAAGGAAACACAGCTCATGGGAAAATAGAGTTGAATAGGCAATGAAAAACACTAAATGAATAACAAATGCTTTGCAATGCACCCGACATGGTGGACAGAAGGTGAACTCACATCTTGCATGTGGAAGCGTGGGTAAAAGATTTAGGGCCAGTCGCCATCTTGGATTAAGATGAATATGTTTGGGCAGGCGTCTTCATTTTTCATGTTGACAGTCCGTATGGCAGCCACAAAACAAGGAACAATCTATTTTCCCTGGCTCAATAAGGTAGATGAATTCACCTACTAAACATCACTGGGAAGTAGGGGGCCCACTGGGACCCACTGTCGCAAATGCAACCCCTTGAGCAAGTGACATCCGTTGTCCTAACCACTTCCACCCAAAGTGTGGCCATTGTGGAAAGACCAGAATCAATGCACAACACAAGGGGTATGCCAGGGTGAGGAATGAGCTTGCAGCAAGAAGCCAATTCAAAGTATAGCAAATGTACAGTAACACTGCCAGGACCTGACTGCAGAAGGAAATGTTATTTACTGTAATCCCAGTTCGCTTTATGGGTAATCTTCCTGAATTCATATATGGTAGCATACCTCAAAGCATGTGCAAGCTCCTGGAACATATCTTTACAAAATGTTTAAAATTCCATTTCGGAATGATTTAGAACAGAAAACAAGCATACATTTCGGCTGTATTTATAAATAGCTAATTAGTAATGTGTCAATAAAAAAGGGAGCAGCACCCTGCAGAGAGTAACACACCTTTGAAATGTATCCAAGCAACAAGAAGATATCAACTGTGTCTATGTTCTACATATTATTTGTCAAGAGGAAAATAAAGATTACAACTTTGACCCTATAATAATATTTGTCTAATTGGAGATTTGACAAGTAAGTCTGTCTCAACTATTACCAATTTCTTGTTCTGCTTGGATACATTTGAAAGTTGTGTTAATGTTTACGGAGTGCTTCTCCCATCTTTTTGAGTTGTGGTATTTGAAATGTAACTATACAAACAAGAAAAAACGCACCAATCCCTGTAAGTTCACAACTATCCACAACAAGGATGAAAAAGGTAGTCTATTAAAATATCAATAGTGTGCAACACAACCAAAGCTCCTGTTGCAAAAGAAGCTTAATGGGTACAGAAAACCCTGATAATGAAAACTATAATGGCGGTGCACCACCCGGTTAACAGTCGTTTAGATATAATATACAGAAAGTCCAATTCTCCTATGGTAAGGATGAAACAAATCTTTTTTATTTTTGTTTCCTTCCAATTCCAAATAATATTTTCACAAAGATCTTGTTACAGCATTATAATGACAGCCAACACGTTTTGCCCTTTAACATAGGGCTTCTTCAGGGCTATATAATGTCTAGTCGGTCATAATTGGAATATTCTTAGAGACATATTTCTAATATGCCAAAGTTCATTCAAACTATCGGAAAAGTAGTATCCATGGCCATTATTCCAGTGAGTGGCCAATTATGTCAAACGTCTGACGATATCTGGGGCCGGCGTGGTACCGCCGGACTTCTTTTGACATAATTGGCCACTCACTGGAATAATGGCCATGGATACTACTTTTCCGATAGTTTGAATGAACTCTGGCATATTAGAAATATGTCTCTAAGAATATTCCAATTATGACCGACTAGACATTATATAGCCCTGAAGAAGCCCTATGTTAAAGGGCGAAATGCGCTGGCTGTCATTAAAATGCAGTAACAAGATCTTTGTGAAAATATTATTTGGTATTTGAAATGTATTTAACCCAGGGTGCACAGCACCTGGGCTTTGGAACAAGCTGGAGTGCAGTGACATATACCATAACCGTTCCCTACCAGTCAATTAATAATGTATCCTACATTGAACTCCCAAAGCGCTAAAAGCATGGCAGAGGAATTGAACCAGGACACTGAAGTCATTATATATGCAGTGATGACCCTGATACTGCAAGAATTCCAGAAGCTGCGCCTCTTCCAACATGCACTGCAACATCTGTGAGGCAGTTTCTTTTTAAAAAAGCAGACTGAAAAGGGCCCTAGAAAGATTCCCACTGTCAGTGATTCTGGTGCAATTTTGAGAATAACCATGATGAAGAACTAGGATTAGAATTAAGTACATTTTCCTTCTCTATCATGGGCTTCTCGGGGAGGTAAAGGCAAGTGAAGGATTAGAAACATAGAATGCCTAAGCAAAGATGTTTCAAAGGAAGCCTGGTTTGTGATTGCAGTCAATGCAGTAGTGCTTAGCAAACTGGTGAATTGATCTCCAAGTGGTTACCTGAGTAAGGACATTTACCATCAAAGAACCAGTTGTTGCTTTACTCCTAGTTGAATGAGCCTTGTGCTTACTCAAGATTAGCATGTTATTTTTCTGGAAACTTTGTGCAATTTCACCACATCGTCCACAATAGAGCTACATAAAGGAATGAAATTCAGACATTGATGTGAGTGTGCTTTTCAAAATGAGCCTGTGCTCGAGCCCCTTGTAGCGTGATGCCTAGTAGTTAAGGGTGGGAGCGAGACATGAGCAATCTCATCTGGGAGGGGATATCTTCTCATCCAGTCACGTTGATACATCTGTCCTAAACTGGATGATTATTTTTGTGCTGGTGTGCACTAGGCTGTTCGTCTCTTATTACTTCACAGATGACGGGAAAAGCTCCCAGACATCATTCTTTTACAGCAATATAAAAAGAGGAGTTGGTGGAAAATCTGCCTGTGAAATTGAAGCAAGAGCCCATCAACAGTAGGGTGTTCTGCCTCCAGATTGCCTTGTTTTGTAGAAGAGGTGCAGAACTGCCATAATCATAAGCTGTGAATGGAACAATCTCCATAGCCAAAGGCTCTAGTCGCTCTAGAGAACGTGAGACAGGCTAGATAATTTCACTGTGTCTTGTGTGTTGTTCCGGAGTGCATCTTCTACACTGAGGCCAGAGGAGGCTCTCTCAATGATGACATCAAGACAGAGCGCTCTGAAGTAACATGCCTCTATTGATGGAATAAAATCCTAATTCTGACTGCGAGAGTGGTGGAAGGTGTGAGGAATGCAAGGCTAGGTCCTTTAAGGGACAGAAAGAAATGTGGTGCCCATTATCCCATCGGGTGAAAGCGACACAGTAGGAGGGGGAGATCAGCAATGACCAATATCTCCATGCTGAGATCTAAAGAGAACAAACGCTATCTTCCTCTGTGTGTGTGGGCTGTTTCCTAATAACCTTCATATTCTTTAATGACAAAAAGCTGGAAGGCAGGTGTCAGGAATTGTTGCCCTTGGCCATTTCTGCAGGGCCATCTCCAAACGTTTTGCTTTCACCCTCTTGTTTTGGGAAACCCATTTTTGTTGGCTTTTAGGACTTGGTGCACTTAACTACTGCTAACCAGTGCTGACGTGCTTGCTCTTTAAAATATTGTAGAATTGTCTTATACCCAATAGACATTTATTTATAAGCTCCTGGTAAAGGGGCCTACGTGTGCTCAGGGCATGTAAATTAAATGCTACTAGTGGGCCAGAAGCAGTTGTTGTGCCATCAAGTTAAACTGTGCGATAAACACGGCTCAGGTCTGCCATTGCAGCCTCTGTGTGCAGTTTTAAACTGCCAATTTGACCTGACAAAATAAACATTTTGCCAGGCCCATACCATCCTTATTAATACATAGACGTCACTCCTAGAGTCGGCCCTGGACAGCCCAGAGGGCAAGGTGCTGTGTATTTAAAAAGTTGTATGAGTACTTTTAAGTGTTACATGTCCTGGTAGTGAAAAACTCTTACATTTGTTTTTTCACAACTACCTCTCCCTTAAGAAAACATTGGAGTTACCTTGTTACTTTTAATAAGCTGTAATTTACAAATGGTAGCAGGTAAGCAGTTCAGGTTTGGTGTCTTTGGAATTGTAATGAAAACCCCTAACTTGTGATGAAGTCAGATTTTAAATTGCAATTTTGAAAATGCTACTATTTAGAAAGTGGGCCTTTTTCTGTCTTAGCCATTTAGTGCATGCATCCTGTCTGTGTCACATGATTGGGTGTAGTTGACAGTTGAACGTTGTGTATCCTCCTAGACAGCCACACACAATAGAGAGTTTAAATTGAATAGGCTTTGTCCTAACCCCACACAAAGAGCTGCATACCCCCTGTAGTTAGTCTGGAGCCAGGGCCAGGAAGGCAGGGAACCTGTGCACTTCAAAGCCCTTCCTCTAGAAAACACTTCAGAGGCACGTCTGGGTATAAATATTGGACCTCGGACACTAACCCTTCAGTACACTTCTGGACCTGTGGATTCTCTGCTAGGAAGGACTGCAGCGCTGCTGAAAGGGTTGCTGCTCTGCTGGACTGGAGCCCTGAAAGAACTGCTGCCCTGCTGTGCTGACCTGTTGCCTGCTGTCCTCTTGCCTGGTTGAGAAGGACTGGGCCTGCACCTCTTGAACCCAGAACTCGAGAGAGACTCCAAGGGCTAGTTGTCTGCTCTTCTGATCTGAAGCCTTAGGGGCACTACAGGCTTCCAACAATCTTGAACATGCACTTGGACTCTGCTATCTGTGAGTGTAACCTGTCAAGTGGTGCCACCCCAGTTTTGAAACCTTGAAAGTGGGTTTAAGGTGCTCTGACAGATTCTGTGGACCCAGTGAAACCAATGCATCTCCTCTGCTGTGTGGCACAACTTTGAGCAGAACCGATGCATCTCTGCTGCTGTGTGGATTGGACCCATCACAAAGTTCTGCATCGCCTCCACAGCCCGCAACTTCCTCGGAACTGCCACTGAGTGACGCCTCCTCGGCGCAGACCCTCGCATCCCTCATTGACAGCAGCCTCAACGAGACTCCACATTGCAGCCTTGCCGCTCCTCAGAACCGACACATCACTTTGGCTGCAAGATGCATTTTCAACACAGACCCTTGCACAACTCCTTTAAGGTACTGTGTTTAGCGGGCCTATAATTGGGTCCCTGGAGCTGTCCCACACTCTAAAGTGGTAGTTGTGAACTTGTGAGTGATATCCCCAGTTGATGGTTTGTGATTTTTGGTGCTATTTTCTCCAAAATAGTTAGATCTGCATATTTCCAGTTCTACCGATTGGACTTCTGTTGTTTTGGTCATGTGTTATTTACTAAACAATTCTCTATTCTTCTAACTTGGTGTGGGACGCATTTTGTGTGGTGTTTTTCACTTTATAATTATTTCAAGTGTTCCACAAATACTTTACACATTAAGTTAAGCCTGGCTGCTCTGTGCCAAGCTACCGAAGGGTTGAGCACAGGTTAAGTTAAAGTTGGCATGTGCCTAACCCTGACAGGGATTATGGTTTCTGCTTGACCAACGCACACTCTCCCAATTAACCAACAACCCAGTTTCTTACTGGAATCAACAGGGGACGAGGAGTTCAATACTTTTTGTCATAAGACAATGGAGGCTTTTCTCCTTTAAAGCTGTGGTGGATTGGCATTGGAGAGAGGGGTGCTGTGACTGACAAGACATTAAGGGCCTCTTTACGACCCTGGCCACCACCGGTAAGCTGGCGGTGTACCGCCAGCGTATTATGACCGTGGCGCATTAGCACGGCCATACCGCCGGCCCTTCTAACATACCGCCAGGCTTCCGCCTGACAGTCATAATTCCCAGGGCAGCAGTGGGATTATGAGTCCCCAACCGCCAGCCTGTCCACGGTGGTAAACACCGCCATGGAAAGGCTGGCGTAAGGGGGACTTGGGGTGCCCCTGCACAGCCCATGCACTTGGCATGGGCAGTGCAGGAGCCCCTAGGCAGAGCCCTATCGCGCATTTCACTGCCCGAATTTCCGCTGCACCCGCTGCACATCAACTTTGCCGCTGGCTCTATTATGAGCCGGCTGCAATGTTGATGTGGCTTTTCCACTGGGCCAGCGCACGGAAAAGCTGTTTCCGTCTGCTGGCCCAGCAGAAAAGTCATAATAGGGAGCCAGATATACCGCCAGCACTGGCGGTATAGTGGCGCCCACAGCTTCAGCGCAGTTTTGAAAAGACCACCAAAGTTGTAATGATGACCTAAATGTTAAGGGGTGGGACTGGTAACTTACCGTGTTGCACTCCACATTTGCTTTAGTTTGTTCACCATCTCATCCCTCCACTCTGTTATTTCCTCTTGTTAGATTACCTCAGTTTTCCTGACCATTGCCAGATTTCCTGACTTCGCTCTTGAACTTTGATTTGGCTTTGTCGCTGTTTCCCTTTCCCTGGAAGTACTAATTGGGCTTGCTCAGTAGCTGTCTTACTAGCTTCCTCAGTTGAGCTTAAGTACATTGTGGCTTGCCATCTTGAACTCAGTAAGTGACTGTGGGGTCAATCATCTTAGCAGTTTTCTTATGTTAGCTACAGTTACTAAAATCGTATATGCACTTTCCTTGCATATAGAGACTGTTGGAAATGGCACTCTACAGGGTCACCCCTAAACCTTTTTGACTTCCAACTCCGACCTTTTTCTGGATTTTTGCACTTATTGTGCCACCCACTTAAGTAGCACCTAAAACTTGTCCCAGCCTGCCATTGCAGCCTGAAGGCAGTGTTCCACTGCCATGTGAACTTGGCATTAAAAACCCATTTCCAAGCCTTAATCTCCTCTATTATTGCATATACCTCACCCCTAAGATAGGTGCTACATAGCCCATAGGGCAGGTGCTGTGTAATTAAAAGGCAGGGCATGTACTTTTTAGTTTGACATGCCGTAACAGTGAAAAACTCAACAAATTCATCTTTCACTGCTGTAAGGCCTACCCCTCCCATGGGATAACATTGGGGATTCCTTATTATATTTAATAAACTATAATTCCTAAACCAGAGGTGGTAGATATGCCATGTCTGGTGTGATGATAAACCCTCTTAATAACGGTAAAGTCAGAATTATCATTACACGTTTGAAAAAGCCACTTTAAGAAAGTTGTCATTTTACTGCCCTTAACCCTCTGTGCCTGCATCCTGTCTTAAGTAACATGCCTGGGTGTAACAGACGGTCAGGACTTTGTGAATTCACCCCAGTCAGTCACACAGTAGTGGGTTTAGCAGACCTTGAATAGGCCATTAACTTACTTGATGGGAGCGGACCCCACTTGCACCTGAATGGGCTGGACTCTGAGACCAACAATTGGCTCAACAACCCTGTATTGTCAGTGATGCCATCTTGGAGCCACGACAGGGTGTAGGAGGCTGGCCTGGTTTGTAGTGGGTACGTAAGGTACACCATATACCAGGTCCAGTTATCCCTTATTAGTGAAATGTATGCAGTGTTCTAGAAGCTTAGGCTGTCTAGAGGTAGCTGTAGCAGAGCAGCTTAGGCTGAACTAGGACACATGCAAAGCTCCTGCAATACCACTATAGGTACACAGTACCTATACACAATAAAAGACAATACTCAGTGTGACCAAAAATAAAGGTACTTTATTTTAGTGACACAAGGCCAAAAATATCTTACAGGCAATACTCCTTCTGGGGGTAAGTATTATACAGAATATATACTCTAGTAACCAGAATCAGGTAAGTAAACAGTCATAGAATAATACAAACAGTAGAAAATACAATAGATTGCAATGGGCCTAGGGGCAACACAAAATATATACTAAAATAGTGGTATGTGAATGTTGAATTCCCTACTAGGCAAGTGTAGTGTGTAGCGTGGTGCTGGGAGTGTAAGAAAACACCAAAAGGTAAGTAAAGTACCTCACCCCAGAGCCCAGGAAAACAGGAGTTAAGTACAGCAAGTTTTCTCAGAACACACTACAAGTCGTGATAAAGGATTTTTCAAGAACTAAGCCAGACTGCAAGCAACAAACGATGAATTCCTGGACCTGAAGACCTGTGGAGAGAGGAGACCAAGTCCAGAAGTCGAAGAAGAGTCCAGGAAGGACAGGAGCCCCTGCCAACCTAGAATAAAGTGCAAAAGTGGATTCTCCGGTCAGAAGAAAAGTACAGAAGAGCACCAAAGAAGATGGCTGCTGGTTCCTGCTTGGTGCAGGAGATGTCCCATGTTGGGTAGTTGGATGCAGGCTGTTTGCGTTGCTGGATTCCGCCAACAAGCCTTGGTTCAAGCAGGTACGCAGTTTGCATCAATAGGGAGCTGCCTGGACCCAGGAGGGACCTGGGGGTCTCAACTAGGACTGAGGAGACAGAGGGGGCACTCAGCACTTCAGAGAGCCCTCAGAAGACCAGGCAGCACCCACTGGAGTCCCAGAACACAGTGCCAAAGAAGATTCAAAGTGCGGTTGTCGCAGCACTACACTGGAAGGTCCCACGCCACCGGAGAACAACTCAGGGAACTGTGCGTCACAGGATGGAGTGCTGGGGACTTGGGCTACGCGGTGCACGAAGAACTTTTTGGAAGAAGTGCACAGAAGCCCAAAGAGCTCAGAAGATGTGGTGCACCGAGGTACTGTTGCAGCCCGGGGTGGCGAGCTCTTACTTCCACCAAATTTGGACTGCTGGACCTTTGGACAGTCTGGGTCACTTCGGTCCATCACCTGTGTTCTAGGGAGCACGCTCGTTGTCAGGAGAGGAGTCCCAGAGTCCCCGTTGTCGTCGCAGAAGGGTGCCTGCAGAAGCAGGGAAGTGACTCTGTAACACCACGGGAGATTCCTTCGGTTCTTGGGGTGCAGGGTGAAGACAGGCAGTTCTCAGAGCATGCACACCGTGGAAACTGTTGCAAATGCTGGCTGGAGCTGAAGTTGCAGGTAACAGGAGTCGTCCTGGATACTTTGTTGCAGTTACAGCTGTTCCTTTAGCAGTCCGCGGTTGATCTGACGGTCAGAAGCTGAAGCAAAGGAGTCCTGGAAGAATCTTGCAAACTGAATCTGAGGAAACACTCAGAGGAGAGACCCTAAATAGCCCTGAGAGGGGGATTGGCTACCTACCCAGGTATGCACCTATCAGGAGGGATCTCGGACGTCACCTGCTGGCACTGGCTACTCAAAGGTCTCCAGAGGGTCCCCACACCTTGGAATCCAAAATGGCTAACGCCAGGGACACTTTGGAGGAGCTCTGGGCGCCACCCCTGGGGTGGTGATGGACAGGGGAGTGGTCACTCCCCTTTCTTTTTTCCAGTTTCGCGCCAGAGCAGGGACTTGGGGTCCCTGAACCGGTATAGACTGGATTATGCAAGGAAGGCACCGTTTGTGCCCTTCAAAGCATTTCCGGAGGGCTCTGGGAGGCTACCCCTCCCATGCCTGTCTCACTTATTTCCAATAGGAGAGGGTGTAACACCCCTCTCCTAAAGGAAACACATTGTTGGGCCTTCCTGGGAGTGAGCTGCTCAATCTTCAGGAGGGCAGAAACCTGTCTGAGGTGGCAGCAGTTGGGGCTGCAGTGGAAACCTCAGAGAGCTGGTTTGGCATTACTGAGGGTGCATGGTGGAGCCTCCAGGGTGTATAGGATTGCCCCCCCCCCCCCAATACCAGATTTGGACTGGGGGGACAATTACATGATCTTAGACACCTCACATGACCATATTTGGAGTTACTATTGTGCAGCAACATATATGTATTGACATATATGTAGTGCATGCTTATAATGGTGTCCCGGCACTCACGAGGTCCGGGGAATTGGCCCTGGACAACGTGGGGGCACCTTTGCTAGTGCATGGTGCCCTCATACAAAATAACTCTGCATCTAGCCTTCGGTAAATGAAGATTAGACATATAGGTGACTTATAAGTTACTTAGTGCAGTGTAAAATGGCTGTGAAACAGTGTGTGCACTATTTCACTCAGGCTGCAGTGGCATTCCTGATGATAGGTTTGTATCAGCTCCTTATAGGTGTCAAAAGAAATGCTGCAGCCCATAAGGATCTCCTGGAACCCCAATGCCCCAGGTACCTTGGTAGTATACACTAGGGACTTATAAGGGGGTCCAGTGTGCCAATCAGCATTGAAATATGGAGTCACTAATTTGGTAAGTAGAGAGAGCATAGGTACTGGAGTTCTGGTTAGCAGAATTTCAGTGACACAGTCAAGCATACTGACAACACTTATAGGCCACAAATTATGAGCACTGGGGTCCTGGCTAGCAGGATCCCAGCGAGACAGGCAAAACACACTGACAAACAGGTACAAATTGTAGGTAAAATGCCAAGAAAGATGGTACTTTCCTGCAAAGGGGAGGCAGGAAACTCCTGGAACTTTAAAGAACCCTTATGGCAACTTCTCCCAACTTCTAGAAGCAGGACACCAGGGTATATAAATAGGGCTCTTAGTCTCACACTTCAATTCACTACTGGACCTGCAGAAGGGCTTTCAGAGGGCTGCCTGCTGCTGTGATGTGCTGTGCATTCTACCAGACTGCTGCCTCTGGTAGGACTGCTTTGCTGCCTGGACCCTGCCTTGAGCCTTCAGAGGCCAGCCCTGCTGTGGTGCCATGCATCTTCATCTTCACTCAGGACTTCTGAAATAACTCCAAAGGCTAATTTAGCAGGCCTCCTGTTCAGAGCCACAGGGACATAACTGGCTCCTATCATCTTGAACCCATACCTGGACCTAGCCTGAGTGAGTCCTAACCACCAAGTGGTCTCCATCCACTCCTGGACTCTTGGTTGTGTTGCCGCTTTCTAGATGGCCGCTTTCTATAACTGATGACTTGATATTTTGAACCTTAAACTTTAAAAATTCATAACTCTGGTAATACAAATTGGATTTTGATGGTGTTGGTGTCAAATAATTATACGTTTTCGATTTATCTAAATTGGTTTGGGATTTTTATTGTGCTGTTTTTTCACTGTATTGCTGTTTGTGTACTGTATGAATATGTAACACATTGCGTATAATTTAGCATGACTGCATTTTATGCCTACTTACCCAGGGTTAAGCACAGATTAAATTAGTAACTTTTTGTGGCTCATCCTGCAAGGAATTGTGGTTGTTGCTTAACCATGGCTCACACCCCAGTCGATCAACAACCCAATTTCTCACAGAAACAGTCCTTTAACAGAGTATATTGGTTGATAACATTGCTATGATACTCAACATGAGATGACAGAGAGTAGTGCCATTGGAGACCTTGGAATTTCGTTTCTCTCTCTGTGCATCCCACTCCCCTTTCTCTGTGGTTTTTAGTTAAATCTGGAACTTCACTTTTGGTTTGGGGAGTCCTACATTCAGGCATTCTGGGGAGTGGAGCAGATGGTCAGCAGAACCTGTCGGAAATCCCAACAGCAGGCCCAGAACACATGGAAGTCCTCCCTGAACATTTCTCAGTGCAGGATAGACCCTTGTTAAAAACAGCCAAGCATGCTGTGAGAATCTTTAGGAGGAGGTTAAACACCTCAACAAGGAAGGTGGAAAAGGGGCTTTTACCTCATGCATGCGCTGGCAAAGCCAATAGGTCTGGTTTTAATGTGCTAATGCATGCCAGTATTTCCATGGGTTACCATATGAAAGCGAGGCCTACTGTGTTTGGCAATGTGTATAAATGAAGGGAAAGTGCAGTGAGAAGGGAGAAGTTAATGATGTTGGAAATGCAATACGTGCTGTGGCAAACAGGATTTTGATGAACAACTAAAGAGAAATTAGGTTTGTGTGGTGGATTAGAGTGAGTTTACAATGCCGACGATATCAAAGGTCAAAACCTTGAGTATGGTTTTCATTGTGTGAGCCTTTGGATGCATTTACTAGGCATAACTGGAATGCCGGTCTTTTACTTCTACTACTGCAGTGAAAGAAAACATGTGTTTCTCTTTCTCTTGCTAAAAATAGACCTGACAACATTTTTCTTGTTTATGAAACTGCCTAAGCACTGTAAAACAAGCCTAAATGGTTGTCAATGTTTAATGAGGTCTAAAGCTGAGAAGAGAATATGATTTAATGAATACACTGTTTTAGAAAGTTTGTGGAATACGTTTAAAAAGGGATTATAAGTGTTCTTGATCTATTTGTTTGATTCCTTCTGCATCTTCCCTTTCTGAATATGTACTTCGTTTATTATAAAAGGCATATGCTCCTGTTGCCAGGAATCTTTTATTTCTACTAGGACAAAGTCCCAGAAACAAAGTCAGAAAAATCCTTGTGGAAAAGCGTTTTTACAGCTAGAACATTTGGAATGTTCCAGCTACTGTTGGCATAGCTCACCTACATTGTATGCAGTAACTACTACATGTATTTGTGTGTTAAAGCGTGGGTCGGACAATTAGCTTTGGGTCCGGGAGTGTTGGAAAGAAAATTACACATACAGGTGTCAGAATTATAAGGCCATAAGGCTAGGCCTTTAGTAGGAAACTGGGTTGAATTATGAATTCCCTTTTGAACCATCTCATTTATATCTAATTCTGATATATTTCTCTGCAAATGAAAATTGTTGAACAAGTTTAAAACAAATCTCAGAGAACACTAGTTTTATATGAAAGTAGTATTGACAGAGTTAGGGACTTGTTTTTCCAGTTGGGGCCTTATCCACAGGGCTGGCTGTGCTCAGCAACTCTGTAGGGTACAGTGGAGACCACAGAACCCCCGCCTCTCCCCAGACTCCACCCAGCCCCCCACCCCACCCTTCATCTCCCTCAGTACTCACTGTGGATAGTGTATGCCTGACTAGCCTCTCCCCACCAACCCCTCTTTCACGTCCTACCAGGCGCTCTCGCAATGGACATATCACATCCCATGTCTGTAAACCACAAAATATATACAAAAAGTATCTGTAAGTCAGCTCATTAACCTCCAAGGAGAGGAGCGCAATGAACGCCCTCAATGTGTCCCGGAACTCAACAGTGAAATTTGTCAATGTCATTGTCCGTTGTGTGAGAAAGTGCCTCCCTTGAAATGGTTAGTCCCCAATTTTTGCCTGGTGTTTGATGTGGAATCAAAGTTGTTAGTGCCCAGGGCCCCTGTTAAACAGGTTCCTTGGGCCAGATTTCTTTCCCAAAACTGTTGTGATGCATTGGCACAATTGGCCAACACCTTTAGCAGCTGCCCCTATAAGTCCATAGTAAAAGATACTTAGGTACCCAGGGCATGGGGTACTAAGGGTAGGTTCCTCAGGGCAGTAGCACAGATTGTGCCACCCTCAGAGACTATGCATCCAAGTGCACCCAGCACTGGCATTGCAGGCTTAGTGTCCTGGTGCAATCTTAAAATGCAAAACTGGCAAGGCACATAGCATGTGTGTCCTGTCCACAACACACTGCATGCAATATAGGTAAGATACCCATCTGGCAGGCCTTTCAGTCCTAAGGCAGGGTGCACTATACTGCATGTGTGGGCATAGATGAATGAACAATATGCCCCTACTGTGTCCTTACCAAGCCTGGGACATAGAAAGTTAACAGAGCAGCCATTTTAAGTGCATGTGCTGGACACTGGTCAGTATGAGTTTCACAGCTACATGAGCGCCACTCTGAACCATGTGTTGTTTGGTATCAAACAACTCAGGACAATAAATCCAGACTGGTACCAGTATTGGATTTATTACAAAATGTACCCTGGGGCCACCTTACAGGTGACTTCTGCAAAAGCGAACTAAGACTGGAGCAACATTGGGGCAGCCCTTTTGGTGCAGGGATTTTGTTCTAGATTCTGGTTGCATAGTTGGAAAAGGCCTGTTATCTTGGTTTTTTTCCTTCATTTTTTACATTTCTTGGTCTGCAGTCTGATGGCGTCCTGGCTCTAGCTGTGGCAACAATCATCACAGATGGTGAGCTTGCCTGCAAGATAAGCAAGTGGTGTTGGTCGTGATGGCTTTGTAAATTATGAGGCTGGCTTGGAAGATGGTGCAGGCCAGCATGTGAAGCCAGTGGATTTCCCTCTAGATGGGGGTGATGTGAGCATTTTTCTTTCGGCCCTGGATGAGACGTGCTGTGGCATGTTGGATAGTCCTAAGGTGTGCCAGTGTTGAGTCCAGGAGTCCATGGAGCAGGGCATTACCATCATCTAGATGCTAGAGTACAAGGGCTTGAACAGCATTTCTGAGGTTGCTTTCTGAAAGAAATGCTCTGACTTTCTTTATAAGAGAGAACTGGATCCATGCCATCCTCTATTTGGCAGTGTATTCTTTGAGGGTGAGGCTGTTGCTCAGGGTGAATTCAAATGATTTGGCACTTGGTGAGAGTTTGCGTTCAAAGCTGTCAAGATTCATGTCATTAAGCTAGGTTTGCACTGTAACATGTTTGCTATTCTTTGCAAATAACAAGAATTCTGTCTTGGTTGTGTTGCAGGCGCTGGAGAGCTAGGTCTAGGTGATGTACACGCATTGTTTGAGGCACTGGATGTCAGAAACAGGTAAGACATTCAGATAGTGTTGTGTATCACTGGCATACTGGTGAATCTTCATATTGTTATCAGTGAGTTAGCGCACCAAGCAGCTCCACTTAAAGGTTGAAGATGATAAGATACAGTATGGCACCCTGGGGTACTCCACAGGCGATAGGGATCTTTTGTGACCTGGGGGTGCTCATGTGAACAAACTTGTGTTAGTTGGGAAGTCAGTTTTTGAAATCAATTTTTACCAAGTGATTTTTCCTGGGCTATGAGGTGTCTAGTAAGGGAAGAGACAAGCTCCTGAATTTCTACAACACTTAAAAGACTTTTGAACTTTGGTCACACCCACTTACCACACTGTTCTAAAAGGGCAACATTATTGTATCAGTTGATTATTTTTGCTTTCACGTGTAAAGACTGAAGTCATAATCACAACTGATATTAAGAACACTGCCTTCAACAAAACACAGTTGTGTCTGCATACCTGCAGACTCCCATCAACAAATGCAATCTGGTAATCATGGTGGTCTGGAGTCAGTCAATATTTTCACATATAATGTGCAATGAGGGTCGGGTCACACCAACAGTTAACAAATATTTATAGACAACTTTTTTAAATTCCATTGAGGCCACCCATCACCATGCTATATTATGTTTGATGTAATGCCACTGCTCCCACAAATTAATCTGAGGATATCAACTTAATTTGTAGCCTCTAATTCCAAATTCTATCAGATTTATAGGATGTTTTAACATTTTTTATTTTTGTTTGCTTCTTTATATACGAATTATTATTCTGTTAATATTATTTAATTCTAAGCAGTCGTGGACCGCCTAAGTAAGTACTGAGGAGCCCCTGAGGTCCTCGGACGAACAAGTTAAGAACTGCTGGAGTAGTACATTCGGATATGCGTAATAACACCGATAAGTTTATGTAGACTATGATCCTATATGGCATGTGCTATTCATACATTTTGTTTCTTAAATCAGAAAAAACATTCCATTTAACTTAACCTCAAGCTGTCTTTGAATTTCCACGTTAATATAGGAAGAAAGTGTATGCCATGTGTTAAATAAAAAAGGCTGAACTTGTCTATGGAGTGGAGTGGAGATAACTCTTCTTGTGTAGAGAAAATATTGAGAACATTGCATTTCTTTTACTTCCTGCATGTTGCTGAATATTAAGTCCATGTATCTAAAATAGGAATGGCTATGTTGAGGAAAGCTTTATTGGCAGCAGGACATTTTAAGAGTAGTGAATTGGTCAAATGCCGGCGTTTGCAAAAAATTTATTTGAAGCCTGTTGCTTATGCTCCAACCACTGCTCTAAGTAAGCTTTGAACATACATGATTATAGCCTCCTCAAGCCTTGCAATAAAATGTAGATTCTCCAAACGGGGTGTCAGGAGATTCTGGATTGTATTAAAGACTGAGGATAACATCATCCCTCCCAACTCCCCCAGGTTTTCTTAGAATTGGGTGGCTGTGGTTTGTTGAATAGTTACATGAAGTTTTGAATATCATGTTGATGGAGATTTTGGCTAAAAAATATTTGTTGTAGCTGAACAGATGGACAGATTTACAGCAAGATTTTGGACTACCCCAAGAAAAAAAACAGAGAAGTGTAAGCATTTGTATTTGTACAAATGTCATGGTGCAGCCCCAAAAAAGGAAGGCATGGCATGCTGAAGGCTTATATAGGCTGGTTAAGTGTTCTAGATCTAGATATGATGATGGCATGGGAAGCATTTAATTGCTGCAGAAAGTGACAAACCAAAGGCTGCATGCATAATGTTAGTTTCTGTGTCTTTAATAAAATCCAGATTCTCCTGACACCCTCTTCGGAGAATTCACAGACATGATTCCATGGAGAAGTGATGTTACCTATATTGATCTTCATGCATGAAGTCAACTGTTTACTGCTTGCCTTGTTGGTCCTTAAACTGATCTGTGTTTTATATACTGAACTTGGTTTATAAGTTTATAATGCGAATTGACTGTCACTGTGAACTAGTCATACTAAAACTGTGCCTCCTAGAATCTCTCTCAGAACTGCCACTAAAGTTTGCTTATATGCCTGACAAATATTTCTCATCATAGCATTGCCTGTGCAGAATAAAACTTTAGATATTAGTTACTGTAGAGATTTCAATGTTAAATGTACCTGCATGTGTGTCTGTTCTCCCCTGACGGTGCTATTACAGTTCTACCAACAGTACTGCAGGAGCTACTGTTGTACCACGAACCCTGTCATTTTTTTTACACTTCCCCTTTCACCCGGTAGAGATACATTTTTGTATCACGTTCTTTGATAGTATGCATAAAATCTAAAACTATGGATAGCTAAAGTCAAGTTACCATCATCTAGCTGCAAACAATTTCACTGTTTGTGTGGTAATTATTACTGGTTGAACAATTCTATGTTTTGGCTTCACCCAAGCCATTTTCTGCATCTCAGTAATATACCCTACTCGCAGAATAAATGCGTTAGTTTGTCAAGAGAACAGATCCCTCTTTTGTTTTACATAAAAGGTGGGGATGCCAGTTTTTAGTAACAACCTAACATACAAGAGGGGAGTGTGTTTTAATCGTTTCACAGCTTCCATATTTCTGCACTTCTGCACTGGAGTTTAAAAAAAAACTGGCATTAGCTTGTTTAGGCACATGTATCTCTTTGATCTCTTTGAACATTTTGTTTCCAAAACCTACCAAGTATGTCGTCTCCCTCATACATGAACATATCCCTGTCAAGTCTGCAGTGCATTTTGTAAATTTTTAAAGAAACTACAAACAAAATGCAGGTTTAGGCTACTGGCTTTTGGGTTGCAGATATCTCCTCTGGGCTGTTTAGAAACATACCACAACCATATATTTTTAACATCCACAAATCCTAATGTTTCTTTTGCTGGATGCCAGATCTCCCGCACTATGACTGACTGTGTATTTTGCTTAATATCACATTTGTCAGATTTGTAGCATTTTTCTTTCTGAAATGTGGCACTTCCTTCCAGTTTCCCTTAAGCAGGAACATAGCCTTGTTGAGACGTAGCCCCCCCCCCCCCCCCACACCACCAACTTTGTCCTCTGGGTCTACTGAGCGTGGCATTTGCATGTTTTCTATGGGATCAGAGTCCCCAAAGAGGATAAACTGAAGTACAGTGCATTTTAGACATATGCAAAGCAACTGCAAGAGAAATACCAGTTTAGACTACCAGTCGCTTGGGCACATGTATCATCCCTAAGCTGTATCGAAAGATAATACTAATATATAGTGTTAATATCGACACTCCCTAATGATTCCAGAGGTCCCTCATTCTGAATAGCTGACCGGGACCACATAGTGAACAAGACATTTGTCAGCTTTTTTGCATTTTGTTAGCGCAAACATTGGTACTTTTCTTTAGTTTTCCTCACACATAAACATATACATCTGCAAAAGCTGGTCTTCAATGTGGAGTTATCAGACCTGAGTGGGTTTTTCAGAAGGGACGACCACACTAGACACCACAAAATGTTTTGATGGGGGCAGATTCCAAGGGGATGTGTACAGAATCTGGGCCAGGGTCGACCAACACCCAACGGAACCTACCAACTCTAGACATTTCTGAAAACTAAACACCCAGAGAAATTGTGGGTGTTGTGGCTTGTGTGAATCCCACAAACTTGTATTACTCACAATCCCATACAAATGTCAAAGTATGGGTAAAATAAAATGGTCATTTCCTCACTTTTTCTGGGACAGAAAACTCAAAGCTTTAGACAGATGGCAAAATTCCTGCCATCGGATGCTCCCACACTTCTAGCAATAGAAACAGTAGACCACGTGTGACACTTAGCTTATTGCAAGAGAAAGGAATAGGCTAAAACTATAACTATGTAAAGATCACACTGACCCAATAGCGGCTTCACACTGTCACTGATTTAGCCTGTCTCTGTCAGTTATGCTAGTCCCATTTACACTTATACGATTTGCATTAGCAGTTTTGCTGTTCCGGCAAATTCTGTAACTTGTATCCCAGAAATGTGAGGAAATGCCATTGTTTTTACATCAACGGTTGACCTTCGCACAGCATTCTGGATAAGAACATGTTTTGGTATCCCCACAAGTCACCCCACTCACGACTTCTCCAGGTTTCTACGTTTCAGGAATGTATGGATTAGGTTTCCCTAGGTGCCATTTGGATCCCTCGGCCTTACCCCTGCTGCCCACATTCCAAAAATCAACATAATCATAAAATTCTTGTGCTTTCCACTGTTGTGTTTTGGGGCTTTTCTTGTCCCAGGCAATACACTTGTGGGATACCATTTACATTTTTTTAATTTTTTTATGTTGAAACAAAACAACGTGCGTGGCTATTACATTTGAGCATTAATGACAATGAATACTTATATCTGGTGGCGTGCGAACACAGCTTATCGACATATCGACATTTTACAATTGCATTTATGACAGCCAGCTTCAATGAACTTTGTCATTTGGATATATGATGTGCAACCCCTTGACTTTGGCCAGAGGAACCGAAACTCTGGCCCTATTGAGCAGCCTGGGCAACAGTCAGTACTCCTAGGCCACAGTGCGTCCTCCACCAGCCCCATTTTTGTCAAACTTATGGGGGCGGCGCCTGCTGCGGCATGCCACTGTTTCAGCAGACACATACATATCCATTCCTGCTCGTCACTCGTTTGGCCCCTCTGTCGCTCCCCAGTGTCTGGCCAGATCATCCCTCTCTGCTACTACAAGTCCCAGTGCACAGAACAGGAGCTTAAACCGTGGGATGTCTACCTTGTTCGGGATTCCTAATAGGACAATTTTGACTTTAGCGGGATCTGTACTTCTAGCATTATAGAGGGTTCCTGTGTTGTTTTCCTCCAGTATGTCTGAATATCTCGACATTCCCATAGTGTGTGTATGAAGGAACCTTCTTCAGTCCTACATTTCAAGCGAAACATGGAGGGGGCTAACCCTATGCGATGTAATTTTTGTCTGTCGTAATAGGCTCTATAGAGGATCTTGAATTGGATAAAGTGTAGGCGGGAACTGATAGCTATCTCTTGGGGATGCATAAGTGCCGCCTCCAAGTCTAGATCTTCTAATTCTCCCAGGTCCTGCTCCCACTTAGCTCTCAGAGCAATCAGGGTATCCGACATATTGTTGTTTATCGTTTTGTATGTGCAAGAGATCACTCACCTGCCCATCTCCCCTGTCACAAGTTGCCGCTCTGGGGGGTCAGTCTGGTAACCTTTCATGCCCAGCCAATTATGTTGGTGGCCTTGCGCCATGCTAGAATAGTAACTTATGTGGCCGGAGGGAGTGTGCATAACCCCGGTCCTCGATATAGATCGTGTAGGTGTGTTTTTGGGCCCAGAAAGTCTTGTTCCAAGCAGTAGGTCAGGTGGTCCTGAAGGGCATGTGTAGGAAGCTAGCCTGGTGTGTGGTGAGCACCTATGGTGTTATCACCTTATACCAGGTCCAGGTATCCCCTATTAGTGAGGTGTAGGCAGTGTCTAGGAAGCCAGGGCTCTCTGGAGGTAGCTGTGGATGAGCAGTCAAGACTTATCTAGGAGACATGCAAAGCTTATGCAACATCACTACAGTCACACAACACTTACACACATGAAAGAACCACACAATGATACAAAAATAAAGGTACTTTATTATAGTAGCACAAATACTAGAATACTGAATAGGCAATCATCCAACTGGAGGTAAGCAAACATGCTATTATATACACATTAGCAATCAGTGAATAGCATAGCAAGCAACAGGCATTTATAAAAGCAATAGCAAATAGTAGGGGCCTAGAGGAGGCCCAAACCATATACTAAAAATGTGGAATGTGAAAAGCAGTCCCCCACCCAAGGATATGGAATCAGGAGGAGGGAGCTGGAGGAACTAGGGACCTAAAAAGATAGGTACCGGGGTGCCCCCCCCACCCAGCGACTAGGAAAGGAGAGGTAAGTACCTTGTTTTCTCCAAACCCAACAGAAGGAATTTGGAAAAGGATTGTGCGAGACCCAACCAAGATTGGAAGAACCCAAAGATGGATCCCGCCAGAAGAGGACCTGCAAAGGAAGGGGACCAAGTCCAGTTCGAGTTGGAGTGTCTGGTTGCGGCGGGCACCACTACCCACCCTTCCATGCTGCAGGACCAGGTCGACGGTAGATGAGGGTCAGCAGTGTAGCACAGGAGCCGAAGAGAAGTCCCAGGAGTGATGCAAGTGATGTCCCATGTCGGCAGTTGAGATGCAGTCGGTCAGTGGTGCTGGAAAACCACTAACAAGCCTTGGTAAATGCAAGAGTTGGAGGAGAAGGTTTTGCAAGGCGGAAGAGGACCAGCAAGGTCCAGGAGACTCGACCCAAGGAAGGCAGTCCGGAGTGACCCTCAGCAGCTGGGAGAGTCACAAGGAGAGGAGGCAGCCCCCACAGGCAACCCACTGGCAGCAGACACAGGAGTCGCAGTGAGGCCCACTCAGCACACCCGAAGAGGAGTTCCACGTCGCTGGAGCAGCAGGCAGGAAACTGTGCTTTGCAGGGAGGTGTGCTGGGGGCTGGGGCAACACAGCCTTAAGATCCCTCAGAAGAGAAATAAAAAAGCCTTGGTAGCAGCAAAAGTCGCGGTGCACAGGGATACTGTCCTGCAAGGAGCGGCAAGGGCTTACCGTCTCCCAAGTTGGACAGCTGGTAGAGAGGACCAAGGGGATCACTCCAGACCATCACCTGCGATGCAGGATCCATGCAGCTCCAAGGGAGAGAAGATCCATGCAGGCGGTGTTCATGGCAGTTAGCACCTGTGCATGCAGGAGAGTGACTCCTTCACTACAAGGGAGATTACTTCTTACTTCTTGTGCAGGCTAAAGACTCAGAGGATGCACAGCTAGGGAAATGTTGCAGTTGCTGGAAGGAGACGAAGAAACAATGTTGCAGAGCAGAATCATTGCTGGAGTTGCAGATTGTCGGCTTCTGGAGGGTCTAGTTGCAGTCCCGGTGGCCAGAAGATGAAGTAAACGATGCAGAGGAGTCCTGCTGGAATCCTGCACATTGAATCTGAGGACCCACCCAAGAGGGAGACCCTAAATAACCCCGGAAGGGGGAATGGTCACCTAGCAGGCCTGCAAACACATTTTGTATTGGCTCCCATGGGTGGCACAATACATTTTGCAGCCCATGTGGAATCTCTGGTGCCCCAATGCCCTGGATATCTAATTACCATATATTAGGGACTTATATGGGGGCACCAGTATGCCAATTGTGGGGTGTGCAAAGTCCTAAGCAAGCAAATTTAGAGGGAGAGAGCACGATCACTGAGGTCCTGGTTAGCAGGACCCCAGTAAAAATAGTCAAAACACACTGACAGCAGGCAAAAAGTGGGGCTAACCGTGCCAGAAAGATGGTACTTTTCTATATAGCTCCCCCATACTCCCAAACGAAGGTCAATAAGGCTAACCTTGCCCAGATGAGTCCTCACTGTCTAAGTGGAAATATCTGGAGAGTCCATCTGCATTGGAGTGGTTACTCCCAGTTCTATGTTCCACTGTTTAATCCATTCCCTGTAGGGATATGGACCACCTCAACAGTTTGGGATTTTCTCCTTTGATCTGTTTTCACCATAAAAGGGGCTTGTGGTCTGTCTGAACAATGAAGTGAATGCCAAAGAGGTATGGCCTCAGCTTCTTCAAGGCCCAGACCACAGCAAAGGTCTCCCTTTCTATGGCTAACCAACCCCTTTCCCTCTGGGTCAACCTTCTGCTTATAAAAGCTACTGGTTGGTCCTGGCCATCTGAGTTAAGTTGAGAGAGGACTGCCCCAACCCCTACCTCAGAAGCATCTGTTTGTACTGTGAACTTCTTGGAGTAGGCAGGGCTTTTCAGAACAGGTGCAGAGCACATGTCCTGTTTCAAATCTTCAAAAGCTTTTTGAAAGCTAGCTGCCAATAAAACATTTTTAGGCATTCTTTTGGATGTGAAGTCATTGAGAGGGGCTACAGTGAAGCTATAGTTCCTAATGAACCTCCTGTAATAGCCAGTGAGGCCTAAGAAGGCTCTCACTTGGGTCTGTGTAGTAGGGGGGAGTGCAATCTAAAATAGTTTAGATCTTCTCCCTGTAGTGATTGAATCTGGCCTTCACCTACAAGGTGGCCCATATAATGAGGCCTGCTTTTTGCAGAGCCTCCAAAACATTCCAAAATTGGACCAGGTGGTGGTCCTCCCAGGTAAAGCTAAAGACAGCTATATCGTCTAGATAAGCTGTACTACAAGCTTCCAATCCTGGGAAGACTGTATTCATCAGCCTCTGAAAAGTGGCAGGTGCTTTATTCAGACCAAAGGGCATCACTGTGAAGTGATAATGCCCTCCAATCGTTGAAAAAGCAGTTTTTGGTTTAGCATCATCTGATAGTTTAATCTGCCAATAGTCTGCAATCAAATCAAATGTACTAAGATACTTGGCAGATACCAGTGTATCTATTAGCTCATCTGCCCTAGGGGTAGGATGAGCATCTGTTTTTGTGACCGTGTTGAGTCCTCTGTAGTCAACAAAGAGCCTCATTTCTCATTTTCCCATTCTGAGAGTGAGATTTTGAGACCAGCACCACTGGGCTAGGCCAGGGGCTATCAGAGTGCTCAGTGACTCCTAGGTCCAGCATATTTTGCTCTTCTGCTTTGACACAGTCTCTAATGTGGTCAGGTTGCCTATAGATTTTGCCTTTATGGGCAAACTGTCCCCTGTATCAATGGTGTGCTCACTCCATGTTGTCTGAACAGGTGTCACAGGAAACAGTTCTGAGAACTGCCCAAGGAGGTTCCTGCAGTCTTCTTTCTGCAATTCAAAGATACAGTCTGCTAGGATTATTCCATCTACTGAGCCATCAGCTACAGTGTTAGAGAAGAGGTCAGAGAGAGGGTCACTCTCTTCCTCCTGTCTTATCAGTGGCCATGAGCAGGGTCATGTCAGCCCTGTCATAGTAGGGCTTCAGGCGGTTCACATGAAGCACCCTTAGGGGTAACCTCACCCTTCTTCTCCACTATATGTGGGGGCTACTTCACTTGCCTTGGAGTGCTCTGGGAGCCACATGCTCCAGGACCCACACTTTGTGCCCTGGCTGCTAAACAGTCAGAACAGCCTTCTGGTCATGCCACTGCTTCTGCAGTTCTTGGCTGGCCTGAAGGTTTTTAGTGGCCTTTTTCATGTACTTAGCCATCCTGGATCTGAGGCCAAGTACATAGTCCACTATGTCATGTTTAGGGGGCTTGAGAGGTTGCTCCCAGCCCTCCCTTACTAGAGCAAGAGGACCCCTAACAAGGTGTCCAAATAGAAGTTCAACAGGGCTGTAGCACACTCCCTTCTGAGGAACCTCCCTGTAAGCAAAAAGGAGCATGGCAATAGGACATCCCATCTCCTTCTGAGCTTTTCAGAGAGTCCCATGATCCTGCCCTTGAGAGTCTTGTTAAACCTCTCTACCAAACCATTGGTTTGGGCTGGTAAGGGGTGGTGAACTTGTAAGTTACACCACATCCCTTCCACATTGCCTTAATGTATGCAGCCATAAGGTTGGGACTTGTGTCTGATACCACTTCTTTAGGAAAGCCCACTCTTGAGAACATTCCCAGGAGAGCTTTTGCCACTGCAGGAACTATAGTGGTCCTTGGAGGAATACCTTCTGGGTATCTGGTGGCATGGTACACACCACCAGTATGAACCTGTTCCCAGAGGCTGTGGGTAGGTCTCTGGGGCCAACAATATCCACCCAAACCCTCTCAAAGGGAACACCAACCACAGGCAGTGAGATTAAGGGGGCCTTTGGGGTGCCATCTGTCTTAACACTGGCTTGGCAGGTGACACAGGAACAACAAAACTCCTTAGTACCTTCAGACATGTGGGGCCAGTGAAAGTGAGGGACAAGCCTGTCCTATGTCTTACTTTGGTCCAAGTGACCTGCCAGGGGAATGCCATGTGCCAGGGTCAACAAAAACTACCTATATTGCAGAGGTACTACCAATCTCCTGATGGCACCAGGTTTGGGTTCCCTTGGCTCTGAATATAAGAGGTTGTCTTCCCAGTACACCTTGTGGGTGCCAATGAAATCCCCAGCTTCTTGGAGGACAGCTTGGTGCCTCAACCCTTTCAGTGTGGGACAGGTTTTCTGTGCCATACTGAATTCCTCCCTGGCAGGCCCCCCTGCACCTAAGAATTCAGCCGTATCAGCTCCTCGGGTGTATGTTCTGCCAAGGGAGTAGATTCCTCCTTCTCAAAGGGAGACTCTTTACTGGAGGGTGGGATAGGGGGCATCTTTTTGCCCTTTCTACCCTTGGGTTTTGGAAGTTCTTGGACCATTGTTTCAAGCTCTAAGTTTCCTTTTTCTTTTTGCTTCTTGGCCTGTGCCCTGGTCAAAGAAAAAATATGCTCTGGGATATATCAAGCATTGCTGCATGGGCCTCCAATTCTACTTCCGATCAAGCTGAAGTCTCCAAGTCGTTACCTAGTAGACACTCTACAGGTAGGTTTGAGGACACAACAATTTATTTAGGACCAGTAAGCACCCCCAAGCTGAAATCAACAACTGCCATGTGGTGGCACACAGTGTTGTGAGCGTCAGTCACTTGGTACTGATGACCAGGAAGGTGTTGCTCAGGGGACTCCAGTTTTTCAGTCACCATAGTGACCCTGGCACCTGTGTCCCTGTAGGCCTCTGCCTAAACACCATGTATCAAGGGCTGCTGCCTGTACTTATCCATATCAAGGGGACAGGCAGCAAGGGTGGCAAGATCACAATGCCCCCATCAGAGACTTCAACAGCCTCATTTGTCTCTGACTAAACCAGCCCCCACTACACTTCCTAAAATGAGCACAGCTACACCCTTGGATTGGTTATTGTTACTAGACCCACCACTACTCCTGTTACTAGGGGCACTAGTGGTAGAGGTGGAAGTTGTAGTGATTGGTGGCTTGGTGCCTTTCTTAGGGCAGGAGCAGTCTCCTGGCCTATGACCTTTTATTTTACACATATAATACCAAGGATTTTCGTTGTGGGAGTTAGAAGAAGAGGTTTTAGACCCACTCCTAGAGGAATTTTGTAGGCCTGATGAAGACTCCTTGTTTTTATCTTTGTCCCACCCTTTTCCTAAGACTTACCTGCTTCATTTTTCTTGTCTTTGTCACCCCCTGTATGAGCATTTCTGCTTATTCTGACCCATTTGCCTGCCTTATTTCCCAGTTCTTGGGGAGAAGTCAGATCAGAGTCAACTAAGTACTGGCACAACAAATCAGACACACATTTGTTCAAGATATGCTCTCTCAGAATCAGATTATACAAGCCCTCCTAATCACTGACTTTGCTGCCATGTAACTAGCCTTCCAAAGCTTTGATAGAGCAGTCCACAAAATCAACCCAATCCTTGGAGGACTCTTTCCTGGTCTCCCTGAACTTCCTGATCCTATATTGTTCAGTGGTGAGACCAAATCCATCTAAAAGTGCAGATTTTAGAACAGTATAGTTGTCAGCATCCTTCTCTCTGACAGCAAGAAGTCTATCTCTCCACCTGTCAGAGAAGGAGAGCCAAAGGATAGCAGCCCACTGTCTCTGAGGGACCCTTTGCACCTAATAGCCCTCTCCAGAGCAACAAACCACTTGTAAATATAATCCCCCACCCTGTAGGGGGAACACTTTTGTTGAGGTTTCTGGAGTAAAAACAGTCCTCCCTGACCCTAGGCTCCCTGAAACTGAAGTTGCTGCCACCATGGGGTACTAACCACAACCCCTGTCTCTCCCTTTCTGCTGCCAAGGCCTCCCTATCTAGGGCTAGCTGCTGCTGCAGCAGTTTCAGCCGGGTCTCCACCAGTCTGTTTCCTGAGTTATCTGTCTAGAGAATGTTCCCCTGGAGTTGTGCAATGTGTCCCCTAAGATACTGAGGTGACATGAGAGTGGGCAGAGGAGGAGCTGTCCCTATTTTCTTAGTAACCCTTTCCACAAACCCACTGGGCACAAAGGGGGCCCTTTTATTATGGCTTCCCTTCCCACTTACTGGGGTGCTCCCAGCTAAGCCAGAGGGTTTACTAAGGACCTGTGATCCTCTGAGACACTCTGCTGACTCTCCTCGGTGTCCAGATCCTGTCTCTCCAACACTGGGGGTCTAGAGTCTGCACCCTACTCCTCCTCCTGGCTACCAGCATGGTCCTGGTCATCCTAGAGGAACAGGCTCAGGAGCAGACTCTTATTAAGGTTGCTGCCTGTCTTCAGGTTCATTTCTGAGCACAGCTCCCTCAACTCTTGGAAGGTAAGGCCCACATAAGGTGAGTCCATAGCATGAGATGTGCCCTGTTCTGAAGACATGCTAGCTAGCTAGAGTGGTGTAGGATCCCTAACTACTCTAAATAAGTCTCTCCAAAGAAGTTTGGAGCAAGGGCTATGCCTAGACCCCTAGCTTACCTAAACCCAAGAGACGACTTCCCTGATAATAGGTACAGTGTGTACCCCTAGCTAATAAGTGGACTTTCCTGTGGAAAGGGCCAAGTGATAAAGCGGTAAGGCAATTGCAAGTGCTTATCCCACCGCTGCACGACCAGTGTAGGAAGCTGGCCTGGTTTGTGGTGGGTACCTGAGGTACTTACACCTTATACCATGTCCAGGTATCCCCTATTAGTGTTGTGTAGTGTAGGCACTGTCTAGACGCCAGGCTCTCTAGAGGTAGCTGTAGATGAGCAGCCAAGGCTTATCTCGGAGACATCCAAAGCTCATGCAATACCACTGTAGTTGCACAGCACTTACACACATGAAAGAAACCACTCAGTGTTACAAAAATAAAGGTACTTTATTTTAGTGACACAATACCAAAAGGTACTAGAGAGGCAACCCCTCCAATAGGAGGTAAGTAACACACTAATGATATACAGTAGTTACCAGAAATAGGCATAGAAAGTGATAGAAAACAGTGCAAATGCAGTTAGACAATAGTGACCCTAGGGGGAGCCCAAACCATATCATGAAAAAATGGAATGCAAACACAGAACCCCCACCTAGGTAAGTGGAGTGTGTAGAGGGGAGCTGGGGGTATTTGGAAACCCCAAAGGTGTAAATACCACAGTGCCCCCTAGCGACCAGGAGGAAGGGAGTAAGTGGATTTTCCCCAAACTAGAAGGAAAAGAAGAAAATGCAACACCCAGACAAGACTGAAAGACACTAGTGGTGGATTCCTGAAAAGGAGGCCCTGTGGAAGAAGGGGACCAAGTCCAGAAGTCATAGAGCAGGCCAGCAGTAGGAGCTACTGACCACCCAGCTGTGGATGCAGGAGTTGGTCGACGGTGATGTGAAGGAGGTCAGCATTGCAGCCCTGGAGTCGGTGAATAGTTCCTGAAGGATGCAGATGATGTCCCACGCTGGAAGAAGAATTGCAGTCAGGTTCTGGTGCAAGGATTCCACCAACAAGCCTTGGCAAAGGTGAAGTGTCACGGTTGGTGGAAAGTGGAGCTGCTGGGGATCAGCAAGGCCCAGGACGACTCAACCCAGGAGAGGGAGTCACAGAGGACCCTCACTGACACAGAGAGCCCACAGGAGCAGAGGCAGCACCCACAGGAGTCCCACAGGATGGGCACACAGGAGTCGCTCGAGAGTCCACGCAGCACGACTGGAGAAGGGTACCACGCCGCAGGAGAACCATGCAGAGGACTGTGCGTCTCAGGAAGAAGTGCTGGGGACTGGAGCTACACGTAGCCTGACGATCACTTGACGGAGATGCAAACAAGCCTTGACAGCTACAAGAGAAGCGGTGCAAGGGGGTACCTTCCTGCATGGGAAGGCAAGAGCTTATCTCCACCAAAGTTGGACAGCTGGCAGAGAGGACCAAGAGGAGTACTCCGGACCACCAACAGTGATGCAGGATCCACGCAGCTCAGGATGCTCCTTCTCATGCAGACTGAAGACTTGCCGCCCTCAGAGGAAGCACAGCCAGGTATATGTTGCAGAAACTGGAAGGAGTCGTGGAAACAATGTTGCAAGAAGAGTCTTCTTCATGGATGCAGATTGTCTGTTCCAGGGGGGTCCAGTCACGGTTCCAGTGGCTAGAAGTCAAAGTAAGTTTGCAGAGGAGTCCTGCTGGAATCTTGCAAGCTGAATCTGAGGATCTGTAGTGAAAAGGGTGAATGCACACTTTCAAGCAGGCTGCAGTGGTAGGCCTGCAGAACACTTTGCAAGGGCACCGCATGGGTGGCATAATACATGCTGCATCCCATGGGGATCCCCTGGTACCCCAAAGCCCTGCGTACCTAGGTACTATATACTAGGGACTTACAACGGGGCACCAGTGTGCCAAATGTGTGGTGTAAAATCCAAGTTAGAAGAGAGAGAGCATAATTACTGGGGTTCTAGTTAGCAGGATCCCATTGTATGCAGTCAAACACACTGACAACAGGCAGAAAATGGGGGTAACCATGCCAAGAAAGAGGGTACTTTTCTAGAATGAAGATTCCTAAAAATGTAAAGCCCTCTGCAGTGTGTCAGAGACTCTGTGGCGCCGGCAGAGAAGATTGTAGTGTAGTGTGAGTGTATAGTACCGATTTGTCAAAGTTAATTTTTTAGCCTGAGAGGGCCCCGTACTCATGTATAATGTGGAAAAGCAGTGGAATTGTGTTCATGGGATCAGTGATATAAAGGAGTACGTCGTCTGCATAAAGTGATATTTTTTCTTCATGTATGTCTCCGTGTAGGGTCTGGAAGCCGCGTATATGCAGGTGATATTGTATCTTGTTTGCAAGTAAGAGAGGGGACAGCCCTGTCTGGTGCCTCTCGCCATCAGGAATTCACAAGAAGTCAATCAGTTTATTTTGATTGAAGCCGTCCAATAGCGATATAGGAGCGCCCCCCAGTGTCTGAATTTAGGACCAAACCCGAATCTGCACAGCGTCTGTTCTAGGAAGGGCCAGGGAACTGCGCCAAAGGCCTTTTTACGCATCAAGTGATAAAAAAATGTGTGGTGTGCCTTGGGATTGTACTCTAGTGAGCCAATTGTGTGCCCTCCGAATATTCTGTTGCGTTGATCAACCTGGTATGAAGCTAGATTGGTCCCAGTGTATCAGTGTGTTTATGACCGTAGGAGACACGTGGCCAGGATTGTGGCGAGTATCTTAGTCTCTGTGTTTAGGAGGGAGATCGGGCAGTATGATGTACATTTGTCACTGGGCTTCCCTTCCTTATAGATTGTAACGATTAGGGCTCTTCAGAGGTCAGGGGTGAGTTTGCCTTTTTCTCCTGTTTCCTGAAACATGTGCAACAAATGACACTCCAGAAGCCTGGAGTATCGCTTATAGAATTTCGCCAGTATACCATTAGGCTTGAGAGTTTTCCCAGGCTGTCATTTGGCTATTGCTGCTTGTACTTCAGTGAGCATCAAATCTTGTTCAGATCCTCGTGGTCTGTGTTGTCTAGTGTCGGACCCGGAATCGCCGCCAGTTAACGTGTTATGGTCTCAGTCTACGAGGAGCTGGGTGCTATAGAAGTTTGCGTAGTATTGTGTAAATTCCCTCAGTATTTATCTGTGTGATATGTGTCCTCCGCGTGTGAGTGAATCGTCTATATCCATTGGCCTCTTGTTCTTTTTTGCTAAGATATGCCAAATTTTTCCCTGCTTTGTCCCGTTTCCTATAATCTGTGGCGCGTGGCTTGAGGGTGTTTCATAGTCAGGCACTGTGACTGGTCTCTAATCTGCTTGCAGGGACTGTATCTGCCGCACTATAATAGGGTCAGTGGTTTCTCTGGGTAAGCATTTGAACTGCAATATCTTTGCCTCAAGGTCTTCTAGTTCCTTAGTGTCCAGTTTTTTTGTTTTTTACATGCTATTGCATTGTGTGCTCTGTCCCGCGGGACAGCTTTGTAGACCTCCCATAGTACCATCCTGGAAGTGACCGATTGTTGATTTTCAGTAAAATATAGTTCTGTCTCCGTTTGAGAGGTGTGTACCACCTCCTTATCTTCCAGATCCCATGCATTCAATTTCCAGCTGGATGCTGTTTTACCTCTACAGGGCCCAGACGTGGCTAGCAGGGGTGAATAGTCTGAAAGACCTCTTGTTTGGTAACTCGCTCTTTAAACATTTCTTGCCCCCTCTGCTGACACCAGTATGTAATCAAGGCGTGAATATACGCTATGTGCATCTGAAAAGTATGAATATTATTGGTGTGTGGTGTGTCAATCTCCATAAACCTATCAATCCCAGCCTCTCCACAAAGTCTGCTAATGCTGTTGATTGTACGGCAGCAGAACTTGAGTGCGATCTATCCAGGCTGATGTCCATTACTTCATTCAAATCCCCACCCAGGATTGGGGAGGGGAGGGTAGTGAGTATGTCTGTAAGTTCAGCCAGGGTGGGGGATTGAAGCCTTGACTGAGCCATATATACTTCACACTGTTATCTCCCTTCGGCCATAGTCGCCGTGTACCCCCACAAATCTGCCCCCAGGGTCTGTCCATGTCCTAACCACCTAGAATGGAAGACTTCTTTTGACCAGTATGGCCAATCCTCAAGCCCCTTTAGTGAAACCTGCATGGGCCAGAGTGTAGTATGCTCTCCAACCCAGGAAGCAGCAATTCGTCCCTTGTAGGTGGGTCTCCTGGAGGAGGTCCAGATCTGGTTGTTGTCTCTTAGTATATTTCATCACTAACCCTCTCTTAATCTTGTTGCCCAGTCCATTAATGTTCCACATGAGGACTGCGAAGGGACAAGTGTCACAGTCATGGGTCACTGAGGGAGCTGGTGGTGTGATTTGTGTGTAATGTCGTTAGGTTCTGCCCTTTCCCGCGTGACATCAGTGTGTATGCCGCAGTCCCCAGAGAGTCAATAATAACGTATGAATAAAACATAATGTGCCCATTTCCCAACTATCCTCCTTCCCCACCCCCTGTTTTGCGCCCCCCTTGTGGGCCCGCATTTTGCGATCTGGTCCGTCGCCAAGGAGAGTTTGAGGTCTGTCGCTCCATATTTTCATCCATAACTACATTAACTGCTTATAACATATTATAGATGTCAACTGGTTCTCTTCCCTCCCCCCCTCCAAACCACAATCAAACTGGTTTACAACACAGGTGATGTACACAAAAAGAAGGTTTGCCCTTCCTCTTATAAGAGTCTTAGGGACTCCTTGGAGAGTGGGGTTTCCGTGAAGCATGACCAGTCTTAGTGTACTCTTGTGATGGCCCAATTTATCAGGGTTGTCCATTCCGCCCATGATTTTAAGTTTCACGGGGTACAGCAGCATGTATTGTATCTGTAGGGTCCTGAGCTTGGCCTTCACGGAATCAAAAGTACGGCGCTGTTTCTTGACCTCTCTGGAGTAGTCCCGGAAAATCATAATTTTGGATGGACCATGATGAATTTCCCCTAGGCGTCTTGTTTCTCGTAGGATCATGTCCCGGTCCAAGAAATTAAGAAAACAGGCTATTATTGGTCTCGGTGGGGCACATTGGTGGTGGCCTGAAGCTCAAGGCATGGTGCGCTCTTTCCAGGACGAAACACGAGAACTGTCCATTTGGAAGCGTTTCGTGCAGCCACTTAGTGAGAAAGGGGGTCATGTTGGACCTCTCAACTTCCTCTGGGGAATCTACAAAGCGCATGTTATTTCTGCGTGCCTGGTTTTCTGCATCATCCACTTTCCACCGAAGGTCCTTTAATGTGTCTTGGAGTTCTGCTACTTCTTTGCGCAGACCAACTGTTGTGTATTCCAGCTCTGAGGTTTTGGTCTCCACTATTGCGACCCTGGCCATCACTTTTCTGAGGTCTTGGCAGAGTACGAATACTTCAATTCCCAACTCACATATCTTCTTTTCTAACGCCTCCCTAGAGGACTGTATAGTTGACAGCAGGTTGGCATTGTCTGGTGGTGGTGGTATTGTTGCCTGTGGTTCTTCTGCAGGGGGTAGTACCTGAGCATAGCGGCCCCTCTTCCCCTGTCTTGCGTGTTTCGGATCCTTATCTTTAGCCATTAAAGGAGTGCTGGGGTCTCAAGACCTTGGTCACCCACTGCAAGTCAACAGTCGCAGGGTAAGTGGCGACCATGCCCCCCCCTTTATTAGTCGCAGTCTAGGTGTAGAGGCATATGCCCTTTGGGAATGGTGTCCAGGGATCCCTGCATGGGTTTTTAAAGTCCCCAAGGGTTTTCACCACCAGTACCCTGCTTCTCTAGCACTGGCTTTGTCTGTATTGCTTCTTTGATGAAGGCAGTTCGGGGGAGTATTTGTTGTCCCCAGATCTTCCACTATCAGTGCATCCCGACCCTCCGCATGGGGGTCTCTGTCACAGGTCCAGCACCCTTTACCGCGGAAGACTCCCCGTTCCTCACCTTTGTTCTGTCTTCCAGTAGTCGAAGGAAGCCCGCAGGCCCAGGCCCTCCTTCTCAGGTCAGGTCAAGTGGCGAGCGGGGGCCTGAAAGTGCGTCCATGTCCTGACCACACAAACTTGCCAAGTCAAATCAAAGAAGTGCATGAGAAAAGCAAAGAGATATCCTCAGTGGAGACAGCAAAGCCCAAACTGGAAGAAGGTTTGCAGAGTAATCTTGCGCTTATTTCAAAGGAAGAATCAAGAAGAGAAGATCCAAGATGGCCGCTGTGAGTCCTGAAGGTTAGTTACAGTTCTAGTCTTGCAATCGGTTGGTTGCTAGGTGTAAGGAAATGCCTCCTTGGCATGGTTGCCCCCTGACTTTTTGCCTTTGCTGATGCTATGTTTACAATTGAAAGTGTGCTGAGGCCTGCTAACCAGGCCCCAGCACCAGTGTTCTTTCCCTAACCTGTACTTTTGTATCCACAATTGGCAGACCCTGGCATCCAGATAAGTCCCTTGTAACTGGTACTTCTAGTACCAAGGGCCCTGATGCCAAGGAAGGTCTCTAAGGGCTGCAGCATGTCTTATGCCACCCTGGAGACCTCTCACTCAGCACAGACACACTGCTTGCCAGCTTGTGTGTGCTAGTGAGGACAAAACGAGTAAGTCGACATGGCACTCCCCTCAGGGTGCCATGCCAGCCTCTCACTGCCTATGCAGTATAGGTAAGACACCCCTCTAGCAGGCCTTACAGCCCTAAGGCAGGGTGCACTATACCACAGGTGAGGGTACCAGTGCATGAGCATGGTACCCCTACAGTGTCTAACCAAAACCTTAGACATTGTAAGTACAGGGTAGCCATAAGAGTATATGGTCTGGGAGCCTGTCAAACACGAACTCCACAGCACCATAATGGCTACACTGAAAACTGGGAAGTTTGGTATCAAACTTCTCAGCACAATAAATGCACACTGATGCCAGTGTACATTTTATTGTAAAATACACCCCAGAGGGCACCTTAGAGGTGCCCCCTGAAACTTAACCGACTATCTGTGTAGGCTGACTAGTTTTAGCAGCCTGCCACAAACCGAGACATGTTGCTGGCCCCATGGGGAGAGTGCCTTTGTCACTCTGAGGCCAGTAACAAAGCCTGCACTGGGTGGAGATGCTAACACCTCTCCCAGGCAGGAATTGTCACACCTGGCGGTGAGCCTCAAAGGCTCACCTCCTTTGTGCCAACCCAGCAGGACACTCCAGCTAGTGGAGTTGCCCGCCCCCTCCGGCCAGGCCCCACTTTTGGCGGCAAGGCCGGAGAAAATAATGAGAATAACAAGGAGGAGTCACTGGCCAGTCAGGACAGCCCCTAAGGTGTCCTGAGCTGAGGTGACTCTAACTTTTAGAAATCCTCCATCTTGCAGATGGAGGATTCCCCCAATAGGGTTAGGATTGTGACCCCCTCCCCTTGGGAGGAGGCACAAAGAGGGTGTACCCACCCTCAGGGCTAGTAGCCATTGGCTACTAACCCCCCAGACCTAAAACACGCCCTTAAATTTAGTATTTAAGGGCTACCCTGAACCCTAGAAAATCAGATTCCTGCAACTACAAGAAGAAGGACTGCCTAGCTGAAAAACCCCTGCAGAGGAAGACCAGAAGACGACAACTGCCTTGGCTCCAGAAACTCACCGGCCTGTCTCCTGCCTTCCAAAGATCCTGCTCCAGCGACGCCTTCCGAAGGGACCAGCGACCTCGACATCCTCTGAGGACTGCCCCTGCTTCGAAAAGACAAGAAACTCCCGAGGACAGCGGACCTGCTCCAAGAAAAGCTGCAACTTTGTTTCCAGCAGCTTTAAAGAACCCTGCAAGCTCCCCGCAAGAAGCGTGAGACTTGCAACACTGCACCCGGCGACCCCGACTCGGCTGGTGGAGATCCGACGCCTCAGGAGGGACCCCAGGACTACTCTGATACTGTGAGTACCAAAACCTGTCCCCCCTGAGCCCCCACAGCGCCGCCTGCAGAGGGAATCCCGAGGCTTCCCCTGACCGCGACTCCTTGAATCCAAAGTCCCGACACCTGGGAGAGACCCTGCACCCGCAGCCCCCAGGACCTGAAGGACCGGACTTTCACTGGAGAAGTGACCCCCAGGAGTCCCTCTCCCTTGCCCAAGTGGAGGTTTCCCCGAGGAATCCCCCCCTTGCCTGCCTGCAGCGCTGAAGAGATCCCGAGATCTCTCATAGACTAACATTGCGAACCCGACGCCTGTTCCTACACTGCACCCGGCCGCCCCCGCGCCGCTGAGGGTGAAATTTCTGTGTGGACTTGTGTCCCCCCCGGTGCCCTACAAAACCCCCCTGGTCTGCCCTCCGAAGACGCGGGTACTTACCTGCAAGCAGACCGGAACCGGGGCACCCCCTTCTCTCCATTCTAGCCTATGTGTTTTGGGCACCACTTTGGACTCTGCACCTGACCGGCCCTGAGCTACTGGTGTGGTGACTTTGGGGTTGCTCTGAACCCCCAACGGTGGGCTACCTTGGACCAAGAACTGAACCCTGTAAGTGTCTTACTTACCTGGTAAAACTAATCAAAACTTACCTCCCCTAGGAACTGTGAAAATTGCACTAAGTGTCCACTTTTAAAACAGCTATTTGTCAATAACTTGAAAAGTATACATGCAATTTTGATGATTTGAAGTTCCTAAAGTACTTACCTGCAATACCTTTCGAATGAGATATTACATGTAGAATTTGAACCTGTGGTTCTTAAAATAAACTAAGAAAAGATATTTTTCTATATAAAAACCTATTGGCTGGATTTGTCTCTGAGTGTGTGTACCTCATTTATTGTCTTGTGTATGTGCAACAGATGCTTAACACTACTCCTTGGATAAGCCTACTGCTCGACCACACTACCACAAAATAGAGCATTAGTATTATCTATTTTTACCACTATCTTACCTCTAAGGGGAACCCTTGGACTCTGTGCATGCTATTCCTTACTTTGAAATAGCACATACAGAGCCAACTTCCTACATTGGTGGATCAGCGGTGGGGTACAAGACTTTGCATTTGCTGGACTACTCAGCCAATACCTGATCACACGACAAATTCCAAAATTGTCATTAGAAATTGATTTTTGCAATTTGAAAAGTTTTCTAAATTCTTAAAAGACCTGCTAGGGCCTTGTGTTAGATCCTGGTTAGCATTTCTTTTAGAGTTTAAAAGTTTGTTAAAAGTTTGAATTAGATTCTAGAACCAGTTTTAGTTTCTTAAAAAGTATTCCAACTTTTAGAAGCATAATGTCTAGCACAGATGTGAATGTGGTGGAACTCGACACCACACCTTACCTCCATCTACAGATGAGAGAGCTAAGGTCACTCTGTAAACTAAAGAAAATAGCAATGGGCCCCAAACCTACCAAAGTACAGCTCCAGGAGCTTTTGGCAGAGTTTGAAAAGGCCAACCCCTCTGAGGATGGCAACTCAGAGGATGAAGATAGTGACTTGGAGGGAAATTCCCCCCCTCCAGTCCTACTTAGGGAGAGCAGGGCTTCTCAAGCCCTGACTCCACAAATAATAGTCAGAGATGCTGGTTCCCTCACAGGAGGGACCAACAACTCTGAAATCACTGAGGATAACTCCAGTGAAGAGGACATCCAGTTAGCCAGGATGGCCAAAAGATTGGCTTTGGAAAGACAGATCCTAGCCATAGAGAGGGAAAGACAAGAGATGGGCCTAGGACCCATCAATGGTGGCAGCAACATAAATAGGGTCAGAGATTCTCCTGACATGTTGAAAATCCCCAAAGGGATTGTAACTAAATATGAAGATGGTGATGACATCACCAAATGGTTCACAGCTTTTGAGAGGGCTTGTGTAACCAGAAAAGTGAACAGATCTCACTGGGGTGCTCTCCTTTGGGAAATGTTCACAGGAAAGTGTAGGGATAGACTCCTCACACTCTCTGGACAAGATGCAGAATCTTATGACCTCATGAAGGGTACCCTGATTGAGGGCTTTGGATTCTCCACTGAGGAGTACAGGATTAGGTTCAGGGGGGCTCAAAAATCCTCGAGCCAGACCTGGGTTGACTTTGTTGACTACTCAGTGAAAACACTAGATGGTTGGATTCAAGGCAGTGGTGTAAGTAATTATGATGGGCTGTACAATTTATTTGTGAAAGAACACCTGTTAAGTAATTGTTTCAATGATAAACTGCATCAGCATCTGGTAGACCTAGGACCAATTTCTCCCCAAGAATTGGGAAAGAAGGCGGACCATTGGGTCAAGACAAGGGTGTCCAAGACTTCAACAGGGGGTGACCAAAAGAAAGGGGTCACAAAGACTCCCCAGCAGAAGGGTGATGAGACAACCAAAACTAAAAATAGTAAAGAGTCTTCTACAGGCCCCCAAAAACCTGCACAGGAGGGTGGGCCCAGAGCCTCTTCACAAAACAATGGGTACAAGGGTAAAAACTTTGATCCCAAAAAGGCCTGGTGTCATAGCTGTAAACAGCATGGACACCAAACTGGAGACAAGGCCTGTCCCAAGAAAGGTTCCACTCCAAACTCCCATCCAGGTAACACTGGTATGGCTAGTCTCCAAGTGGGATCAACAGTGTGCCCAGAGCAAATCAGGGTCCACACTGAAGCTACTCTAGTTTCTGAGGGTGGGGTGGATTTAGCCACACTAGCTGTCTGGCCGCCTAACATGCAAAAATACAGACAGCAACTCTTAATTAATGGGACTAGAATAGAGGGCCTGAGGGATACAGGTGCCAGTGTCACCATGGTGACAGAGAAACTGGTTTCCCCTGGCCAATACCTGACTGGAAAAACTTACACAGTCACCAACGCTGACAATCAGAGAAAAGTACATCCCATGGCAATGGTTACTTTAGAATGGGGAGGGGTCAATGGCCTGAAACAGGTGGTGGTCTCCTCAAATATCCCAGTGGACTGTCTGCTTGGAAATGACCTGGAGTCCTCAGCATGGGCTGAGGTAGAGCTAAAAACCCATGCAGCAATGCTGGGTATCCCTGAACTGGTGTGTGTGAAAACAAGAGCACAATGCAAGGCACAGGGTGAAAAAGTAGAGCTGGAGTCTGGAAAAATGGCCCAGCCTACCAAGAGAACAGGAAAGTCAGTTGGGAAACCAACTGCAACACAGCCAAAGAAAGGGAACCTCTCTTCTCAGGAAGAAGTTCTGCCCTCTGAGGGAACTGAGCCTTTGGAGCTTGAACCTTATCAGGTTGAGCTCTTAGGCCCAGGGGGACCCTCAAGGGAAGAGCTGTGTAAGGGACAAGAAACCTGTCCCTCTCTTGAAGGCCTTAGGCAGCAAGCTGCTGAAGAGTCCAAAGGCAAGAAAAATGGAACACATAGGGTCTATTGGGAAGATGGGCTCCTGTACACTGAGGCCAGAGACCCCAAACCTGGTGCCACTAGGAGAGTGGTAGTGCCTCAGCTGTTCAGAGAGTTCATCCTAACATTGGCCCATGACATTCCCCTTGCTGGACATTTGGGACAAACCAAGACGTGGGAGAGGTTAGTCAACCACTTCTACTGGCCCAATATGTCCAACATGGTTAAGGAGTTTTGCCTCTCCTGCCCCACCTGTCAAGCCAGTGGTAAGACAGGTGGGCATCCAAAGGCCCCCCTCATTCCACTTCCAGTGGTGGGGGTGCCCTTTGAAAGAGTGGGTGTGGACATAGTTGGTCCACTGGAACCTCCCACAGCCTCAGGAAATATGTATATCCTGGTAGTAGTGGATCATGCTACCAGGTATCCTGAAGCTATTCCCCTTAGGTCAACTACTGCCCCTGCAGTAGCCAAGGCCCTCATTGGTATCTTTACCAGAGTGGGTTTCCCTAAGGAGGTGGTGTCTGACAGAGGTACCAACTTCATGTCAGCATACCTAAAGCACATGTGGAATGAGTGTGGAGTGACTTATAAATTCACTACACCATACCATCCACAAACTAATGGCTTGGTTGAGAGATTCAACAAGACATTAAAGGGCATGATCATGGGGCTCCCAGAAAAACTCAAAAGGAGATGGGATGTCCTCCTGCCATGTCTGCTTTTCGCTTACAGGGAAGTACCACAGAAGGGAGTAGGGTTCTCACCCTTTGAACTTCTGTTTGGTCATCCTGTAAGGGGACCACTTGCCCTTGTTAAAGAAGGCTGGGAGAGACCTCTCCATGAGCCTAAACAGGACATAGTGGACTATGTACTTGGCCTTCGCTCTAGAATGGCAGAGTACATGGAAAAGGCAACCAAAAACCTTGAGGCCAGCCAACAGCTCCAGAAGTTTTGGTATGACCAAAAGGCTGCACTGGTTGAGTTCCAACCAGGGCAGAAAGTCTGGGTTCTGGAGCCTGTGGCTCCCAGGGCACTCCAGGACAAATGGAGTGGCCCTTACCCAGTACTAGAGAGGAAGAGTCAGGTCACCTACTTGGTGGACCTGGGCACAAGCAGGAGCCCCAAAAGGGTGATCCATGTAAACCGCCTTAAGCTCTTCCACGACAGGGCTGATGTCAATCTGTTGATGGTAACAGATGAGGATCAGGAGGCAGAGAGTGAACCTCTCCCTGATCTTCTGTCATCAGACCCAAAAGATGGTACAGTAGATGGAGTGATCTACTCAGACACCCTCTCTGGCCAACAGCAAGCTGATTGTAGGAGAGTCCTACAACAGTTTCCTGAACTCTTCTCCTTAACCCCTGGTCAGACACACCTGTGTACCCATGATGTGGACACAGGAGACAGCATGCCTGTCAAGAACAAAATCTTTAGACAGTCTGACCATGTTAAGGAAAGCATCAAGGTGGAAGTCCACAAGATGCTGGAATTGGGAGTCATTGAGCGCTCTGACAGCCCCTGGGCTAGCCCAGTGGTCTTAGTCCCCAAACCTCACACCACAGATGGAAAGAAAGAGATGAGGTTTTGTGTGGACTACAGAGGGCTCAATTCTGTCACCAAGACAGATGCTCATCCAATTCCAAGAGCTGATGAGCTCATTGATAAATTAGGTGCTGCCAAATTTCTAAGTACCTTTGACTTGACAGCAGGGTACTGGCAAATAAAAATGGCACCTGGAGCAAAAGAAAAGACAGCATTCTCCACACCTGATGGGCATTATCAGTTTACTGTTATGCCCTTTGGTTTAAAGAATGCCCCTGCCACCTTCCAAAGGTTGGTGAATCAAGTCCTTGCTGGCTTGGAGTCCTTTAGCACAGCTTATCTTGATGATATTGCTGTCTTTAGCTCCACCTGGCAGGATCACCTGGTCCACCTGAGGAAGGTTTTGAAGGCTCTGCAGTCTGCAGGCCTCTCTATCAAGGCATCCAAATGCCAGATAGGGCAGGGAACTGTGGTTTACTTGGGACACCTTGTAGGTGGAGGCCAAGTTCAGCCACTCCAACCCAAGATCCAGACTATTCTGGACTGGGTAGCTCCAAAAACCCAGACTCAAGTCAGGGCATTCCTTGGCTTGACTGGGTACTACAGGAGGTTTGTGAAGGGATATGGATCCATTGTGACAGCCCTCACTGAGCTCACCTCCAAGAAAATGCCCAAGAAAGTGAACTGGACTGTGGACTGCCAACAGGCCTTTGACACCCTGAAACAGGCAATGTGCTCAGCACCAGTTCTCAAAGCTCCAGATTATTCTAAGCAGTTCATTGTGCAGACTGATGCCTCTGAACATGGGATAGGGGCAGTTTTGTCCCAAACAAATGATGATGGCCTTGACCAGCCTGTTGCTTTCATTAGCAGGAGGTTACTCCCCAGGGAGCAGCGTTGGAGTGCCATTGAGAGGGAGGCCTTTGCTGTGGTTTGGTCCCTGAAGAAACTGAGACCATACCTCTTTGGGACTCACTTCCTAGTTCAAACTGACCACAGACCTCTCAAATGGCTGATGCAAATGAAAGGTGAAAATCCTAAACTGTTGAGGTGGTCCATCTCCCTACAGGGAATGGACTTTATAGTGGAACACAGACCTGGGACTGCCCATGCCAATGCAGATGGCCTTTCCAGGTTCTTCCACTTAGAAAATGAAGACTCTCTTGGGAAAGGTTAGTCTCATCCTCTTTCGTTTGGGGGGGGGTTGTGTAAGGAAATGCCTCCTTGGCATGGTTGCCCCCTGACTTTTTGCCTTTGCTGATGCTATGTTTACAATTGAAAGTGTGCTGAGGCCTGCTAACCAGGCCCCAGCACCAGTGTTCTTTCCCTAACCTGTACTTTTGTATCCACAATTGGCAGACCCTGGCATCCAGATAAGTCCCTTGTAACTGGTACTTCTAGTACCAAGGGCCCTGATGCCAAGGAAGGTCTCTAAGGGCTGCAGCATGTCTTATGCCACCCTGGAGACCTCTCACTCAGCACAGACACACTGCTTGCCAGCTTGTGTGTGCTAGTGAGGACAAAACGAGTAAGTCGACATGGCACTCCCCTCAGGGTGCCATGCCAGCCTCTCACTGCCTATGCAGTATAGGTAAGACACCCCTCTAGCAGGCCTTACAGCCCTAAGGCAGGGTGCACTATACCACAGGTGAGGGTACCAGTGCATGAGCATGGTACCCCTACAGTGTCTAACCAAAACCTTAGACATTGTAAGTACAGGGTAGCCATAAGAGTATATGGTCTGGGAGCCTGTCAAACACGAACTCCACAGCACCATAATGGCTACACTGAAAACTGGGAAGTTTGGTATCAAACTTCTCAGCACAATAAATGCACACTGATGCCAGTGTACATTTTATTGTAAAATACACCCCAGAGGGCACCTTAGAGGTGCCCCCTGAAACTTAACCGACTATCTGTGTAGGCTGACTAGTTTTAGCAGCCTGCCACAAACCGAGACATGTTGCTGGCCCCATGGGGAGAGTGCCTTTGTCACTCTGAGGCCAGTAACAAAGCCTGCACTGGGTGGAGATGCTAACACCTCTCCCAGGCAGGAATTGTCACACCTGGCGGTGAGCCTCAAAGGCTCACCTCCTTTGTGCCAACCCAGCAGGACACTCCAGCTAGTGGAGTTGCCCGCCCCCTCCGGCCAGGCCCCACTTTTGGCGGCAAGGCCGGAGAAAATAATGAGAATAACAAGGAGGAGTCACTGGCCAGTCAGGACAGCCCCTAAGGTGTCCTGAGCTGAGGTGACTCTAACTTTTAGAAATCCTCCATCTTGCAGATGGAGGATTCCCCCAATAGGGTTAGGATTGTGACCCCCTCCCCTTGGGAGGAGGCACAAAGAGGGTGTACCCACCCTCAGGGCTAGTAGCCATTGGCTACTAACCCCCCAGACCTAAAACACGCCCTTAAATTTAGTATTTAAGGGCTACCCTGAACCCTAGAAAATCAGATTCCTGCAACTACAAGAAGAAGGACTGCCTAGCTGAAAAACCCCTGCAGAGGAAGACCAGAAGACGACAACTGCCTTGGCTCCAGAAACTCACCGGCCTGTCTCCTGCCTTCCAAAGATCCTGCTCCAGCGACGCCTTCCGAAGGGACCAGCGACCTCGACATCCTCTGAGGACTGCCCCTGCTTCGAAAAGACAAGAAACTCCCGAGGACAGCGGACCTGCTCCAAGAAAAGCTGCAACTTTGTTTCCAGCAGCTTTAAAGAACCCTGCAAGCTCCCCGCAAGAAGCGTGAGACTTGCAACACTGCACCCGGCGACCCCGACTCGGCTGGTGGAGATCCGACGCCTCAGGAGGGACCCCAGGACTACTCTGATACTGTGAGTACCAAAACCTGTCCCCCCTGAGCCCCCACAGCGCCGCCTGCAGAGGGAATCCCGAGGCTTCCCCTGACCGCGACTCCTTGAATCCAAAGTCCCGACACCTGGGAGAGACCCTGCACCCGCAGCCCCCAGGACCTGAAGGACCGGACTTTCACTGGAGAAGTGACCCCCAGGAGTCCCTCTCCCTTGCCCAAGTGGAGGTTTCCCCGAGGAATCCCCCCCTTGCCTGCCTGCAGCGCTGAAGAGATCCCGAGATCTCTCATAGACTAACATTGCGAACCCGACGCCTGTTCCTACACTGCACCCGGCCGCCCCCGCGCCGCTGAGGGTGAAATTTCTGTGTGGACTTGTGTCCCCCCCGGTGCCCTACAAAACCCCCCTGGTCTGCCCTCCGAAGACGCGGGTACTTACCTGCAAGCAGACCGGAACCGGGGCACCCCCTTCTCTCCATTCTAGCCTATGTGTTTTGGGCACCACTTTGGACTCTGCACCTGACCGGCCCTGAGCTACTGGTGTGGTGACTTTGGGGTTGCTCTGAACCCCCAACGGTGGGCTACCTTGGACCAAGAACTGAACCCTGTAAGTGTCTTACTTACCTGGTAAAACTAATCAAAACTTACCTCCCCTAGGAACTGTGAAAATTGCACTAAGTGTCCACTTTTAAAACAGCTATTTGTCAATAACTTGAAAAGTATACATGCAATTTTGATGATTTGAAGTTCCTAAAGTACTTACCTGCAATACCTTTCGAATGAGATATTACATGTAGAATTTGAACCTGTGGTTCTTAAAATAAACTAAGAAAAGATATTTTTCTATATAAAAACCTATTGGCTGGATTTGTCTCTGAGTGTGTGTACCTCATTTATTGTCTTGTGTATGTGCAACAGATGCTTAACACTACTCCTTGGATAAGCCTACTGCTCGACCACACTACCACAAAATAGAGCATTAGTATTATCTATTTTTACCACTATCTTACCTCTAAGGGGAACCCTTGGACTCTGTGCATGCTATTCCTTACTTTGAAATAGCACATACAGAGCCAACTTCCTACACTAGGTTACGAGCTCTCCAGCTGGAAGCCTTGTACTTCAACTGAGGTCTGACAGGAATCAGCTGTGTGGAGAGAGAGCGCGCTTCAGAACAGAAACTCCTGTGAGGTAAAATTACATTTGAAGATTATATTACAGAAAACGGATAAATATTGTCAAGGTTTATTAGAAGAGTTTGACAGTAGACCGTTCCCGTGGAAGTCGGCAAGGCTACAGAGTTAATGTATGAATTAACCTTATGTTTACAAGGTTCTTGTTTAAGATATTAAAGTCAAAGAAAAAACTAACTTTAAAAGAGAAAGTATCTACAAATGTCAAGGTTATAAACGAAGGCCAAGTTTAAAGGAGAAACGAACTGTTAACAAATAAGCATTTACAAATTCAATGGTAATAAACCAAAATAGAGTTTAAAAGAGAAACGAACTTAAATAAACAAGCATTTACAACTACAAGTTATCGACAGATGTCGAAGTAAGGAAGGAGAAACTAACTGTAATAAAAAAGCATTTACAAATACAAGTTATCAACAAATGTCGAAGTAAGAAAGGAGAAACAAACTTTAATAAACAAGCATTTACAAATACAAGTATTGACAGAAGTCACAATAAGACAGGAGAAATTAAATAACATCAGCTGATTTGAAGAACGCATTATCACCAACTATATATATATATATATATATAGCAACATAAAACCAATCTCTAACAAAGGTTGAGAAGTTCTTCCAGAATCAGTAATAAGCATTTTTTTAAGAAGAGCTATCATTTATAGAGAGAAGCAAGGCTACAGAGAACTCAGGGTGAGTAAAGAAATAATAGAATTAAAGAGAATTAAGTGTTGAGAGTAGAAAGTGAAAAACTGATGTTGTATGTCCCTAGTAATTGCGACTGTGACTCTTGCAGGTGCTGTATCCAATCTTAGATATGAAGAGGCAGACTGAGTACTGGTGTTCATCATCTCTGTGGCAGTCTCTCTACCATCCCATTCCCCTTTCCCCCTCCGGGGTACTCAGCACGAAGGATTAATATTCATTGTGAGTAGCTCGGGTCGGGACTGAGGAGTTATCTTCTGCTTCTGAGGAAATCGAATTGAAGTATCCTGACAGATTGAAGTGCCATCACCCTAATTTTAGGGAAAAAACAGATTTCCTCCTGAGCAGAATGGCAGAAGGAATTAATATAAAAGCATTAGCCACCGTTTTGGAAGGGTTACAGAAACAATTAAATAACACCATAGAAGAAACAGTCCAAATAAAACAGCGAATGAATGAGTTAGGGAACACCGCTAAATCAAATGAATCTGTGTTTTCACAAATCCCTAGCCCTTCACAGTCTGCAGGTATATCCACTCAAGTAATTCATGCAGTTTCCCCTATTATTCCTTTGGCTCAACCCGAGCGCTTCGGTGGGGATCCAAATAAGGCGCAGATTTTTCTGACCCAATGCTCATTGCATTTTTTATGTAGACCAGTCATTTTTTCCGAAGACCAGTCCAAAGTGGCATTTATATTGTCTTATCTGACAGGAGATGCGGCCGCATGGTCCATGCCAATAATTTCCAGAAATGATCCTGTTTTATATAATTTCCAAAATTTCAAGGAAGAGTTCTTAAGAATATTTGATCGGCGAACTGCAGCTCAAGCCACTGATAATGAACTACTGGAAATCAGACAAGGTAATAAAGATCTAGTAGCCTATCTGGCTCATTTCAATAAACTCATTGTAGAGACTGCCTGGCCGGAGTCAAAAAGAGCCGCCATATTTTATCGTGGACTGAGAGATGAATTGAAAGATGCCTTAGCACAAGTTCCAAATAGACCCACCGAAATTTCAGAGTTAATTGATCTTGTGTTACAGATTGACCACCGGTTAACTGAACGAAGAGCAGAAAAGAGAAGAGAGTATCGACCATTTCCCCTGAGAATTGATCGTGTAAGAAATTATCATACGAGAGCCGGAGAAGGGATAACGATAGAAGAACCAATGCAAATTGGTTCCATCAGAGGTCCTTTATCTAAGGAAGAAAAAGAGAAAAGAAGAGTGAATCAACTATGTTTATATTGCGGTGCATCTGGGCATTTTGTTAAAAACTGTCCCAAGAAACCCAAAGCTCTTCAGTCGGGAAAAGGCCAGCTTCATCAGTAGAGGGAGTTGCCCTGATGAAAGCAGAACCTAAGACAACTCCTTTAGATCAACGAGTGGCGAATACCTTACAAACCGCAGCGCCACATTTGGTACAAACAGTATCAGTTAAGACCCTTGAGAAGGAAATTCAAGGGATCTCAGTTATGATAGACTCTGGAGCTACGGGCAACTTCTGTGATATCAAATACGCTCGTAAAATGGGTATTCGATTTATCAAGAAATCTACTTTGGAAGTAGTAAGAGCTGTGGATGGAACCAATCTTTCTTCAGGACCCATTTCCCATGAGACCGAACCAATTCGGATGCAAGGTTTTGGTGGACATCAGGAGCAGATAATCTTTAATTTGATAGATGCTCCACAATTTCAACTCATTTTGAGTCTGCCCTGGCTTACTAAACATAATCCACAAATTGATTGGAGCAAAAGAACGATCAAGATGAATTCCTCTTACTGCAAAGAGAATTGCTTTCATGATGGAGTGGAAGTATCCACCAAGTCCCAAGCGGCCTGTTTATCATCAAACTCTTCAGTGATCTGTGCACTAAAGACAGCAGAAATCCCAAAAGAATATGAGGATTTAGTCGCCGTTTTTGATGAAAAGGAGGCTGAGAAATTGCCACCACATCGACCCTACGGCTGCAAAATTGAACTGGAGCCAGGTGCGATATTGCCATGTAGCAGAATATACGCATTGACCGAAGCAGAGAATCAACATTTAAAGGAGTATTTGGATCAATATCTTGCTAATGGTTTTATTCGTCCTTCTGAATCTCCAGTGTCATCCCCACTATTTTTCATACCAAAGAAGGATGGGAGTCTTCGAACTTGCATTGATTATCGAGCCCTCAATCAGGTTACCATCAAGAATCGATACCTACTGCCTTTAGTGTCAGTTTTATTAGATCAAGTAAAGAATGCTAGAATCTACACCAAATTGGACCTGCGAGGAGCATATCATTTGATTCGAGTGGCTTCAGGGGATGAATGGAAAACCGCTTTTCGGACTCGATACGGATTATTTGAATATCAAGTGATGCCTTATGGGTTATGCAATGCTCCCGCTGCCTTCCAGCATTTCGTTAATGATATATTACGAGAATTCCTCGACCGGATTGCCGTGGTTTATATAGATGACATTTTAATCTTTTCCGACAATCTACAGGAGCACATTTCCCATGTTCGATCCATCCTCTCAAGGTTGCAAGAAAACCATCTGTATGTAAAATTGGAGAAGTGTGCATTTCATGTGGAACGAGTTGAGTTCTTAGGATTCATTTTGTCACCAGAAGGAGTTAGTATGGATCCTGCCAAGATAAAGACAGTGCAACATTGGCCTTCTCCTTGCAATGTCAAAGAGATCCAGAGTTTCTTGGGGTTCGCTAATTTTTATCGAAGATTCATATCCAATTTTTCTCAAACAGTTACACCCATTACTCGATTGTTGAAGAAAGGAGTGAAGTTTGAGTGGACAAAAGAAGCTGAAAATGCTTTTAATTTTTTGAAGAATTCCTTCGTCTCAGCTCCAATCTTGCTCCACCCCAATCCAGATGAGCCATATTATGTGGAGGGAGATGCTTCAGATGTTGCCATAGGAGGTATCCTTTTCCCAGCGTCATAAAGATACAGGTCAATTACATCCAGTGGCCTATTTCTCTCGAAAATTAACACCACCAGAGATAAATTATTCAATTGCGGATAAGGAGCTATTGGCAGTCAAAGAAACTTTTCGTGAGTGGAGGCATTACATTTTGGGAGCTAAGCATAAAGTGACCGTTTACACGGACCACCGAAATTTACAGTTTTTAAAATCAGCTCGAACTCTAACAGCTAGACAACTGCGTTGGTCCCTATATTTTGCAGACTTTGATTTTGTTATCACTTTCAGACCAGGAAAAGTAAATGGGAAGGCAGATGCTCTATCTCAAATTGATACCGGTGCAGTTAAAGAGCCTCCAGAAAAAGAATTGATTATTCCACAAGAGAAGTTCATATCTGCCATATTGTATGAAAATTTAACCAAAGAAATTCAAGAAAACTTAACATTCGAAGGAATGCTGAAGTGGTCCAAAGAAGGCCAAGGAAGAGAAATCAAAAAAGGTTTGCCATACTTTAAAGGTGCACTGTATGTTCCAACTATGGAGCTGCAAGAAAAAATTCTTCAGGCTTATCATGACGATCAATTGGCTGGACACAAAGGAATTCAAAAGACTCAAAATCTAATACAACGAGAATTTTGGTGGCCAAAAATGAAAACTCAGATAAGACAATATGCGTCAACTTGTGACAAATGTCAAAGAGGGAAATCAAATAGAACAGCTTCACAAGGTCTGTTAAGACCTTTGCCCACTGCACCCCATGCCTGGCATACTGTTACTATGGATCTTATAGTGGACCTCCCTAGTAGCCAAGGTTTTAACACTATCCTAGTTTTTGTACACACTTTCACTAAAATGGCGCATTTCATTCCTTTGAAAGAAATCCCTCGAGCCCCACAGGTAGCACAGTTGTTTACACAACACATAGTACGCGCCCATGGTATCCCAAAAATTCTAGTTTCAGACAGGAGGGTCCCAATTTGTTTCTCGCTTTTGGAAGGCCATTAGTAAAAGATTAGGAATTGATTCTCGTTACTCTACCAGTTACCATCCTGAAACCGATGGGCAAACAGAGAGAGTGAATCAAGAGTTAGAACAGTATTTAAGACTCAATTTATTCGATAAAGAGAAGGAATGGCCCGAGTTGATGTGGGCAGCTGAATTTGCTTACAATAATGCTGTTCATTCCACCACTGGGTTCACCCCCTTTTATCTGAACCATGGTAGACATCCTAATGTAATGTTGGGTAAGGAAGATGATTCAGTGCCTGCAGTAGAAGAGATGGTGAGGGATTTGCAGACCACGTTAGTTAGGGCTAGAAAAAACATCATTCAAGCAAAAGACTCATATAAGACTCAGGCTGATAGAAAAAGAAAAGAGAGCCCCATTTATTCGAAAGGAGACAAAGTTTGGTTATCCACTCGTCATTTACGTCTCAAAGGAAATCACAAATTTCAGCCACGATTTATAGGGCCATTCAAAGTTGACAAGATGATCAATCCAGTGGCAGTTAAATTGCAGTTGCCAGCTCATCTAAAGATACATCCTGTTTTCCATGTCTGCTTGTTAAAGAACAGTCCTCCAAATTTACGTCAAAACTCCCCTCCAATTCCTATCCAGATTAGCTCTGCAGAAGAGTATGAGGTCAATCAAATCTTAGATTCCAAAATCCGTAATGGCCAGCTTTATTATCTAATTGATTGGAAAGGTTATGGTCCAGAGGAACGATCTTGGGAGCCGCACGAGTATGTACATGCTTCAAGATTAGTGAGAAACTTTCATAGAACCTACCCAAGCAAACCTAAATTGGAGAACTGTTCCTTGAGGGGGAGTACTGTCATGACCACACAAACTTTCCAAGTCAAATCAAAGAAGTGCATGAGAAAAGCAAAGAGATATCCTCAGTGGAAACAGCAAAGCCCAAACTGGAAGAAGGTTTGCAGAGTAATCTTGCGCTTATTTCAAAGGAAGAATCAAGAAGAGAAGATCCAAGATGGCCGCTGTGAGTCCTGAAGGTTAGTTACAGTTCTAGTCTTGCAATCGGTTGGTTGCTAGGTTACGAGCTCTCCAGCTGGAAGCCTTGCACTTCAACTGAGGTCTGACAGGAATCAGCTGTGTGGAGAGAGAGCGCGCTTCAGAACAGAAACTCCTGTGAGGTAAAATTACATTTGAAGATTATATTACAGAAAACGGATAAATATTGTCAAGGTTTATTCGAAGAGTTTGATAGTAGACCGTTCCCGTGGAAGTCGGCAAGGCAACAGAGTTAATGTATGAATTAACCTTATGTTTACAAGGTTCTTGTTTAAGATATTAAAGTCAAAGAAAAAACTAACTTTAAAAGAGCAAGTATCTACAAATGTCAAGGTTATAAACGAAGGCCAAGTTTAAAGGAGAAACGAACTGTTAACAAATAAGCATTTACAAATTCAATGGTAATAAACCAAAATAGAGTTTAAAATAGAAACGAACTTAAATAAACAAGCATTTACAACTACAAGTTATCGACAGATGTCGAAGTAAGGAAGGAGAAACTAACTGTAATAAACAAGCATTTACAAATACAAGTTATCAACAAATGTCGAAGTAAGAAAGGAGAAACAAACTTTAATAAACAAGCATTTACAAATACAAGTATTGACAAAAGTCACAATAAGACAGGAGAAATTAAATAACATCAGCTGATTTGAAGAACGCATTATCACCAACTATATATATATATAGCAACATAAAACCAATCTCTAACAAAGGTTGAGAAGTTCTTCCAGAATCAGTAATAAGCATTTTTTTAAGAAGAGCTATCATTTATAGAGAGAAGCAAGGCTACAGAGAACTCAGGGTGAGTAAAGAAATAATAGAATTAAAGAGAATTAAGTGTTGAGAGTAGAAAGTGAAAAACTGATGTTGTATGTCCCTAGCAATTGTGACTGTGACTCTTGCAGGTGCTGTATCCAATCTTAGATGTGAAGAGGCAGACTGAGTACTGGCGTTCATCATCTCTGTGGCAGTCTCTCTACCATCTCATTCCCCTTTCCCCCTCCGGGGTACTCAGCACGAAGGATTAATATTTGTTGTGAGTAGCTCGGGTCGGGACTGAGGAGTTATCTTCTGCTTCTGAGGAAATCGAATTGAAGTATCCTGACAGTCCACCCCAGCAGGGACATCCGGGGTCGAACTACTGCGCTCCCGATTCAAGTAGCGCCACTGGTCAGGTGTGTTGGCCACCTCTATCCCAACGCGCCCAGGCCCCACCACCAGACATGGCACCTTCTCCTGGCAGGGCGCAGTGGGCCCTCTCTCTCCTTGCCCACTCCTGCCCCGGCAGGGGCCCATTGTCTGGGAGATGGGAGGTACCCTGCCACCTCAGGCCCTCTGCCCCGTCCCAGGCCCGGGACTCAGAGGCTAGCATTCCGTCAGCTCTATAGGGGGGTACCAGGGGCTGAGTTTCAATGCCCCTCTTTCGAATGCCGCCCCATCTCAATCGGGTCTCCTGGATAGGGCCTTCTTCTTCAGCGCAACGGCCCTAGATCAGCCCGGAGGCCACCCTTAGCATGCAAGAGGACACCTTGCCGATCTGCCAAAATGTGCCAAGCTGCTTCGAGTATGCACCCCGTGTCTGTCTCTGAAGGGGCTGCGGGTATGCTCGCCGCCATGTTGCTGCTGCCTTGCATGCCAGCCTTCCCCTTTCCCCGTCTTATTCTTCGCGTGCCATACACCCAGGTAAGTTTCTCGATGATTTCAGTGTTTTCAGGCATGCAGTGTTCAGCGGAACAAGTTTAAAGTTTCCAGGTGGATGCCCGGATTATCAGCAAAGTATGGCTGGGCTACTGGAACTGCCCGCGAAAATTTCTACACAGCCATCTTGCTGGCCACCCTGTGGGATACCATTTTAATCAGGAGTAGTGTGACAATGCAGCATGGTAGGGCATTTGCTGATATCTATTGAATTTATTTATATTTTTGAATTCCCATTGTAAGTCAGTTTAAACAAAAACACTTATTTTCAAAAACCTCCTCAGTATACCCAGACATTATGGGTAATCCAGAATTAAAAGTGGCACAAAAGTCAGATTAACTTGGCAGGTTGGTTCCGATCTATTGCCAGTTCTCCGGGCAAAAATCATTGACAAGGATTCTAAGTCCCAGCATTTAGGGTTATGTAGGAGTACAGTCTCACACTTACCCCAGAGCCCCAGGAACTTAGGGACCCAATTTAGTGGTCAGGACTCACGCCAGAGGAAGCCACCAGCAGGGTCCAGGGAAAGTACAGTCGTAACTGGTTGGCTGAGCTTTTCAGGAAAGTGGGCTACTTGCAGCCTTTGTGACTCTGTAGCTTAATAGGAGGCTAGTCAACTAGCCTTTGAAGTCCACTCTTCTGTCCTGGGTTCAGGTGGAAGCAGGTCTGGCCCTTGAAGTTTCTCTCCACAATTTCTTTCTAAGGGCTTAGCCTTTCTTCAGATTTCAGACATGGAAACTCACACTGTGCCACTGGGTGTCACACGATATCGGTTCCTCTCACTCGGTCACCTGGCGAGTAGTTGATATCACACAGTGGACACAAAATTAACTGGAAGCTACTGCAGAGAGCAGGTTTCCAGCTAACTGTTTGGAGGTTTAGCTCAGCTGATCTCCATTATGGGGTATAAACCTCCCCAGGACATCGGCGGCAGCCTCCAAAGCTTTAATGCAGGTTTTTGGCAGGGGAGGAGGGAGAACGGGGTGTCGTGGAAGGGGTGGAGACTTGTCATGGGGGGAGGGAGGCTTTGAATTTAGGTGTGTTTCAGACTGTGCTCTGCACTAATCCCTGCCCCTTCCATGGCCACATCTCCTCCTCACAAAGCATTAAAAAAATAACAAGTTGTCAGGTCTGTGAGTTCCAGTCCTTTGGTTCAGCAGGTGCAGCCCTCCGTCTGTCTTTCACAGGACCAGCAGTGTTCTGATGAAGGTGGCCATGGGTCCCACTTTTAAGCCTGCCACTTGTTTGTGGAAGGGTGACTAACCAATGAGGTCACATCTGCCTGTGGCAGGGGCTACCCTTTTGAAGCTTGTACAGATGGTGGCCACATCCCCTCAGGCAATCCTGTCTGGCAGTCACACCTCCTCTCAACCAATAAAGTTATACATTAAAATGTGTTAGGAGAATCAGGCTTGCTGCAGTGAAAAATTACTTTGGAGATTTTCCTCTACCAGGACACGTAAAACTTAGGCACACATGTCCAACTTCTTAAATATTATGCATCATACCTTATGGGCACTTAGGGCTTACCTTAGTGGTGATTTAACAGTATTTAAAAGGGAGGCTTAGGCCTGACAAAAGGTGTATTTTGCAAGTGTGAAACGGCAGATCTAAAACTACCATGCTAGGACGCAGTTATGCAAAGAAAGAGGAGACCCAATAACCCCAACCTGACCTGGGTCAGGCAATGCATCTTCTCAGACTCCGGTGTTTGTAATATTGTAAAGACACAATTCGCGAACAAGTGTTTCTAGTTTAAACGAGGTTATATATGGGCGAGGCAGAGTCGGGGACACAAGTTTTGCAGCACCACTGGGCGAGGAGCACCTTCTCCGGTTGGAGCTGGAGCCATACGAATTAATTGACCCTCCTTGTAAGCGCCACGGGCGTGCGCTTGATCGATGGCAAGGAGTACAGTGTCTTTACGATATTACAAACACCGGAGTCTGAGAAGATGCATTGCCTTCTAATTGAACAAAGAGGCACTACCGTTTAAAGAGGTGACGTTGCCCCCTCGATAGTCCTGATGAGGCCCCAAGTGAAGAGGCCGAAACGCGTTGACAGATACACCGGCGAGATTGTGTTCTCTAATTGAAATCAACATTAAATAAAGGTCTAAATGCACTATAGAATACCTTAAAGAAACATAGATAAGTATCTAATAGTTGCTTAGACGGGAACTTACAATCATCACAAGAGAGTGGATTACAAGCATAACGTTGTAAGCGTGACCACCAGTTTTCTATAAAGAAAAGTTGATGGGCACAACCCTCTACTGACGGCATGGTCAGTCTCAAAGCTTTACATAGCTAGATGCTGGTCTGAGTTCAACTATGTAAATAAATGTGAATTTGTTTTCATGTGTGTAATTTAATGTTGTTTGTTGTAAATGTTTTTTTGACATTTTGGATAATTTAACAGTGAGTCATTTTTTTGCCTTGCATGTAATTAGTTGGAATAAATATTGGGAAGTAAATATCCCACAAAGACAGTATTGAGCTCTGTTTTTCTAAAATAGATATTTAATCTATCCCTACCTTCAGACCATTTCTTTGTTGATATACAATGCTAGGCCGCAGTAGCAGGCCTAAGGTCATATGTTCTCTCTATCACTGTAGTCGTGACATAATCAGTTTCATTAGTGACATTTAACCTCCTGCCCCTGGGTACACAGAGTACCATACACTAGGGACTTATAGATAAGTTAAATATGACATTAAGGTATTTGCCAATTGCACATATACTCTAGGGTTCAGGGCACATACACACGGTGCTGGACGTCAGCGCTCAAGTGCTCAGTCAGTAAACCAGCACTAACTCTAGCAACAAATGGAGGCGATTCTGCAAAAATCGTGTTTCCTAACACCCAGCAATGAGCAAGACACAGTTTCGATCTTTTTAGCCTACAAAAAATTAGCGTTCAGCTTCTTGCTGTGGCACAACTCTGTGACTCAGCAAGGAGCCAGGTAAAGTCTGATTTTGTTTCATAGGCTAAGAAAACAAAATTAACTGTCTGCCCTCTTGTAGAGCACAGACACTCAGGTCTCTGCCCCAGCAAGGAGCCAGGTGCAGTGTGATTCTTTTTTTCATAGCCTAATTAATTGAGGGGCAAATTCTACATTTCAACAGGATAGAGTAGGCTTCGGGCTTGCTTGATTTAGGAGTCAATATTTACCTTTCTGTGTTGAAAGGGTTGGAAATATATGGGTATGATAATTCCTATATTTCCTGAGAAACAAGAGAAAGGCACACAGAAAATAACACTGAGAGAATTAGTCTTGCAGTAAACGCTGCCTATCTTCACAAGCGAACACTTTTAGAACATGTATTTGTAAAGATGTATCAGGATGAGTTCACTCATGAAAAGGGAACTGTTCTTTTCAACGAAAGAGCCAAATTGCCTGGTTGTCTGTGAAATATTGCTGTGGGTTCAGTCTCTACAGTACATAAAAGCGATGAGTAGTACACAGAGATGATAATGACTCAGCATAAATCATGTGATAGTGATGTTTAATGATTACCTGCGTGGGATGACAGCCTTTCCTTACACTATTCTTTCAGGAGGCCACAGGAAAAGGCATTTGCTGTTTAACTGTTCAGCTCAATGTCCAAGTTGCATGTAAAAGCGCTCACAGTTGCTGATACCATCCACATTGGATACGACCCTTGTGATCGTCAGCTGTCCCTCATATACTCCGTCCAATATGTACTTATTCAGCATCTCAAATGAAAACAAAAAAACAATACAGGTGTTAACTGGGCTGGCAAAAGTAGTACGATATCCGAGGTGGACTGGGCTATGTAGGATGATTTCTGGGACACTCTTGTGCCTCTGATAGACAGCAGGCCTGGGCAAGTCCGTCACGTCAGTCTCTGGTTTAACTTGGCAATCCTGCTATTGCAAGGACGAGCATAAAAGACAAGTGAGAAGAATCTGCCCTCGAGCTGAGGCAGTGGCGATCTACACTTCTCACTGGCATTGTGTATTTTTACTGAAAGTCCTGTTTTTTTCTGGAACCTACCAGTTACCCTAGCAGAAGAGCCAAGATAGGCAGATAATGGAATGCAGGTGGTCACTATGTCCAGCAAGTGTGTACTGTGGGTGCAGTGACTTCAAGTCCTAGTGTCCATTCTGAATATGTTATTGCTTGGGTACGGGGAAGAACGTCTGGTTTGTCTCCCAGTGCCTTTGTATACAGATACCTAGTGCACAAAGTTCAAAATTACCTGGGGGCCTGGCAGAGCCTGTAGACTGCCTTGCAGACCTGGGGTGGTTAATGTTTGCTATAAGAACAGTGACTCCTAATGATTTTCGTCATAGTTAGTCTACGAAGGACCTCTAATTTATCTGTCACACAGGTTTAGTGCCTTTGTAAGGGCCTAGCAGCAGCTGAAGCCAAATGCATGAAATTGGCTTTTGTAAGGGCCTAGCAGCAGCTGAACCCAAATGCATGAAATTGGAGTGCAGCAGTCTATTTCTATGACATGTGGGTCACTGTGCCATATACTGCCGTTTAGATTATTTAGGGTAATGATTAGTCTGCAAAATGTATTTGAGACACCATGAAGAGGGTAGTAGGGTCAATGAGTAGCTGGCTCTGCTGCTTCTTGCACTTTTAGTGTCCTATAGTATTTTCTGGCACCTGCAGTGTGTCTCTCAAACACAGGAATTGGGGAATTATTACAGTATCAATATATTAAAAATGCGCCACCCAGTGGCTGCTCACAACATGCATATTCATGGTGAAAGGGTCTTTCAGTAGACCAGGGCAAATGAGTTGAGAGGGTCTCTCTGTATTTGAGTTTATTGTTGCCTAGGAATGTGCCCTCTCTTTCCTCCCTAGTCACTAATACCTTCAATGCTTTTATGATGGCTTTTGGAATAGACTTTCGTCTTAGGAAGGACTCAGGAGGCTGTTTATCAAGGAAACTGTTGTTGAAACAAGTCTATCACGTTGGGATTTCTGTAGTATTTAATATTAAATTCTGTCTGAGATGTGGTCTTCCCTTATTCCCTGAAATTCACACCCCTGATGTCAATGTAACACTCACCGTTCTGGAACTTCTTTGCAGTTTCTTTCTTGTACTTCTCAGGTAGCATCTTCAGCAACAGGCTGGTGGGTTTTCTGCCCGGTGTGCATGGACAATGGTGTGTCTTATTTCTGCTGCAGCACAAGCAGTGCTAGAAACACAAATACACTGGAATGTGCAATGTGTGCTATTGTCACTTCCCTAGGGCCTGGGTTCCCTAGGTCTTGAGTCACAGAGATATTCCCAGCTGCAATTGCATGGTCAGATGTTGAGGTGATGAGCAGATACTCTCCGAGTAATAGCAAGGGTAGAGTATCTCTGCTGATTCCAACAACAGATAGATCACCACAGATGAGTAGGGAAAAAGACAAATAGTCCCCGCTATTTTAAAAGTGGCATACACAATTGCTCTTCATGTTGGATAGGGGCAGCCCAGTACCGGGGAAATCTCAGGAGGGCAAGTCACCCAAGAGGAGTTGTCATTGGGATAGGCATTCCCAGGCGAGTTGGCATGGGGGCGAATGACTCCTGATGTGATGGGGCAGTTGTAGGTCTTGCACGAGGCAGAGCAACAGGGGCAGATATTGCCTGGGGCAATGAAGGGGCAGGAGTTGCCGGGGGTGATACTGAAGGGGTACGTCGTCCTCTTGGGGAAGCAGCGTGGGCCGCAGCGCTCTTTGCAGGCGGGTTTGCGGCTGGGGTTGAAGGGGCAGATGGCGCAGCAGCTGCCGTTCTTTGGTGCCAGGTAGGGGAGGCAGGTGGTGCCCGGGCAGAGGTCTCGGGGGCTGGTATCCCACAGGCAGCAGTCACCAGGCCCGAGGTTACAATCGGAGGAGCCGCACGAGTAGGACTCGCAGGCGTCGGCGTCGAGTCCTGTGGCCGGCATGGGGCAGGCCGCCCCTGGGCAGGGACAGGAGGCCATCTGCGGTTTGTAGCTGGAGGTATGGGGTGAGAGGGGCGTGCTGACAGAGAGCCTGGGACCCACACTAGAAAGACTGCTTGGAGGGGGCGTTTGAAAAATAGCTCATGCAAGAATGCACAGCAGGGACGGGTTAACGCTGCAAAAAGTCTCTGATGTAGGCACTCAAAACGAAGCTAAAGTTTAAAAATGCTAGAGTAAAAATGAGCAGCAGAGCGAACATGCGTTCAGCGGAAATTAACCTGTCATAAAAACCGAGAAGCATAGCTTACAGTTGCAAATGCGCGGGAGAAAACACGTTCTGCGGCGCCAGCGCGGAAGCAAGAGATGCCTGTAGTATCTCCAGAGACGTGCGCCTTAGACAGTCTGGTGATTCCGTGCTCTTTAGAGGCAGAGAACTGAAGGGGAGAAAGAAAGACGCAACTCATTCAGCGGTCCAAAAACAAAGGCGAACCATAATGCAGCGACGCGCAGGTGCAGAGCCGGGCGCACGCGCGCAGATACAGGCGCGCGAGGATATCCGAGTGCGCACGTGCCCTGAATGAGGTGTGAAGGGGATAGATAGATCTCCAACGAAAGAAGTTCAAACACGAAAGAGCGCGCGCCTGGCCGGTGCTGTCCGGAAGGGCAGGGGCTTCGGGAGTGAGGACTGTTGTTTTTAAGATTACGACTTGCCCTCAGGAGGCGTGACGTAGTAATGTCGTACGAGGCCCCCCTTTTGTGATCAAATACTGACGCGGGGGAGGGCGGACGATACCATGGCCAAAGGCGGGGGAGGGCGAAGGGGGCGGCGACGGCGTGTTTAATTACGCCTAACCAACGCTTACTTCGTATATTACTCACGTAAACGGACAAAGGGCAGTGACGCAGCATCAGCAAAGAGAGGAGAGCGAGTGTCGCTTGTGTGCTATTTGTCAAAGGTTTAAAGGAACACAAACCTCAACGCCCTCGTACCCCGCCCGTTTCAGTAGCCCTCGCCGCTTGCGCGCGGTCTCCTCCCCCCGCCCACTCCACCCCAGCCGTTGCGCGCGCGGTTCTCTGACGCGGTCCTTTCAGCCCTTCAAAATGGCGTCGCCCAACCCCTGCTTTCCATGCGTCCCGAACGCGGGCTGCCACCCCGGCACTGCTGGGAATACCAGATACTTAGCCGTCGGCCTAGAGGATACGTGCCCATGTGCTAGCTCCCTGCAAAATATCTGCCCATGTTTATTCCGTCTAAATTATACACACTGGGGCAGTACTGTTCCAGACAACAGCTGCTGGTGTATGCCTAGCACTGGCACTACCTTTCCCACAGATATCTCTGCAAACGCTCCGTGGATCTCCTGCCACCCGGAAAGCACACTGGGATCTCCCTGCCTCCGTGAAACCACTGCCTGTCCCTGTCAGATGCTTATTTGCAGCTGGCAGAACAACAGCAGCCGGCCCCATGCATCCTGCCTCCAGTGCACCCACCTCTGTGACACAAGACCCTATGAAACGCCCCCCTTGAATCCATCTCCCTATGTTACACCTTTGCAACAAGGCGACGACTGCGTTACCCGGCCGCCCACTATCTGCCCCGCCTCCGACGAACATAGAGACAGGTATACTACTTCAGAGGTTTCTGGTTTATCCAGTTCCTCAGAGTCAAGTGTCCCACTGGAGAAAGGCCACGCAATGTCAGTACCCTGTTCTTCCTCAGATAATACCAGCTCCTCTGCTACCTACTCGGGGAGTACCAGCACACCTACTGTTGCTTCAGAAGGTACAATTTCCCCCTTACACACTCCAAAGACGTGCATGCTGTCTGTACCTTGCTCAGAGACTTCCAGCTCTTCTGATTCGTCGAGTTCCAGTTCCTCCACATCCTCGTCGTGTTCAAGTTCATCCTCATCATGTTCTAGCTTCTCATCAAATTCCGACTCATCGTCGAGCTCAAACTCTGCAAAATCCTCATCTGTTTCCAGCTCTTCAAAATGCTCGGGTTCAAGCGCCTCACCATCTGTATGGAATTGCTGTTCCTCCATTTCCCCAACAGGTTCTAGCCCCTCATTTTCAAACTCCTCATTGAGTTCTAGTTCCTCAATATCCTCATCAGTTTCCAGCTCTTCCACATCTTTATTGTGTTCAAGCTCCTCTGAGAGTTCCAGTGCAACTACCTCTTTGGAGAGTCTTCTTTCTCCTGCTGTCACCCGAAAAATTATAGGCCAATCTGTCATGTCTTCAAGGGCTGGCTGCCCTGCTGTTATTTATTTAAAGAAAGGTCACACCACCAGTATCTTACCAAGAGCCTCCTACCACTCCTCCATCTACCCACAGGTATTCCGCCAAGCAGCTATATCTTCTAAGGGCCCCCTCCGCTGTCCTTTGATCTTGCGTGTCCCATTCTGCTTGCTTCTCAGGAAGAAGTAACGATCACCTGTTACTACCCTGTGAAATTAAAGATCCTCTTCCTTGCTACTATATTATATTTGTACTGTAAGTTAGCAGTGACATTCCACTGATCTGCTGTGTCATCTGGGATTGCCTGCGTCTCCATTATGTCATCATAGTTTCCCTGGTCTTCAAGTACATCAGCAGTGGGTTCCCTGACCTTGAATACACAATCAGGTATTTTCTGATACTCATCTATGTCATTGTGATTTTCCTGGCCCTCAGATGTATTGCCAAAGATTTCCTACTACATTGCAGTGTCATCAGTGAGTCCCTGCACCTCACTATCATTATTAGGGATTCCCCATATCTCTGCTGTGTCATCAGGGTTACCATAGCAGTCTGCTATGTCATCTGTGTTTCCTTGGCCCTCATAAATAATAATTGATTCTGTGCCATGTGATCAGAAATTCTCTTCTGTGTTATGATATATTCCCTATCCCTCTGATAACGCCATCAAGGGCTCCCTGGCCCACAGACAACAGTGAGTCTCTACACCTCAGCTATGTCGTCAGATACATCTCCAGGGATTCTCTGTCCCTTTGTTTTGTCACTCAGGAGTCTCCTCTCCTCTACTGTATCATGATGCATAAATTGGCCTTGTGCTACGTGACTTTGGATTTGTCCTCATTTTATGGGAGAATAGTGCTTGACTAAGGTTGCTATTGCTATCAAAGAACATTTGCATATGTTCTTATAATAGAGAAATTCACACCATTCTTCTGGCTGTAAAAGCAAGAGCCCCCATTCCAAGCTGGCCATTCATGTCACCCCGTGGCCAACAGAGGATGTATCTGTCTGTCTTCTATTGCACAAAATGAGAAAGACTCCTCCATTGTGTCCTTATATTAATACGAGAAAACCACCACATGTCCATCTTAACCCACATGTAAAGGTTTATGTTCTTTTTCCTCCTCGAGCACAGGCAGGTCCAGCACCTTCTGGTTTCCCAGAAGAAACTATACCAAAGTGCAGACCTGGTGAGCAATCCATGGTAAGATGAGTGAAGTAACTGCAGCGAGGGAGAGACCTACAGGACTACTCTGTCTTTACATGACAGGCAAAGACCAGGGCAACTTGAATTACGCAACAGCAGAGAAAGTCTGTGGCAGAACTGACTAAATTATGTGGTAAGATTAGGAAAATTGTGTGGTTTAATGCAGCATATTCTGTGATTATTAATTGATTATTGTCTCTTTTGTATTCATGTTAACACCATCTTAGCAAAGGTTTCAACTCATTACTACCACTTTAGCACTCAAATGCATCAATAAACTACAGAAAAGTGACTAGTCAACCTTCATGAAGGGCCTTCCACTGCGCAGCAACACAACACTGTATTGTTTAACTTTTGATCAGTTTGAACTAGAAACCTTTTTTTTGTTAAGATCTATATATTATGCAGCAGATGATGGAGCAAGTGACAAATGCAGCAAATCCATAATTTTGTGAAAAACTCAGCAGCTACAGAATTATAATCCTAGTGGCCCTGGCCCAGACCTAGCATGTTAGACCTCTGAAAAAGATGAGGGTGAAGGGTTGCTGTCCATGAAAGAAGAGGACACACAGTTACATGGGACCTATGTTGTGTTTGTGTAAGGGGAAACAGGAGCAGGGCACTCACAAGCTATTTTGCATGACGACTAGTGCCTTCTTTCTTATCCACGGACATGAAACTGAAGTAGGTTAGGAAGGCAGTGGTAGCTGGAGGAGTGGAAGCTAAGCAAAGCTGTGGTGTGACTTGGGCTGAATGTCTGGCTGATTCAGACCTTTTCCAGTAAAGACTAGACAATCAAAATACAGCTGCACCCATCGTCCCAAGCACTGCCTTTTTCTCTCCATAATGTAATGTTGAAAAGATCCAAAGTACTATACACTAGCTATTTGAGCTTATTTTGCAGCCGACCTACGCTGCAATTCAAATGTGTCTCGTTTCATCCATGTAACCAGACAGCAACCTTTTCAGGAAGATTGAAAACTCTTTGTTTCTCTAATTGATGTAATTGCTGTCCTTGAGGTGCTGACCCTCCACATCTTTTCTGTTTGTTATGTCTGAGGAAGGCAGTGATATTAACATAAATAGCCTCCTGCCTTTCCTACTGACACCTAACTTTTTTGTTGTTTTGCTAATACCTGGGATGCCTTTCAATCTCCACAATTGTTTTTAAAAAAGGTAATCCACATCAGCTCACTCTTTTAAAGTTTTTTCGTGATCTGTGAAGTGGCGGTCAAGAAAAAGGGGAGGGGGGGGCGGCTTTCACCAAAACCTTGATTTCTCATGTTAATTCCCATAAGGAAGCTTTGAAATAGCTACAGAAAAAGTATGAAATTTGGCGAAAACATAGGTCTTTACCCAGAAAGCATGCTTTCTGTTATTTTGTGTTATTCTCTCGTCGGCCTTTTCCGTTCTGTGTGACCAGTAGTCGTTCGGCGGTCCTGTGTCCCAAAGTAAAATAGTAATTAGTGGGCAACGTATGTATACCATGACCCATTGTAACAAAAAGACAACACTCAAGCTTCACCTCCGTGGTACTGCAGGACCATGCAAGCTTCATTGAATCAGGCTTGCACGAAGGCGCAGGCAATGCGCATACACATCGCCTGAGGTACAGTGAGCTGGAGGCCACGCCCATGAGCTGAGACATGGCAGCGCGTTGGTGTGGCTCACAAACACTGCAGACAGCTTGAGGTGTACAGACACGTCTCTTTAATTTAATGATTTAAGAGGTTTTGTCGGCCTCTCAAGCGCATCAGTGGTGCTCATTCCGCCTTAGTCTGCAAGCAGCTTCAGGAGGGAGCAGGATTAAGGCTCCTCAACAGAATTATGAGATGGCGGTAATGAGACGCTGAGCTGACTGTAGAAAGTCACCCTGCCTGTCTAAACATGGCTGGTTTATCTGCATATCTGGGAGAAACCTTTGCTAGAAAATTTGATGATATCAAAGTACTTAGACATTTGCAGACAGATCTCAGTGCAGCAACCTCTCACAGTATCTCCATCAGTACAAGTGATGTTTCCAGTGTATCTCCAGTATGGGCAGCAAAACTCCCAATAACCCAAGTGGTACAAATGGCGAGACTACATGCAACAAATCAGCTTATTTTTTAGAAGAAATGGCAAGATTCAGACAAAGCCAGAGATTAAATCACCACAAACTAGGGGGCAATATCAGAAGATCAGACGAGGTGGAAAGGGAGGGCCACAAAATACCGGGGCAAGGATAGCAATCAGGTCAGTTACACCAAATCAGAAGAGCTAACCACTATACCTACAGGTCTGTGTAATACATTGAGTACTGCACATAAAGGTGTGCAAATTATCAATATATCGATTGTTGTCTTACTGAAGCACAAATGAAGATCTTGCAGTTAGGATTGGGCTTCTATCCTACCTCTTCGAACAATTTTGCTCAAATACACGTAGACCTTTTTAGATTTACTTGAAACTTAAGAAATTCTTTGAAGAGAGACCCACAGAAACTACTCCCCACACTCCATCCACATTAGATAGTAATAGGACTATCAAGGACATTCAGGACCTACACCTCTTGATGTCTATAGAAGAAGACAACCCGGCATCCATGGCGGAACTACTTACACATTTGAATATTGCTCCAAATTGTGTTGTAGATAGTGGTCTTAAGGCACAGTCTACGTTCATACCTATGCTTCCTTCTGACAACTTTATTGATATTTTTTTACAGGGCAGTTACCAAAGACTTATACCAACTAGAGGACAAACTCAACCAAAAAACCCCAACAGATACACCAACTTTACCAATCATGAACTAAAAGCACTTAAGGACTTAAGTAGTTCTACTGATATAGTTATTAGAGAGGCGGAAAAAGGAGGTAATGTGGTCATAATGAATCGTAGGGATTATAACAATGAGATAGACAGCCAACTCATGGATGACCGTGCATATACTAGACTTAGTGGTGTTCCTTTCACTGTTATCACTGACATGATCAGAGACAAACTCACACATTGGAGGGATCTTTGTATCATTACTGAGTCAGAATTAAAATATTTGCTTAACATGGCTCCAGGGGCACCATGTATATACATTTTACCAAAAGTACATAAACCAGGTCCATTTCCACCTGGCCGGCCTATTATATCTGGATAAGCTCCCCCAAAGAACATATCTCAGAGTACATAGATATATATACCTTCAACCTATGGTACAGAACTTACCATCTTATATTCGGGACACTAAGCACCTACTTTGTCGGCTTGAGGACATTGACTGGACACCGGAATGTTGGTTTGCCACACTCAATGTTGTCTCGCTATATGCTTGCATCCCATTAGACAAGGGCATTTCAGTACTTACCGCCCTCTTCTCAGACAGGGAGGATACCTTGTTCAAATATACTGGAATGCTGATTGAAATTACTAAATTGTTTTTGGAAAATAATGTATTGCTACACAATGACAACTGGTACAAGCAGAATCAGGGAGTGGCCATGGGTGCTAAATTTCTCCATTATACATTAATCTTTACATGGGCCATTGTGAGAAACACCATTTATGGACTTCGTGCCCACATGCCCTCACTGACTACATTCTTTACTGTGGAAAGTGCATTGATGATATCTTAATTTGGACAGGTAATACAAAACAATTCAAAACAATGTGTAAGCACCTTAACAACAATGATTACAACCTGCGTTTTACACAACACATAACAAAAGCATTGAGTTCCTCGACCTTACGTTATATCATGAAAACAGTAAAATCCAGTCTAAAATGTATAGGAAACCCATTGCCTGCAATTCAATGCTACATGCAGATAATGCTCACCCATCATCACAAGTCAATGCAGTCCCACTATGAGAAATGACCAGAGTACGACTAATCTGTAGCCAAGATCATGTATTTATGCAGGAATTGGAAGTCGTTGAACGACAGTTCTTACAAAGAGGGTATCCGAAAATAATTACATCTGAAGCCTTAACAAAATTCTTAACACCTTGCGTACATCCCTTCTTACACAGGGGATTGATACACAACCTAAAAAGAGACCAGTCAACATGATCACTACATCTAACCAACAGAGCCATGCAGTACACTGCATTCTTAAACACCACTGGCATCTTCTACTACTAGATAAGTAATTACATAAATTAATCAGCAATAGACCGCAGATCACTTACAGCCATGGGCAGAAATTAAGAAATAAGCTATGTCCTAGTTATATCAAGTTGCATATACACAGTCAGTCCTCCAACTGGCTACCACCCCAGCCCTACAGTTTTTTTAGATGTTCATGTTGCAATGCCTGTCAATTTGCCATGGATAAACTTGATATGTTTTCATATAACTCTGCACATACATATAAGTTACAACAGTTCATTAACTGCAATAGCAAAGTTACAGTCTAGTGTATTATTTGCATATGTGGACGTATGTGGGGAGTACTATCCGTCCTCTGAAAGAACGAATCCAAGAGCATATCAGAGCCATCAGGACCAATCACTCCAGCTATCCCCTGGCTGTAAATTATAATCTGGCACATACTAAATCTGAAGCTTTAGGGATCAGATTTCATGGTATTACATGCATTACCAAAGACTGTAGGGGAGGAGATTTGGTCTCCACACTCAGAAAATGTGAAGCCAAATGGATCAATAAACTCCGTGCAGTAGATCAGGGCTTGAATGTTAACAGGGAATTCATTATTATTTTTTATTAACATGTATTTAATGGCGGTTATGTACATTTGTTTGTATTCATACATACCGGATCGTCAATGTGTGGGATAACCATCCACATACAAATGTGGTTCTTTATATCACTGTAGGTTGGCCACTGTGTTTATATGGGGGATCCTTGACCTTTTTTATACTATATTTATTTTATTACTCTTCTACATATTGCTGTTGTTACGTACACATTAACTAAATAAATATGTCATGCTATACTGATAACAGTACCTTACGGTTGGGTGTTCACGAGGTGCCTTTCGATAGACCTTGCCCATTTTTCTGTCCACTTTTTCTGCTCCTTTTTTGCTTCTTTTTCCTTTCAGTGTTTTTTCCCTAACCTTCTGTTTGTTCTTCTCCCTTCTAATTTACTCTTTCAATCTCATATACCTTTATTTCACAATCTTTAATTTTTCCCGCTGCCTTTTATATACACTTTTCTAATAAAGTCCACTATTTTCAATATCCATGTTAGTACATTTAAAGATGGCCACCACACTTTCTCCCTCGACAACATCACTACCGTTTTCCCTTCTCCCTTTTCATTCTTCCACGTTTACGTGGTGTATAAATATTCCCCTTACTAGGTTGACGCTTTTCTACACATTCACACCTTGGAAGCTCCCTCGGCCTCCACTTCTGAGGTAAGCTGCTTGCCCTTTTTTTTTCCATCTTAATAACTTATGTTTCCTTCATTACTGCCGCTGTTGCTGAGTACTTTATCTTGGCATACTTTTTACCTGCATGGTTAGTCTGGTACGTTACAGGTCCCATTTAGGACGCGTTTACTTCTGCTTCCTATACCAGGCTGACACACTTTATGTCGTTTCCGTTTCCTCATGTTTTTTCAAGTGTCTTATTGCTCTACTATATTGCCAGCCGTAATGCTGAGTATTTTGAACACTAAGATCACAAATATAAGGCACATATTATTGTGTTTTGTGCTTTTTGTTACAGTAAGCCTTTTTATAGCGTATATTCATTCCCTTATTACATTTGCTGTTTTATTTGCACCTAAACATGTGTTTTTTTTCCTCCATAATAGTCCTTGACACATATATCCTTTGATTTACTAACTGACATTCCCTAACTCTTCCTGTGCAGCTTGCTGCCTCACAACTTCTGTGACAGAGAACGTGGAGGAGCAGTGCCTTAGCCTACCTCGCAGGATGGCACAGGGGCCTACTGGATGGAGGCCTGACTGGAGCATTCCCACCGACCTAAACGTGAACCATTGAGAGCACAGATATTTTTTTACCAGCCAGTGGTCCTACTGACCTGCCTGTTTGCTGTGTAGTAAGTGAATATTGATTGATGCAAGGGTGTCCCCTGGTTATAGCTGTACTAGGTTACTGTGGCCTAATCCTTGTCCGTGGCTTGGATACATGATATTTAGATTCTGCAGCAGCTGGGAGCTAAGCCAAATTGCACTCTGGCAACTCCATTTGGCGACGGCACGAACATGACTGGGCCCTGGGATTACATGTTGTGCCAACCACAGAGGTGGATAGACCGGGTCTGTACAAGGAAGCTGATAGGCAGACGCACAGTGCAATCAATACGGAGAGGGGCACTTTACCCCTTACAACTGAGTTGGGGCTGGACAGGCGCACTTCAACAACAAGCGATAGTTAAAACAAAGACTGACAAGCTGACCCCTTCAAAGGGGATAACGGATATGATGACGATGGCCCGACCACTAATGCCCCACTTTGACATATGGAATCCACTCTGTAAAAAACACACCGAGAAATTCAGAAATATACTATGCGCTATCCTTAACACAAAACACATCCCAGGATCTCTTGATAGACATTGGCCTGTTACGGGAACGCCGCAAGAGACTTTTGGAGTGAGTGGAGAATAATGAGTCTACACTCACGACCATGTAACCCACCTTGAAAGAAGACCAATTCTGACTTCAGGCCCTTGGTATTGAAGTGAAATACCTTAAGCTGTGAAATGGGCCCTTGGTATTGAAGTGAAAGACCTCAAGCTGTGAAATGAAAATACTAAGAGATGCTCAATGTGAAATAATATCTCCCTCAGTGGGCTGCAGTACTGGTTGGAAGGCTAGAACATGGAACGTTTTTCAGAAGAGTGGCTCGTTTAGGCAGCACTAGCAGAGAGGACTGCTAAATTCTTTGGAATTGAACGGGCCCATTGAGTCCTGGGGTCCCCCCTCCTCCCACATAGCAGTGCCAAGTACGATAGTGGCTGGGCTCCTTTATTCGGGACCATGACCTACTTTTGCAGGTCTCCGAATCAATGGGCCCTTGGCTCTGCAAGGGCAGTCAGTATTTACCACAGCTACACCACAAATGTCCAGAGACAGTGTAAGTCTTTTATATGTATCAAACAACGTTATTCACAATGGCCTGAAATATGCCCTCCTTTATCCATTATCCATTGAGGCTTAGAGGTATTGACAGTACTGAGACACATTTTATTTTGTAGTCCCTGGAGGAGGCCTGGTCTTGGCTACAACTTGAAGAAATACCACTCCTCTTCAACTTGAGGGACAGTCTGGGGTAGGATGGGAGTAGTGATGAACCAGGAGATAGTGGGGTAGGAGTTTGCAGGAGTGCCCCAGGGATGACCAGGTGGCTGTGGATAGTGACCAAGTGATGGCGGACGGCTGTTGCAGAGCAAAAGCTCTTTCGGTGCAGTAGAGGCTGAACTGGGCTTTGTGGCTTGGGAGAATCAGATATGGAACAGACAAGGGCTGTACCACCAAAGGTGGCAAACACCATTATTTAGCCTACTGATGCAGGTACCTAACCTCCTTATACTTTATGGCACCAGGCTCATAAGTCAGAGAGTCTCAAACTCTTTAGTGTTAGTGGCCCTCACTAAACATTAAGGGGGTGATTCTGAGCTTGGCGGGCGGCGGGAGCCGCCCGCCAAGCGGGAACCGCCAGAATACCGCTGCGCGGTCAAAAGACCGCCGCGGTTATTCTGAGTTTCCCGCTGGGCTGGCGGGCGACCGCCAGAAGGCCGCCCATCAGCCCAGCGGGAAACCCCCTTCCATGAGGATGCCGGCTCCGAATGGAGCCGGCGGAGTGGAAGGGGTGCGACGGGTGCAGTTGCACCCGTCGCGATTTTCAGTGTCTGCTTGGCAGCCACTGAAAATCTTGGTGGGGCCCTGTTAGGGGGCCCCTCGACACCCGTTACCGCCAGCCAGGTTCTGGCGGTCAAAACCGCCAGAGCCAGGCTGGCGGTAAGGGGGTCGGAATCCCCAGCGCCGCCATGGAGGATTCCCCAGGGCAGCGGAAAACCGGTGGGACACCGCCGGTTTTCCGTTTCTGACCGCGGCTGTACCGCCGCGGTCAGAATGCCCATGGATGCACCACCAGCCTGTTGGCGGTGCATCCGTGGTCGTTGGCCCTGGCGGTAGTCTATCGCCAGGGTCAGAATGACCCCCTAAGTCCCTTGGTGGGGGTGAGGGGGCCTCCTCTGAACACATACACACATTCAACAATGCACCTTGATACGAAAACCACGACCCTCACTTTTTAACCTGGAGATGGTTACACAAAGTACACGTTTGGTCTAGTTTGTACTTTTGTTATTGTCATGGCAAAAATTGAGTTGCAAGCTTTGACTTGGGATGAGAGAGGGGACTGCTGTTTATGTTTAAAATTGAGGCTAATGTTTATTGCTACAATTGTGACGGGGTACTGGACATGTTGTGGGGGTCTTTCATCTGTGGAAAGCTGTGGATAAAGTGCAGCAGATGTATGGCACCACAGCTTAGTGAAAAAAAGCTACACCTCTCAAACCCATAAGATACATTCCTATCTCAGACGCAGACAGGCACATATATTGTATCTTCAAGAGATGTACCTTAATGAAGGTGAGCTCTAGAGTGTGTCCTGCCGATGGACTGGGCAGATGTTTGGCACAAAGTACTGGGCATATGCAATGTGGGTGTTAGCATTGACCTCCTTAGGGTTCTCTTATATGAAACACAGGACATTTATTGATATAGAGGGCAGAACTACTGACCCTAATAGCAACTTACGCTTCGATTGTCAACCCTGCTACATTTCTGGACTCTCTTACACTGCTATTATTACATGACCTGCAATCCTCATGCCTATGGCATGGGATTTCAGTTCTATACTAAACACACACTGGGATAGATCGGTATATCCCCCGCTGGGCACTGCAGGCATAAAGACGACATAGCACTTCTAACTATGGATGTCTTCCAGACAGCTAAACAGTGCCTGGAAATTGATGCACCCTGCTACATAGTAATACTCCTTCTCCCCCGTACACCAATTGATTACCAGACTCGATCTGAAAATATCCTTTGGCTCATACCGTATACCTTTGCCAAATTCTCTTGGACCATAACCGTCCTAAATTAGTATTGACGTGGGGCAGAGGACAGACCATGGTTCCTACGTGGAGACTGCTCTCTGTTAGACACCCTATCGCCTTTTCAGAGACAGTATCTGCATCTACATATTTACAGTACTTTGACCTAAATGAAGTGTAAGTAACATGTATGGGACTGGAGCGGGAGGTCTTCCTGGTGGATCTATGGGGTCACCGTATGAAAACCAAAATGAGACATAATGTCTGTCCTTAATAAGGAAGTGTTACACTGTGGAGGTTAGCTGCACAAGGTTTGAGATATCAATGACTGTACAACACAGTGACATTTCTAGGGCCAGGGCTTTACAGGAATGACAAGCTGACAAACTGGGGAAGATTGACTCCAAAACATTTATCACAAAATAACACGCTGAAGGTGATAGAGTGACAGATGCCCCTAGAGTACCGATGGGTGCTGTTCAATCTTCGGAAGGCATGAATCTTAATACAAAAGTTGGCATTAATGGGGCCTTCCACTAGTTGAGGCTCTGATACACTTGGGTCAGAATGGATTCATACCTTTGAGAATACCTGAACCTTTGCCGTCTCTTCCACTTGATGGATGAGGTGGAAACAAGGAACGAGATACGCTTGACAGTGTCACTGGACTTTGAAAAGGCCTTCAACACCGTGATGTGACTGTGTGTCTGATTTAGAAAGCAGCAGACAGGTTACTGTGTCACAACGAAGAATATCCTGGCTGCCAAAATCGAAATCCCATTATATTCTATGGGATTTTGATTTCGGTGAACAGGATACTCCATCACATTACGACGGAGAATGCCGTCTGCCGAGTTCTAAATCAGACCTTATATCTGTTTTAGGCCTTTACAAAAATGTTCTTACGCTGGCTGTTTTGCTTTCCTTATCTTATGACTGAGCTGACAAAACTTCTCTGGAATGCACTTCTTAGTTTAAAGAAGACATTTATTATTATAATAGTACCTCTGCCTTGTCTGAATTAATTTTACACACCGTACTTTGCAAAGCGGTCTGAATATAACATTCTCAACTTCGTGCTCCGTGTAATCTTTAAAGGAATGCACTTCAACTGCCAAAAACTGTGGGCTGCTCTGCGCACAGAGATCTCCGCTCTGCTCATGAGACTCACACTGGCCCCCACCTTTTTTAACCTCCTCGTTACTGGGATGGGAATAGCCAGATTCTCCTGCAACAGCTTTATAAATTTCAGTTTTATCTTGCAGCAATTTGTTCTGGCTAATTTGCTCACGTAAATTCTTATTTTCATGTTCTAACTGCTTACATCTCTCATGCATTTTTCTGTAAGCAGACAAAAGTATCCAAACCCTTCTGTCAAGAACAAAAGGGACATCATTTCTTTCAAAAAGCACATTTTCTAAATATGAAAACACTTTTGCTTTATCCAAGCACTCATCCCAAGACTCACAAAGTCCTGATAAACAAGAAAACATATTTCTCTCGTGGGGGATTTCCATGTATAGTCATAAGCACTGAATAGTTCCGCACGCGTGTGGTGACCCCGGAGCACTGTTCTGAAGTGCATTCTTAAGTGTAGATGTTTGCCTTTCTTGAAAAAAGGCCTGTAAAGTCACTTAAGAATATCAATGTGCAGCCTAGAGGAAAGGCTACAAAGGCCAAATTGTTTATTCTTTTGGGTGGTAAGAAAGGAAACTGTAGTACAGATATACCTTTAAAACATATTTATTCTAAAAATGTAGTAAAAAAACATGTTTTCCAACCTTATTTACAACTTCAAATGACGATGAAACAATGCAGGGCAGTGTAGCCCATAGGCTGCCATTATACAGAATGTAAATAGAGCTGTGCCTTTAAGAAAAGAAAGTCTTCCTGTATCCCATCATGCACAGCAAAAGGCAGTTGCCTCAGTTCTTTTTTCCGGCTCCTTCTGACACGACCCTGAAGCATTGAGATCCATCTCTCATAGCTTTTTTTGACTAAAATTCAACAAAAATCCTTTGGATTTCAATTTCACTCGACGTTTTTCATCTAGAGTGAACGTTTCCTAGCTTTTTCTGTCAAATTCGGACAGAAACTTGAGGATTTCTGTCACCAGAATGCCTTCTCTTTTTGATAAGTGCCCTTGCTGTGGCAGGAAAAAGGCCAAAACAGACCCACATCAAGTCTGTATTATTTGCCTGCCGTCAACTCATAAGCCTGATGCCTGTGACATTTGTAAAACCTTCTCCAGGCGAACCCTTCATGACAGGGAGAGAATCGGCCTTCAGGCCAAGGAGGACAGGAGACGAAGAGGACAATCTGCCACAGAGCAAGGAGAAGGTCAGTCTTCTACCAGGGCTCTCACTGTGTCCTCTGGAGCAGCTTCCAGATCTGCTCACAAGCGTCACAGGTCCCCGACGACGTCAAGAGCATTGACGTCGAGACAAGGAACGGCGCCGACATGCTCGCCGTCGAGAACCGGCTCGCTGTCGAGGAAGAGACATTGCTCGCCGTCGAGAGCTTTATCGTTGTCTAGACGGCATAGACACTTGCCGTCGAGAAGTTCCCGGTCCAGGTAACGTCGACTCGAAGGGGAAGATCGACGTCGGTGGACAGTACTTGTCGTCGGAGACGATCGCCGTCATCCCATCAACGTTGAGGGAGATCGCCGTCGAGGGGCTCTCAATGGCGAGAGGGGTCAACGCCGAGAGGTACTCGTCAGCATCGTACTTCAATGTCGAGAAGGCACTCAAAGAGACCAAGGAGGGTCTATACCACCTCAGAATCCTCGGCTTCTCTCATTCTCTTACCACCTTCGCCTCAGCCTTTTCCTCTACCACCGACACCTCTGGCACCTACAGCTCCTCCGCCGGTACCTCTTTCAGAGTCCGCCCCAGGGACTCCTGCAGAATCCACGATGCATTCTCGACATTCTTCGAGACACTCTTCTTCATCTCGACATCGTCATCGGCATGACTCAGATCGCAGGTCTCGTTCCCACCATAGACACTCCTCCTCATCCATAAGAGATTACTCTCCGACGTTATCTGACTCCCCGTCACCAAGAGTTTCTCCCATAGACGATGTCAACACTTTTCAAGAGGTACTAATTTCCAGTGCTACCAAGTTGAACATCCCTCTGGCAGTACCCACTCCAACAACCTCTGTCATTTTTGAGACACTACACCAGCGTTCTTCTGCTAGACCATTACTACCGCTGGTCCCAGGGTTACTTGAACCGGCAATGGACATTTTCTTAACACCGTCCACAACTAAAACTGCTCCTTCCAGACTCATAAAGAAATATCCTCCGGAGCAGGACCCTTTATTTCTGAGAGCGGATCCAGTGCCCGATCCGGTGGTAATCGTGGCTGCTAAGAAATTACATTCTACATCTCCGTCGTCGTCTTCTCCACCGGACAAGGAGCGTAGAAAAATTGATGCCACAGGCCGCAAAGTTTGGTCCACTTCAGCCATCACTATGAAAGCAGCTAGTGCCACTGCCCTATTGGGAAGGTATGATCGCGCCCTTTGGGATTCTGTGCTGCAATTTGCAGAATACCTTCCTAAGGAGAAAAAGGAGGATTTCTTGGAGATTGTAAGTGAAGGCGCCATGGTCTCCAATCAAGTAATAAGCGCAGCTGCAGACTCCTCTGTGTTATCCGCTCATAATTATTCTCATGGAATTTCCTTGAGAAGACATTCCTGGCTACGCCTTACTTCACGTAAGCCAGAGGCGCAACAGAGGATACAAAATTTGCCTTTTTCAGGTTCCACTTTGTTTGGTTCTCATGCTGACGACGAGATGTCGAGGATGAAAACAGAACTGGACACTCTAAAGGCGGTGGGTATCGAGAGGCCAAGAGAGCAACGGAAAACATTCCGTCCCTACCACCGTAGACTCTTTGCTCAAAGGCTTCAAACACCGCAGTGGATGCCTTCAAGATCCCAGCAACAGCAACATCAGAGAACCTTTTCGACCCAGCGAAAACAAACAAGGGGTCGCTCTACGCCACAAACTGTCCAAACAGCTCGTCAAGCATCAGCGTCTAAGTCCTGAATCCTCACTTCCCCCTCCTCCGTTACCCACTCTGGTAGGGGGAAGTATTTCACATCATCTGGAAGAGTGGCAACGCATAACGTCAGACGCCTGGGTGTTGAATATTGTGCGGAATGGCTACTGTCTCAGGTTCATAAGCCCCCGCCTTCTATTCCACCCAAACCGGTGAATTACCATCTCGACGCTCTCAAAGTGGAAGTAACAACTCTATTACAAAAGAAGGCGATAGAACCTGTCCCTATCAACCAGCAGGGAAAGGGAATCGATTTGAGGTACTTCCTGGTACCAAAGAAAGACAAACACGAGTTCCGACCCATTCTAGATCTAAAGGTAGCCGACAAATGGGTTCACAGAGAAAAGTTCAGGATGCTATCCTTACACCAAATCTACCCCCAACTACGTCAAGGTTATTGGCTCTGTTCAATAGATCTCCGCAACGCTTACTTCCACATTCCTGTGATCAAAAAGCATCGGAAGTTTTTAAGATTCCTCGTCGGAAAAAGTCATTACCAATTTACAGTGCTACCTTTCGGCCTCAAATCACCACAGAGGACGTTTTCAAAATGCATGGCGGTGGTGGCAGCCCTTTTATGGAAACATCGGATATTCGTCTATTCCTATCTAGACGATTGGCTCATATAAGCATCCACATACCTAGAGGCCCAACAGCACTTCAATTGGACTCACCAGCTACTCCAGAGACTGGGCCTTCAGGTCAACCTCTCCAAGTACACGGCAACACCTGTACAGAGGTTGCACTACTTAGGCGCCATCATAGACACCACTCAAGGAAAGGTGTTTCCTTCGAAGGAACGACGTTTAGCCATCCTCCAAAAATGCCAGCAGCTCGAGAAAATGCCTCAGGCCACTGCAAGAGCGATATCCTCTCTCCTGGGGTCAATGGCGTCTTGCATCTACCTCACTCCCAACGCTCGCCTCCATATGAGACCTTTACAGGAATGTCTAGAGAATCAATGGTATCAACTAGTAGGCGATTGGGAGAACAGCATCCTTCTTTCTCCCCATGCCATTCAATCTCTCAAGTGGTGGTGTTCTCCGAACAATCTTCTGAAAGGGATGCCATTCCACCAACAGCCTCCAACTCAGACCATAGTCACGGATGCATTGCTGCTCTGATGGGGAGCGCACATGGATCACCTCCAAATACAAGGCTCTTAGTCGCAGAGAGAACGACTTTATCACATCAATCTTTTAGAGCTTAGCGCAGTCCATCTTGCACTCAAAGCCTTCTTCCCCGCACTGAAGGCGAAAACTCTGCTTCTCCAGACAGACAACATTGCCACCATGTACTACTTGAACAAACAAGGGGGTACCAGATCCAGGACTCTGTCGACAGAGGCCCAAACAATTTGGCACTGGCTTCTAGCCAGGAACCTATCAATAGTGGCAACTCACCTTCCGGGCATAGAGAATGTCCAGGCGGATGCCCTCAGCCGAGCAATGAACGAAAATCACGAGTGGGTTTTGCACGATGACGTCGTCTGCTCCAACTTTTGCATGTGGGGTACCCCTTCTATAGACCTATTCGCAACCCCAGAAAACAAAAAATGCCAAGACTTCGCCTCCAGGTACTACCATCCAGGAACATTGGGGAATGCCCTGTGGATAAACTGGTCAGGAGCATTTCTGTATGCTTTTCCACCGCTTCCCCTGATACCGACAGACCTCCTCAAGCTGTCCCACTCCAACACCAAGATGATTCTCATCGCCCCAGAATGGCCACGCCAGTGGTGGTTTCCAGACCTCCTTCACCGGTCACTCAGACCACACATCAGATTACCTAGCCACCCCGACCTTCTCACTAAGTTTCGAGGCCAGATGAGACATCCCAACCTCTCGTCGTTGAATTTGGCAGCATGGCTCCTGAGCTAGTGCAGTATGGTCACCTTAATCTTCCTCAGGACTGCATGGAGATTCTAAGGGAGGCAAAACGCCCTTCCACAAGAACAGCTTATGCCTTCAAATGGAAAAGGTTCTGCATGTGGTGTTTGGACAAGAACGTTGACCCAATAACATGTGGAGAAGAAGCTATTCTTCCATATTTGTTAAACCTGGCGAAGTCTGGCTTACAGTTGTCATCAATCAAAGTACACCTAGCAGCTCTAACGGCATATAGGAAGAGTCCTTCCCAGTCCTCTTTCTTTAAAATTCCAATCATAAAAGATTTCCTAGAAGGTTTGAAAAAGGTTTTTCCTCCCATTAGATGGCCATCTCCTCCATGGGAGCTTAATATAGTCCTTTCACGTCTGATGCTGCACCCTTTTGAACCAATACACAAAGCATCCCTCCAGCATCTTACGTGGAAAACTGATTTTCTGGTTGCAATCACTTCAGCTCGCAGGGTGATGACATCCAGGCCCTTTGCGCACAGGAACCTTATATGGTTTTTCATTCCTCAAAAGTAGTAATGAGAACACATCCTAAATTTCTACCTAAAGTCATTCCAGACTTTCACGTAAACCAAACCATCTCCTTACCGACTTTCTTCCAAAATCCATCTACGTCTGCTGAGAGAACCCTACATTCTCTCGATGTAAAAAGGGTTTTTAAATTTTACTTGGATAGAACAAAATTTTTGCGCAAATCACAGCAGCTGTTTATTAACTATGGCCCAGTTAGAACAGGTCTGGCCACCTCCAAACAATCCTTATCCAGGTGGATTGTCTCATGTATTGTATTCTGTTATCAGTTAGCAAATAAATCCCTCGATGGCAGGCCAAAAGCCCATTCTACTAGGGGGAAGGCAGCAACTGTTGCTTTGATGAGAAACATTCCTCTAGCAGAAATATGCAAAGTGGCTACCTGGAGATCTGTCCACACCTTTACTAAGCATTACTGTCTTGATTCAGATGCTAGGACAGATGCTGAGGTTGGACAGGCCTCTCTTAAGAATCTCTTTGCATGATTTATTGTGTCTTTATTGTTCTGTCTACTCCACCGCGGTTATTGGGATGGGCTTGCTAATCTATTCAGTGCTTATGACTATACATGGAAATCCCCTACGAGAGAAGGAATAGTTTCTTACCTGTAACTCCAGTTCTCTCGTAGGGGTATTTACATGATAGTCATAAGCAACCCTCCCTCCTCCCCGATGGAGTTGACATGAGGATAACTATAATAACAGCGATATTGTTAATGAAAGAGATATTCAGATTTCTTCATGTCATATTACAAGCCTACAAAAAGAACTGAGGCAACTGCCTTTTGCTGTGCATGATGGGGTACAGGAAGACTTTATTTTCTTAAAGGCACAGCTCTATTTACATTCTGTATAATGGCAGCCTATGGGCTACACTGGCCTGTATTGTTTCATCCTCATTTGAAGTTGTAAATAAGGTTGGAAAAGATGTTTTTTTACTACATTTTTAGAATAAATATGTTTTAAAGGTATATCTTGTACTACAGTTTCCTTTCTTACCAACCAAAAGAATGAACAATTTGGCGTTTGTAGCCTTTCCTCTATGCTGCACATTGATATTCTTACAGGCCTTTTTTCAAGAAAGGCAAACATCTACACTTAAGAACGCACTTCAGAACAGTGCTCCGGGGTCCCCACAGGCGTGCAGAACTATTCAGTGCTTATGAATATCATGGAAATACCCCTATGAGAGAACTGGAGTTACAGGTAAGAAACTATTCCATTCTTATCAAGAAGGAATAGGTCCAATATACAGCTTACAGCCGACACGTGTTTCGTCACATTGACTTTATCAAGGCTAATGTAGATTAGGTAATCAGAAAAAATTGTCCAGTAGTAAGGACAAAGTGCGTTTTTGCAGTGGATGTGTGGATCAGTATTTAAGCCATCTGGGGCAGACAGAATCCACATGCAGAAACTGATAATATCAAAATGTCAAGGTATACATCTTCAGAGCACGGTCAGCTAAACAACAAGGCTTACCATGGTCTATTTTCCAAGATGTATACCTTGAACCAAACTTCAACTATAAGCAATCAGACGAGAGCACCCTCTAGAGCACTCCCAACAGAGGCTGATTCCTTCTGATTTTCTACTGCACGTCGTGTGAAGGGAGTCTCCCTGAGCACTGCTCAGTTCTTCAACTTTTACTTCTTTTGAATCATCCAAGGTTATATTTCCTGTTTTATTTCTCTAACTAAACAAGGTAAAAGACTACATAAATATGTCTAACCTTTTCCTCAAAAACTCTCACATTCTGAGAGATGAGGCTGTTACTGGCTGGAATCTTAAATCTGTCACTAATAATGAGGACAGGTAAGATTCCTTCACCTCACAGGAGAAGTCAGAGGGAGACGTTGCATCAGGCTCTCTAGAAGACACGCAGAAAAGCCCTAAAAAGACCTACCATGAGTCTTCATAAGTCACTTTTCACAGAGAGAAAGAGAAAGAGACCCTCAACTCCCTCTTCAACTCTGACAATACATCAGAGAGACCCTAACCTTTAAATGGGGCATCTGAAAACCGCCTGTAAAATCATCATTCACAGAAATTACTTTGGGGTGGTTGATAACAATGTTGACTATTATTTCATCGTCTGCGAAGGGCCTCGTCTATGGATGGCCTTATCTACGAATGGCCTCATCTACGATGGTCACCTATGACGACCTCATCTATGACAGTCATCTACAGTGAGCGTCTATTACGGTTATCTACAGTGATCCTCTACGACTGTAATCTACAGTGTTCTATTATGGCCTCATCTATGGTGGCCTCATCTACGATCGTCATGTATTATGGCCTCATCTTTGACGGTCGTCTACGACAGTCATCTACAGTGATTGTCTAAAATGGTCATCTACAGTGATCATCTACGACAATCAGCTACAGTGGTCTATGATGGCCTCATCTGCGATGGTCGTCTGCGACAGTCATCTATAGTGGTCGTCTACGACAGTCCTCTATGGTGGTCGTCGACGATGCTCGTAGTTGTCGCTGCTCGTCAACAGTGGTCGTCGACGACAGTCGTCTATGGTGGTCGTCATTGAGGGCCTCATCTAGGAAGGTCACCTACGGCGGCCTCATCTGCGATGTTCATCTACGACAGCCTCATCTGCAATGCTCATCTACGACGACCTCATCTAAGATATTCATCTACGACAGCCTCATCTACGATGCTCATGTATGACAGCCTCATCTATGATGGTTTTCTATGACATCCTCATTTATGATGGCTCTATATGACAGCCTCATCTATGATGGCAGTATCATCTACGACGGTCTATGATGGTCTCATCTACGATATTCATCTGTGACAGCCTCTTCTGATGGATGTCTACTACTTCGGCCTTGCCTACAATGGCCTAGTCTACAGAACAACATCTACGATGGCCTTGTCTCTGTATGCTTTGTCGACGATGGCCTTGTCTATAACTGCATCCTCTACAAAGGCCTTGTCTGCGGCGAAGGCCTTGTCAACAACAAACATTGTCTTCATGAGCCAAGTTGTTTACATCCGCCTTCATCAAACTTGATCACAATTCAAATTAAGATGAAAACACGTAATTGTCAACAAGAGTAAAACACACATAATCCAGAATAATTTAGTGTCAAGCATTCAGGTACAAATATGAGCATGTTGTCAACAGTCAGCATATTGAGGGGCAATATATGGATCAATTACACCACTCCGCCTCCAACTGCAGAGCATGGGTTAGGTCCATGTATCTCATACTAGAGCTTCAGAGCATATTACAGCCACAACTGGTGGTTTATTTTGGGGGTTTCCATGCCCTTTGGAGCGAGTGAGTTACCAAACACTTTCAGTTTCCTATAGCAAACAAGATTTTTTTATTTTTTTGTTGCTTTATGAATTTAAATAGGAAAGCTGTAACACCTATTCCAATTGCTCATATATCCAGAGGGAATTACAATCATGGAAAACCCTATCATTCATAATTCTGCCTAACCCGCAAGGACACGTTCTCATCTAGGTCCAGACTACTGTACAGACTGGCAATTCACTGGTAATACAGGGCAGTTATAGCCACCAGATGTGGTCAGACGTGGCCACATAAATAAAATGTTTGCCGGAAGATGAAAAAAAAATGCTGCTGTAGTGGAGTGAGATGTCAGCATAGACTGTGCTATAGATAAAGCTTCAATAGTATTCCCACAACTGGCACGGTCAGTGGTCCTTGGATATTAGAGATCAAGGCCACAACATTTAAAAATTTGATGTACAAATATATCTAATATTTTAAAGTACCATGCTGACGCTCTGTATGCATGTTGATGACTACTTGGAAGCAGACAACGGTGATTCTTGACACTGCATGCCCTTTTGGGGCATTACAATTTCAAATGAAACAATCTTTAAAGGGATTCAAAAAAAGACAATTATCCATTGATAAGTATCTGACTTAGCAACCCTCTCAGTAGCACTTAGACTTGCTTATCTACAGTGACAACGTTCTGGTGCTGATTACACCATCCAGTGGGAAAAACCATTCCAAACATGTCATCTATGGCAGAAAATAGCATCGAACAAATAAGTCCTGGATCTCGTCACATATACATATATGTCACAGTTCACCCAGATTCTGCCATCTACCTTTAAAAGTAAGTGCTAGCTACTCTCACCAAAAGGTCTATAGAGAGAAACCCACATTCTCAGGAAGAAAGAGGCTTCTATTCTTGGTTTTGCCTCATAAACCAGAAAACAGAGGCGTGTCCATCCAGCATACACCTCCAGAAACTAACAAGTATTTGAGGAAACAATTGTTTTATATGGACCCCTTCAGCAGAGGAAATATATTTTTGTTTTTGCATTCCCACTCATCAGAGTTCTTCCATTTGGCTTCAGATCAGCTTTGTCAGGAAGGGTCTCCCCAACTTCGACAACTCGTTGATAAAAGCACCAACGGTATTTCAAGCGTCCAAGGCCACAGAGACTTGCCTAAAGTTGTTTCTCAGGCTGTCTCCTTGTGAATTATCAGAGATAATCAACTCCTCCATCAAAGAAGATGCTTTCTGTTCAATTAGCTTTTAGGCGTCAGGTCCTCACTGATCAATAGGATCCCTCTTGTATGCCTGAAAACGAATGCCTTACAGGAGCAGCTACAAAAACAATAGATTCAATCAAACAAAGCATTTCAGGGCCTGATTTATTTTCACATAGGCGATGGAAGCTCTAGTCTGGTAGTCTCAGACTGCAAATACTTCCCTGGAAAGCTGGGGCAGTCATCTACAGAACCTCTAATTCAAGGAAAGTGGTCTCTGCTCCACAAGAGCATACATATCACTCACCTACATCTCAAAGCCAGCTGTTCGGTCTCCAACTTTTCCTGACATGCTAAACAAAACTGGAAACAGCCTCCAAGAAGGAGAATTTGATCATTTAGCTCTAAGCATGATCTTGTTCTGGGCAAACTGGCTCTACATCCCTTTGCAACAAACGAAACTGGGAAGTGCCAGTTCTACACAAGTTGGCATCCACATCCAGGATCTTGGTAGAATGCCTTTCAACAGATGCTCCAGTATCTATATCTACCTCCCCCCCCCCCCCAATACCTTTAATACCAAAGATTCTCACCAAGAGGAAAGCAAAGCAGTGTTCTCTTGTCCCGATAGCTCCCAGGTGGCTAGTTCAGCATTGGCTCACTGAGCTTCTCCTGCTTTCAGAATACAACTACATTCACCTACCAACATTCTGTAAACTAAGGCCAGGGCCTTCATCCTGACCTGACTTCTCTCCTCTTAGGCTCACAGCTCCCAAATTCCATTAATCCAAAGATCTCAATATTCCTCAGGACTGCATGTGTATTTTCTCCAAGTCAAGGAGGAGGCTACTGTAGGAAGTGGGCTCTGTATATACTATTTCAAAGTAAGAAATAGGGTGCACAGAGTCCAAGGGTTCCCCTTAAAGGTAAGATAATGGCAAAAATAGATCATTCTAATGCTGTATTTTGTGGTAGTGTGGTCGAGCAGTAGGCTTATCAGAGGGTAGTGTTAAGCATTTGTTGTACACACACAGGCAATAAATGAGGAACACACACTCAAAGACAATTCCAGGCCAATAGGTTTTTATATAGAAAAATATATTTCTTAGTTTATTTTAAGAACCACAGGTTCAAGATTTACAAACAATACTTTAAATGAAAGGTATTTCACTCAGGTATCTTAGGAACTTTGAATCATCACAATAGCATGTACAGTTTTGGCAAAAATGGCTATAAGCTATTTTAAAAATGGACACAGTGCACAATTCAACAGTTCCGGGGGAGGTAAGTATTTGTTAGATTCACAGGCAAGTAAAGCACTTACAGGGTTAGTTGGGTCCAAGGTAGCCCACCGTTGGGGGTTCAGGGCAACCCCAAAGTTACCACACCAGCAGCTCAGGGCCAGTCAGGTGCAGAGGTCAAAGTGGTGCCCAAAACGCATAGGCTTCTATGGAAATAGGGGTGCCCCGGTTCCAGTCTGCCAGCAGGTAAGTACCCGTGACTTCGGAGGGCAGACCAGGGGGGTTTTGTAGGGCACCAGGGGGGGACACAAGCAGGCACAGAAAGTACAACCTCAGCGGCACAGGGGCGGCCGGGTGCAGAGTGCAAACAGGCGTCGGGTTTGTAATAGGATTCAATGGGGAGACCTGGGGATCTCTTCAGCGATGCAGGCAGGCAAGGGGGGGGCTCCTCGGGGTAGCAACCACCTGGGGTAGGAAGAGGGCCGCCTGGGGGTCGCTCCTACACTGGAGTTCGGATCCTTCAGTCCTGGGGGCTGCGGGTGCAGTGTGTTTCCCAGGCGTCTGGTTCTTTGAAGCAGGCAGTCGCGGTCAGGGAGAGCCTCTGGATTCCCTCTGCAGGCGTCGCTTTGGGGGCTCCAGGGGGGGTCAACTCTGGCTACTCACGGGCTCACAGTCGCCGGGGAGTCCTCCCTGTAGTGTTGGTTTTCCGCAGGTCGAGTCTGGGGCGTCGGGTGCAGAGTGGAAAGTCTCACGCTTCCGGCGGGAAACATGTGGTCTTTAAAAGTTGCTTCTTTGTTGCAAAGTTGCAAGTTGGTTGAACAGGGCTGCTGTCCTCGGGAGTTTCTAGGTCTTTTTAGATGCAGGGTAGTCCTCTGAGGCTTCATAGGTCGCTGGACCCTGGGGGACACGTCGCTGTTGCAGTTTTTCTTGAAGTGGGGAGACAGGCCGGTAGGGCTGGGGCCAAAGCAGTTGGTGTCTCCGTCTTCTCTGCAGGGCTTCAGGTCAGCAGTCCTTCTTCGTCTTCAGGTTGCAGGAATCTATCTTCCTCGGTTCTGGGAGCCCCTAAATACTCAATTTAGGGGTGTGTTTAGGTCTGGGAGGTTAGTAGCCAATGGCTACTAGCCCTGAGGGTGGCTACACCCTCTTTGTGCCTCCTCCCAGTGGGGAGGGGGTCACATCCCTAATCCTATTGGGGGAATCCTCCATCTGCAAGATGGAGGATTTCTAAAAGTCAGAGTCACCTCAGCTCAGGACACCTTAGGGGTTGTCCTGACTGGCCGGTGACTCCTCCTTGTTTTTCTCATTATCTCTTCCGGCCTTGCCACCAAAAGTGGGGGAAGTGGCCGGAGGGGCGGGCATCTCCACTAGCTGGGATGCCCTGTGGCGCTGTAACAAAGGGGGTGAGCCTTTGAGGCTCACCGCCAGGTGTTACAGTTCCTGCAGGGGGAGGTGAGAAGCACCTCCACCCAGTACAGGCTTTGTTCCTGGTCACAGAGTGACAAAGGCACTCTCCCCATGTGGCCAGCAACATGTCTGGTGTGTGGCAGGCTGGTAAAACTAGTCAGCCCATGCTGGAAGTCGGGTATGTTTTCAGGGGGCATCTCTAAGATGCCCTCTGGGTGTATTTCTCAATAAAATGTCCACTAGCATCAGTGTGCATTTATTGTGCTGAGAGGTTTGATACCAAACTTCACAGTTTTCAGTGTAGCCATTATGGTGCTGTGGAGTTCCTGTTTGACAGACTCCCAGACCATATACTCTTATGGCTACCCTGCACTTACAATGCCTAAGGTTTTGCTTAGACACTGTAGGGGCATAGTGCTCATGCACCTATGACCTCACCTTTGGTATAGTGCACCCTGCCTTAGGGCTGTAAGGCCTGCTAGAGGGGTGTCTTATCTATGCCATAGGCAGTGTGAGGTTGGCATGGCACCCTGAGGGGAGTGCCATGTCGACGTAGTCATTTTCTCCCCACCAGCACACACAAGCTGGCAAGCAGTGTGTCTGTGCTGAGTGAGGGGTCCCCAGTGTGGCATAAGACATGCTGCAGCCCTTAGAGACCTTCCCTGGCATCAGGGCCCTTGGTACCAGGGGTACCAGTTACAAGGGACTTATCTGGGTGCCAGGGTTGTGCCAATTGTGGAGACAAAGGTACAGTTTAGGGAAAGAACACTGGTGCTGGGACCTGGTTAGCAGGCCTCAGCACACTTTCAAATCATAACTTGACATCAGCAAAGGCAAAAAGTCGGGGTAACCAAGCCAAGGAGGCATTTCCTTACAGCTACGATAAGGACGCGTAAACATTACATACGTCCGTTAACGTACAACTTACAGCATTATCAAGATATAGCTGTACATCACATTTTTACTTTCTACTCTTGCAGAATCATCATTCAATTCATAATAATTTATTCCATTTTTTTCTACAGAAAGGGCTTCTTCCTCGGACTGGCACCTGAACATACCTCTATTTCAACTCATGAAGAGTTAATTTGAACCCATTCTCACAGCACACCTCATATTTCTCACATGGAAGGGCGTCTTGTTACTGGCGCTCACCTCGAAAAGTAGGGTAGAGAAGATGCAGGCTTTCTCAACACAAGCCTTCTTGTTCTTCACAGGCAATTTAGTTCTTCTCTGAACCACTCCACAGATTTATTCCCAAGGTTCCATCAGATTTTGCCTCAATGAGCCTATAATATTTCGGACATTTCTCCTGAATTCAACATCACCAGCTGAGAGGTCTATTCATACTCTAGGTATCAAGTGATATCTAAAATTTTTACTTACATCGCACTAAACAACTCATGTGAACTGACCAACTGTTGGACTCAGATAGTGTAGGAGGCTGGACTGGCTTGTAGTGAGTACCAAGGGGTACTTACACCTTGCACCAGGCCCAGGTATCCCTTATTAGTGTAGAGGGGTGTCTAGCAGCTTAGGCTGATAGAAAAGGTAGCTTAGCAGAGCAGCTTAGGCTGAACTAGGAGACGAGTGAAGCTCCTACAGTACCACTAGTGTCATATGCACAATATCATAAGAAAACACGATACACAGATATACTAAAAATAAAGGTACTTTATTTTTATGACAATATGCCAAAAGTATCTCAGTGAGTACCCTCAGTGTGAGGATAGCAAATATACACAAGATATATGTACACAATACCAAAATATGCAGTAATAGCAATAGAAAACAGTGCAAACAATGTATAGTCACAATAGAATGCAATGGGGGCACATAGGGATAGGGGCAACACAAACCATATACTCTAGAAGTGGAATGCGAACCACGAATGGACCCCAAACCTATGTGACCTTGTAGAGGGTTGCTGGGACTGTAAGAAAACAGTGAGGGTTAGAAAAATAGCCACCCCAAGACCCTGAAAAGTGGGTGCAAAGTGCACCTAAGTTCCCCAAAGAGCACAGAAGTCGTGATAGGGGAATTCTGCAGGAAAGATCAACACCAGCAATGCAACAACAATGGATTTCCAGACAAGAGTACCTGTGGAACAAGGGGACCAAGTCCAAAAGTCACGATCAAGTCGGGAGTGGGCAGATGCCCAGGAAATGCCAGCTGTGGGTGCAAAGAAGCTGCCACCGGATGGTAGAAGCTGAGGATTCTGCAAGAACCACAAGGGCTAGAAACTTCCCCTTTGGAGGATGGATGTCCCACGTCGTGAAGAGCCCTGCAGAAGTGTTTTCCCGCAGAAAGACCGCAAACAAGCCTTGCTAGCTGCAAGGGTTAGGGTTTTTGGATGCTGCTGTGGCCCAGGAGGGACCAGGATGTCACCAATTGCGTGAGGGGACAGAGGGGGCGTCCAGCAAGACAAGGAGCCCACTCAGAAGCAAGCAGCACCCGCAGAAGTGCCAGAACAGGCACTACGAAGTGGAGTGAATCGGTGCTCACCCGAAGTTGCACAAGAGAGTCCCACGAAGCCGGAGGACAACTCAGGAGGTCGTGCAATGCAGGTTAGAGTGCCGGGGACCCAGGCTTGGCTGTGCACAAAGGAAATCCTCGGTGAGTGCACAGGAGCCGGAGTAGCTGCAAAACACGAGGTTCCCAGCAATGCAGTCTAGCGTGGGGAGGCAAGGACTTACCTTCACCAAACTTGAACTGAAGAGTCACTGGACTGTGGGAGTCACTTGGACAGAGTTGCTGAGTTCAAGGGACCTTGCTCGTCGTGCTGAGAGGAGACCCAGAGGACCGGTGATGCAGTTCTTTGGTGCCTGCGGTTGCAGGGGGAAGATTCTGTCGACCCACAGGAGATTTCTTTGGAGCTTCTAGTGCAGAGAGGAGGCAGACTAACCCCACATCATGCACCACCAGGAAAACAGTCGAGAGGGCGGCAGGATCAGCATTACAATGTCGCAGTAGTCGTCTTTGCTACTTTGTTGCAGTTTTGCAGGCTTCCAGCACGGTCAGCAGTCGATTCCGTGGCAGAAGGTGAAGAGAGAGATACAGAGGAACTCTGATGAGCTCTTGGATTCGTTATCTAAGGAATTCCCCAAAGCAGAGACCCTAAATAGCCAGAAAAGGAGGTTTGGCTACTTAGGAGAGAGGATAGGCTAGCAACACCTGAAGGAGCCTATCAGAAGGAGTCTCTGACGTCACCTGCTGGCACTGGCCACTCAGAGCAGTCCAGTGTGCCAGCAGCACCTTTGTTTCCAAGATGGCAGAGGTCTGGAGCACACTGGAGGAGCTCTGGGCACCTCCCAGGGGAGGTGCAGGTCAGGGGAGTGGTCACTCCCCTTTCCTTTGTCCAGTTTCGCGCCAGAGCAGGGCTGAGGGGGCCCTGAACCGGTGTAGACTGGCTTATGCAGAAATGGGCACCATCTGTGCCCATGAAAGCATTTCCAGAGGCTGGGGGAGGCTACTCCTCCCCTGCCTTAACACCTTATTCCAAAGGGAGAGGGTGTAACACCCTCTCTCTGAGGAAGTCCTTTGTTCTGCCTTCCTGGGCCAAGCCTGGCTGGACCCCAGGAGGGCAGAAACCTGTCTGAGGGGTTGGCAGCAGCAGCAGCTGCAGTGAAACCCCGGGAAAGGCAGTTTGGCAGTACCCGGGTCTGTGCTAGAGACCCGGGGAATCATGGGATTGTCTCCCAAACACCAGGATGGCATTGGTGGGGCAATTCCATGATCTTAGACATGTTACATGGCCATATTCGGAGTTACCATTGTGAAGCTACACATAGGTAGTGACCTATGTGTAGTGCACGTGTGTAATGGTGTCCCCGCACTCACAAAGTCCGGGGAATTGGCCCTGAACAATGTGGGGGCACCTTGGCTAGTGCCAGGGTGCCCACACACTAAGTAACTTAGCACCCAACCTTTACCAGGTAAAGGTTAGACATATAGGTGACTTATAAGTTACTTAAGTGCAGTGTAAAATGGCTGTGAAATAACGTGGACGTTATTTCACTCAGGCTGCAGTGGCACAGTGCTGTGAATTGTCAGAGCTCCCTATGGGTGGCAAAAGAAATGCTGCAGCCCATAGGCATCTCCTAGAACCCCAATACCCTGGGTACCTCAGTACCATATACTAGGGAATTATAAGGGTGTTCCAGTATGCCAATGTAAATTGGTGAAATTGTTCACTAGCCTGTTAGTGACAATTTGGAAAGAAATGAGAGAGCATAACCACTGAGGTTCTGATTAGCAGAGCCTCAGTGAGACAGTTAGTCATAACACAGGTAACACATACAGGGCACACTTATGAGCACTGGGGCCCTGGCTGGCAGGGTCCCGGTGACACATACAACTAAAACAACATATATACAGTGAAATATGGGGGTAACATGCCAGGCAAGATGGTACTTTCCTACACAACCCCCCCCCCCAAACGAAGGACAATAAGACTAGCCATGCCCTGATGAGTCTTCATTGTCTAAGTGGAAATATCTGGAGAGTCCATCTGCATTGGAGTGGGTACTCCCAGGTCTATGTTCCACTGTATAGTCCATTCTCTGTAGGGATATGGACCACCTCAACAATTTAGGGTTTTCACCTTTCATTTGTTTTAGCCAAAGTAGAGGTTTGTGGTCTGTCTGAACAATGAAGTGAGTGCCAAACAGGTATGGCCTCAACTTCTTCAGTGCCCAGACCACAGCAAAGGCCTCCCTCTCAATGGCAGACCAACGCTTTTCTCTAGGGGTCAACCTCCTGCTGATAAAAGCAACAGGTTGATCCTGGCCCTCAGAATTAAGTTGTGATAAGACTGCCCCTACCCCTAATTCAGATGCATCAGTTTGGACAATGAATTTTTTGGAGTAACAGGGGCTTTTCAGGACAGGTGCAGAGCACATGGCCTGCTTCAGCTCCTCAAAAGCTTTCTGACCGTTTGCTGTCCATAATACCTTTGTAGGCATTTTGTTAGATGTGAGGTCATTAAGAGGGGCTGCAATGGAGCCATAGTTCTTTATGAACCTCCTATAGTACCCAGTGAGGCCTAAAAAGGCTCTCACCTGAGTCTGGGCTGTAGAGGGAACCCAATCTATAATAGTTTGGATTTTCCCCTGAAGTGGTGCAATCTGTTCTCCACCTACCAGGTGTCCCAGATAAACCACCTTCCCCTGCCCTATCTGGCACTTTGAAGCCTTGATAGTGAGGCCTGCCTTTTGCAGGGCCTCCACATTTTTCCATAGGTGGACCAGGTGATCATCCCAGCTGGAGCTAAAGACAGCTACATCATCTAGATATGCTGCACTAAAAGCTTCCAGCCCTTGCAGGACTGTATTCACCAACCTTTGAAAAGTGGCAGGTGCATTTTTCAATCCAAAAGGCATTACTGTGAATTGGTAATGGCCTCCAATGGTTGAAAATGCAGTTTTTGCTTTTGCATCTTCTGATAACTTGATGTGCCAATACCCTGCAGTCAAATCAAAAGTGCTTAGATACTTGGCAGATGCCAGTGTATCTATTAGCTCATCTGCCCTGGGTATAGGGTGAGCATCAGTTTTGGTTACCTGGTTGAGACCTCTATAGTCTACACAAAACCGCATTTCCTTCTTTCCATCCTTGGAATGAGGTTTTGGTACAAGTACCACAGGAGAGGCCCATGGACTTTCAGAGTGCTCAACCACTCCTAGTTCAAGCATTTTCTGTACTTCTTGCTTTATGCAGTCTCTGACATGGTCAGGCTGCCTATAGATCTTACTTTTGACAGGCAAGCTGTCTCCAGTATCTATAGTGTGCTCACACCAAGAAGTGGTGCCTGGCACAGTAGAGAAGAGTTCAGAAAACTGACCCAGGAGATTTATGCAGTGGTCTTTCTGCTCAGCAGTAAGACAATCTGCCAAAACTACACCTTCCACTAGAGCATCTTGTTCTGTGGAAGAGAAGAGATAAGGGAGAGGGTCACTCTCTTCCTGTCCCTCATCCGTTGCCATGAGCAGGGTGAGATCAGCCCTGTCATAGTAGGGTTTCAGGCGATTGACATGGAGCACCCTAAGGGGACTCCTGGCAGTGCCTAAGTCAACTAAGTAGGTGACTTCACCCTTCTTTTCAACAGTTATGTGGGGTCCACTCCATTTGTCTTGGAGTGCTCTTGGTGCCACAGGCTCCAAGACCCACACTTTCTGCCCTGGTTGGTACTGAACCAAAACAGCCTTCTGGTCATGCCATTGCTTTTGGAGCTCTTGGCTGGCCTGAAGGTTTTTACTGGCCTTTTTCATGTACTCAGCCATCCTAGATCTGAGGCCAAGTACATAGTCCACTATGTCTTGCTTTGGAGCTTTTAAAGGTTGTTCCCAACCCTCCTTAACAAGTGTTAGAGGGCCTCTCACAGGGTGTCCAAATAGGAGTTCAAAGAGGCTGAAACCCACTCCTTTTTGGGTACCTCCCTGTAAGCAAAAAGGAGGCAAGGTAACAGGAGAGGACTGGTGATGCAGTTCTTTTGGTGCCTGCGGTTGCAGGGGGAGGATTCCGTCGTCCCACTGGAGATTTCTTCAGAGCTCCTAGTGCAGAGAGGAGGCAGACTACCCCCACAGCACGCACTACCAGGAAAACAGTCGAGAAGGCGGTAGGATCAGCGATACAAGGTTGCAGTAGTCGTCTTTGCTACTTTGTTGCAGTTTTGCAGGCGTCCTGAGCAGTCAGCGGTCGATCCTTTGGCAGAAGGTGAAGAGAGAGATGCAGAGGAACTCTGATGAGCTCTTGCATTCGTTATCTAAGGAATTCCCCAAAGCAGAGACCCTAAATAGCCAGAAAAGGAGGTTTGGCTACTTAGGAGAGAGGATAGGCTAGCAACACCTGAAGGAGCCTATCAGAAGGAGTCTCTGACGTCACCTGCTGGCACTGGCCACTCAGAGCAGTCCAGTGTGCCAGCAGCACCTCTGTTTCCAAGATGGCAGAGGTCTGGAGCACACTGGAGGAGCTCTGGGCACCTCCCAGGGGAGGTGCAGGTCAGGGGAGTGGTCACTCCCCTTTCCTTTGTCCAGTTTCGCACCAGAGCAGGGCTGAGGGGTCCCTGAACCGGTGTAGACTGGCTTATGCAGAAATGGGCACCATCTGTGCCCATGAAAGCATTTCCAGAGGCTGGGGGAGGCTACTCCTCCCCTGCCTTAACACCTTATTCCAAAGGGAAAGGGTGTAACACCCTCTGTCTGAGGAAGTCCTTTGTTCTGCCTTCCTGGGCCAAGCCTGGCTGGACCCCAGGAGGGCAGAAACCTGTCTGAGGGGTTGGCAGCAGCAGCAGCTGCAGTGAAACCCCGGGAAAGGCAGTTTGGCAGTACCCGGGTCTGTGCTAGAGACCCGGGGAATCATGGGATTGTCTCCCCAACACCAGGATGGCATTGGTGGGGCAATTCCATGATCTTAGACATGTTACATGGCCATATTCGGAGTTACCATTGTGAAGCTATACATAGGTAGTGACCTATGTGTAGTGCACGCGTGTAATGGTGTCTCCGCACTCACAAAGTCCGGGGAATTGGCCCTGAACAATGTGGCGGCACCTTGGCTAGTGCCAGGGTGCCCACACACTAAGTAACTTAGCACCCAACCTTTACCAGGTAAAGGTTAGACATATAGGTGACTTATAAGTTACTTAAGTGCAGTGTAAAATGGCTGTGAAATAACGTGGACGTTATTTCACTCAGGCTGCAGTGGCAGGCCTGTGTAAGAATTGTCAGAGCTCCCTATGGGTGGCAAAAGAAATGCTGCAGCCCATAGGCATCTCCTAGAACCCCAATACCCTGGGTACCTCAGTACCATATACTAGGGAATTATAAGGGTGTTCCAGTATGCCAATGTAAATTGGTGAAATTGTTCACTAGCCTGTTAGTGACAATTTGGAAAGAAATGAGAGAGCATAACCACTGAGGTTCTGATTAGCAGAGCCTCAGTGAGACAGTTAGTCATAACACAGGTAACACATACAGGGCACACTTATGAGCACTGGGGCCCTGGCTGGCAGGGTCCCAGTGACACATACAACTAAAACAACATATATACAGTGAAATATGGGGGTAACATGCCAGGCAAGATGGTACTTTCCTACACATAGTCACACCCGTAAGGGTGCTCCAGTCACAATGGCAACCATCGCTGAATGAATTTCAGCTGCAATCCAGTCCTACCACTCAGACTAGCAATCCCCTCACAGAAAAAAGTAGGGTGCATTGAACTGGGGCAGTTTCACTTCAACTACTTTGTTTGCGTAAGTACCTCTGGAGAAGATGTGTTGTGATGCGACTTTGAACAGTGTGCATATTATCCATGCAACATTTTTACCTGGATTCAGTGCAGCGCAATCATGCAGCGGTTGGATTTGTTTTACTATACAACTTATTTCATTATGGGGAGCCTCTTTTGGTTCCATGTGTTTATGTATTCATGCAGATTTTAATGTAGGATGTGTATATATGTGTGTGTGTGTGTATATGTATACATTTATTATATTGCATATGAATATTATGTATATATTTTCTACCCACCATCCACTATTTGCGCTAATACTATAAGATGTACAAATACAGTAACTGCTTGCTATTCTGATTCAAGCATGTGAATCTATTAAAGATCCAATACTGGAGAAGAAAATAAGTCACTTACCTGTAACTGCAGTTCTCCAGTATTGGTATCTTTCATAGATTCACATGTGACCCACCCTCCTCCCCAGAGAGGCTCCCCTTATAGCTCGGGATTATCTGTTCCCATTTGTGCTTGAAAATCTGAGGGAATCAGCCACTGTTGGGAGTGCTCTAGAGGGTGCTGTCGCTTGATTGGTTCTAGTTCAAGTTTGGTCCTTTTTTTAAAAGGACATGGATAGGCTATTAAACTGACCTTTTAATTGCCATTACAGCCTATGATAGCGATATATATACTGCTTTATTAAATTACCGGGGACTCCCATCTCGACAACGGGGAATGATTCAAGCATGTGAATCCATGAAAGATACCAATACTGGAGAACTGCAGTTACAGGTAAGTAACTTATTTTCTTAGCCCCCTTGTTTACTTTCTTCTGTCTGTCAGATCAGCGTCCCTGATTAGGTACCCTATTGTTGTGAGCTTTGTTTAGGGCATGACCAAACTTTTCTCACCCATTCCCTTAGTAGTTCCTCACTGGGACTTAAATTTGGTTCTTACCTTCTGGAAGGGGATTCCATTTGAGCCCCTTCACAGTTGTACCTTACGTATGTTCACCCTCAAAACTGCTTTGGGTTGCAATCATGCCTGCCAGAGGGGTCAGTGAGTTGCAAGCCCTAAGCTGTAACCATTCTTTCATTACCTTCTTTTCAGACAAGTTGGTCTTGCGAACTAGGGCTGCTTTCCTGCCTATCTTGCCCAATCCATCACACTTCCAATCTACCCTCTTCCCTTCTCCCCCCAATCATCCTACGAAAGAGAAGGAATAATTGCATCAGTTGTATCTTCGTCAGACTGTTAATTACTATCTGAACCATGGATAACACCAAGAAACTTCAGTCGGATGACGAGCGGTTTGTCGGATACTGTGGTACCAAAAAAGGTAAGGCAGGCAATAAGGGGACTCTTATCTTGATGGATTTTACTCTGCATCAGGAGCCACTACACCTTAGGCAAGAAAGAGTCCCAGGAACACATCAGAGCCCATTCTACCAAGGCTAAGTCAACCACTTCTGCACTTGCTTGAGATGTCCCAATTGCAGAAATCTGTAAGATGGAGATGTGGGGATCCTTACATTTGCAAAGCTTTACTCTCTGGTTGCAGAGGTGCGCAGAGATTGATGCTTTGCCCGGTGTCTTCTGCAAGGTTTCCTGGTCTAATCATCCATCAACCCTCCACCTCGGGAGGATACTGCTATGAAATCTGTTCTGTCAGAAGAAAGAGTTACCTAGCTGTGGTAATGATCTTTCGGGTGGATACTTTGTCTTGCAGATTCTTCACAACCCGCCCGCCCGCCTCCCTGTTTGATGGATAACTTGTAGGGAAATATACATTATTTTGGTCCTGCTATCCTTCATCAGTGTCAATCTGCCCTCTCGCCTCAAAGGCTTGGAAAAAGCAAAGGGAAACTGACACCAGGATGCCGGGGGAAAGGGAAGGGCAGGGGGAGTGCTTTATTACCTCTGTTGTATTGTCTGATGTCACTTCCATCTTTGACTTAGTCCAAGTCCCCTATCAATGACCTTGCTGCTTATAAGTTTCCAGAGCCTGTCTCATGCCGGGGGTTGTTATAAAAGTGAGGAATCTGCAGGTAGATACACATGAACCTTAAAAATGGCCAATACTTAGTTAGGAGGTCTTCAGACATCCACAGTTACCTTTTTACAGATAGAGCTGGCTTCATACCCTCCAAATGTCCAACCGTATGCAGAAACTCAGGTCCCACTACAGGGAAATAAAAGGTCCAGTGCTGCCCCTACAGTAGTTGAAATAGTAGTCTGCAGGATTCCAATCACTGAGACTTTATGCATTGTGCCAGAGACTTCATTCCTACTAACAAAGTTGCCTGTTAAAGAGTATTTTAAATCTCCATCTTGATACATGTTTCCTTAGTGTGCAAGCATGATGTTCTCCAAAATCATTGGAACCATCTTGGTTTATTGTATTTCATCCTTAAAGTGGGCAAAGTCCTATTCTGCCTCCTCCTTCTAATGTAAATTAAGTAAACTGAAAATCCACTGTTAACCAAGGGTATGCCACGTGGTGTTCTTGTACTCAAACTGGATGTGGGGTTTTCAGACCTGTGGTGAGGAATCTACGCATTCTGTAGTGGGGCCTGGGATTTGTTGGGTTGGAGCTCAAACAATCGGTAAATGCTCCTTGTGAACAGTAGGCTGAAGCTAAAGTGCCAATTCTATACATGATTAAATGGTGGGCTACTAAGGTTGTCTGCAAAAGAGGGAACCTTATGCAGGAACAACGTGGAATTACTGGGGTTGTGCTTGGCAATAGGAAATTACTTTTTGTGTTAGCCTAAACAGAAGGGGGCCTTGACGAGACAATTGAATGACCAGAAGGACCTTTCTGGATGGAGTGGACATGCCTTGTTGAGCTGGGTCTAGGGCAGAAATAAGGCGGGGTTGTTCCTTGGCAAGGGAAAAACTGGCTGCTCTGGTTATTTTGATGAGCGTAAGTCTTAGCTGAGCTGGATGAGGAGCAGGTTTGGATTCCTGGTGGCCCAAACTGCCTAGGAAGGTGCTTAGCGTTTCATGGCAACAGGGGAAGTGGAGCTGTGAAGAAAGTAACACTGATGCAGGGCCCTGAGCTGCTGGCCAGATAGTGATGAGGGTTGCTGGGCTGTCTCAGCAATGTTAGATGACCAGAGAAGCACCTAGATCCTGAATGACAGCTACTTTAATTTTTGCTGACACTTGGACTAGGGTTGTGTGTGGGCCTCAGCGATCCGTTGCACGACTGCAGTGCTACATCGCTCAGGGTGGCGGTGGGTCAACAATGGGCCTTCACGGATAACATGCCACTGTTAGACCCGATGTGTATATTAGCTAACTGAGGAGTGGAGGAACAATGCAGGATGTCAGGTGGCCAATAAATGTAGCAAGGCAAACAAGTATTGGAAGACTGGGGCCTCTGTCAGCATAACCTTTCCTCCTTGGCTGTTTGGTCTTCCTTGGCTTTTAACAAAGGTTACCTCCTTTCTTGAAGCAAACAAGTACTCAACAGTCGTTTAAACATACATCAACCAAAGGTTGACATCGTTAATGTCCACAGCTGTTAACCAGGAATTATTTTTACTCATCATCAGAGAATCTTGGCTACAACGTGTTCCAAGTTATTTAAATTCAAAAGCTAGCAAGATTGTTTTTGTAAGTGGTACACTTTTAACTCTTATCGAGTATTTTGACTACTAAATCTTCCAGCGCATTTGGTTAAAAAAAAAAAAAACAGCAAGAATGTCTTTTGTAAGCAGAAACTGTAAATTGTTGTAACTTATGAGTCTCTAGGTAATCCTTTAATATCAATAATCACATGGAAACAGTAAAGTAGGTCAAAGATCTTACTAGAGAGGCCTCAATTCTCCCAACATCACTATTTTAAGACACGCTGTTGCCACGTAGCATTCGATCTTCAATTAGGCAATGCTTCTGTACTCACAGGGACCTTCATAGTTTCTGAGACAAACTCAACTTGCCTAGAAAGCAACGCTCGCTACTGACTGCTGGAATAACAAACAGTGTGCACTAGTCCAGAATCCAAATCCAAGATGCCTGACGGGATCTTCGAAGCCTCGCCACATCTTGCGATGACCTTGCAAGATCTCACTACCGGGAGCACATGGCGGTGCACAATAAACCTGCCCATTAATCCATGGGAATAAACTTAGAACTATCAGGTCGGCATACCACAAAACCACAATAGCCCTTCAAGGAGGGCATAGTGTCTTGGAAGAAGGTGCAAGATTATCTGTATGGTTGGGGGGGTGAAATTGTCCAGTGTGGAGATAACTAAGAAAATGCACAGTTTGAACCTGCACAGTTTGGCTCTGAGCAGCTCCTGGGTTAGATGGGCCTAAGAGGTTTCCTGACACCCTTGTTGTCAAGGACGAGACTCTGATTCAGGGAAAAACATCCTTGTCAAGTGTTCTGGTCATAAATGCCACAGTAATATGTAGATAGCCTTCTGGTTTTTATCTAAACATGTAGATAGTCTTATGGGTTTTATCTTGCAGATGGAGATGGAGGGATGCATACCCCTTATCACAGTGAGCATCTGAAGAGTGTGAAGAAAAGTGGATATCTATTATGCAGAAGGCCCAGGCGATGGAATAAGCAGTGTCCTGCCTTGAGGAAAGCAAGAAACCATCATCTCGGCCACGACCAACCAGAAAAATAAACCACTGAATGTGGCTCCCGCTGTTTCTTTTTATCCTAGGGGAGTGTTTCGTGGAGTGTATACAAATGGGTTCCTAATGCTGGCCTTGTTATCCAGAGTCATGTCAGGCCTATTACATATAATGACTCAAACTAGGAATTATTTACATAGTGGTTATGCAGAAATTCAGGTATATGTTTTAAAAAGATAAGCCAACAGAGCACAACAATAATTAAGAGGCTGTTTTCAAAACATTAAGGGCAGAAATTGGCCTAAAATATCTGAGGGCTTTACTGTTTACTGTCACTCGACTGGGAGTCATGTACTTTTGCCAGAGGATGTGGTGCTTTCGCGCATGTGATGTATATTTCTGCATTTTGAAACACTGGCACATTTCTTATATAAAATTGATCATATTCTTCATGATGCAAAGTCCAAGGGGCCATGAGGGGACCTCTTTGCAGCAGAGGGTTTGGTGGGTTGAGAGAGCAATCATGTCACCTCGGTTAGTTGGTTCTATGGCAGAGCAGGTTCCCCTGGTGACTTTAAATAGAGGACAGATAGAATTGTGGGACTGGTGGAGGTGGGTGAGACTTGGCTCCAGGATGTCCTGAGTACCTAGTGCGGTGGGTGGGGGTGTATGGAGAAAATAGACCTAATTTTGCCCAACTGCTGGAGGAGGAGCATGTAGACCTCTAATTGCAAATGAGAAAGGAGACGAGTATGTCCCCCTGCACCCCTTGACCTCCCAATGTGTACAGAGAAGACCTGTCCTTAATCATTGTGAGCCCAGGAGGCATTCTGAAATTCCCATCATTGGGAGATGGAAATGTCACTAGAGTTCTGATGGATCTTCAACCTGCACATTCCTCTATTTAAATATTCCAGGCACTAGACTGGATTGGGAAACCTTTCTACGCCGTTTGGGGGCACCAACCTTTCCTGACCCAATAATATTTACATGTGGTGGCGCCTTTAGAGATTGAGAAAGAAGCTGTTAAAGAATATGCCCTGGACATATTTGATGCTATTCTGGACAGGTCACAGGGCACCCATTCAAGACTGTTAGAGCCCCACTTGCATTGAACAAAAATGTCCTCCAGGTTGTGTGGTTTAGATTTGACTTCATTGCAGATAAAGGCCACCGATGTCCAAGGCTTGACAAGGAGGTGCAATCTCTTTCAAGGGTGCCCAACTTGAGCCTTTACAGGATCTGTCGACTATCACATTAGCAAAACAAAGACCATTTAAACAAATCACCGAATTTATTTCAATGCTAACAATACAATTACTTTTGGGGGTAACTCTTTCAGGCTGTTATTCCAGTGGGAGGGCCGCCATTATGGTACTGCCTCCATTGAGGCTGGATCTAAGCTGGCCCTGCTGCCAGACAGGATTTGGGATTCTCCCCTCCCCGCCTTGGGGGTCAGGCCAAATCATTCACATATGATAGCACAGGTGGCAACAGTAAGTAGATTATTAGCTAACAAGCTGAGAGCCTGTAAGATGCAGGTCTTTATACTGAAAGTGAAGGATGATAACCGACGATGGAAAACCTAAATCCTTTCCCTTTTCAAATATCATACAGGGCAACAATATCGCTTCATACTGTTCAATCTCGTTTAAATATGGACTTAAAAGTGTTCACAAAAGTCCTGACCACTGGGCTAGAACACCTCTTGTATCTCTGATCTGTGCTAACCAAACAGGCTTTTTTAAACAGTGAAGCATGAGTGACACTATAAGGAACGCCCTGTGGAGGGAATGGGAGGCAGTGCTGGTCCACGTATATACTTGCTTAGGTGGATTGGGGGTTATGACTAGTGTGCTGTCATTTATAGGATTCATTTGGCATTTCATCCAGTGATACTAACCAGCTATAACTGTCTCAGGTGGAAATATGAAGGAGGATGAGACAGGATTAGCTCCGTTTTACGCTCTCCTTCGCTCTCATTATGGAACCATGCCTGCATAGAATCAGGGCAAATCTTAAAACACAGGCCATTGCTTTGGGTCTGGATTTTTTTCAAAGTGACAGCATTCATGGATGACGTTCCAGCCCCCAGCCCCAACCTCCACCCCCCCCCCCCCCCACCCCCCCCCCCCCCTCCGAACCAAAGTGCTGTGGGAGAGAAATGAGAGGAAAATTAGAGAGGTTAAAGGCAGGATTGGGTTTCGGAGTGAATTGTCACAAACAGAAGGGACTGATCTTGACTGGTTGACATTATTGCTGCAAGCTCTGCAGATGAACATGGCCATTTAGATGGTCAATGACAGGCATCCAGTATCCGGTCTTCGGACTGACCCTGAGCTTGTGCATTTGCTTTGCTGACAATTTCTTCATTTTATGTAATACCATTAAATCTGCAATGAAAGCCAGGAGGAACCAGACATTTTCTAATGTGAGCTGTATTGTACCCTTCAAAATGGCAACTCTACCAAAGGTATATGTATTTCAGGCTTTCCACATATGCACAGGCTAGACATTAGCTGCCTACAGCAACTTTGCACAACATATCTGTGGAGATGGTGAGAAACAACCCAGGGCCTCATTTAGATTTTGACAGACTGGGTTTTCTACCACAAACGTTGCAGAAGCCCATATTTGGCAGACTGTATAGTTTCTGTTAGGGGGGTCCCCGCTGGTTTTGCCAGCTGAAACCTTACACTGACGCCCTGATGGACCAGGGGCTGTTATGTAAGCAAATCAGACAGTCCACCCTATTTAGAGCAGATTGTCTCATGTACTTTTCTCCCTCTTGAGGACCGCAAGGAACAGCCTGCTGGTCCAGAACAGAAAAAAGGAAACCTCCCAGGGTGTCAGGATCATTAGTATTTTGTTTGGAGACGGGTGGAAAACCAGCTTGCTAATACCTCCTCCCTACTATACAATTGTCACACAAAAGTATAGCTAACCATCTGAAGCCCCAGTGTATCTACCAGACTGCCTTATCCCCAGGCTCTCAAATGTCCCTTAAGTATGACATGTAATGTCACACATCCAGGTGAGTGGTGTTAAGATGTGATATGCACAGAAAGACAGGCTTCCATCTGTATAAATGTGTCTCCCTTCTCTTCAGCTCTCCAGAGAGGAGAGACGCAGATGACTCGGGCATTGATCCCTTGAGGCAGTAATTGAGGGGCCTGCACATAATATGTTTGTCTCATTGAAAACCTCTGATGTATCTCTCACAGTTTATTTTTATATATAGTATATTACTACAGGGAGATGTTCTCTCTCCTCCCCCTGAGTAAAGAGTGAGCTTGAGAATCTGGCATGAAAATACTTCATTACACTTTTCTCCCTTGCATTGAGACACCACTATGGCATGTCTTATTTTGCAGTGGAATTATCTACATGTTGATTTTATACGTGTCAATTGTGTATATGTAGTTTATGTCATAGGAAAAACCCTGAGACCATATACTGAGTGAGTTTTTAGGCATAGTTTGCTTTCTCTTTTGTCTGTTTGTGTCAACTTTACATTAAGACGATTTGACTATAAAACACATATGGTCATATAGTGCTGATTAAAAAGGTTGAAACATGTTGACTAATAGTAAAGATGGTTGGATGCTAATTTCCCTTTCTCAGCCTTCTATTAAAAAAAACCATAGGCAATAATGTATTGATTTTTTTTAAAGATAATTGTATTTCTGGTAACAGTTATCTCTGATCTCTTTCATACAACAAATGCTCCCATGTGAGCAGTTGAGCCCAGCCCAACAGAAGTGATGTCGGGATATAGAACCCAGTGATAAATCATACTATTAATAGGGGGTGATTGCTGTTTTTTTTGTTTTTTTATAAACAACCATGGTATATGATTTCAACATAGACTCATAACAAGTCTCATTTTGAGGCTTCATGTGCTTAGCTATACAGTTGTGTGATGGAAAGGCTTAAACTACCATACTGTATGTAATTCTTGGCATCATGGTGGCACCCATGGTATATGGAGGACACTCATAAAAAATTCTAGTCTTGGTATATTCGAGGTCATTTTTGACATATTGAGTGAACCAATAACAAATGTGAACACAAATATTGGCAAAGCCAGCATCTCTGGGCTTGGCAAGCCTGCATTTTTACATACAACAGGCATTACAAATGTAAAAGTAACAAAAATGAAAACTCTACTGTCAGAAGATAATGTGCATTTTTTCTCAAAAAAGTAATTGCAAAAATAAATTAAAAAGTGAGATGAAAACAGAACAAAAGCAGAGCTTTGGCTTCTCAGCTCTGGTCCTGAAGTGGACTACTTTTGTAAGTGAATGTTTATATGTGCAGAAGCTAAATGCTGTCATTCCCATTTAAGACATCAAATGACTGAAGTGGGTTGATCCAGTGCTCATGCAGAATGGCACGGGCGGCACAAGTAAAATGTGAATGCCACTTGTAGAGACAAATGCATGACTGAAAGCCCTAATATGTGCATAGGTATATGAAACATATAAGGCTAGTACAGCTGTCTCTAGGCTAAATCTAAAAATAGGGCAAGTCCTTGAGAGAGTAAGGCTTACTTGATGCACCTTGAAAGTACTGAAATAATTCCTGAGTATCCCTTCAGAGCCTGTCCTTTTTGAGCAAATGTATGTCACAATTGTGCAGTAAATCTATTGTTTAACTTCCTTTTTAGGCCAGGCATTAGCCAATACCTTTTGATTTTAATATATAGTATATACATCAAACACAGTAGAGCGTCTTTCAGTCATCCCTCTTCATCCGTCATAGTATCATTCACGTTTTACTTCCATCCAGTACAGCTTCCATTCAGCCACGTCACCTACACCACCGAACTCCACTGGACCGACCACCGCTGAGTCTATTTTTCCTTCCAGAAAACCACCACCCACCACCAACAGCATTGGATCCCTCACCGCAAGTGGAACAAGATCTCCAAGGTCCAACTGATCTCCAACCTCACCCACAACCCAACACCAGCGGCCCTAACACCGCCGCCCTCAACCTCAAGCAATGGCTCGACGACTGCACCAACACCCTCGCTCCACTCAGGAAAACCATCAACACCCGCACCAACAAAAAATCTCCCTGGTTCACCGCAGACCTTCAGGCCTCCAAACGGGAATGCCAAAAAGCCGAGAAGATCTGGCGCCAAGAACAAACAGAAAGCAATCACGCTGCCCTCAAATCTGCCATCCGCAAATATCACCAGTTCATCCAGACCACCAAAAGATCTTTCTACAAAGAACAAATTGACAACAACGCACACAACAGCAAGGAGCTCACCAACCCAAGTCCTGCTCTACACACTCGCAAGACCTCTGCAACTCCCTCACCACCTTATTTTCACCGCAAGATCACAGACATCCATGGTAACTTTGCACCACCGTCCCCCACCACCACCACTGCCAAGGCCGACCCCAACGCACCCATCCACACCAACAACCTGAGTGCCTGGACCCCCACCAACGACGAGGAAACCACCAAGATCATGAGCACCATCCACTCTGGTTCACCCGCCGACCCCTGCCCTCACCACGTCTTCAATAAAGCCAGCCAAATCACCGCTCCCCAGCTCCGGACCATCATCAACAGCTCCTTTGAGACCGCCATCTTCCCGGAGAGCTGGAAACACGCCGAAGTCAACACCCTGCTCAAAAAGCCCAAAGCTGACCCTGAAGACCTCAAAAACTACCGGCCCATCTCCCTACTCCCCTTCCCTGCGAAAGTCATCGAGAAGATAGTCAACAACCAACTATCTCGCTTTTTGGAGGACAACAGCCTACTCGACATCTCCCAGTCCGGCTTCCGCAAGAACCACAGCACTGAGACCGTCCTTATCGCTTGCACCGACGATATCAGGAGCAGACTCGACAAGGGTGAAACCATTGCCCTCATCCTCCTTGACCTTTCCGCAGCCTTCGACACAGTCTGTCACCACACCCTTCGCACACGCCTCCACGATGCTAGAATCCGCCACAGAGCCTTGGAATGGCTCACATCCTTCTCTGGCAGAACCCAAAGGGTCCACCTCCCCCCGTTCCTGTCAAAAGCCACCAAGACCATCTGCAGAGTCCCCCAGGGATCCTCACTCAGCTCCACCCTCTTCAATGTCTACATGGCACCACTCACCAACATCGTCCGATCTCACAGCCTCAAAATAGTCTCCTACAAAAAGGACACTCAGCTCATCCTCTCTCTCTCACAAAGGACCCCGCAACCACCAAGACCAACCTCCACACCGGACTTCACGTCATCGTCAAATGGATGAAGGCAAGCTGCCTCAAACTGAACTCGGAGAAGACCGAGATCATCATCTTCGGCTCCAACAGATCAGCATGGGACGACTCCTGGTGGCCTGCCACTCTGGGATCTGCCCCAACGCCCACCACCCATGCACCAACCTCGGCTTCATACTGGACTCATCGCTCTCTATGACCCAGAAAGTCAACGCCATCTCATCCTCATGTTTTAGCATGCTTTGCAAGACCTTCAGATGGATCCCAGTTGAAACCAGAAGAACGGTCACCCACGCCCTCGTTAGCAGGAGACTGGACTACGGCAACGCTCTCTACACGGGAACAACGGGCAAGCTCCAGAGGAAACTTCAGCGCATCCAGAATGCCTCAGCACGACTCATCCTCAACCTCTCTCGCCACAAACACATCTCAGCCCACCTCAGAGACCTCCACTGGCTCCCCGTCAACAAAAGGATCATCTTCAAACTCCTGATCCATGCTCACAAGGCTCTCCACCACACCGGAACTGCCTACCTCAACGACCGTCTCAACTTTTACATCCTGACACGCCAGCTCCACTCTGCCAACCTCGCGACCGTCCCCCGCATCCACCGGACCACAACCGGAGGCAGATCCTTCTACCAACTTGCCGCCAAAACCTGAAACTCCCTCCCCCTCAACCTACGTCTGACCCGGGACCTCCTGACCTTCAAGAAGTGCTCAAGACCTGGCTCTTCGAGCAGTAGCACCCCTTCCCCAGCACCTTGAGACCCTACCGGGTGAGTAGCATGCTTAACAAATTACTGATTGATTGATTGATTGTTGTTAGCTTACCTAACAGCGAGTGACAGCATTCTGCTGTAGCACACTGTGCACATCCCAACAATAAGTAGTGCTGTTTAGTACCAGGGGACGAGAAGCAGTTCATGTTAAAATGACAGCTCTGCAAATATGACACCACCTGAAATTCATAGCACATAGCAAAAAGAATAAAACACACAACAACATAAATATTACATATATCTGATAGAGACTTCTAGTTGCAGATTCCTTACCTTAGAATTTTTGCCCAGTGTCAGACTGGATCCGGAGATTTTTCTTCGAGCAATACCCTGGCGCATCGGTCGACTCCACAGGCATCGTGGTCGCTGTGATGACGTCGGGAGTAGTACATCGACGCCACCCTCACGCAGTGACGTCGTTTTTTTTTTTTTTCCGCGCCATACGCTGATCCGGAGAAGAGCTACCCTGGCTATTTTTTGTCCGACTTCGACAGTTTTGTCGAAGTTTTTTGTGTACGACTTTGGTGCTTCGAGATGTCCCCAAAGACCGTGTTCAAGCCTTATGAGGACTGCCATCAGACGATTTTGGTGACAGATCCTCATTGCGTTTGTCTGTGGTGCCTCGAGCACGACCTGAAGTTGTGCTCCGAGTGTCGGGCCATGCACCCGAAGGCTTTGAGGGTGCGGTCTCTAAACCTAATGACGGCCCGGCACTCGACTCCGTGTAGGTCCCAGTCTCGCTCGAGAGGAAGGTCTCGAGATCGGTTGCGGAGTCATCACCACTCATTTTCTTCTAAATCCTCAGGTCAAGGTAAGAAGAAGTCAAAGAAGTCTCAACGCTCTCCGACTTCGCCCCGTCGCTCGGCCGACGCGACACGGGAAGAGCGTCCACGCACTAGGCCTCCATCCCCGGAGCCTGCGTCTGGGTCGACTCTGCGCTTCCATGAGTTTCCCAGAGCCGGAGCGACCCCCGCTCAACTTAAAAGAGTTTTACGAGGCCATGCGCCGCATATTTGGGCGGGCCGACGCCGATATGGCGCCTTCTGGCCCAAGGGATTCGGCTGAGGGGCCTTCGGATTCCGCGCCGGTGGCTTCGGCCCCAGCCACCGAGGTCACCTCTGGATCTGTGCGTGGATCCGCACCAGCGCCGGTTGCACCCTCAAGACCTTCCCCGGCGCTGGGTCGAATATCGATGCTCCCGACGTCGGTGGTGCCCACTATTTGCATCAACCCAATTCTTATCCCCGACGACTCGGAGTCGGAGTGGTGTCGGCTGACGCCGCCTTCGGCGGGGCCTATTCGCCCCAGGTCGAATTCAGACCCTTTTTCCTAGAGGTACGAATATGGGGAGGAATTGGAGGGATCCCTGGACCCTTATGAATACCAGGATGAACCTACTATGGACTGGGCACAGGAATTGGGTGAAGCCAGTGGTCTTGATACTTCTCCTGACGCTGGCATGCTGTCTCCTCCTACCGTGGCTACGGCAGAGAGAGCAACTTGTGGTATGGTGGTCAGTAGGGCAGCTGATGTCCTCGACCTTGAGCTTGCCTACTGTAGAGGTCAGGTCTAATCTCCTGACGGAGGTGCTTTTAACTTCAGAACCCCTTTTACCGTTCAATGAGGCCCTCACCGATGTCCTTTTGGGTACATGGTCCAAACCCAACAGAGGGGCTCCTGTGAACAGGACTATCGCACGCCGCCATCGGCCCGATTTGAACAACCCAAAATTCCTGTTCCAACACCCAACGCCTGAGAGCCTTGTCATCCAGGCTTCCTCTTCTTCAGGCGCGTTCCCTTCTGCACCCCCAGATAGGGAATCCAAAAGACTGGAACAATTTAGCAAGAAGTTGTTTTCTTCCTCCAGTCTAGCGCTGCGGTCTGTGAACACTGCATGCCTTTTGGGCTGTTATACTCACTCTTGTGGGATACGGTTGCGCAAGTCCGGCCGCAGATACCGGAGGAGGCCCGTGCTATCGTCTCCCAAGCAGTTCACAATCCGTTGTGGGCTGGATACGACCGACTCTCTGGGCAAATCGGTTGCAACGACAGTGGCCTTACGGCGCCACGCCTGGTTACGCACTTCTGGTTTCTCTGGGATGTCCAACATTCACTCATGGACCTGCCCTTTGATGGCACCCGTCTCTTCAGAGACAAAGCAGACTTGGCCTTAGAGAGATTCAAGGATTCCCAGGCTACGGCTCAGTCCCTCTGTCTTTCCTCTGCCTTTCACCCACAACAGTCCACATTTTGGCCCTTTCGTGGACACGGAAGGGGCGCCCTGTTGCGTCCTCCACACAGCCACCATGCCACGCAGACTGGCCAGCCTATCCGTGGCCGAGGATGCAGAATCCCACGTGACCGTGTGACAAGGAACCAGAAGTTTGTCCAGACCACCTCTGCCCCTGCTGCAGCCTCCAAACCCTCCTAGTCCATCACCTCATTCCCACCCAGTTGGTGGCAGGATTTGCCATCACCTGCCCCACTGGGAACACATCACCACCGGCAGGTGGGTTTTGCAGATAGTTCGAAAGGGCTACTCCCTCCCTTTTGAATCTGCTCCACCACACATGCCACCATCCTTCAATCACCTTCCGGAGGATCATTTGGTGCTTCTCCGCCAGGAAGTTGCAGCTCTCTTGGTCAAGGGAGCTATCACCTCTGCTTCAGAGTGAGTGAGCTTCAGGCCCTTTCCTCAAAACCTCCATACTTGTCTGTACATCCTGACAAAGTAGTGTTACGCACTAGAGCTTCCTTGCTTCCTAAGGTGGTTACACCATTTCATGTAGGCCAGTCCTTCACTTTGCCTACCTACTACGCACCCCCACATCCTTCCCATGAAGAAGAGAGACTCCACCGTCTGGACCCAAAAAGAGCGTTGGCGTTCTACCTCAATTGTACTAAAGAATTCTGGGTGGGCGATCAACTCTTCATTGGCTACGTGGGTGCGAAAAAAGGGAAAGCGGTGCGAAAGCGCACCATCTCTCGATGGCTGCTTCTTTGCATCAAAATGTGGTACGCTTTGGCCAAGAAGCAACCTCCTGAAGGCTTGCGTGCTCATTCCACCAGAGCAACTGCTGCTTCCACTGCATTAGCACGCGGAGTTCCTGTCCTGGATATCATCCCTGCACACATTTGCTAAGCACTACTGCCTGGACAGTCAGGTCCGTTGAGACGGCTATTTTGGTCGTTCGGTCCTACAGGACTTTCTAGTATGATCTTGATTCGCAGCCCACCACCGAGGATGGCATTGGTTGGGTATCTATTCTAAGGTAAGGGATCTGCAATTAGAAGTTTCTATCAGATGTACAAGTTACTTACCTTCGGTAAAAAAATATCTGGTAGAGACATATTCTAGTTGCAGATTCCTTACCGCTCACCCATCCTCCCCGCCTGCGAACTGATTTCGAGGGACAGGATTCCCCCTTTCAGGTCCTTAGCTCTGGCACACCAATCTCAGCGTTCTTAGCGGCTCTGCGTTCTGGCGTAGAAAGTTGTTAAAAGAAACTGCGCGAGGGCGGCGTCTATGTACTACTCCCGACGTCATCTCGGTGACCACGACGCCTGAGGAGTCCCCCTCCCCCACCAAGCGCCTTGGGACCCTCAGGGGTGAGTAGCGCGCTTTATACAAATTTTTGATTGAATGAAGTCTGGGGAAAAATGTTAAGGTAAGGAATCTGCAACTAGAATATGTCTCTACCAGATACTTTGTTACCGAAGGTAAGTAACTTGTACTTCAAAACCAGTATCATACATGGCAGAATAAATATATAATCTAGCAAAACTATTGAGATACATAGCAGCTGGAATACTTAGTGAATAATAGTAATACCAAGTATGCTGTACTGAATAAAACAGACTATAATATATCCAAACCGTACTGAAAATAACATGGCTCTCACTGAAAGACTGAAGTCTACAGAAAGCACTGAAATTAATATGAATACAACATTCAATGAAGTGATTAACAGGTGCTAAGAGAAATATGTCACAGGCTGAAATTACTATGATGTCCTGAAATGAATAAAACCATTAATGAAATTAATATAACACGTTAAAATAAATGTATTGTATTTTGAAAAGAATATAATACAAGTTGAAAATAATTTGACAGACTTCCAAACAAACGTTATACCTTTTGCAGTCAAAACAACTGGTATTGACATGAATATGATCCACATTGTAGTTAATATGACTCGTATTGAAATGAAAAGTGCCTGATACATGCATGAACATTTCTACCAGACATGTTGAAATGAATATACACCATATTGAAATAATTGACACGTTCAAATAAATATGAACTTTGATTAAATGCATATAATTAATGTCAAAATGATTGTGACCAACAACAAAATAATGTGACTTGCATTGAAATCATTATGGAATGCATTGAGAGTAAAATGAAACTACGTGACATTGGTATGGTGTGTGTTGAAATGCATATGAGATACATTAAAATGATATGACAAACTGTAAAAATAATTATGACCATTGCTAAAATCAATATCATCAATGCATAAACAAACATGACACATTTTGAATGGATTGTGATATGTATTGAAATTAATATGACGTCTTCACAGGAGCATGAATTATACATCAAAAATATGGCTTATGCTGATATGTATATAACATGCAGTGAAATAAATATGAAATGTATTGTAAGTAATAGGACATCTATGAAAAATAACTTGACATGCTTTAAATTATTATGAACACTGAAATTAATATAACACCTGCTGAACTGAATATGGTATGTAATAAAAAGAACATGACACTTAGAAAATAATCTAACATACATTGAAATGTATAGGACTCTGACTATTGAAAGTAATAAGGCGTCTGTTAAAAATAATTTTGTGTGCCTTAAAATGAATATGGCCTCCACTGAAATTACTATAACACCTACTGAAATGAATATGGCATGCACTGAAAAGAATATGAAGAGAAGATACATTGAAATTAATAAGACAAAGGTTGAAATCAATATGAGACACATTGAAATGAATATTACATCTGCTAAACTGAATATGGCCATTCCTAAAATGAATACAATTTGCATTAAAATAAATAAGACAATACATGAAGATAATATGAAACTGTTGGAAATGGCCCTCTCTACTGGGTCACCCCCAAACGTTTAGCCTTTTTCTCTCCACTTTTTGCTGAATTTGTTTTTATTGGCCTTAGGACTCTGTGCACTTTACCTCTGCTAACCAGTGGAAACACGTTTGTGGTCTCTCCCCTAAACATGGTTTGATTGGTACATCCACAGTTGGCATATTTGATTTACTTACCCCCCTGTAGTGAGTGTGGAGCCAGGACAGGATGAAAGGGCATCTGTGCACTTCAAATACTCTTTGAAGTCACCCCCACTTCAAAGGCACAACTGGGTATAAGTACTGGACCTCTGACACCATTTACTCAGTACACTTCTGGACCTGTGGATAATCTGCCAGGGAGGACTGCTATGTTGCTACAAGGACTACTGAACTGCTTTTCTGCTGTGCTAACCTGTTGCCCTCCTGACTTGAAGGAGAACTGGATCTGCAACATCCATATTGAACCCAGAACCCCAGAGAGACGCCAAGAGCTAGTCTAATGACCTCCTAATCTGAGCCTCAGGGACATAACACACTCTCTAAGAGGTGCCTCCAGGTCCTGGGCCACTAGAAGTGTTTTTATGGCTCTTAAAATCAAGCTTTTGTGCTCTACATGACAGTGAATGGGCCTGCTTGCACTGAAATTGTGCTGCTCACCTGAAGAATCAGCGCAAGCCATCACGTTTGTCTTTTCACACAGCAAGTATTGCCGCTTGCAACGCCAAGGCTCCAGCCTATCCAGCTGACTCTTCGCGTATGCCGATCACTGACAGCTATGCTTTTCTTGCTTCCGGCAGACTTCTTCCCTGCAGACAGGACTTGTTGGCCCAATTCATGAGAAGGTATAACTTCAGCTGGACATATCTGAGACTGTATTCGACCTGCGCTCCATTACGACCAGCCTGAAATTTTGGATTTAACCTGGTGTAGCGCAACCAGGTATCCCCGGTTGGTGCTTTATCCATTAAAGCACTATATTACATTTTAATATTTAAAAATTCATACCTCAAGTTTTACTTATTGGATTTTTTTATTTTAGTCTTGTTTTGGTCCTACAATTAAGCTCTATTTTTCTAACCAGGTGTGGTGTTTTCACTGTTCTACTGTTTGAAGTATTGCAGAAATACTTTATACATTGCTTCTTAAGTTAAGCCTGACTGCTCTGTGCCAAGCTACCAGATGGTGAGCCCAGGGTAATTTGTTGTGTGCATCTGACTTATCCTGACTAGGAGTTTGGATTCTGCTTGGACATGGTGCCTACGTCTGCTAACCAGAAACCCAGGTTCTAACAATTGGTGGCAGCATCAGGAAAGGGCTTGTGTTTGTGCAGTGCCATACAGTGACTTGGTGTACACTACTACTCCATATCTTGACCAATTCAAGACAATTCTCCCTGACATTTTTAGATTTTTCTCAAATCTTCCCCATTCACATTTTTTCTCTGTGGTATATAAAGGGGGGTGATTGTTGCAGACCCCATCCCGGGGCCCATCACTTCTCTGGGGCTAGGTTCATAAAGCATGGGGGGGCGTGTGAGGTCCCCCCTTGCTCCAGGGGCCAATCACCTCATCAGGGGAAAATATAATGATAAAAGGGGGGGTCCCTGCAGACCCCACCCCCATGCCATGGGGACTGCCACCTCCCCTTTTAATTGTACCCCCAGGTGGACCAGGTACACGGGCCCCCCCTCGTAGGGCTTATAGAAGCCCAGGGGACAACTACTTCCCTGGGGCTTATTTAAAAATAATATAATGTGCGGGTTCTACGGACCCTCATCCCGGGGACCACCACCTCCTCAGAGGAAACATATCAATTTAATAAGGGGATCCTGTGGACCCTCCTGTCCAGGGCAACATAAAAACGAAATATTAAGGGTAATAATAGGTGTATCCTGTGGACCCCCCCTCTCCCCCTCTGGCCCTGGGGACCACCACCTCCCCGGGGCTACCAGCTCCAGGGATCACCACCTCCCCAGGGCAAAATTAAAAGATGGAGGGGGGGGGGGCATGTGGCCCCCCCTCTTGGAGCCATGGATGGCCCTGGGGACTGCCAACCCCCCCCCCCCAGGGCTGGCTCCTACTACCTCCCAAGGTGCCCACCCTCAGGAGGTAGCTGTTTGCTTTTGCTCGACAGAAGCTTGTAGCTGCCGCCAAGCGAAAGCAAACATAACTTCACTTGCTGAAAGTGCAGTTTTCTTCTCTTTTCTTGCACACTAACACACATGCATGGAAAAAGATGGAAACTTTGCTCCCAAAACCAGGGAGCTGCTATTTAAAGCAGCTCCCTGCTTGCAGGAGTAGTGCTGGCTCCTGAAGGAGACAGGAGACAGCTGGGAACGTGGGGGCTTTGAGGCTCCCCCGTGCCCGAGATGAAAATAAATATCCTTTCAAGGTGGAACTGCAGATCTGCAGTTCTACCTTGAAAAGTTATCTGATGAAGACTGTAAACTTTGATGGAGGTTTGCATCCTTGCTATTTTTGAGCACAATATCTCAAGTTGTGAATGTGACAAATGGGTTCTTTTTTGTCCACTGCTCCTGACAGCCAACCGCCACCGGGCATTGCCGAAATAAGGCAAATTCCAGGGTCTGGACTCAATCATGTTATTACTGATCACCTCTTCGTAATAACAAGGGTCCAGACTCAATCAGGAAACAAAATAACTTGGTCAATCAATTGCTGATACCCCAGTCGAATCGATAGGGAAGAAAATGGCCTCAAAACGGCTCCAGACACTGGAAATTACCTTGCTATCACAAGGAGGTGTTTGATTGGACCACTTGACCTATAATCATAATCTGACTCAGGAATTATAAATGGAGATCATTGGGACGGTGGTGTGTGGAAGACTAACAACTTCATTGACCGGACCCAAAAAGAGCGTTGTCGTCTTCCTTGAGTTCCAGGGTGATGACTAAAGCTTCACGGAGTATGTCGGAGCCAAGAAGGGCAAGGCTGTGCAGAAACAGACCATCTCCTGATGGATTGTGCTCTGCATTAAAATCTGTTAGTCACTGGTCAAGAAGCAACCCTGAGAGTTTGCATGCGCATTACACCAGAGCTAAGGCTGCGACCACTGCGTTAGCATGCAGAGTTACAGTCCTGGACATTTGCCATGCAGCAGTGTGGGCTTCTCTGCACACGTTCACTAAGCATTACTGCTTGGACAGTCTGGTCGGCTGGGATGGGCAATTTTCCCCTTCGTTCCTGCCGGACTTTTTAATGTGAAACAGTTTTGCAGACCCACCTCTGGGAAGGTATCGCTTGAGTATCTATTCTAAGGTCATGAATCTGCATCTAGCACTCTCTATCAAATTAACAAGTTACTTAACATGGCAGTGGCTTATCTGGTAGAGACTGTCTAGCTGCTGATTCCTTACCAACACACCCATCCTCCCCGCTCTGCAAACAGATTTCTAGGGTCAAGACTGTATCCCTTTCAGGGCTCTATTTTTCCATACCAGTGGTCAATGTTCATCGTTGCTCCCCAATCCTGGTGTGAAAAGTTGTGAAAAGAAACTGTCAGCTCACTAGGGTAGTGCCTATATAGACACCAGGAAATCACTTCCGACTGAGCCAAATGCTGCCGCCTACCAGTGTGTAGGGGTACTGCTCACAAAAATAATTCCAGATCCAGTCTGATGCCTGTGGATAATTCTAAAGTAAGGAATTTGTGGCTAGATACAGTCTATACAAGATAAGGTGTTACTGAAGGGTAATAAGGTAAGTTCTTCCTCTACATATCCCATGGAGTTGTGAACCCAAATAGACTGTTAAGTAGAGTTACCATGTGGAGCACACAGAGCACATAAAATAAACTGATCCAGACAAAGAAGGATATCCGTATCGCTCATGCTCATTGTCAGCTACATCCCTGCATATAATATTAGAAGGAAACAAACTATAAAATCTAAAGCAATAGGGGTTCTTTTGAACTTTGGCCTCACAGACAAAAATGTATTAATAGATACGTCACAATGAAGAACTATAACCAACATCTTCATTAAGACACATTATAGCCATGTTTTTGACAAAGTGCAATATCTAGTCCATTTAGAATTACACTACTTTGTCTACATAGGCCTGCCAGAGGGCCGCTGACAATCAAACCTTGTGAAGAGGAGTCCACAAACATGGGCTTTGCATAGTTTTGGCAGCCTCAAGCACCCTACTCTGTGCAACATCAATTGTACACTCTGGCACTCAAACCATATTTGCTGATGTTGAGCAGACGCTACTGGAAATCAAGGAACAAAGGTGACAAACCATTAAAATGACATGACAACTATGTTCTTTATACTCACTGTACCCCTGTTTCTTTAAACTGCCCTTCTTTGTTTCGAGTGCTAAATTACCATCTTTGTTTCAAGTGCTAAAATAATACACTTAAGAAGTATATCTTATAGAATGCATGTACAAGGAGACACATTACATTGAAATATACATACCAAGGGGAATCTTCATTACATTATTTTTAGCAATTTCAAGATATGTAGCTACGTGTACAAATTAAATTGAGAGTTCCTAATTGCGATTTCATGCGAATCGCAATTTCAAATGTATGAAACTCTTCTGAGTTTAATTTGTGATTCCCAGTGGGTCATTAATTGACCTACCTCATTAATATTCATGATATATGTCTCACTTTGGGAATCGCTAAAAGCATCGGGGTGGTGGCCTGCTGGGGGCCAACAGACCACCATGTCTGTGATTGCTGTTGAATAAAGCATTTATTTTTTCAAAATGCAGCTCAGGACAAATTTTTAAAATGAAAACTTTTCTTTTCATTTTTTTAAGTCCGTGGGACCACTGCCTCCTCTTAAAAAATGCTTTCACAAACAGTCTCAAAGGGGACCCTTCCCATTTGCGAATGGGTTACCACCAACTTAAAGTTGGTGGTAGCCCATGGACGAAATAAAAGGCCACACCAAGGCAACAAACATCGCACCCTGAGACAAAAAGCAACAGAAGAATGAAGCAAGCAAGAAACGAGAACTAACCAAGGGACCCAAATGGTCAGCCCCCAAAACCACAGGTCTACCAATGGCACGAGGTGCAAGCATCCAGCACACAAGTAAACAAACACACAATCCCAGGAACAAATGCACAGTTGCAGGCTCACAAAGAGCAAGTAGAAAGACTAGACGTAAACCTCACCACCACAATTCAGACAGCATCTAGTAAGCCAGATACGCACATACAAGTAGGTTGCAACACCCATATCATCGTCAAGGGCAGGAAGCACCCTAGAGGAAAAACCTGCTTTAACCGGAATGTATTTTTATTTCATTCAGTACGGGTTGTACTCCTTGTATTACATGCAGTGGAGTTTCCCATGAGCTCTCATCAGGTCTCCTTCCACATGCCAGCTGCCCATCCCCTCTCACCATTCTCTTTCCCTTTGGGTTCCTTAATGAGCTTTCACCCTTTCACTCAAACCCATGCCCAATCGCATCACAAATTACCTCTTCCACTTAAAAAATTTGCAGCTTTTCAGTAAAAAAAAGCTGAAGTTCGAGCCCACTTTAACTCACAGATGTGATCTCCCAGGTACTGGCCAAGTATGGCACCCTTGGCTTCACCAATATACTTCTGGCAGGTGTACTCACATGTGACCTCAAACTGTGGAGTGTGGAAGCAGCATCGGTCAGCAAAGAAAGGGTTATGGTGGAACAGCACTCTTTGCTTTCTCTCGCTTCAATTCACCTGGACGATGCCAGATTCTTGTGACTAACAGCCTGATTTAGAGTTTGGCAGAGAGGGCACTCTGTTGCAAAGAACAGTATCTTCTCCATCAAACTTGAAGGTTCATCTGCCTTATAATAGAGCCAGGCAAATCTTTAGTATTTCGACAGCAGAGACTAGTCCATCTCTGCTGCAGACATCCACCTCCAACAGACTAAGGGCCATCAGATGTTTTTAAAATGTAAAGTTTGCCATATGGTTCTATTATGATGAGGAAGCCATCTGTTAGATTTGTAATGGATTGGCAGGAACTACTGTGACTGTGGTTCCTGCCAATGCAACAGATGTCCACTAGGCCAGCAAACATCTCTAAATTTGGAGGGTGGGTACTCTCTCAGGGTGACCAAACACTAAATCAGTCCCTACGTGAGCACCCGACTACCACTAGTGCAATAGGTGGGGGCTTAAGTAAAGAGTTTAAGTAAAGACAACAGACCGTGTGACAGATATGCAGACAGCCAAGGGAACAGAGGCAATAGCTATCCCTTTAGAGCAGACCTTCGGTACACCAAGGGAGGGGAGAGATAACTAGTGCTTTGGCAAGACCTTCCTCTGCCCGTCATTGTTTCCTCATAGCTGCCATGTTTTCAGAGTCCTTGTGTGTGGCATTTCCATGCTTTCAGCATGTGCATGAGTGACATTGTATTGACAAAAGTGTGACACTTCGAGTGACACTTTCTCATGAGTAAAACCAAGCAATGAAGACCATGTAAAGAGATGAAATTACTTCTTTTGGAACACTGAGGCTTGAAATGGGCCTTGAAACTGCTGCTGACCCCCTGAAATGGAAGGTTGGAAACCTACTTGGTCGTTAATGAACTTTCTGGAGAACTCCATGGGTAGTCTAGTCGCACACTTGACTCATCAGAAAGTAGGATATAGGGTTAAAACACCAGCTGAAAAGCACAAGGTATAACAAGCAGCTAACAGATTTATATTTTTATGCAGACAGTTTAGTGGGTTACTGATTTTGCTACAGAGATGTGTTTGTTACCTGCAGGCCACAAGTTATAATCACTGTAATACAGCTCAGTGAGTTCTGAACTGGTATCAAGGAGAATAGACCTCAATGTAAGTTACTTGAAGGGTAACTTAACCCTTTTTTGTCCTTTCATAGAGACCTTACAGGGTCGATTTTCCAAATATTTCTCAGGAGAAGGTTTTTTCTCTTTTTGGTCCTGATGAAGCGTCATTGGATCCTTTCGGACCAACAGACACAAAACATGTTGACCCATGTCTAGAGGCCTAGTGATAATTCTCTCGCCCTGACTTATTTCCAGGAAATGGTTGAGCATTATACCTCACATGGACACTTTCACGTTGTTTTTAATCTTGGTCTAGACCTCTGATTTCCGTCAGTAAATTACTTAGGCATTGAGGTTTAGAACCAATTTTAATTTTCTCACTCCTGTTTTTGACGCGAGTCTGCCTAGATACCCTCCTCTTGGCAACCTGCATAAAAGATCTCTGGCAAAGAGTCCCCTCACTGGGGAGCCCGTCAGACATTGCAGTGCCGGTCTGACGAGGAGCATCTCTCAATGATGAAGCATGACACCCTACTGGGTGTGTAAGGGCTCTTGTTCCTAAAACCTTCGGGTTCCCTGTGCCCCTCTTTGGAACAGTGCACTCTGCTTGTTGTTACTGGTATCAAGGAGCTACGTGGAAACTGAAATGCTGGAGTGTACTTTTACTGCCTCTTTTCTCAGTCTTGCATTACGAAAAGATTGGTAAAACATTCTTTTGAGTAGTAATAAGGACTTGAGTGCTATAAATATATATATTGATATACACAAACATATATTCACACAAATAATATATTCATAATTTATAACTGATAAAGGTTAATAGCCAATGTTTAAACGCTGTTCAAAACCATAAAGTGATCATGCCCTGGATCTAGTAAAATGCCGCCTATAAGCTGCTGATACTTGGGTGAGGTCGAAATGCACATCACACTTCCAAGTATCACATATCTCTAACTAAACAGGAGTACAACTACCCTTGTTATTTGCAGTAAGTTTTAAAAAACCAGTTAATTTTACATATTTGAGCAATTTAATAGGACAGCTTAAAGGGACATCTTGATCACGGTGCTGCAAAACCAACTGGTAATGGCATGAGTGCTACTCTTTTTGCAATGTTAAAACCTGCCTTTTTATAGCTAAGCATTTAGCTATTTCCCAAATTCAAACCGGATTGAGGCTGTCCGACTGAATGTTTTTCGGGATCCTTGGTGCATAGATTGAGAAGGCCTTTTGCTTTGTTTCTCCTCCATCTGAAATGTGCCCTTGCTGCTGGAGATGGAGAACTTATCATCCAAGAAGACATGGATTCCAGTCATGGTGGCTTCCCACCTACCCAGTGCAAGAATCTTGAGCAAGAGAGATATGAAAGCAAGCAAAACAGTTGAAAATTCCTTGGCTTCTACTAAAGGCATTACACAAGTCACTATAAAATACCAGAATACATTGATATGTAGGCCAAAAGGGTCAAATGGCAAAACACCTTCAGCAGCCTTTAAAAGTTCTGACACTATTAGTATACACCTAGGCGGTTCTGACAGCATTTCCTTTTGTAATTTAACTTAATGGCAATTCAATTAACAGTTTTGAGATATATCTCCTTTCACCTGCATACAATGATTTTGCCTAATTTTGTAGCACACCTGGAAAGCACACATCCAAATGCAAGTAAATGATGCTTCGAGCCTGGGTCCCCAATCAGCTGGCTTCCTTCTGTCTTGCAGTGTTGCAGGATGGCGAAAGGCGCAGAGAAGAAAGATTAGACCTCCAGGGTTGTCACTTGGCCAGTATTCTACCAGCATTGCCAGCATTTACAGGTCCAAGCAGAAGAAAAGTTGGATAAAGGAACAAAGTTTGGTATTTCTTTGATACAAGATAGCTATGTTGAAAAAATGTATTCTATCACATAGAAATTAAACATCAGCAAAGCCAGGAAAAACTACTACTCTGATTGGATTTTACCCTGTTGAAATAATTATTTCATGGTGTATTAGAACTACAGTCTACTTCATCTTCCTCAGCTACCTTCCAATACTCCAAACAAATATGTAACAATCTTACTCAATTCTTCAAGAGTAAACTCATATGTGACAACATCCAGGCATAACACATTCTTACACATAACCTTACTGTAACAACTTACTGTTGGAACTGGCCCTCTCTGCAGGGTCACCCATGAAGTTTTTGCCTTCTTCGTTCTATTTTTTTTGCTGAATTCATTTTTTGTTGGCCTTAGGACCTCTCGGAGGACTGCCTGCTGCTGTGAGCTGCTGCACTCTCAGCCAGACTGCTGCTGTACCTGAAAGGACTGCTTTGCTACCTGGAGCCCTCGGTGAACCCTCAGAGGCCATCCCTGCTTCTACATCTGCACCCAGGTCTTCCAGAAGTGACTCCAAGGGTAAGTTTGCTGACCTCCTGCTCAGAGCCACAGGGACACAACAGGCTTCCATCATCTTGAACCTGGACCTGGATCCAGCTTGAGTGAGTCCTGAACCCTGAGGTCTCTATCCACTCCTGGACCCTTGGTTGTGGTGCTAAAGGTGCTCAGATGGACGTTTTTCACAACAAAGGACTTAACATTTGGCCAAAAAGTGCTTTTAGAACCAGGAGCCTGGGACCAACCCGCTCACCTATCTGCTTGAGGTGCATCGCCAGTCGAATTGACTGTGTCTTTCCGGCTACATTCTTCTATGCAGCAGCAAATCTGTTTCAGTGGTCCTTTGCCAAAAGGGTATCTGACCTTATGAAACTGCCTTCAGCTACAGCTTTCTGCTGCCCCACTGGAGATTTTAGACTTCCATTTTGACAATTAAGTCTGGAGGTAAATACCTTCAGTACAGTTCAGCTCCACAGCCATCCGATGACGACACTCCCTTCTTGGACAACCCTGCAACCTTGGGACACTGAACTTTTACCGTCTCAGACATTTTTCTTTCAAAATTTTTCAAAGTCCGAAAGTAAGCGCTGACCGGGCCCAAATCTACTTCTTGCATCCAGACCTCGCTCCATCACGGTCAGCCTCAACTTTCGACTTTGATCCAGTCCTGCACGACCAGCTGTCTGCGGTTGGCGCTTTATCTTTTAGATGCTATTTTGAACCTTAAAGTTTAAAACTTTAGAACTGCAGTTCTACTGATTGGCTTTTTGTTGTTGTTGGTGTCAAATAACTCATTAAAATTGGCTTTATTTTTCTGAATTGGTTTGTGATTTTTATTTTGTTGTGTTTTCATGTTATTACTGTGTATGTGCTGCATAAATACTTTACACTTTGCCTCTAAGTTAAGTTTTGGTGTCAAATAACTCATTAAAATTGGCTTTATTTTTCTGAATTGGTTTGTGATTTTTATTTTGTTGCGTTTTCATGTTATTACTGTGTATGTGCTGCATAAATACTTTACACTTTGCCTCTAAGTTAAGCCAGACTGCTTTTTGTGCCAAGCTACCCAGGGTTAAACCCAGATTAATTTAGAGACTTTTTGTGGTTCCCCTGCAAGGGATTGTGACTGTTGCTTGACCAGGAGGTCACACCCCAGTGAACCAATAACCCAATTTCTCACACTCACAATAGCCAAACTGTGATTACTTCAAACTCTTTCATACCAGTTGATGGGGCCAATCTTGATACAATTAATACAAGCTGTCGTCCTACCAGTTTATGCCTAGCTAAATTCATGAAACCTCTTCCATTTTGTCAAGAAAATGTAGGGCCACCTTCTCTGGACATTACAATGAAGCTAAGACCTTCCCCTAAAGGGCACATCAATAGTCCAGAACATTAAGGCCCTTCCCTAGGCCACGCAGAGCTGGGTCATGGCTGGGAGCCTTTAATGACAAGAGTCAATCCCTAACTTCTAAAAGTAAAGATCAGGCCCCACCATCACCCACCCTATACCTAGGGCCCTCTTCGTAGTATGGAAGCCAACTTTCCATTTTCACTTCTCATGACACTTAACACACTTGTGGTTTCACCAAAAGGAAGTTTACATGGGAATTAACAAAAATCACTGTCCTGATTTTGGGTTTTTCTTACCATCATATTGTGTCCTAAATGAGGCCCAACAGTTAAAGCATATGGTATACTCTGAGGGTTATGTGTCTTGAAAAAAGCAGTCCTGTGTTGCACTCTTGGTTCTACTCGACCAAATTATTTGATCTTGGGCAAATCATGTTCTCCTTAGTTGCTATTATCTCAGGGGCTGGCTGGTCACCATCTTAAAGTAAAAATGTTTAGGATGGGTGCCTGCTCGTGTAAGGCTGTTTTATTCTCAGTGTCTACATTCTTTCCTTTTAGCACCTCTAAAGATAAGCATTTTATTAAAATCTGCTGTTTAGGTCACCTCTGGTGCTATATGTCCTCCCTCCCAGTTCACGTTAAAAAATGCTGGTCACTTGCAGGGCTGCATGGTGGTTGCTCCCAGAGTTAGTGCTGTAACAGTTCGGGCTTTGCAGGTGGCCTGTTTTATAGCTCCTATTGATACCCTGTAGTGAAATATGTATTTTGACCACTGACTTTGTGTTGCACCACTTTGCAACTGCCCTAACTGTCTAGTGTTCACCAGTTAGACTACATTTTAAATTCAGTTTAGCCTTAGATTCATTCTGCCTAGCGACTTTATCGTAGCATTGGACACTGCCATGTTAAAGGCTGACAGTGATTTTCCACATTGTAAACTGTGCATTCTGTCTTGTTTTTGTGCTTTTTCTCACCAAGGGCTTTGGTTGATAAGGATGTACTCGGAGGGCAGGGAATGGCCTTGTTTTGACTTGACATCTTGGGATTGTGGTCAAACCCCAACGTGTTATTTTCAAAGCATATCTAAACTAGCCAGCATATTTGAATCGCAAAAGGAGTTTTTTTTTCCAGAAAGCTCCTTTGGTTTAAGATATAAAAAGACCCAGTGCAACAGTGAGAGACGGAGTGGCCTCAATCAGGATTCTGACGTCAGATGCCTGATATAGATTTCTCGTAAGGGCGGTGAACTCTCTTTCTCTCAGTCAAACGGGGTCATCGGCTTGCTGGCATGAGAAAGATGAAGCACCTGACACACCCTATGGTGATGCATTTTTAATTCATTATTTGCTTTGACTTATAATATAGATACATATATTTGCTGTGTATATTGCAGTGGAGAATCATTTTGGCATGTTTTCACTTCATTGCTGTGACTATTTTTAAACATGTGCTTTCAACATGCTAATCTCCTTTTAGGAACCTCGTGTAGTGAAATAATAAAGGTCTTCTTCAGATTAAGGAGTGCATTCCAGAGATTTTTTGTCAGCTCGGTCATTAGTGAAAAGCAAAACATACCCTTATTGATTAACCTGCATTGGTCCCTTGTGTAAAAAAAAAAAAAAAAGTTGGACATTTGGCATCCTGTTGGAGCTCGCTGTTGGATCCAGGACACACATCTAAAATAAGGGATATTCCTGCCCCCCCCGCCAATCCTATGCTGGACTAGAGCAGAGAGGTCCATGAGAGAGGAGCAGTGACGTAACAAAAGTGCCATGGCTAAAGGTGTAAGCAAGGAAAATAAATCCCCTCCGCCCCCCGTCCACTGTCTAGACAGTAAAATACAGCCATAATTTAGGTAAATTGGGCCCATAAAATCCTGATAACTGCCTTAATGATCGCAGTGCCCCAGAGAGGGTCCTCATCCATCCTCTGTTCCTCGCAGCATTGGTCATTTGTTTCGAGGTCTCATAGTGGAGGACCATGACTGAGAGGCCCAGACGAGGGGAGTCAGTGGTGTATAAAAGGTGCAATGGGCCCTAACACAGAAAAAGTAACTCGAACATGCTACATTACTGATGCAATCATTTACAGCCCTATGAAGCACTTGGAACTGGGCCGAGGGAGGACATCCCTCCCAAAGACCTTGAGGTGCAACACCACCGCTAAGAGGCCTAGGGTAGAGGCCTCCACTCTCCTAGGCCTCACAACCATGGTCTATCACTGTCAGGCCGAAGCCAGGGGAGCCCTCTAGCCTGGGCCTTGTAACGGTCTAGCGCTTCAAGCTCAGGGGTTGAGGCACTTCGCTGGGACTTGCTACAATATCCAGAGCTGCAAGGCCCAGGGGAAGGGGGCCCTTTCTCTTGGGCATCATATTTATTGTCTTTTGTTGCGCATCCAGTGGAAGGGCCCCCCACTTCCCTATGTACCCCAGGGTCCCACTTTCCTAAGCCTCGCAGCCACGATTTAGCTCTGTGAGGCACAGGTGAGGTGGCCCACATGCCATTTTTGCTTCACAGCACTCATCAGATATAGGTAGTTGTCCTGATGACTCACCTGAATGCTCTGGGCTCGGCAGATCTGTATGGGTCCTGAAAGGTATTGGTGATGAGCTTGCAAACCATTCTCCTTTGTTTTTCCTCTCTCCGTTCCCCAAAGCCCTCTGCTGATTTATTAAAGACATCTATAGAGCATGAAATCTTCTCGAATCAGGAGATTTTGCAAATCACTGTCTTCATCCCTCTCTGGGCTGTGATCTTTGTTCCTTTCAAAGATCCTAAAGACCAGGGGCCTCTTTCATATGAAGTGCTAAATTTCCATCTAGGTTATCTGTCTTTCAGCAGCACATGGTCACCTTCCTTCATTATCCCATTAGCAGCTCGCTGGTGCTGTGCACAGTTGCTATTCTTTTCTCAATATTGCTGAGTTGCCTAGATGTTGAGATGTACTGGCAACAGAAGGGGAGTTCCCTATTAACCCACTGGATCAGGGACAAAGACAATAATCTAAACAAGAGAGTATCCAGAAGGGATGAATATAGATATAACTATCACAGTGAAAAACTCAATTATTCACTAGAACATAGTTTCTTTTATTACCAAATTCAGGAATTAAACCATAGTGTCCACAGGTACCTGTGTACCCAGGGAAACCTTACATATAACTAATAACAAATATATAAATACAATATATACATATTATACATCACACAAATCATCAACCAAAATTCCATTAAAGCACCGTAAACAAAAAAGTATGATCTGCGAAGTCAATCAATGGCCAGCAGTCACAGAAAGAGGAGATGACGATTATCCATGGAGAGTATATTGCCTCAGTGGGAAAGAACAATCACCGAGAGAAAAGTCCGATACAATCCATAATTTCTTAATTCATAGTTCATAAATTCCAAGAGTCATTCCTCGAAGAATACAGTTGACGCGTTTCGGCCTTAGCAAATCTGGCCTCCTCAGGACAATAAAAACAGTGCTGAATAGCGAAGGAAAAGCGGGGAAAATCAATAAAGGACACGAACCAGCTAATTAGTCTTAAGTTCAGCGTTCCAGGTCAGGCAGCCGGTATCAGCATTACCGAACTGCACGTTCACCGAAATCAAAGATGTTGAGATGTGTCAGATCCACACGGGTGCTGCTGGGATGGAGTTGTTTAGCAGTTGTCTAAACAACGTGGTGGCTGGGATGCACTTGTTGACACGGTTGGCCGTGTTCTTGTATGCTCTCAGAAAAAAAGGGAGCGGCCATTCTGTGTCTTCCCCTTGATCAACTCGTATCCGAAGAGCTTTATCATTCTAATGAAAGGTTATATGTTTTCGTTCGCTGGAGTACATTGGGGTGTTATCTTACAGTGGCTAATATTGAGTTGGTGCAGACACTCTTGAAAGTCATTTCCTTGGAAGTGGGACCAGTCTTCTGTTCTCACTTCAAGGGGCTAGCCACATGCGGCAAATATTTTCTCAAGTTTGGGCCTCACATGTTCAAAGGCAGTAGCAATGACTAGATTTAATACAGTTTTGAGTGTGCATCTCTTATGAGGAAGGGGTATCTTCCATTAGGGACACTCCTAAAGTCTACACCAATGTTGGTCCATGGGTACAGGCAAGGATCTTATAGGACAACTAGAGCCGGATGTTAAGCTTTGCTGTTTAGCTGATGTGCTGCATTTCCCAACAGTGTTCTTTTGCTGCCAGGTCAATCCCTAATAACCATTTTTTCTTAAACTTGAGTCATAATTGTGGCAATTCCCTGGTGCCCTTGGTGAACCAGAGCTACTACAATGTTCCATAGTGTTGTGGGTACCACTATCGGATGACCACATAGAACCAGTCCATCATTACCAGCACTCAACTCTACTCAGGTTCTCCAGGGATGGTTGAGGGTCTCTAAAAATTGGAGTCTTGACGGAACGTCAGCCAGGTTTTCTACTCCAGGGTGGTTTCTCAAGTCTAGATTGTATTGCTGTTGCTGCACTACCCACTTTTCAATTCTCAATGAAAGATGCTGTGAGGTGCCTTGAAAGAGGTTGACCAGTGGTCTGTGGTCCATGATAAATTTGAAGCTCCTGCCATACAAGTAGAAATGAAAATGGGAACACTGCCATTTGAGTGCCAGGATATCTCTTTCAATTTGGGCATATCGAGTTTTCACATGTCAATGCTGTACTCATAAAAGCTACGGGGGCATTTATTTTTTTCTTAGCTTGACCAGACTGGGATTACAATCAATTTGGTCTTGTTTTGTGGGTTAATGCATACTAGCATTGTTATCGTGGAGCAGGGCATGTTTGATTTTCTGGAAAACTTGCTCATGTCTCAACCAGCTGCAGTAGTATGCAATGCATAGGATACTTTTGACTTCAGTGGCTGAGGTGGGTGCTTGCAAATGTAAAAAGAACAGTTGATGGACGGAATGCAGACAAAATCAAACATTCACCACAGTCACAGACCTGCGTTTAATCCATCTGTTTTTTGCTCACCATGCTATTTCAGTTTGGACCCAGCCATATTCAAATCAGTCTTGACCTTGTTCCCCATGGGAACAGTTTAGCCCGAACTGCTAGGCCAGGTCCTCCCTGGACCAGAAATCAGCATCCTGGGACCGATTTTGGGGTATCACCCCTCCTCAGCCAGGCTAGCTTGAATCTGATGGCATAGTGAGCACGAGGTGGATGCTGGGGCATTATTGATATCTTCTTCTAATTTAGTTTTATAACACCATCTAAGATGTAGCCAAAAAAACTCCACTTGGTCTTCAAAGAATTTGATATTTTCTTAGTGTAGCATGAGGTCATGGTTTGAGAGTTGATTCAAGGTAGCTCTCAAGTTTTGATGATGATCATCAGTTGTTTCTGAGATAAAGATATCATCATTTATGTTATGCCTGCTAACCCCATTTCTCTGTGTTCAGAAAATCTTCCACTACAGAGGAAATACTGTTGATATGTTCAACTTAATATAGTCTGTTATGCACTCCGAGGGGTACCTCAGCGCACACAGGCAGAAGGTGAATGAAACTAGAATAGAAATTATTTGAACATTTTCCTAAGGCTCGGCCTCTGCATCTTGCCAACCAAATACAGGCTACATTCAACAATACTTTGTCCCTGGACCTTGAATTTCTGGTGAGATAATAGCATTTTAGTTTCTGCTGAAGATAGCTGGGGCCTTTACTCTGAAGGAGTTGTAAGTAATGCAGCAGATTTTAAAAAGTGTTTCTCTGCCTGACTGGTAGCTGTGTAGAGATTTCATCAGTGGGACCAAAGCGGCACCTGACAGAAGGTTGAAACAAGTCTGGCCACCATGTTTTGCACTACTTGTGGTTTGGCCATAAGGGTGTCGTCGCTGTGTCCAGAAGAGCATTACCATAGTCCACTCTGCTGATTATGAGAGCTTGTACTAGGGGTCTTCTGGGTGATATGCGAAGGTATGCAAAGGCTCTTTGTAGTAGGTGCATGGTATGTAAACAGATACCTGTAGTAGCCTGGATCTGCTCTTTCCTGGGTAGTACTTGGTCTATTTTTACACAAAGCTTTTTTACTGCTTGGCTGGGGAGTCGGAACTGCACCCAGTTCAGGGGGCCACCACTCTTCAGACCAGAGTGAAACGGTCTTACCAAACAGCATGATGTCAGTCTTATTGCATTCAACTGTAAATAGTTGTCTGTCATCCATCTTGAAGCAACTTACATTCCTTTGGCAAACCAATTTTATGTTTTAGCTAGATCTTCATCGAAGGAGATCAGCTGTGTGTCATCTGCGTACGATATAATTTTGAAACCATGGCTCTGCGATCTTATCAAGCCATGTATATGTTGAAGAACTTGGGGCTCAAACTAGAGTCCTGCTGTACACCCTTGCCAGGCCGGATAGTGCAGGATTTAAAAGGGCTTAGAGTGATGGTTTGTATTCTATTTTCCAAGAAAGTTTGAAGCCATTTAAAAGCTATCCCATGTACCCCTATCCCTTGTAATCTCTGCAACAACCTTGAGTGCGATAGTGTTGGTATCTGGGCTTTTAACCATGCCCACTGCGCGCCCATCACTATCACTTGCTCATGGGCTTCCCTTTCGGAAATCCTTTGATGACATTGGTAAATGCTTAACTTTTGTCCCTCCTTGGGGCGGTTTTGTTACCGCCTTGCCCATCGTCTCTGTTACATGGATAATTGCACTTTTGCCGATAAAAGGAACAAGTTCACTTGCAGTCAAAGTTGTCTCTCTCTTTGCAGTCACGGCGGTGCTTTTAAGTGGCTCGCTTAGGTCAACTGTTTAAAATTTTTATTTTCCGTTTGTGTGGCAAGAAAAGTTTTGTTTAAGCTTTGCATGGCGCAGCCAGCCACAAGTGCAGGGTGTTCCTTAAAAAAAAAAAAAAAAAACGCAATTGCTGAGATTAGACCCGCCAGCGACATGAATCCCGCTACCTCACACATCTCCAGCAAGTGATGTTATGTAGTCCAAACTTGTGTCCTGTTTATATGGGCCAGGGTGGAAGCGCATGGCTGGTCCAACTAAGCGGCACCTTGTTTCCACACCAGGCAAGCACCTGAGCCTGTCTGCTCACTCAGGCATGGTGGCGCTGCACACCTCGCAACCACCGGTTAGCGGAGTGGGCACAGTGCAGGATCGTGGCTGGTTTTGTTTTTTTGTTATAGCCGACAGTACAGTCAGTCAAGCTGTATCACACCTGTGGAGCCGAGAGGCCCCGAACTTTGCCCGCTCTCTGTAACACATCCTCAGGCAGGGAAAATAAGCCTTGCAGCTCTGAGAACAGTTGCCGCCCTGGGGCCGCAATAATGAAGTCAGTAAAAACTAATAGTCTCAAAAAGCAGCACTATGCATTTGTTTTGATGTATATTCTTCACCATTTGTCCAAATAATTATCTCTAATGAAAATCTCATCGCAAATGAAGTATATTCTTGGTCTTAATGAGTGTCACTGGTTTTAAGGGGTAATTTCCGGCTATTTCAGCAGACATCAAAAATATTAACACATTTTGGTTCTGGACAGGTAAAAAGAATCCAGGTGAAAGCTATCGTCAAAAGCATGTTTTTTTCAGATTGCACTGCAGTGATTAGAAGAAAGGGTGCTTACTTGAAGTTATGAACAAAAAGAAACTTGCAAGAAAATAAACTATTGGGAACAGTCTTTAACTCTTTAGGCATGCCACTCAGAAATGCTCTGAAAGTCTGTAAATGTCACGAATAAGCGAACTAAGAACTTGCCAGCTCTGTGACCTAGGACCAAGCAAGACCACCAGAGTAAGAGCTGGAGACTGATAAGGACGCTGACTGAAAAAATGAATTACGCGATCTACTTTAAACGTGGAAGTAGCCACACCTTGTTCAACCGATTGCAGAGGGAGCCGCACGGCTTAGATCTCGCGTTCGTCGAGAAAAACATAAGCATTAAAATCTGACATTACGATAATTTTAACCGTCAGGCTACCCGTCACAACTGCTGACTAAACGCCCTCCCTCCCGCGAACTCGTCAGTTTTTCATAAACGGAAAACGGCTCAATCTCCGAGCTCCTCACACGGTCCGACCAAGACACCAGCGTACGCGGGACGCGTGACGCGGCGCGAGAACGGGCGGTACCACGGGAGGAGGGGGGAAAGGGGGCGACAAGACTGATTACTGTAGCTCGCCGGCACGTCGTTCCGAACAGGGGGGCGGCCAAGCGGAGAGCAATAGGTTATGTCACACAGCAGCTTAATCTCTAGGACATGGATCTCGGTAGACCGAGAGAGGTAAGAGGCTCTTTTGGAATTTCCCACCTCTGCCCGCGTCGTTGTTGGTTTCCTGACTGAGCGCGGGCCCAGCGTCCTTGTTACGTCGATGCGCACGTCACACGTTCTCGCGCTCCCGGCCCTTCTTTAGCCCCAGGGCCTCTCCCTGGCACGATGGCCCCGCTGTTTTCCCGCCCTTTCTAAACCCTCCCAGCTCCCTCTTCTCCCTGTACCGTGCAGATGACCCATAGCTTAGCCAACCTTTCCCAGCCGTCATTATGGCCTGTAACTGCTGCCCAGAAAAAGGCTTCCCCTGTTACCCTTGCCTTTGCAACCTTCACAGTGGTCCATGTTACCACAACCCTTTCAATACATATTCCCCAGGGGACTGGGACACCTGCCGGAACAGCACACGTGACACCTGCATCTTCCCCAATAGGAACTGCACGGTTACTTCAGCCACAGGGAACACAGGCGTCTGCATGTCTCCTTCCCCGCATGATTCTTGCCCCTACTTTGTCTGCACTAGAACTTGCTCACGGACAACCCGTTCATGTCTCATAGCCACCGAAGCTCAAGCCAGACGTGCCTCAGCGACACCTGTCACAAAGGTACACAACAGAACCACGCACACCCCAGTCAGGTACCCCTGGGAAGCAAAGGCCACAGTGACATTTCCCACCGAAAAACCTGGCCCAGTCACGTACACTAGTGGAGTACGCACCCCAGTCATGTACACCACAGAACTCTCTGTCAGGTCTGATGCAGAAGAAACACCATTGAAAACCAGCACTGAAGAAACCACCCCAGTCAAATCCACCAAAGTTTCAACTGCTTCTATAGTACTTGCTCCACCCAAAGACACAAAACAAACACCTGCCACATCTGATGCAGAAGAAAAGGCCTCAGTAAAACCTGCCACAGATAAATCCACCAAAGTCTCAACTGCCTCTATAAAACTAGCTCGAGCCAAACCTACCAAACGAACACCTACCCCAACTAAATCTGATGCAGAAGAGAGCTCAGTAAATCCTCCCAGAGTCAAATCCACCAAAGTCTCAACTGCCTTTATAAAACTAGTTCGACCCAAACCCACCAGACAAACACCTACCCCAGCTAAATCTGATGCAGAAGACGAAGGCTCAGTAAAACCTGCCCCAGTCAAATCCACCAAAGTCTCAACTGCCTTTATAAAACTAGCGCGACCCAAACCCACCAAACGATCACCTACCCCAGCCACATCAGATGAAGAAAAAAAGGCCCAAGTGAAGCCCGCTCCAGTAAAATCCACCAAAGTCTCAACTGCCTCTATAGTACTTGCTAAACCCAAGCACACCAAACAAACACCTACCCATACCACATCTGATGCAGAAGAAGTGGCCCCGGAGAAACCCGCTCAAGTAAAATCCACAAAAGTAACTACTGCCTCTATAGAACTCGCACCAGTCAAACCCAACAAACGGACACCTGACTCAGACAAGTCTGACGCAGAAGAAAAATTCCCAGTAAAACCTTCCAAAGTCAAACCTACCAAAGCCACAACTGCTTCTATAGTACTCGCCCCAGCCAAACCCCGCAAAAAGTCACCTGGTCGAGCAGCCTCTGCAGCTGGAAACAAAACTGTTTTAGCAGTTCCTGCCCCCAAAAAGAAAACAAAAAATCTGCTTTCAAGAAAAGTTAAAAAAATATAAAAGAGTAATCCTGCCACAATACTGCCCTTTCAAGTAACTGATCCAAGAATAGCACTCACCCCTTTTTAAACTACAACAGGTCTAACAATCTCTAGGAAATGTGCTGTAGGAATGCCAGCTGCAGGGTATCCAAAAATAAGCCATATTATTTCTTGATTGAACTGTTGCCCCTATGCTACACCCCCCATGCCCATTGTAGGGTACCTCATGCTTTCTTTATGTGGTTTACCTGCTTTTGTTTGTCTACACGGTGAAGAATACCCACTCTGCATGATTTAACCACAAATATCGGTTGTTTTGTCAGGTATGTATAAAGACTCCTTAACAGTTAATCGAGGAAAACATGCAAGCATCTTTTTACTATCTATTTAGGAATGTTGTGCCTACTCCTACCTCAAAGTACATGTACCCTTTGGGACACTTCTTAAAATCTTTGCCATTCATTGCTGGAATCTAATTCTGGTTTGTCTCCCCAAATATTTATTTCTCCAGGTACTGGCTGTCCGCACAATACAGTCTTCTCAGTGATTACACCTAACATTTTGCCTCATCCATTGTGTTCCCCTTTTCAATATTGTTAAGCATTAATTTCTATGTTTATTCTTAGCCCTCTAGAATTAGATCTGAGTTTAATGGGCATCTATTATGGGAGTAGGAATACCACCACGTATTACCTGGAGGAGGTACCCCCAGAATGGAGTCCGTTATAGCTGGCACACCTTATGCTCTGTGTGCTCACATTGGCTCCACACAAAAGATGGAAAGTGTACAAAGAATGTCAGCACCATTTGGCAACTAGCTTCACATCTTTGGAGACTATGCTGTACAATGACACTGTAAAGACTACCATTGGCTATGATATCTGAACTCTCAAGACATTTGGAAATAGCAGCAGCCATCTTTAATGTTGAGTATAAGTTTCACTGTGGTCCACTGCGCCCTTGCAGTGCTGCAGCTGGGATATTAATATCTGAAATCCTCATCAGAGCTCGCGGTATTGGTGTCCAGGCTTTGAACTTATAGAGAAGAGATACTCCAAACCTTCTTGCTCTGGGTCTTTCCCAGGAAAGAAAAGGCTGACGACCCTGCAGAGTGTCCACAAAGTCTGGACTGAGGCTATGCTTTTCTTGGAGAAAATAATGCAGGACAGCATACTGAAAACAAACTACATTTCCCAGCAGGCCATGAAGACTCCCTTAAGGCTTGATTTATTTGTTGGCGGAATGGGTACTCCATCGCAACAGTGACAGAGTACTCTTTCCACAACCCTGAAGGGTAGACTTCAAATGTAAAGATGTCAGAGCCTACTCCGTCTTTGCCACCTCTACAATCCTCTGACGGAGTAAGGGCTGTCGGAGGTTTGGTCATGTGTCCACCTGTCCTATTTAGTTTGGGTGGACACATGGCCAGTTTTCACTGCCCATCACCACCATGAAAAACGAGGTGCTAAGGGGCAGTGAAAACTTTGAAATGACCCGCACACCATGGGAGAATGCTCCCATAGCGAGGGGATCTATGTTCTTTTTTATTTTCAAAAATAAATTCTGCATTGGGATGTATTCCTCCGTAATGTTGACAAAGCCATCTGTCAAACTTACAATGCATTTCTAGGAGCTGCTGTGACAGTGATTCCTGGAAATGCTAGAGACGTCAGCAGGGGCAGCTGGCATCTCTAAATACCGCAGCCAGAGTACCCTCTCTATCATGGGAGTCAATTTCTCTGCCATGTTGACGGTGCTTACTCCATCTGCCAAAAATTAAATCACCCCTTAGGAGACATGACAACCATCTTAAATATTTGGGTATAACTTTCATCATAGCCCACTGTAGCTTCAATCTGGACCTTGCTACATGGATGTAGGATTTCCTTTGCAAAAGATCTGATGCTTCCTTGTATTGCATTAAAGGACATTGGAAATATAAAGAAGTATTTTTGGAAGTTGTGTTGTTAACGGAAAACAAACTTTGAACAGACTGGAGTTTCTTATAGTCTGTGGTTTGTTGTATTTTGCTTGAAGATTTTATGTAACAGAACAGGAAGCGCTATTAAGCCCAGACTATATTCTAACATTATGTACAAGTGTCAAAATATGATTTAGTAGAGTTCCAGTATGCTTTCAGTCCATATAGTTGAATTCAACTGCTCGTTTGTAATGTTTAATTTTAGCGGCAGGGAGGTCTGATTCAGTCACACCTGCCTTTTACCACATAAGCCATTTTGTTTGTGTCCTGCGAGGCCAACATTCGTATTCACCCATTTTTGTTCTCTGCCTCGGAGCTTCTTACCACTGTGCTTTTCCAGCCTCTTGAGGAGCCAGGATGTAATGTAAGTGAGCAGTGGGGTGTTGTGTTATTTCCTTGGGCTCAGCCATTGAGAAGGAAGTGGGACGTTGCTTCCAGTGTGCAAGCTGTGGCTTTGTGTTTCCCAGCTGCTATACATGGAAGGAAACAGAAGAGCTTGACAAAACCTTCTTCCTGATGGACAGTATATTTTCAATTCAATTATAAGCTAGTTTTGCTGATTCTGCTAATTTCCCGGTCAAGTGCTAGTCACCTCAGGTTGAGTCTCTGCACCATCCCAGGCTGAGTGTTATCATTAACGTCTACATGGAGTCAGTTGGTGCTGTACTTACTGATACCAGCATCAAGATGAAGCAGTATGTTGATGAGTACAACTCTACTTGAATGTCTCTCTGCTTCATGAAACAGCACTTCAATCACTCCTTGCACTTCATCCAGACCTTGATATTCAGCACCTTAAGAAACTCAACACAACAAAGATAGAATTCATGTTATTTGCCACAGATCAAGACACACAAATATTGAGACAAAAATATCGATGACAAAATTATTGACTACCTGTGCTTATAATTGTAAGTAAAAAATATCAGAACAAAAATATCTTTTACACTATCGCTAAAATAATACAGATATCGATTTTCATTATATATATAGGGGGTCATTATGACCCTGGCGGTCTTGAGACTGCCACAGTGGTGCTGGCAGTCGGACCAATGTGGCGGTCCGACAGCCACATTACAACTGTGGCGGTAGTGCCACTGTTGGACCATTAGTACAGCCAGTTTTCCTCCACTGGAGGGACTGGAAGTGCTGGCGGTCCTAATCCACCAGGGCAGCGCTACATGTAGTGCTGCCCTGGGGATTACAAGTCCCTTCTCCGCTGGCGGTTTCAGGGCGGAAGCATAGACATATAACTGCTGGCGGAGACAGGGTGCAGGGGGCTACAGGGGGGCTCCTGCACTGTCCATGCACTACAGCATTGCTGCTGGCTCTATTATGAGTCAGCGTCAATGTTGTAGTCTGTTTCCTCTGGGCCAGTGGGCGGAAACAACGTTTCTGTCCGCTGACCAGCAGGAAACTCTTAATGGGGCCTGCAGGAAGGTGGCCACACTGGCGGCAACCTGACCGTCGGGACTTCGTCAGACAGCCTTTTACGTCTGCCAAAGTCGTAATCTATCCCATAGTATTAAATAGTAAATCTAAAATATTTTAATATATGTTAATATTATGTAAAATAAATAATTGTAAATAATATTTTAAAATATATACATATATACTCATATAAAAACACACACACACAAATATATATATATTACTCACATATATCTCCACACAGGGTCCTCTTTGTGGACCACCGACAAGGCGGCACAGCACAGATCCATCAACAACAAAAATGATGATACAAGGTGATCATAATTTATTGAATGAACGTCGAAGTTCACAAAAAATGCAAAGCAACAATTAAATAATGTAACAGCGATGCATTTTGGCTACATGCCTTAAACTGGGCCTCAATAGACATAATTTATTGTTTAGTCCTTTCTCAACATCATTGGCCCCTGAGCAGTAGACCCACAACCTCCAACCATAGTTTCAGATAAATTTATCATCCATTTTCTCATTTTAGTTAACCCTTCATTCAAGCCCTACACATATTATCCAGTTGTTTAGTCCTTTCTCGTCCTTACTGGCCCTCCAGTGCTGGAGTTTCGAGTAGATCCATCATCTATTATACATAATTAAAATGCAACCTTGTGAGGGGATTACCTCATGTACATTACTCAATAATTTCAGGCATGTAGGCACTCTTATTACCTGTCATATCAGGATCTACATTTTTATCTGAAATGCCTAAATATATCTGGGATGCATAATTCATATATATATATATATTTCAACCTTGTGCTGCAATTTCGGCTATATTCATCATCTATTACCTAAGTTTCTGCCCCATAATTCCTGCATATAATAATTTCACATATGCTTACACTCTTACTTTCTGTTTATATATATACATATATGTAATGTAACACTATAAATACAAATATATATTTTAATTTATATACTTTTTTAATTGTGTTTTTAAATTACTACTATAAAAAGCATAAATATAGAAATATTTATATATATTTAAATGAAAGATAAAAAATATTACAACACAAGTACTAAACATTAAAAAAGTACCAAATTAATTAGATATAAAAAACGATATACTTGAAAAATTATTAAAAATATTACAAAAAAGAAAAATATCTATAAACAAAAAATATAAAATTAAACAAGCAAATTTCAATAATTTTAAAAATAAGTATTTAAATCAGAAAATAAAAGATACACTATTCCCACTCCAGTTTGTGCAACAGTAGGAAAAGCGCTGGACTTCGGAGGAGTTACATTTACTATTCCCACTCCCGTCTATGCAAAAGTAGAAAAAGTGTTGGACTTCCGAGGGATAATATTTACTATTAAACTTTGTGCCCACGCCCAAAATTGACTTATTTAAAACCCGAACAGAACTAGCGGGTTTGTTCCAAAAAATACGCTTGAAAACGTTCTTTTTGGGTAAACATTACGAGGCCTCAGAAAAAAACACTGGTCTACGCCCCAAGTCCACTTTCTGCCCAACCACGGGACAGATGCCCCCCGAGGTCCTGGCTTTTGAGAAATCAGTATCCCTAAAGGTCAACGCACTTACTGGGACCACCAAAAAAACATACCATAATATGAGTACGGCCGAACTTTCAGCTCTGAAAGGCCTAACATCTGACCCCATGATAATCATTAAACCAGCAGACAAAGGGGGAGCAACGGTAATTTCTCCACTTAAAATGTATAGAGATGAGTGCGAACGTCTGTTGGGTAATACCCACCATTATAAACGCTTATCTCGAGACCCCACACCTGATATTCAAGACGAAATTTCCTTTTTCGTGATGAAAGGCATGGAGAACGACTGGATTACTCGACATGAGGCAGACTTCCTGATACAGGCTAACCCTAGGATTCCCTATTTTTATATTCTCCCAAAAATGCATAAAGGGAAAATTCCCCCACCAGGGAGACCTATTGTATCCGGGATCGGATCGGTTCTAGAACCCCTGTCTCAATTTGTGGATTTCTTCCTTCAGCCATTGGTCAGAAGAATTCCTACTTACCTAAAAGATACGACGGATGTGTTAGTCTTATTAGACTCTGTGGCTTTTGACACAACTAGAGAACTGTTGATCACCCTGGATGTAGAATCCCTGTACACCAACATTCCCCAGGAGGCCACTCTGCAGGTCATTAGCGACCTTTTGGAAGCCAATAGAGGAGAGTCACGTACACCCCCTGATTTCATACTTGACCTGGCACATTTGGCTCTCACAAGGAACTATTTCAAGTTTGAGGATAACTTTTTCTTGCAAATACAGGGTACATCTATGGGTAGCACTTTCGCACCTAGCTTGGCATGTCTCTATGTTGATCACTTTGAGAGACAGGTAGTCAACCACGATGACAACCCGTTTTTCCAGCAGATTAAACTCTGGAAACGATATATAGATGATATTCTATTGGTCTGGACAGGAACTAGAGATGAGGCGATGAATTTTGTAAATTGGTTGAATACAGCTAACCCTTTCCTGAACTTCACCATGACCATAGGTGACAACCAACTAGCATTTCTTGACTTATCAATCTATGAAAGCAATGGGGCTCTAGCCACAGAGGTCTATTATAAACCCACAGATCGGAATAACCTGCTCCAATTCCAAAGCTTCCACCCAAGGTCCCTTAGGGAGAATCTCCCTGTTGGTCAATTTTTACGTCTGCGACGGAATTGTTCCACCCTCACAGACTACCGTAAACACGCTGAGAAATTGGCTAGTAAGCTGCAAACCAAGGATTATCCTACACATCTGGTGAAGAGAGCATACAAAAGAGCGGGGAATAATAATAGGGATCAACTACTACAACCACGCACTAGGACGTCTGACACTGAACAAATTGTGTGTGTGACTACTTTTAGCCCACTATCCAATAAGATTCAGAAAATCATCAAAGATGAGTGGAAAATCCTTATATCTGGGGGTTTACCTTTTCAGCAGCCACTACATGCGTTTAAAAGAGCCACAAACATACGGGACATGGTTGTCCACACAAGACCCAAAGAAAAAAACAATTCCCTAACGACACAAACCACACTATGGGGCCTCCCACCACCTAGAGGACACTACCCATGTGGCAACTGCAGTGTCTGTTGTTTCACTAAAAAATCAACCACAATAGACCTAGACCTTAAGACTCCATGGGCTCAAAGATCCCTAACCAACTGTAACAGCAAAAACGTGATCTATTTGATTAGATGCCCCTGTAACCTTAAATACGTGGGAATGACATCTAGAAAGGTCGCCACAAGAATCTGTGAACATAGGAGTACGATCCGTTGTAAACGAGAGGCTACTAAATTGACTAACCACTTCCTTCTGGAAAAACATTCTGCAGATGACTTAAACTGGACGGTCATTGAGCAACTACCTCCATCGTCCTCCAATATGACACAGAGACTGCTCCAGACCGAACAACGTTGGGTCTGGAGATTACACACGGACACCAATGGTCTTAATGATGAGATCCCCTGGTTCACACTCAATAAATGATTTCTCTTACTAATTTATGAGTCCTCCCTTCCGTCCGCTTCTGCCCTATCTTTTTCTCCCCCCCCCTCCTTTTTTTCTTTCTCCACCCCCTCCCCTGATCCTTCACAGGACTTTGCCCTGGGACCACTCTGTTCTTTTACCCCCTACTTTGTTTCTATCCCCCTCACTCCGTCAGCTTGCCATTTCTGCCTCCCCTTCCTTGAACTACATATCTATTTCTTTCCCTCTTCTTCGTTTCCCCCTCCCGATTTGCCCCTTTCATCTCCTGTTCTCTTCCCCAAAACCCTCCCCACTCTCTCTTTTTTTCTTTTCTCGGCTTTTTTATTTTTTTCCCCCCTCTTTCCCCCCCCCTTTTTCTACTGCCCCCCCCCGGTTGTCACCCCCTCCCTCCCTCCCTTTTCCTTTTCTTCCCGTTCTGTCTCTCCCCCCCCCCGGTTGCATTTCTTTAACCACACCCAACCCCCCCCCCTGTCCGTTTTGTTCCCTCTTCTCCCTCCTCCCTTTCTTTTGTCCCCTCTTTCCCCCCCCCCCACCTTTCTTTCCTTCGTCCTATCCTTCTTTTTTCTTTTTTGGCCCTTAGGGCCACGGGACCGCTGGGAACTACATTTCCCAGCGGCCACTGGAAACGCGAGGCTTCCGCTGGTGGTGCTCGGGCCGGAATCTTCCGGCTCGGGCTCCACCATTGCACTCGCCCGCATTCATGCCGGTGCCCCGGCTCAGCAGGGGCGCCCGCGGGTGCGGTAAAGCACATCGAGGCCAGCAACGTAAAGAGGCCCGCCCTTGCACTCGATCACATTCATGCCGGCGCCCCGGCTTTGCCGGTGCGCCCGCCATTACGGCAATCATATCGAGGCTAGCAACGCAACGAGGCCCGCGGCGGTGATTAACCTCAATTGAACTCCAATTAACGCGCAAACAGGGCGCACCTGAAATATCTTACAGCCATAAATAGACCGTTCTCCCTCAGCCACTTGTCTCAAGCGGTCCAAGGAGAGGACGAAATAGGCGCACGGCGAGCGTCCCCTTTGATGTAGTGAGTGGCATACCGGATCACAGGCAGCACAGATAAGCCCTTATTGCTTTTAATCTTACTTTTTATGTCTATTGTCTATAGCCACTTCGGTTTCTCTTAACCAGTATTTTTCTACCAGCAATAGTGGGTTCCTAATGGGAACTTGCTCCCCCCTAATGCTCCCTCTGTATCTATTCTGCCTACTTCTGTTCCTCTCCTCACTTCGTCTTTATGTTCATCTCTTTCCCTTAGTGTGTGACTATAAGGGGACACTCCCCCTCCTGGATACCAGAGGCTAGCAGCCTCTAAGAAAAGGGTAAGAACTATAATCCCCTGCAGTGATAGGACTGTCCACTTGTGTAGATATACCCACTCAGTCACTCCACGCATGTATTTTACCTTTTTGAACATATGTGTTTCGTGCATGAATGCATCCCCTTGACACATGTGTAATTGGTTGGTTTTGCAGTGCTGTGTGCCACCAGTGTGCTAATTATTTGTTTATCCCCCATAGGCCGCCTCAAGGTAATTCCTTGGGTAAGGTAGATCATTCATTTTTCATTTTTTCACTCTTTGATTTCCACATAGAGTATTTTCCTCCAACGTGAGACGTAGGGATCCTAGGCCCTGACGAATGCCCCGAGACCTTCATTGGCTCACTTCTGAGGGCCGAAACATGTTGGCTATTAATTAGTTAGGTGACCCTGTGAGTCCTTGTCCTCACAGAGGTGTCCCAACCCCCCTTTTTAACTACACCAGTCAGACACCACTATTAAATTTGTTGCTCTTCACAGGTGTCTGCTTAGGTGTTTTTAGTTTTTTCAGTAGATTAGCTGGATCCCGATCTTTCCAGAAACAAGTTTATTTACGCACTCCCTCCTGTTCCTTTAACAGTGAGGTTGAGTCCGCCCAGGTGGCACTGTCCTACCTGGGTGGGTCTAGGTGGTCAAATGATGAAGCATGACACTATATAGTGTGTGAGACCACCTAGTCCGTAAAAGGAAATCCCTTTCCCCCCCCCCCCGTTGTTCCTCTCCGTATATGTACTCGGCAGTTTCCAACTGACATTCCACTGACATTACCCTTCCAAATAGGAATACATACAACCCAGGGCTACGCTAATATCCGCGACGTCCTCTTTTAGAGAACCCCGTACTTTCGTGTGTATTTTAGATCTACATCTACACCTCAATGAGAGAACAGTGTTTTTCATGTGTGGTATATTACGGAATGGTCACGTGCATAGGTGCTTCATGTGGCTAGTAGGGCCTGCATTGTGCACATTTTTATTTATAGATGCTAGTTACTGCCAAAATGTCTGCCCACTGTAATCCAGGTCTTTCGTTGTGTAAGTAACCTCATACCGCTAACGGCTGACGTCACACCATAAGGCGGTGTTTACCGCCGTTCGCACCGTCATTGGTTAACATGGATGCCAATGGGGAATCCTGGCATATCATGATTGTCGCTAACGCAGACGGTGCACACCGCCGCGGAACGTGCACGATTTCGTCATCTATTATTCACTTGACTCCCTGATCTCGTGCGGACAGGTACTCCACTGTGTGTACTGCTGTGGCCTGACTCTGGCAATGGATGTGGCTCGTGTTGCAGGGGAAAGGGCCCCAGCCTTCACCCAGGAGGAACTGGAGAGGCTAGTGGACAGGGTCCTGCCCCTGTACGCAAAACTGTACGGGCGGCCAGAAGTACAGGTGAGTCTGGGTTTGGGGGGCACTGTTTGGGTGTAATTGATGGTGTTGAATCGACATATGTCTGCACCTCTGAGCCTGCATGGGCCGTGGTGCATGGCATGCTGCGTGCCTATGGCCTGTAAGTCTGAGAGTACTCTCCGTCACATAGTGGACAATTAGCCAGCTGTGCCTATCTTGCAAGCGCCTGATCTCTGTGTTCCATATCTGTGTCACCCTTTTAGGTCAGTGCCCACCAGAAGAGGGTACTTCGGCATGCCATCGCCAAGGAGGTGCGTACCCTGGGGTCAACAACTGGCAGAGCACCCACTGCAGAAAGAGGTGGGAGGACCTGTGGCGCGGGCGCGTAAGATCTGTGAAGCCTAGCTGGGGAAGTCCTCCCAACGTGGAAGGGGTGCCCGTCGGGCACTGACCCACCTCATCCGACGTATCCTGGTGGTGGCGTACTCAGACCTGGATGGGCACTTAAAGGCTGCACAGCAGTCACAAGGGGGTGAGTACTCATGTCACAAACTTCAGTCTGGAAGGATGTCTGTGTGTGCCTTAGGGTTCATGCTGCTTAGAAGCAGGGACTCTGACTGGTGTCCATGTACATTATGGTCCCCAAAGGGTGAAGGGGTGTCTTTGTCAGGTCTCCCACACGTCGCCTCCTTAGGTAGTCCAGGGGATGGGTGTAGAGCAGTATTCTGGTCAGTAGTCAGGGGCCTGGTGAAAGGGCTGCCTGTTGGGTGTGTCTTCTGGGTGTGTGTATGTCTGGCCACTATGTACCTCCATTCAGATATTTACAAGTGTCTCTCCTGTTTTGTCTCCCCATACCTGTTCTCTGGTGTTGGTTTGGTACAGCAGCAACATCTGGCGAGGTAGCTGAGGCAACGGCAAGTGGGGAAGCAGCGGCCCACAGATACTCGGAGGCAGGGACATCTGACACCCAGGGGACCAGTGGGTGGGAGGGCGAGGGGAGTTCCGCCGGGGAGGCAACTACCACTAGAGGTAGTGACTCTGAGACCTCCAACGATGGGGGCTCCCCGGCGGTGGCGGACCCTGGTGGCCACACCACTACAGTGACATCTTCCGCCACCCCCCATTCCATCACCGCCCTCCCTTCTGCTCCACACCGAGTTGCCCGTGCCCGCTCACCCAGAAAGGTGGGCGTCTCCTTCGCCCCAGGCACCTCCTCCGCTGCCCCAGTCAGACCTACTGCCCTTACAGAGGAGGTTATTGACCTCCTGAGAACCATCTCTGTAGGGCAGACAACCATTGTCAATGCCATCAAGGGGCTAGCATTAGAGGTGCAGCAGACAAATGCCTATCTGGATGGCATTCACAGTTCCGTGTCTGCCCTGCAGAGATCTTTTCAGGCTCTGGCCCCCTCTTGGACAGCAGCCAGTTTCCCTGGCCATTCCGTCCCCCCTCCAACCTCCTCTACTCCTTCCAGCACCCCACTCCCTTCACCCGTCCAAAGCACACATTCAGACACGCAGTCAAGCACATCAACACACAAGAAGCACACTTCTAAACACAAGCACCACACCTCCATCATAAGCATTCACACAGCCAACAGACACATGCACACACAACATCCACTTCCCCCAGTGTGCCCACCTCTTTCACCTCCCTGTCTGCCCCCTCTACATCCACACCCTCATGCACTGCACCTTCAGTCACTGTTGCTGCTCCTCTAACTGCACTCATCACAATAGCAGACATCCATACATGCACCACATACACCACACCTGAACTCACCACAACTACTGTAGTTGACACATGCAGCACACTCACCAGACTTGCAGACACCCACACAACATACATCCACACTAGCTGCCTGTCTTCTCCCACTGTGTCCAGCCCCCCTCCTCCAAAAACCCACAAACGCACCAAGACACCCACCCATCACACATCCACCACACCACAGCATACTGTCCAGTCACCTGCACCCACTACACACACCCCTACACCAGATACATCCACTGCCTCTGCCTCCACTCCCACGCCCTCATCCAGGACCACCCCAATTGCCCCGAAAAAACGTTTCCTCTCCCGCGCTGACCTCTTCCAACCCACTGGCCCACCCCGTCTTGTCCCTAAGCGTGCTCACCTCCTTGCCCCTTCCACTCCTTCCACTTCACAGCCCGCCCCTGTCCGCCCTTCCCATTCCTGTGCCCCTTCCCCAGAGAAAAAAAGGCCCGAGCAGAGCCTAGTCCATCTGGCTCCACCCGCTCAAAACATCCCCCACCTTCAAAGGACAAGCCCACACCCCCTCCACCTTCAAAACGAAAGTCCAAGGCCCACCCCTGTCGCAAATCCCCACCCCACAACCCCCTGCCCCTGTTCCGTGAGGTGCCTGGATGCCCCTTAGTTGCCCCATTAGGTGGAGTACTGTGCACTTTTGGGAGTCAGGTTGGGTCCGTTGTGGCCGATGGCACTTGTAGCCGTACGGACTGGCCATTGGCCCTGTTTGAAGTATTTGGCTCTGTGAGCTTTAATAAAATATTTCTGTGTGGCCTGTGTTTTGGCGGCACACTGTTGAACCCTGTGATTTCATTTAATTGTTTATGGGTGTGGGGCATTTGTATGTATTATGGTCAAGTTGTATTTGCCTTGTGTCGGGTAAGTACCGCTTGCTGTGGGATGTATGACTGGTGCTGCTGTGAAGGGTTTGGGGGGACGTTGCTGGGTGGGTATGTAACTGTGCCCTTTCCTCCCTTGTTTCGTAGGTTGCGGTACTTACCATCGTCGTCTTCGTCGACGATCTCTGTCGTGGAGCTATATGGCAAGGAGCAGGGCTGGCATGATATGCAGCTCTCTGTCCATGTCTGCTTTGGCGCGTTGTCAGGGCCTCTGGTGAGTGTTTCATTTGATTTGGGTAATTTCCGCCTGGCTTTGAGTGGCGGTGGTTCCCGCCCCGGAAGTGGCGGCGGACTGGTGGTTCTTTATTTGATGGGCGGGTTGGGCCTTTCAGTCGGCCTGTGGGCGGACTCTGCTGTTGTCGTCGGCACTCCTCTACTGGCGGTGGGGGGTTTTCTGGATGCCTGTGTTTCGTTCATTATTTGGCGGTCCGGACCGCTCTGCTGGCGGTTTTTACCGTCACCGGCTGCGGCGCGGTACGGACTGCCATGTTCATAATGAGGGCCTATGTGTATACGATTAAAAACAGTTAAATAGTCTATTTGATTATTAATCTTTTAAATTAATTATGAATTAAAATGTTATAGTTCCCACACTATACTACGACAAATGTAGCAGCTCACACTTAAATATTAACTAAAATAAATCAGTGTAGCAAAATTAACATATTTAATAATCAATTAAATATTTATTAATACATAAATAATTACTTGTTAATTATTACTTAACCCCTTCTGTGCCGCGGACGTAGTGGTTATGTCCTGCGGCACAGTGCTGCTGTGCCGAGGACGTAACCACTACGTCCTCGGCACACAGCCCAGAGGGAGCGCTCTCGCTCCCTCTGTGTGCTTCCCCCCACCCCCCCAAAGTCAGGGATGGAAGGGGAAGCCCTTCCCCTTCCACCCCCGACCCCCCCAACCCCCCCAACCCCCCCTGTGACGTCAGCGCGCGAGCGCGCGCTGATTAGTCACAGGGTCTCCCCCATCGCGCTGGAAGCAGAGCTTCCAGCGCGATTGAAAAAGAAATGCTTTTGCATTTCTCTTTCAATCACTGGGGGAGGCCCCGAGAGGCTTCAAAAGGGAAGGAAATGTATTTCCTTCCCTTTGAAGTCTCTCACAGGTTTCAAAAGCCGGATTGCTTGCAATGCGGCTTTTGACACCCCACTAGACACCAGGGATTTTTTTTTTTCTCAATGAAATTGGCAAAAGGGAGCGACCCCTTGGGCAAGGGTCGCTCCCAGGGGGGCATTTTTTTAGGAAGGCCTTTTCTGATTTTATGTCTATCTGCCCCCAAGGGGGCAGAAACCACTAGGCACCGGGGATTTGTTTTTTGGTGCCAATGTCACGCAGGGGAAGCGACCCCGTAGGCAAGGGTCGCTCCGAGGGGGGGGTGGGGGTTGGGGGGGGCAAATTTATTTTAGGCCATTTCTGCCCCCCCTAGGGGCAGATCGGCCTATTATTAGGCCGATCTGTCCCCAGGGGGGGCAGAAACCTCTAGGCGCCAGGGCAATTTTTTTTTTTTTTTTTTGTTTGTTTGTTTTTTTAGAGATGGGGAGCGACCCATCAGACAAGGGTCGCTCCCCTGGGGGGAAAACTGTATTTAGAGCATTTCTGCCCCCCCTTGGGGGCAGATTGGTCGATTTTACGTCAATCTGCCCCCAAGGGGTCATAAACCACTAGGCACCGGGGATTAGTTTTTTGGCGCCAATGTCACGCAGGGGGAGCAACCCCGTAGGCAAGGGTCGCTCCTGGTGGTGGGGTGGTGGTTGGGGGGGCAAATTAATTTTAGGCCATTTCTGCCCCCCCTGGGGGCAGATCGGCCTATTATTAGGTCGATCTGCCCCCAGGGGGGGCAGAAACCTCTTGTTGCCAGGGCACATTTTTTTTTTTTTTTTTTTTTTTTTTTTTTTTTTTTTAGAGATGGGGAGCGACCCATCAGACAAGGGTCGCTCCCCTGGGGGGCAAACTGTATTTAGAGCATTTCTGCCCCCCCTTGGGGGCAGATGGGTCGATTTTAGGTCAATCTGCCCGCAAGGGGGCAGAAACCACTAGGCACCGGGGATTTGTTTTTTGGCGCCAATGTCACGCAGGGGGAGCGACCCCGTAGGCAAGGGTCGCTCCTGGTGGGGGGGTGGGGGTTGGGGATGCAAATTTATTTTAGGCCATTTCTGCCCCCCCTGGGGGAAGATCGGCCTATTATTAGGCCGATCTGCCCCCAGGGGGGGCAGAAACCTGTAGGCGCCAGGGCACATTTTTTTTGTGTGTTTTTTTTTTAGAGATGGGGAGCGACCCATCAGACAAGGGTTGCTCCCCTGGGGGGCAAACTGTATTTAGAGCATTTCTGCCCCCCTTGGGGGCAGATTGGTCGATTTTATGTCAATCTGCCCCCAAGGGGGCAGAAACCACTAGGCACCGGGGATTTGTTTTTTGGCGCCAATGTCACGCAGGGGGAGCGACCCCGTAGGCAAGGGTCGCTCCCGGGGGGGGTGGAGGTTCGTGGGGCAAATTTATTTTAGGCCATTTCTGACCCCCCTGGGGGAAGATCGGCCTATTATTAGGCCGATCTGCCCCCAGGGGGGGCAGAAACCTGTAGGCGCCAGGACAAATTTTTTTTTTGTGTTTTTTTGTTTGTTTGTTTGTTTTTTTAGAGATGGGGAGCGACCCATCAGACAAGGGTCGCTCCCCTGGGGGGCAAAGTGTGTTTAGACCATTTCTGCCCCCCTTGGGGGCAGATTGGTCAATTTTAGGGCAATCTGCCCCCAAGGGGGCAGAAACCACTAGGCACCGGGGATTTGTTGTTTGACGCCAATGTCACGCAGGGGGAGCGACCCCGTAGGCAAGGGTCGCTCCTGGGCAGGGGGGGGTCAAATTTATTTTAGGGCATTCCCCCCCCCCCCCCTGGGGCCGGCTGAGCTAGAGGTCAAAATCCACAGGTAGGCACTTTGCAAAAAACACCTCTGTTTTTTGTGAAAAAATATGTTGTGTCCACGTTGTGTTTTGGGCCATTTCCTTTTGTGGGCGCTAGGCCTACCCACACAAGTGAGGTACCATTTTTATGGAGAGACTTAGGGGAACGCTGGGTGGAAGGAAATTTGTGGCTCCTCTCAGATTCCAGAACTTTCTGTCACCGAAATGAGAGGAAAAAGTGTTTTTGGGCCAAATTTTGATGTTTGCAAAGGATTCTCGGTAACAGAACCTGGTCAGAGCCCCGCAAATCACCCCATCTTGGATTCCCCTAGGTCTCTAGTTTTCAAAAATGCGCTGGTTTGCTAAGTTTCCCCAGGTGCCGGCTGAGCTAGAGGCCAAAATCCACAGGTAAGCACTGTTTTCCATGAAAAAATTTGATGTGTCCACGTTGTGTTTTGGTCCGTTTCCTGTCGCGAGCGCTAGGCCTACCCACACAAGTGAGGTATCATTTTTATCGGGAGATGTGGGGGAACGCTGGGTGGAAGGAAATTTGTGGCTCCTCTCAGATTCCAGAACTTTCTGCCACAGAAATGTGAGGAACATGTGTTTTTTTAGCCAAATTCTGAGGTTTGCAAAGGATTCTGGGTAACAGAACCTGGTCCGAGCCACACAAGTCACCCCATCTTGGATTCCCCTAGGTCTCTAGTTTTCAGAAATGCACAGGTTTGGTAGGTTTCCCTAGGTGGCGGCTGAGCTACAGGCCAAAATCTACAGGTAGGCACTTTGCAAAAAACACCTCTGTTTTCCTTCAAAAATTTGGCTGTGTCCACGTTGCGCTTTGGGGCGTTTCCTGTCGCGGGCGCTAGGCCTACCCACACAAGTGAGGTATCATTTTTATCGGGAGACGTAGGGGAACGCTGGGTGGAAGGAAATTCGTGGCTCCTCTCAGATTCCAGAACTTTCTGCCACAGAAATGTGAGGAACATGTGTTTTTTTAGCCAAATTTTGAGGTTTGCAAAGGATTCTGGGTAACAGAACCTGGTCCGAGCCACACAAGTCACCCCATCTTGGATTCCCCTAGGTCTCTAGTTTTCAGAAATGCACAGGTTTGGTAGGTTTCCCTAGGTGGCGGCTGAGCTACAGGCCAAAATCTACAGGTAGTCACTTTGCTAAAAACAGCTCTGTTTTCTGTGATGTGTCCACGTTGTGTTTTGGGGCATATCCTGTTGCGGGCGCTAGGCCTACCCACACAAGTGAGGTATCATTTTTATCGGGAGACGTGGGGGAACGCTGGGTGGAAGGAAATTCGTGGCTCCTCTCAGATTCCAGAACTTTCTGCCACAGAAATGTGAGGAACATGTGTTTTTTTAGCCAAATTTTGAGGTTTGCAAAGGATTCTGGGTAACAGAACCTGGTCCGAGCCACACAAGTCACCCCATCTTGGATTCCCCTAGGTCTCTAGTTTTCAGAAATGCACAGGTTTGGTAGGTTTCCCTATGTGGCGGCTGAGCTACAGGCCAAAATCTACAGGTAGGCACTTTGCAAAAAACACCTCTGTTTTCCTTCACCAATTTGACTGTGTCCACGTTGCGCTTTGGGGCATTTCCTGTCACAGGCGCTAGGCCTACCCACACAAGTGAGGTATCATTTTTATCGGGAGACGTGGGGAAACGCTGGGTGGAAAGAAATTCGTGGCTCCTCTCAGATTCCAGAACTTTCTGCCACAGAAATGTGAGGAACATGTGTTTTTTTTAGCCAAATTTTGAGGTTTGCAAAGGAATCTGGGTAACAGAACCTGGTCCGAGCCACACAAGTTACCCCATCTTGGATTCCCCTAGGTCTCTAGTTTTCAAAAATGCACAGGTTTGGTAGGTTTCCCTAGGTGGTGGCTGAGCTACAGGCCAAAATCTACAGGTAGGCACTTTGCAAAAAACACCTCTGTTTTCCTTCACCAATTTGGCTGTGTCCACGTTGCGCTTTGGGGCATTTCCTGTCACGGGCGCTAGGCCTACCCACACAAGTGAGGTATCATTTTTATCGGGAGACGTGGGGGAACGCTGGGTGGAAGGAAATTTGTGGCTCCTCTCAGATTCCAGAACTTTCTGCCACAGAAATGTGAGGAACATGTGTTTTTTTAGCCAAATTTTGAGGTTTGCAAAGGATTCTGGGTAACAGAACCTGGTCCGAGCCACACAAGTCACCCCATCTTGGATTCCCCTAGGTCTCTAGTTTTCAGAAATGCACAGGTTTGGTAGGTTTCCCTATGTGGCGGCTGAGCTACAGGCCAAAATCTACAGGTAGGCACTGTGCAAAAAACACCTCTGTTTTCCTTCACCAATTTGGCTGTGTCCACGTTGCGCTTTGGGGCATTTCCTGTCACGGGCGCTAGGCCTACCCACACAAGTGAGGTATCATTTTTATCGGGAGACGTGGGGGAACGCTGGGTGGAAGGAAATTTGTGGCTCCTCTCAGATTCCAGAACTTTCTGCCACAGAAATGTGAGGAACATGTGTTTTTTTAGCCAAATTTTGAGGTTTGCAAAGGATTCTGGGTAACAGAACCTGCTCCGAGCCACACAAGTCACCCTATCTTGGATTCCCCTAGGTCTCTAGTTTTCAGAAATGCACAGGTTTGGTAGGTTTCCCTATGTGGCGGCTGAGCTACAGGCCAAAATCTACAGGTAGGCACTTTGCAAAAAACACCTCTGTTTTCCTTCACCAATTTGACTGTGTCCACGTTGCGCTTTGGGGCATTTCCTGTCACAGGCGCTAGGCCTACCCACACAAGTGAGGTATCATTTTTATCGGGAGACGTGGGGAAACGCTGGGTGGAAAGAAATTCGTGGCTCCTCTCAGATTCCAGAACTTTCTGCCACAGAAATGTGAGGAACATGTGTTTTTTTTAGCCAAATTTTGAGGTTTGCAAAGGAATCTGGGTAACAGAACCTGGTCCGAGCCACACAAGTTACCCCATCTTGGATTCCCCTAGGTCTCTAGTTTTCAGAAATGCACAGGTTTGGTAGGTTTCCCTAGGTGGCGGCTGAGCTACAGGCCAAAATCTACAGGTAGGCACTTTGCAAAAAACACCTCTGTTTTCCTTCACCAATTTGGCTGTGTCCACGTTGCGCTTTGGGGCATTTCCTGTCACGGGCGCTAGGCCTACCCACACAAGTGAGGTATCATTTTTATCGGGAGACGTGGGGGAACGCTGGGTGGAAGGAAATTTGTGGCTCCTCTCAGATTCCAGAACTTTCTGCCACAGAAATGTGAGGAACATGTGTTTTTTTAGCCAAATTTTGAGGTTTGCAAAGGATTCTGGGTAACAGAACCTGGTCCGAGCCACACAAGTCACCCCATCTTGGATTCCCCTAGGTCTCTAGTTTTCAGAAATGCACAGGTTTGGTAGGTTTCCCTATGTGGCGGCTGAGCTACAGGCCAAAATCTACAGGTAGGCACTGTGCAAAAAACACCTCTGTTTTCCTTCACCAATTTGGCTGTGTCCACGTTGCGCTTTGGGGCATTTCCTGTCACGGGCGCTAGGCCTACCCACACAAGTGAGGTATCATTTTTATCGGGAGACGTGGGGGAACGCTGGGTGGAAGGAAATTTGTGGCTCCTCTCAGATTCCAGAACTTTCTGCCACAGAAATGTGAGGAACATGTGTTTTTTTAGCCAAATTTTGAGGTTTGCAAAGGATTCTGGGTAACAGAACCTGCTCCGAGCCACACAAGTCACCCTATCTTGGATTCCCCTAGGTCTTTAGTTTTCAGAAATGCACAGGTTTGGTAGGTTTCCCTATGTGGCGGCTGAGCTACAGGCCAAAATCTACAGGTAGGCACTTTGCAAAAAACACCTCTGTTTTCCTTCACCAATTTGGCTGTGTCCACGTTGCGCTTTGGGGCATTTCCTGTCACGGGCGCTAGGCCTACCCACACAAGTGAGGTATCATTTTTATCGGGAGACGTGGGGGAACGCTGGGTGGAAGGAAATTTGTGGCTCCTCTCAGATTCCAGAACTTTCTGCCACAGAAATGTGAGGAACATGTGTTTTTTTAGCCAAATGTTGAGGTTTGCAAAGGATTCTGGGTAACAGAACCTGGTCCGAGCCACACAAGTCACCCTATCTTGGATTCCCCTAGGTCTCTAGTTTTCAGAAATGCACAGGTTTGGTAGGTTTCCCTAGGTGGCGGCTGAGCTACAGGCCAAAATCTACAGGTAGGCACTTTGCAAAAAACACCTCTGTTTTCCTTCACCAATTTGGCTGTGTCCACGTTGCGCTTTGGGGCATTTCCTGTCACGGGCGCTATGCCTACCCACACAAGTGAGGTATCATTTTTATCGGGAGACGTGGGGGAACGCTGGGTGGAAGGAAATTCGTGGCTCCTCTCACATTCCAGAACTTTCTGCCACAGAAATGTGAGGAACATGTGTTTTTTTAGCCAAATTTTGAGGTTTGCAAAGGATTCTGGGTAACAGAACCTGGTCCGAGCCACACAAGTCACCCCATCTTGGATTCCCCTAGGTCTCTAGTTTTCAGAAATGCACAGGTTTGGTAGGTTTCCCTAGGTGGCGGCTGAGCTACAGGCCAAAATCTACAGGTAGGCACTTTGCAAAAAACACCTCTGTTTTCCTTCACCAATTTGGCTGTGTCCACGTTGCGCTTTGGGGCATTTCCTGTCACGGGCGCTAGGCCTACCCACACAAGTGAGGTATCATTTTTATCGGGAGATGTGGGGGAACGCTGGGTGGAAGGAAATTTGTGGCTCCTCTCAGATTCCAGAACTTTCTGCCACAGAAATGTGAGGAACATGTGTTTTTTTAGACAAATTTTGAGGTTTGCAAAGGATTCTGGGTAACAGAACCTGGTCCGAGCCACACAAGTCACCCTATCTTGGATTCCCCTAGGTCTCTAGTTTTCAGAAATGCACAGGTTTGGTAGGTTTCCCTAGGTGGCGGCTGAGCTACAGGCCAAAATCTACAGGTAGGCACTTTGCAAAAAACACCTCTGTTTTCCTTCACCAATTTGGCTGTGTCCACGTTGCGCTTTGGGGCATTTCCTGTCACGGGCGCTAGGCCTACCCACACAAGTGAGGTATCATTTTTATCGGGAGACGTGGGGGAACGCTGGGTGGAAGGAAATTTATGGCTCCTCCCTGATTCCAGAACTTTCTGCCACAGAAATGTGAGCAACATGTGTTTTTTTAGCCACATTTTGAGGTTTGCAAAGGATTCTGGGTAACCGAACCTGGTCCGAGCCACACAAGTCACCCCATCTTGGATTCCCCTAGGTCTCTAGTTTTCAGAAATGCACAGGTTTGGTAGGTTTCCCTAGGTGGCGGCTGAGCTACAGGCCAAAATCTGCAGGTAGGCACTTTGCAAAAAACACCTCTGTTTTCCTTCACAAATTTGGATGTGTCCACGTTGCGCTTTGGGGCGTTTTCTGTCGCCGGCGCTAGGCCTACCCACACAAGTGAGGTATCATTTTTATCGGGAGACGTGGTGAAACGCTGGGTGGAAGGAAATTTGTGGCTCCTCTCAGATTCCAGAACTTTCTGCCACAGAAATATGAGGAACATGTGTTTTTTTAGCCAAATTTTGAGGTTTGCAAAGGATTCTGGGTAACAGAACCTGGTCTGAGCCACACAAGCCACCCCATCTTGGATTCCCCTAGGTCTCTAGTTTTCAGAAATGCACAGGTTTGGTAGGTTTCCCTAGGTGGCGGCTGAGCTACAGGCCAAAATCTACAGGTAGTCACTTTGCTAAAAACAGCTCTGTTTTCTGTGATGTGTCCACGTTGTGTTTTGGGGCATATCCTGTCGCGGGCGCTAGGCCTACCCACACAAGTGAGGTATCATTTTTATCGGGAGACTTGGGGGAACATAGAATAGCAAAACAAGTGTTATTGCCCCTTGTCTTTCTCTACATTTTTCCCTTCCAAATGTAAGACAGTGTGTAAAAAAGACGTCTATTTGAGAAATGCCCTGTAATTCACATGCTAGTATGGGCACCCCGGAATTCAGAGATGTGCAAATAACCACTGCTTCTCAACACCTTATCTTGTGCCCATTTTGGAAATACAAAGGTTTTCTTGATAGCTATTTTTTACTCTTTGTATTTCAGCAAATGAATTGCTGTATACCCGGCATAGATTGAAAACCCACTGCAGGGTGCAGGTCATTTATTAGCTCTGGGTACCTAGAGTTCTTGATGAACCTATAAGCCCTATATATCCCCGCAACCAGAAGAGTCCAGCAGACGTAACGGTATATTGCTTTCGAAAATCTGACATTGCAGGTAAAAGTTACAGAGTAAAACGTAGAGAAAAATTGATGTTTTTTTCACCTCAATTTCAATATTTTTCTTTTTCAGTTGTTATTTTCTGTAGGAAACCCTTGTAGTATCTACACAAATTACCCCTTGCTGAATTCAGATTTTTGTCTACTTTTCAAAAATGTTGCGGTTTCTGGGATCCAGCGTTGGTTTCATGCCCATTTCTGTCACTGACTGGAAGGAGGCTGAAAGCACAAAAAATCGTAAAAATGGGGTATGTCCCCGTAAAATGCCAAAATTGTGTTGAAAAATTGGGTTTTCTGATTCAAGTCTGCCTGTTCCTGAAAGCTGGGAAGCTGGTGATTTTATCACCGCAAACCCTTTGTTGATGCCCTTTTCAGGGAAAAAACCACAAGCCTTCTTCTGCAGCCCATTTTTCCCATTTTTTTGAAAAAAACGAAATTTTCACTGTTTTTTGGCTAATTTCTTGGCCTCCTTCTGGGGAACCCACAAAGTCTGGGTACCTCTAGAATCCCTAGGATGTTGGAAAAAAAGGACGCAAATTTGGCGTGGGTAGCTTATGTGAACAAAAAGTTATGAGGGCCTAAGCGCGAACTGCTCCAAATAGCCAAAAAAAGGCTCGGCACAGGAGGGGGAAAAGGCCTGGCAGCGAAGGGGTTAAATAACTTCCCACTCTATGCAGTAGTAACACAACAGCTGCATTTAATACATAACTTAAAATTATAACTATTACACAGTTTATATTATTAATAATTACATAATTAATAAAAACCTTAATTAATAATTTATTAATTGTTACTTAATTAACTTCCCGCCCTATACTCCTACAAACCCAACAACCTGCACCTAAATATAACTTAAAAATATAATTATTACACAATTTACATAATTAACCATTAATTAATAAATTATTAGTCAATAATTAATTAACTTCCCACCCTATACCGATATAAATCCAACAACCCATACTTAATTTATAACTTAAAAAGTATAATAATTGCACAATTTACATAATTAATCATCAATAAAATAATGAATTATTAATTGTTAATTAATTATACTTAATTAACTTCTCACCCTGTAGTCCTTCAAACCTCACAACCTGCGACAACACTATAAATTACTATTAGCAATCAAATTATAAATTATAAATCACATTGAATAGCAAACTTTTAAAAAATATATTGTCTACAATTATACAAACAAAATTAACATATAGCATTAATATATGAACTAATACATAAAGATAACTAGAAAATTATATTTTTTACAACTTTATTATTGAAAATGATATTAACAACACAGATATTCTTGAAAACAATATTACTATCTAAAAAATCCATATTCTTGTCAACAATATTTCTGCATCACAATATTTTGTATCACAATATTTATTTTCCGATATTTCTGTATCTTGATATTTTGTCCCAGCACCTTGTGGTTCTTGGTACAACCGCATCCAGGACACCATCAAATGGGAAACTAATAAATGTAAAAAGAAAAAAAAACAAGGTAGCACGCCTTTTTTCATCTATGCACGCAGGATCTGGAACAACATTCTTATATCCATGAAGACGCCTCAACTCCAATTTAGGAAAGAGTTGAAGATTCACCTTTTTAAAGAACTATACATCACAATGCACTGACTGTCCACAAACAAATCAAATAGTCGAGCTACCGGTAAGAAAAAAGGGTAATTTTCTTATTATGCCCAGCAATCATGACCTAGCACAGTTTAAACAGCTTGATGGTTGTCTTTCTCAAAGAGTATTTCTGCTCCTCTTAAAATATATTTAAGGGCAACATGCTGAGAACGATTACTATGTGCTGTTTTTTTTTAACATCTTTTTGGTGACTTAAAAGAATCTTTAAATAATCTAAAATGTTAGAGGTTTACGTATCATTCCGCGACTAAGATTGTTAAAATCAAGAGGTATTCATTTCGTAAGGTTATTACTGGCTTGATTAAGAGTTTGGCGGGCGGTTTGAGTCGTCAAACGAACTGCTGACGGGGAGGTTGCCGCCAAACTGGCTACCTCCCTGCCAGACCCATTAAGATTTTCCTACTGGGTTGGTGGGCTGAAACTGAGGATCCTTTTAACCCAACACAAAGATACTCACATTAGCAAAATTCAGTCTGGGCTTATCGGTAGGACAGTGACTATGTTGAATAACAATAAGAAGATAGAATTGAAAACACAAGTTCTACAAACTTGTGAATGGTTACCAGCAGTGCTAAATTCAAAGGGGATATCCTATAAAACTATTTTAGCAATGGCCTGTCTTTAATCCCATAGAATCACAATGCTCAGTTTTATTAATTTTTTATTTATTTATGTTATTTCTAAGGGACTATAAAATCCCCAGACACTTATCCAGATGGTTGTGCAGTGCACACTTTGTTACTGGAACCAAGCTATACGTAGCTGACGAGCCCTGAGTAGGGCAAAACCAATGCTGGGTTGCTGTGTCCTTGTTCTGCGATGACTTGGCGAGGCAGTTTGGGCTGGACTCTTCCCATTGGGGCAGGGACAAGACTGATTTGCATATAGCTGGGTCCAAGCTGAAGTGACATTTTGTGCAAAATAACAATAGATTGGGATGCCGCCTGAGTAATTACTGGTGGCTGAGATTAATTCAGGCATTCCATCAAACACTTTTTGTATATTTTAGTGTGTCGCCCTAAGTAGGACAGGTATGCCAGGCGTGGGTCCTGTGCACATTTTGTCTCTAGAATCAAACATTACTTAGTGGATGAGCCCTAAGTAGGACAAAAACGGTTCTGTGCTGCTTGTGTTCTGGCTCAGGGAGGACCTGGTTTCGCAGTTCATGCTGGATTGTTTCTATGGAGCAGGGTCAGGACTGAATCCAAACTGAGGTGGCATTGTGTGCTAAATAACAATGGTTTGGGGTGCGGCCCGAGTAATTACCAGTGGCTGAGATTAATTCAAGCACTCCGTCATGTTTTTGTATACTATAAAATCCAAAAAGGCCAATCCATACTCGACATAATTATTTTTACTCTTTTTGTGTGAGACAGATGACAACAAAAAAAATACTTTAGACTGCAGGCCGGAATATATAGAGGGTCATTCCGACCCCGGCAGGCGGTGGTTGCTGCCCGCCTGGCGGGAACCGCCATATGGCCGCTCCACGGTCGAAAGACCGCTGGGGCCATTCTGACTTTCCCGCTGGGCCGGCGGGCGCTAGCCAATATAGTGCCCGCCGGCCCAGCGGGAAAGAGGCCTGCAACACTGAAGCCGGCTCCGAATGGAGCCAGCGGTGTTGCAGGTGTGTGACAGGTGCAGTTGCACCCGTCGCGCTTTTCACTGTCTGCTAGGCCCCTGCACTGCCCCTGGGGCAGCCAATAGTGCTGCAGATGACCAAAGTTTAGCTAGAGGATTTTGGGTGGCAGGAGGACGCTGCACTGCCCCTGCCAGTGGCCCCTGCACTGCCCATGCCAGTGGCATGGGCAGTGCAGGGGCCCCCAGGGGCCCCAGGACACCCGTTCCCGCCAGCCTGTTCCTGGCGGTGAAAACCGCCAGAAACAGGCTGGCGGGAATGGGGTCAGAAGCCGCCAAGGAGGATTCGCCCAGCCGGGGGAAAACCGGCGGGAAACCGCCGGCCCCGGTTTTCCGACCGTGGCTTTACCGCCGCGGTCGGAATGGGCAGGGAAGCACCGCCAGCCTGTTGGCAGTGCTTCCGTCGTCCGTGGCCCTGGCGGTCTTGGACCGCCAGGGTCAGAATGACCCCCGTAGTGTCCATCTCTCACTCACTGGTGACTTCAATTTAAACCTTTTTTGTGAGGAGTTCTCCAATGGAAATATCTTAGCTGAAGACGAAAACTGTAAACTCCTGCAACTGGTGATTTTGGAAATACAGTGGAAGGATCTGATGGGAGGTAAATTGATGGAGACCCTCATTTCGCTTGGAATAAGAGCGCTAAATGGCTGATTCAAGGAAGATCAACATCCAACATACACTCATATCAGTGCAAAGACAAACTCAGTCATTGGCTACACATTAGTAAGCCTTTCCCTGTTTAAATATATTGCCAGTTACTGCATTGAACATAACGCAGAGAGCTACCATCTTCCTCAAAAAAATGTAGTTTGAATAGATACAAAGATCTTTAAATTAGCCAATCGTTTACTGGAAGGTACCCAGGCAGATGGCCGAAAAAGATCAGCTAGCAATGCTCACATCTGTCACAAGATTGTGGAAAGAAGTTGAAGATTATTAGAGGACAGCAAGCGCAAGCAGAGAAATTGGAATTCTCTGCATGGCGGTAATTTGCTGCCATATTGCTTTCAAAGTATCTGAGCAAACTCAAATGGTCCAGGATTGTCAATCAGAAAGCCTCAATAATTAACAAGCTTCTAATCAGATTGAGCAATGCAATGAACAGAGAATTTAGACTATTGAAGAAAAATCCTGTCAATCTAGTGTAGCAGCATAAGGTTCGCTCCATGAGGAAAAATAGAAGAAGAAGGTATCGCTGACCAAAAAGTTGCATCAAGACCAGTACTGGAGTAGATTGCTGTACGTCAGTAAAAAGAAAAATGTAAGGAATTTTTTGAGGATTATACATGACATTGAGAAAGGCTCAGGCAAGGAATTAACACAAATATAACTGAAGCAGCATGTGTCAGATATCTGCAGGATATTTTTTGTTAACTACAGAGAGTACCCAGGATCAGGTCTCGGATCCCAGTCTCAACCCTGACATCTAGAACCAGGATTCTGTAAAAACACTAGTACCGGAGGTTATTGGCACAGCAAGATTTGTAAAGATAATTAAGTGTGCAAGGACAGGAGATACACTCAGCCCAGATGGTCTACCACATTCTGTTAATTAAGCCAATCCAACAACAACACAGCTTTGTTAGTAGGAGCTGCCAGAATCACGAGGAGGCTCAGTAATACACCCTATCTTTAAAGGAGGTACAAAAAGCAACCCAGCCAGTTATAGACTGATAACCCTCCTTGACGTTCAGGCTAAATACTTTGCAAGTTTGCTCTTTCAAGACCTGGCTGATTTGGTAACCAACTTGAAAATAGTGCCACAAAGTCAGAGAGGTTCCCGGGCATGGATGTGGAACTCTGTCAAACATCTTGTCACTGGCTGTCTGTATGGAAAAAAACACATTCTCAAATAAATCTACAACGTTTGCTTGCTTCAGTGATTTCTAGGTTACATTTCACAGGTTGGCAAGAGCCCTTTTATGGACAAAAAGTATGTAATTTAGGCATACCCATTGTCCTACTTAGGGTGATCCATCTCCTGTATTCAAATACGTGGCTGTGGGTAAAACTACGTGACATCACTAGGCTTTCTAGAAAAGCCTACTCCGACTTTAGCCTTAAACAAGGGTGTGTGCTCACTCCTCTCCTGTTTAATCTCTGTAATTCTGATTTGTCGAGTAATCCTAACAAGGTTAACACGGATGCCCAAAGCCAGCAGCTATCAAATTTACTTTATGCGATTTATTACTACTAAGCAAGATGAGGAAAGGCCTTCAAATGTTACTGGACAATCTAATCAGCTTTGCAATAAACAACAGGCTAGTAATCAATCTTAGAAAAAAATAAAACCCTAAAAATTGGGAGAAAATGTAACATCCACGAATCCTGATACATAAATGGCGTTAAATTGGAAACTATCATGTAATGTAATGTAAGGTGGATTTGTAAAGCGCTGCTTGTCACCCTTAAGGGTATCCAGAGGCTGTGTAGTATAAATACCTGTGGGCATTAATTGAGGCCTGGTCAAACAGGATTTCTAAATATGTATCACAGGCTGCAAACAGCCCAACCAGATATTTTAGATCATTTGATAGGCCACGAGATAACATCAACAAACCTTGGGCCTAATTATGAGTTTGCAGGGAGGACGCCATGGCGGTGGTGCCCCCCAAGCATATTACAAATATTGTATTACGCCGTTCATGCCGGGCTGACTGGCGGAAACAGTGCTATGGTATTGGTCTCAGCTCTCTTAAGGGAGCCAAGGCCAATACTGTAGCACACCAGCACCGCTGGAATGCAAACCAGACAGTGTGCATTCCAATGGTGCTGGGCAGGTGGGCCCCTGCACTGCCCATGCAATGCCATGGGCAGCTGAGCCCCCCGGCACTGGCTTTCTGCCAATCTTTCCATGGCAGAATGATTGCCATGGAAAGGCTGGCGCAAAGCTGAGTTGTAATCTGCACGGAGGCACCGAGTTCATTGCCGCGTTGCTGAGTACAACTTAGACTGTTGTCAACTAGTTGGGAACGATGTTCCTGGCGGTGATGGCGGTCCCCTGGCAGATCCGCCCACCAGGTTTGTATTGTGGCTGTCAGACTACCCAGACTGCAGCGGTCCGATGGTTATCACGAGTGTGGCGGGGCTCGGTCCGCCACACTCGTAATTAGGCCCTTAGTCTCACCTAATAGATGTTACCAGGAAGAATCTATAAATCATTTACAGCCAGTCCATCTTTGGTCTCAGTCAGTAAATACAATGAACTTCAAAAAAGGCACTGAACAATCTGATATGCAGAATATTTTATGTGGAGGACACAAATTTAATTACAAATCAAAATCATCCCTGGCAAATCATAAACAAATACACTGTTTTAAAGCTGCAATCCTACTTTGTAATAACATTTTAAAAACTGTACAAAGCAGCTTTATACTGCAGAGGCTCTACATTCACTCCACATCATCGAGCCTTTCATCATGGCAGAAAATCAACATTGAACAACATTTTAGACTCCTGGGGGCCACAGAGGAATCACTACTTCATGTCTTATGCATCTGCTCTGTACTTCTAAAGGGTTGTCAACGGTTGCTCCTTCCACTGTTGAACCAGCTCCAAGTCTGGACCTGTAGGCAAGCCCTTGTGAAGTTGCTGAACCCAGTAAACCAAAGACTTAGGGCCTCATTACATGTTTGGTGGTCTCAGCACCGCCATGTTAGCGATGGCGGCCGTACAGCCAACAGCCTAGCGGAGAAGACCGCCAAATTATGACATTGGCAGTATTCAGTACAGAACACAGCCAAAGCAGCGCCGGCACTGCCACTGCGGTCCGGCCTCCACGGACGATGGTAGCCACTCGCAGTCCGGCCGAGACCTTGTTTCCGCCAGACAGATTATGAGGTTACACACGCCAAATTTTCTGCCGCGGTGACTCCACTACGGAATCCCAGGGGGAAACCAACTGCATAAAAAGAGACACTCACCTTCAGGAAACCATACTCTGCCGGAGCGGCCATGGAACCTGAACTAAACGTCTTCCCGCTGCTCCTGCTTCCCTAAAGACTCGGGAATCTGCAATGATGACAGCATCCATAAATACACACACTTACCTGGTACTGTTGTAGATTCTCAATAAACTGCATTTTGGAATGTACCAAATCCAATTTGCGATTCCTTAACTTGTTTCCGAATCACAAATTGGATTTGTGACTACAAACCAATTTGGTATTAGGAAGGGGCGTGTGAAGAGCGTCCCTTCCTAATACTGAATCGCAGAGGTATGTATGATTGTTTTGTGACCACGAATGCGGTTGCAAAACAATCACAGCACAATTTCAAATTGGTGGTAACCCATTCGCAAAGGGGAAGGGGTCCCCAAGGGACCCCTTCCCATTTATAAATGCACGCAAAAACATTTTTTAAGAGTAGGCAGTGGTCCCATGGACTGCTGCCTACTCTTAAAAAATGAAAAGAAAACTTTTCATTTTTCTTTTTTTAAACGCATCCCATTTTCCTCTAAGGAAAACGGGCTGCATTAAAAAAAAAAAAGATTGCTTTATTGAAAAGCAATCATAGGCATGGTGGTCTGCTGAGCCCAGCAACAACCATCCATGTGATTATAGCCATTCGAAATGGGTCGCAAATTGCGACCTAACTCATAAATATTAATGAGGTAGGTCAGTTTACGAGCTCTTGCGAATCGCTATATGAAACTCCTGGAGTTTCATACATTCCAATAGTGATTAGTTCATTGTGAGTCGCAAAAAATTGCAATTTGGTAATGGCTATTGAAAAACATGATACATCTGGCCCATAAGCCTTAGAAAACAGTGAGAATGCTGTTATTGCACTAAAGTACCTCGGTAGCATCAAAATAAAGCCGCACGGGCGAACATGCATCCGAAAAGGCCAGCGATGCGTTGATTTCTCAGTTGCAGGCAAGACCGTGCATTGTACCTCCTCCAGTCAGGTTGGTGTGCGTTGTTTCTTCTCTCCTGCGAGAGAGCAATGCGTCGATCCTGGCAGGCACCTCGGGTCCGGGTAGGCTTTGTGTTGATTTTCTGCGCCCAGTGATGTTGCGTTGAAATCCGGTCTCATGGTGTCTGGAAACCGCGCAGTGTGGGGGCTTGCATTGTTAACAGCAGCTGCTGCGGGTGTTGCGTTTCATTTCTCCAGCCACGTTGCGTCAGTCTCTCAGCCGCAATGCAGTTGGAGCGGCGATTTTACCCGCGAGGCCAGCGGCGAGTCGTTTATCAGCCACGGGGCGGGTGGTGTGTCGAAAGTTTCTCTGCACAGCTGTCTTTGCTTGGATTTCTGTCCTTTTCCACCAGCTTCATCTTTCAAGGGCCCAGAGTCAGGTTAGGGCACCACTTGGCAGGGCAGGACTCTAAGCAGAAAGTCAAGGTGCTGGCAGAAAGAAGTCTTTGATGTCCCTGAGACTTCAACAACAGGAGGCAAGCTCAGTTCAAGCCCTTGGAGATTCTTCTCAAGCAGGAATGCACAACAAAGTCCAGTCTTTATCCCCTTTCACATGCAGAAGCAGAAACTGTAGGATAGCCCAACAAAGCACAGTCACAGGCAGGGGCAGCACTTTTCCACAGCTCTTCTCCTTGCCAGAGGTTCCTCTTGATTCCAGACGTGATCTGATTTTCAGGAGTTTTGGGTCCTCTTCTTGTACCCCTTTCTGCTTTTAAGTAGGCCTACTTCAGAGAGAAGTCTCTGTTGTTTTCAAGATCCTGCCTTGTCCATGCCAGGCCCTAGACACACACCAGGGGGTTGGAGACTGTATTGTTTTAGGGCAGGCATAGCCCTTTCAGGTATAATTGACCACTCCTCCCCTCCCCTCCAGCCCAGATGGCCCAACAGGATATGCAAGCTACACCCCAGCTCCCTTTGTGTCACTTTCTAGAGGAGGGGTACAAACAGTCCAACTGTCAAACTGACCCAAACAGGGAATCCACAAACAGGCAGAGTCACAGAATGGTTTAAGCAAGAAAATGCCTACCTTCAAAAAGTATCATTTTGAAACACACAATCTAAAAACTACCTTCACCAAAAGATGTATTTTTAAATTGTGAGTTCAGAGACCCTAAACTCCACATTTTTATCAGCTCCTGAAGGGAATCTGCGCTTTAATTATATTTAAAGACAGCTCCCATGTTCACCTATGAGAGAGATAGGCCTTGCAACAGTGAAAAACCAATTTGCCAGTATTTCACTGTTTAGGACATGTAAAACACATCAGTACATGTCCCACCTTTAACATACACTGCACCCTGCACATGGGGCTACCTAGGGCCAACCTTAGGGGTGCCTTACATGTATAAAAAGGGACGGTATAGGCCTGGCAAGTAGGTACACCTGCCAAGTCGAATTGGCAGTTTAAACTGCACACACAGACACTGCAGTGGCAGGTCTGAGACATGTTTACAGTGCTACAAATGTGGGTAGCATTTGATATACAGCTCCTAGGCACCTCAGGTGCACTTTACTAGGGACTTACTAGTAAATCAAATAGGCCAGTAATGGATAAACCAATCACTAATACTATTTACACTGAGACCATATGGACTTTAGCACTGGCTAGCAGTGGTAAAGTGCCCAGAGTCCTAGAGCCAACAAAAACAGGTCAGAAAAAATAGGAGGAAGGAGGCAAAAAGATTGGGGATGACCCTGCAAAAAGGGCCAAGTCCAGCAAGCACTTACACACACACACACACGCACGCGCACAACTAACACACACACACGCACAACTAATGTCAGCCAGGAATAACTCCATACTAGGGAAAGAAATGCATGACAAAGATTTAAGCAGGAAACGAACAACAGGTTGGCTCTAAAATTATTATTCAATTCCAATAAATTTGAAAAACAAAGACCCTTGGCCAGTCCATAAATAACATTATGAATGCATACAGTGCACATATGTGTGCCCCAACTTGGCTTTTGATTGCCATGTAGCCTCCACAGGTAGGGGCATCTATGGGGCAGACAGGCACCTAAGGGGTTATCTGGTGGTAGTGGGGGGGAGAGTTTGGATTTAGGTTTGGGAGGGTTGTTCTTTTTTAGGAGGGATAGACTTCTTGGCAGGGGGAGGGGGATGGGCATGGGTACTTGCAGGGGGGCAGGAGAGGTTTTTGAGGTGGTAGGGCAGGACTTGGAAAGGGACACAGAACACCTAGGGGTATCACAAGGTGGGAGAGGAGTAGGGAAAAGGAAAGGAATGCTTTTTTAGGCACATGGGGACGGTCATAGCAAAAGGGTTTGGGTGTGGAGTGAGAGGGAGTGGTTGAGGTGAATGTAATGGGTGCATGTTTGTGTGAGGTATGTTTGTGGTTGCCTGTTGGATGGGTAGGTGTGGGAGTTTTTGTGTCTTGGAATAGTGAGAGGGGTGGAAGTGCTGGGGGATGCTGTGATGGATGAGTGGCTGTCTGTTGGAGTGGTGACTACAGCTGCATGTAGGTGTGTCAGTGGTTGTGGTCTCTGCAGGTCTGGTGACTGTGGTGATGTCTGAGGGTCTGCTGTGGTGCTGTCTCTGGGTAGGATTGGTGTGGTTCCTGGGTCTGTGAATGTTGGTGTAGTGTCTGCAGGTATGCTGTCAGTGATGCTGGGGTGGTGGGTGTTTCAGGGCAGGTTGTGGCTTTTGCTGTGTGTGCATCTGAATGTTGCTTGTGTGCATGCCAGTGGTGTGTCTAGTGGTGCTTGTGTTCGTCTGAGCTACCCTTGGATGTTGTGGTAGATGCATGCCTGTCTGTGTGCTTTGGCTAGGTCGGAGAAGCGGGGTTTGGGATTGGTGAGAGGAAGGTGGAGGGGGGACGGGAGACAGATTGTGACTGGCTGCCGTCAGTGTGGAGTCCAGAGCCTGAAAGGATCTCTGTAGGCCAGCCAGTGCACCGTGAATGTCCTCCAGGAACGCATTACTCTGTTGGATCTGAGTGCAGGTCCCTGGATGGCATTCACAATGGTCGACTGACCACAGAGATCGATCTCAGGAGGTCAATAGCCTTCCTCACTGAGGGCAGCAGGGCTGGCGGGGCAGAGGTGCCTGCGGCTAAGGAGGCACCCACCCTTTTGGGTGAGTGTGCACGGCCAGCTGGGTGGAGAGCTATAAGGAGGGCGGTTGTGGTAAGTGGGTTGAGCGGACTTAGATGGTGCTGCAGTGGTCTCAGATGAGTCTGCCACCACCAGAGAGTGTCCACTGGAAGAGAAATCCAAAGATGAAGAACTGGATCCTGTCTCCCTCGTGGCACTCCCCTCGACCTCAGGGCCACTGGGTCCCTCAGTGTTTGTGGTACCAGCACTTCGGGTCTCGTGGCCAGAAGCTTCCCCACTCGACTGTGCCCCGTCTCTTTTGCCTGTCGATGCTGATGTAGAGAAACGGAAAGGGAGGTAGGGTCATCACATTCTTTATATACCACTTAAATTACATATAACACTACAGTAACATCACATCCATGTGTAAAACACCCCAGGTAGAAACCATTTTGAGCCAACATCATGTTCCAACAACAACATACATTCCACAAGCTCATGTTACTACAATGTCACTCCTAACATAAGCCTACAATCTGACCACTACATCACCATCCTATTTGTACAGCTAAAACACAAACTATCCCTGCACAATATGATTTGTCAACATAAAAACTGTGTCCCTATACAGAGCATCACTGTGAAACAACAATCCATCAATGGAAGTCAGTGTTAACTTTGTTTTTAAATTCATACCTACTCCAAATCTACACTTGCTCAGTCCATTGCCAGATGTCATATTCTATGAAAGTTAGCACATCACATTTCAATTACAGCACAGCATGTTGCTTTGCTATCACATCTCTAAAATGTAATTGTGTCTAAAACATTCACAATAGCAAAAAACTCAGATGCATCCACTCCATTTGGCATATCTAATTTTTAAGTATAAGAGACTCCTAAACCATTTCTGCAATACATGCACCAACTTTGTTTTTGGAAAGGACTGCACAGACATTTTGGACCTACTCATCTTAGTCATTCTCACCTAAAAAAAACCAAAATCATTACAGCAGTAAGTGTCTACACACAGGATACACCCACAGACAACCACAGGGAGGATACCAACATCTTCAATACAACGTACACCCGTTGTGTGCATGAAGGCCCCATGCCATTCCACTAATAATGCTGAGTAGCAACCTTAAGATGACCAGATGAAATGACCAACTTCACTATCAACACTTCAGACACGAGTCACCTTTCATTTATGGAGTACAGTTACACTGACATTAACCACTTCTAAAGTAACCATGACTGACACATACACCCAGAGTCCAACAATTTGACTGACAATATATACCATTCCACCTACATGTAACTGTCAACCACAACACCTGCAGCAGTATGAAGTCATGGTTAAATGAGCTTATCAAAACCCAAATACTTCAAAACAGATTCAGAATAACAAAAGTAACTATGCCAAACCTTGATCTTAAATCTCAAAAATGTCAGGAAGTACCAATGTACATATGATGTTGGCAAAAAAACAACTGATGTTGTACCTGTACAGGAGATTTCCTCTCCTATGTAGCATGGGCCAAATAAATTGGCAAAGTGAATTGCAGTCTAGCCACTTATCTTCTTAATAACGTACATGGTACAGATAGTCTGAACTCACATTTCTTTGATATGTCTTGCGGAAGGAATGCATTATTACCACCATGCTTTTCATCGTGTAGGATGTCCACCCTGATCAAACATCACATTTGCCAATGTACAGTCCACACTTAACAATGGGTACAGCTCTTCACACCTCTGAGTAAGTGTAGCAAGTATGCCATGTGAAATGTACGCATTAGATGACACCCTCACATGAAGTTGACATCTATTTCACAACTCAGGAATATTTGGCCTGTTACTCACATATAAAACCCATGTTGCTCATTGTAGAAAAGTACCATCTTGCCTGGCATGTTACTCCCATGTTTACAGGTATGTCAGTTTGTTTTTGCCTGTCTCACTGGGATCCTGCTAGCCAGGACCCCAGTGCTCATAGTTTGTGGCCTGAATGTGTGTACCTGTGTAGTGACTAACTGTGTCACTGAGGCTCTGCTAATCAGAACCTCAGTGCTTATGCTCTCTCTGCCTTTAAAATTGTCACTATTGGCTAGTGACCATTTTCACCAATTCCAATTGGCACACTGTAACACCCTTATAATTCCCCAGTATATGGTACTTGGGTACCCAGGGTTTTGGGGTTCCAGGAGATCCCTATGGGCTGCAGCATTTCTTTTGCCACCCATAGGGAGCTCAGACAAATCTTACACAGGACTGCCACTGCAGCCTGAGTGAAATACCGCACACGTTATTTCACAGCCATTTTACATTGCACTTAAGTAACTTATAAGTCACCTATATGTCTAACCTTCACTTGGTGAAGGTTAGGTGCAAAGTTACTAAGTGTGAGGACACCCTGGCACTAGCCAAGGTGCCCCCTCATAGTTCAGGGCAATTTCCCCGGACTTTGTGAGTGCGGGGACACCATTACACGCCTGCACTACATATAGGTCAATACCTATATGTAGCTTCACAATGGTAACTCAGAATATGGCCATGTAACATGTCTAAGATTCTGGAATCGTCCCCCCATGCCAAATCTGGTATTGGGGTGCCAATCCCGTGCATCCCTGCGGCTCCACTATGGACCCAGGGTACTGCCAAACCAGCTCTCTGGGGTTTTCACTGCAGCTACCGTTGCTGCCACCCCACAGACAGGGTTCTGCCCTCCTGGGGTCTGGGCAGCCCAGTCCCACGAAGGCAGAACAAAGGATTTCCTCTGACAGAGGGTGTTACACCCTCTCCCTTTGGAAATAGGTGTTAAGGGCTGGGGAGTAGTAGCCTCTCCCAGCCTCTGGAAATGCTTTGAAGGGCACAGATGGTGCCCTCCTTGCATAAGCCAGTCTACCCCGGTTCAGGGAACCCCCCAGTCCCTGCTCTGGCGCGAAACTGGACAAAGGAAAGGGGAGTGATCACTCCTCTGTCCATCACCACCCCAGGGGTGGTGCCCAGAGCTCCTACAGCTTGTCCCAGACCTCTGCCATCTTGAATCCAGAGGTCTGAGGGCAAAATGGAGGCCTGTGAGTGGCCAGTGCCAACAGGTGATGTCAGAGACCCCTCCTGATAGGTGCTTACCTGACTAGGTGGCTAATCCTGCTCTGAGGGCTATTTAGGGTCTCTCCTGTGGGCTTTTCCTCATATAACGACTTGCAAGAATTCACCAGAGTTCCTCTGCATCTCCCTCTTCGACTTCTGCCAAGGATCGACCGCTGACTGCCCCAGACGCCTGCAAAACTGCAGCAAAGTAGCAAGAAGACTACCAGCTACATTGTAGCGCCTAATCCTGCTGGCTTTCTCGACTGCTTCCTGGTGGTGCATGCTCTGGGGGCTGTCTGCCTTCACGCTGCACTGGAAGCCACAAAGAAATCTCCAGTGGGTTGACGTAATCTTCCACCTGATCCAGCAGGCACCAAACTTCAGCGTCACCGGTACTCTGGGACTCCTCTTATCCTGACGAGTATGGCCTCTGGAACACAGGTGGTGGACCTAAGTGACCCAGACTGTCCACTGGTCCAACCGTCCAAATTTGGAGGAGGTAAGTCCTTGCCTCCCCTCTCCAGACAGTAATCCTGTGCACCACGTGAACTGCAGCTGCTAGGGCTTCTGTGCACTTTTCAAGGAATCCTTCGTGCACAGCATAGCCCAGGTCCCCAGCACTCCGTCCCGCATTGCTCAACTCGCTGAGTTGACCACCGGCTTCGTGTGACCCTCTTTTGTAGTGTTGACACGACCACCGTGCTCAGTTTTCTTGAACCCGTGTTCAAGTACTTCTGCGGGCGCTGCCTTCTTGTGCGTGGGCTCTCTGTTGCTGAGGGTCTCCTCTGTCTCCTCTTCCAAGTGGCGACCTCCTGGTCCTTCCTGGGCCCGGGCAGCACCCTTTTTCTTCAACCGCAACCTTTGCAGCTAGCAAGGCTTGTTTGTGGTGCTTCTCTAAAGAAACAACGCTGCATCCTCCAGCACTCCGTGGAACATCTTCTGCACAAAGGAGAAGTTCGTAGCACCTTTCCTTGTTGCAGAATCTTCAGCTTCTTCCATCCGGAGGTAGCCATTTTGCACATTCATCCGGGGTTTAGTGGGCTCCTGCCCCCCCCGGACACTTTCACCACTCTTGGACTTGGTCCCCTTCCTTTGCAGGTCCTCAGGTCCAGGAATCCGTCTTCAGTGCTTTGCAGTCTGTTGTGGTCTTTGCAGAATCTCCTATCACAAGTTTAGTGTGTTTCTGGGGAAGTAGTATCACGTTATGGCTACTTTTCAGGGTCTTGGGGTGGGGTATCTTGGACACCCTTAGTGTTTTCTTACACTCCCAGCGACCCTCTACACACTACACTAGCCTAGGGGTCCACTCGTGGTTCGCATTCCACTTTCTTAGTATATGGTTTGTGTTGCTCATAGGGCCTATTGCATCCTATTTTATTCTACAGTGTGTGCACTACTTTCTAACTGTTTTACTTACCTGATTTTGGTTTGTGTATATATTTTGTGTATTTTACTTACCTCCTAAGGGAATATATCCACTGAGATATTTTTGGCACATTGGCACTAAAATAAAGTACCAGTATTTTTAGTAACCCTGAGTATTGTGTTTCTTGTGATATTGGGCCAGATGTACAAACCGTTTTGCATGGCGCAAATTGCGATTTTCGCAGTTTGCACCATGCAAAATGGCCATCGCGATGCACATTCCCATTTTGCGAGTCGGTACCGACTCGCAAAATGGGAATGCGACTCGCAAATAGGAAGGGGTGTTCCCTTCCTATTAGCGACTCGCACTGCGATGCAGAATTGCTTTGTGACCGCGAAAGTGGTCGCAAAGCAATTTGCAGTTAGCACCCACTTGAAGTGGGTGCTAACTCATTCGCAAAAGGGAACCCCTTCCCCTTTGTGAATGTCGCACAAAATGTTTTTTCAGAGCAGGCAGTGGTCCAGTGGACCACTGCCTACTCTGAAAAAACAAATCCAAATGGTTTCATTTTTTACTTTGTATTGCAACTCGTTTTCCTTTAATGAAAACGGGCTGCAATACAAAAAAAAACTACTTTATTTAAAAAGCAGTCACAGACATGGAGGTCTGCTGTCTCCAGCAGGCCACCATCCCTATGAGTGCAGGGAATCGCAAATTGCGAACCACCTAATTAATATTAATGAGGTGGGTCTTTGCGACCCCCTTGCGATTCGCAGAAGGTGTCTGAGACACCATTCTGCATATGCTTTTGCAACTCGGAAATTAATTTCCGAGTCGCTAAAGCATTTCTTGCTACATCTGGCCCATAGTACCTATATGATATAAGTGGTATAGTAGGAGCTTTGCATGTCTCCTTGTTCAGCCTAAGCTGCTCTGCTATGCTACCTCTATCAGCCTAAGCTGCTAGAACACTACTAATCTACTAATAAGGTATAACTGGACCTGGCACAAGGTGTAAGTACCATCAGATACCCACTACAAGCCAGGCCAGCCTTCTACACACATAGAGCTAGATCCAGTGGAATAGGAATGGACTGAGACCAAAGAGTTGGCCAACTTACCAACAGGATATCTGGACTATGGATCAGTAGGTGGGAAGGATGACACAGCAGGTTACACATATGTGTAGCACTGTAGAGGTACAAAGTCAATGTGCATTACCACATGCTGTTATACAATAGGCTTAACATAGATGAGTTATATTTTCCTATACACAATACCATGTCCACTGTGTATCAATGGTAGCAACTGTACTTCTGTGTGTTCCTAGGAGACCCTTTCCCTTTAGCACTTACCACATGATTATCGTTTAGATACTTAGGGCCATATGTACGAACACATTTTCCCATAGACACAGAATGGGTAAAACCCTTTGCTACATCTGGCCCTTAGGCCCTAAATATGACTTCGCTGAAGTCCCACGGTCAGCTTACCGCCAGTGTGGTCCTCTTCCTGCAGCCTCTATTACAAGTTTCCCACTGTTTCTGCCCACTGGCTCAGTGGGAAACAGCCCACAATATTGACACTGGGTCATAATTGACCCGGCGGCAATGTCGCAGTGCTTAGGGTGCACCAGCACCCGTCATGCTTTTCACTGTCTGCAAAGTAGACAGTGTAAAGCGCGACACGGCTAGCCATGGGGGCCCCTGCACCCCTTCACCGACAGCCTTTACATGGCGGTGCTACCGCCCTGTAATTGCCCGCAGAGTAGGGACTCTTAATCAACACTGCCCTGGCGGATTAGGACCGCCAGTCTCTCCAGTGGGGGGACAAGTGGTGGTGCTGGCGGTCTGACCGTGGCGCAACCGCCACAGTCGTAATGTGGCTGTCGGACTGCCACATTGTGGTGGTCCGACTGCAGCCCTGGCGGTCTTAACACCGCCAGGGTCATAATGAGGCCACAGCGTAGCTACACATCAGACACTGAACTGGTAGAGGGATTTTAATATGTGTAGTCAGTACTTCACCCTTTGTGTAGGAGGCTGGCCTGGTTTGTAGTGGGTACCCTAGGTACTTACACCTTATACCAGCTCCAATTATCCCTTATTAGTGAAATGTAGTCAGTGTTCTAGCAGCCTACGCTGTTAGAGGTAGCTGTAGCAGAGCAGCTTAGGCTGAACTAGGAGACATGCAAAGCTCCTGCAATACCACTATAGTTACAAAGTACTTTTACACAATAAAAGACAATACTCAGTGTGACCAAAAATAAAGGTACTTTAATTTAGTGACACAAGGCCAAAAATATCTTAGAGACAATACTCCTTCTGGAGGTAAGTATTATGCACAATATATACACTAGAGACTAAAATCAGGTAAGTAAATAGACACAGAATAGTGCAAACAGTAGAAAATACAATAGAATGAAATAGGGAGAAATAGGCCTAGGGGCAACACAAACCATATACTAAGAAAGTGGAATGAGAATCACAAATTCCCCCCTAGGCAAGTGTAGTGTGTAGAGGGGCGTTGGTAGTGTAAGAAAACCACAAAGGTGAGTAAATGCCTCACCCCAGCAGAGGGAAGTAGGAGTACAGTACTGCAAGTTTCCTCAGGACACACTACAAGTCGTGATAAGAGTTATTGCAAGAACCAAGCAAGACTGCCAGCAACAAGTTGTGGATTCTCGGACCCGAAGACCTGTAAAAAGAGGAGACCAAGGCCAGAAGTTGCAGAAGATTCCAGAGAGGACAGGAGCCCCTGCCAACCTAGAAGATGGTGCAAAAGAGGATCCTCCGGTTGGAAGAAGTCTGCAGAAGAGCAGCAAAGAAGATGGCTGGGGGTTCCTGCGTGATGCACAGGATGTCCCACGTTGAGATGTTGGATGCAGACGAGTTGCAGCGCTAGATTCGTCCAACAAGCTTTGGTTCAAGCAATGTCGTGGGTTGTGTCAAAATGGCGCTGCCTGGACCCAGGAGGGACCTGAGGGCCTCAACTCAGACTGACGAGGCAGAGGTGGCTTCCAACACTGGATGGAACCCACAGATGACCAGGCAGCACCCACTGTAGTCCCAGGACACTGGTACAAAGAAGGTGCAAATTGCGGTTGCTGCAGTACTACAAAAGAAGTTCCCACACCGCCGGAGAACAACTCAGCGAGTTGAGCGGTGCAGCATAGAGTGCTGGAGACCTGGGCCAGGCTGTGCATGAGGGATTCTTGCATATAGTGCACAGAGGCCTCAGGAGCTAGAGATGACGCTGTGCACAGGGTACTGTCGCAAACCGGGAAGACAAGCCCTTACCTCCTCCAAATGTGGACAGCTGGAGGTTAGGACAGTCTGGGTCGAAGGGGTCCACCATGTGTGGTCCAGGGAGCACGCTTGTCGTCAGGAGAGGAGTCCCAGAGAACCGGTCGTCGTCTTAGAAGGTGCCTGCTGGAGCAGGGAAGTGACTCTGTCACTCCACGGGAGATTTATTTGGTCCTTCTGGTGCAGGGTGAAGATAGGGAGTGCACACCTTGGAAACTGTTGCAGTTGCTGGCTGGAGCTGAAGTTGCAGAGTCTCAGTCTACTTTGTTGCAGTTACAGCGGTTCCTGGAGCAGTCTGCGGTTGATCCGAAGGTCGGAGGATGAAGCAGGAGTTGCAGAGGATTCCTGGTGGAAACATGCAAGCTGAATCTGAAGAGGAACCCACAGGAGATACCCTAAATAGCACTGAGAGGAGAAGTGGCTACCTAACCAGGTATGCACCTATCAGGAGGGGTCTCTGACGTCACCTGCTGGCACTGGCCACTCAGAGATCCCCAGAGTGTCCCCACACCTATGAAAACAAGATGGCTAACACCAGGGAAACACTGGAGGAGCTCTGGGCACCACACCTGGGGTGATGATGGACAGGGAAGGGGTCACTCCCCTTTCCTTTGTCCAGTTTCGCACCAGAGCAGGGACTGCAGGTCCCTGAACTGGTGTAGACTGGCTTATCCAAGGAGGGCACGATCTGTGCCCTTCAAAACATTTTCAGAGGCTACCCCTCCCAAGCCTGTAACACCTATTTCCAAAGAGAGAGGGTGTAACACCCTCCTCCCAAAGGAAATGCTTTGTTCTGCCTTCCAGGGACTGAGCTGCTCAGACCCCAGGAGGGCAGAACCCTGTCTGTGAGGTGGCAGCAGCTGTAGCTGCAGTAAAAAGCATCAGAGAGCTGGTTTGGCAGAACTGGGGGTCCATGGTGGAGCCCCCAGGATGCATGGGATTGGCCCCTCCAATACCAGCTTTGGAATGGGGGGACAATTCCATGATCTTAGACACCTTACATGGCCATATTCGGAGTTACCATTGTGAAGCTACATATAGGTATTGACCTATATGTAGTGTAATGGTATCCCCGCACTCACGAAGTCCGGGGAATTGGCCCTGGACAGTGTGGGGGCACCTTTGCTACTGCAAGGGTGCCCTCACACTTAGTAACTTTGCACCTAGCCTTCAGTAAATGAAGGTTAGACATATAGGTCACTTTTAAGTTACTTAAGTGCAGTGAAAATGGCTGTGAAATAGTGTGTGCACTACTTCACGCAGGCTTCAGTGGCAGTCCTGTGAAAGAGTTTGTCTAAGCTCCTTATGGGTGGCAAAAGAAATGCTGCAGCCCATAAGGCTCTCCTGGAACCCCAATGCCCTGGGTACCTAGGTATCATATACTAGGGACTTATAAGGGGGGTCCAGTGTGCCAATTGGATTTGGAATATGAAGTCACTAAACTATAGTGACTAATTTGGAAGCAGAGAGAGCATAAGCACTGAAGTTCTGGTTAGCAGAACTTCAGTGACACAGTTAAGTACTACGGACAACACACACATTAGGCCACAAACTATGAGCACTAGGGTCCTGACTAGCAGGATCCCAGTGAGACAGGCAAAACGTACTGACAAACAGGTAGAAATTGGGGGTAACATGCCAAGAAAGATGGTACTTTCCTACACTTTATTGCTGCTGTGCTGCCCTCAAACACTGACCTAACTCAGGGTAGGCCGCTGCCAAATGCGGGCCATTAGGGTTGTCAAGGTCTGACGGGTACCCCTGCCTCATTGGGAGGACATACCCAACTGGGCCTTTGCAGTCTTCCAGGCTCAGCATCTCAGGTCCTCCCTCCGCTTGCTACAGTGGGTGCTCCGCCGGGTGTGGACGCCCAGGGTCCACACTTGCTTGGCCATGGCACACCAGGTTCCCTTTTTTTGATGGGGGTTGACCTGCATGGATGACACAGACAAAAGGAGAAGGTTATGTCCACATGTACCATCCCAACACAAGTGGTCAGAACACTTAAGTCTCAGCAAGTAAGCAAACATTCACCCTCTAAGTTCAACCTCCTTCACAATTTAGCATCTGTAGGCAGCCTGTGTGTTAAGTGGAGTGTCACATACAAAATGCCTGATCAGTACCTGGTATTGACTACACACATATGACCAAGCCACATGAATGTCCATTACATGAAGTGCCTACAAAAACATTTCTCACACCATCATTTTTGTCCATGCTACAACCTATGCTGTGTATGAAGGAAGTTAGATTACACACTATCTACCGTGTGACTCTACTGTATGTCTGCAAATGTCTACATTTGCATATTTCCATACACCCAGACATGAGTGGCAAAACCTTCACTACTTCACATTTCATGTGCATCATCATACACTCCACCTTTCACACATTGGTATACCATTGGACTCTCTGGTGCTCCATATAGCCGTTCATACAGGGGTAGGACCTCCTCCACAAACTTGTCCAGATCTTCTGGGGTGAAGACTGGGTCCCTATCACCTGCAGGACATGGCATGATAGCTCCCAGAGACAGTATACAGCAGCTCAGGTAGTGGAGGTCATGCTTGCTGGCTGTCAGGAGTCAAGTGAGCAATACTGCACAAGATGGCGGTCATGTCCTCCATGTTCAGGACCGTCACTGCCGGCGGACATCGCCATTGGTCCAAGTCCGCCAAAGGCAGCAATGTGTTCCATTGGCAACGTCCACTGTGGTTGTAACCGCCTACCCCAATTACGACATCCTCCAGTGGAATAAGGTCACTTCCTCATGTCCAGTACAGTAGGTCAGGTGGCTGCCATTTTGATGAAATGATATGTATGGAAAATATGTGAATCTGCATCATTACCAATTTCCTATATTGTGCGAAATATCAGTGAGTGTTGCCTTCATGTTTAGTAGTCTAATTGTGCATGTGAATAGCAAAAGCTGTGTGACAGACTGAATGGTAGAAATGGAAATGTACACCTATTCTCAACATCCTGTGTGCGTCAATAATGTAGCATAGGTCCAACAAATATATTTCAAATGTACACTAAGTTGGACTATCAAACACTGACATTCATAGATAAGTATGCATGTATAGTACATTAGAGGATTCAGGGAATGTGAACCAAGGGGTGTGTCATAGGATGAATTATAGGATGCTGTACTTCAGATGTCATATGTTGTCTTTGACATCGACAACAGATATTTCTGACTTGTAAATAAACATATTCATAATGTGTACATTGTAAAAGTCACCTACAATCTATTTCTTTTTCCACATAGTTACCCTGGCATGAGGAGAGGAAGACAACCTCCAGTGTACCGCCCACTAGTAGGCCTGCACACCATGGAGAACAGATATATTATACCGATCTATCACCTGAAAAAACAGACAATCATGGACCTTTGTGATCAGTTGGAGCCAGATCTGATGCCTGCCATTTGCAATCCCAATAGCATACCTCTCATGGTTCAAGTAATGCCAGTGCTAAACGTCCTGGCCACTAGGTCCTTTCAGTAAACAGTGGCCCTAACTGCAGGGATGTATCAGCCCCTGTTCAGTCTAGTTTTTAACGATGTACTGTGTGCATTGTTGAAACACCTGGACAGCTACATCAGATTTCCCCAACGTGCAGATATGGCTTATGTGAAGGCAGAGTTTTATGCTATGGGTCACATTCCACATGTGATTGAAGCCATAGATGGCACACTTGTTGCCTTGTTTCCCACCAGTGTCACTGAACAGGTATAGAGTAACAGGAAACACCACCACTCCATCAACGTCCAAGTGGTGTGTTTGGCAGACCAGTATATTTCACAAGTCTGTGCGAAGTATCCAAGATCAGTCCATGATTCCTTCATCATGCACAACAGCAATATCCCACTGCTGATGACACAACTCTACACAGAGAGGGCCTGGCTGGTTGGTAAGTCACATATGTCATGTGTGTCTGTACCTTTTATGTGCTAACAAATGTTTGGATGTTCGTTACTTATGTTTGCCTTTCTAAAATATTCTTTTCAGGGGACTCAGGTTACCCAATCCGTCCATGGTTGTTAATATCAGTGAGGTACCCAACCATGCCAGGAGTAGTATGCTTCATTGTGGCCCACATAAGGACAAGATGTGTTGTGGAGTGCACTTTTTGGCCCCTGAAGGCAAAATACCATAGCACTGATAAATTTGGTGGAGCCCTCTTCTACTCAACCACCAAAGTATGTCACATTATTTGGCCTGCTGCATGCTCCACAACCACGCCCTGAGATGTCAAATCCCATTTATACCAGATGAGGGGGAGCCAGCAGTTCCAGCGAGTAAGAATGCAGATTTGCCAAGTGAGGATGAGTATGATGAGCATGATCCTGAAGACATCAGGGCAGATGTCATCAATCACTACTTCACCTGACATTTGGTATGTGATGCTATGTAATTTAAGTAACTCAGTGGGGTTAAGGATGCTTGATAAGGGTCTTAGTATGACCATCAGACAGGTCATAAGTAGCATCAAAGCCCATACCTTAGAAATGCATGCAGAATATCACATGGAGTAGTGTGCAGCTTTTTGATCACTATAGTCATGTTTTATCACAGTCCACAGTCTGAGTTACCATTGTACGTAGGAATTGGCTGTATAATGTTTTTGTTTCAATGCAGCCTATACCATTTGTACTTAGCAGATTACTTCACAAGGTCATCCTCATTTGGCAATATCAGATAGTGTCAAAGGGAGGTGGGATTTGCAGACTGACAAGTGAAGTGAACATGGATTGAATCATGTACTGTCAGACATGAGATTTGTGGTGGGTGAGTCCTATGTCCAGATTGTCTGAACAGTGGGATGGTATTGTCCTATTCCACTCAATAGACCTGTTTGGCATTGGAGGTTTGTTCAGTGGTGCCACGTGTGTGTTCATTTGTCCCTCACACTTGTCATCCTGTGTTATCCATACCCTCAACCATCAGAATGGTTTGTATTGGTAATAACTAACTTGTATGTAGCTGTCACTGTTTCCCCAGTGCAGGCTACTGTGCATGTGAATCAAGACTGACATAGGTGAGTGGCTTGCCTACTGATACCTGACATGGAAAGTGGAAAGTTCCATGACTGGAGGCATTTGTACTTACCTGTGTCTGTATCATGGGGTATGGTCATTTGGGAGCTATGGTATGGTTATGTGATGAGGCTTTAGCTGATGATACATTGAAACAATATGTTTGCCTATTGGGTTAGTGAAAGACTGACATGTCCCTAACTTCAGTAGTTTGTGGGGCGGTAGTGATTGACACCTATGCTGAAACACTGAAGTGAGCAGCAGTACTTCACTGTGTGTCATTGACATTCTCCCAACCTCTATGTGAGAAGGTTCAACGTAAGTGATTTAAGTTTTGTCCATCATTATTATTCAATGCAAAATCTACCCTGATTAAACAGTACATGTGAGATAGAACATTTTAAATGTCCTACATTTAAGAGGAACTTTTGTTTTTTGCAAGAGGTGTTATAGATGCCTCTTAAATATGGTTGATAAATGACTCTCACACCTGATCTGTGGTTAAGTGGTATTCATTGAGGAGTGCACCACAAATGTAGTGAATTGGATAAATGATAACACAAAGAAAACAGTGACGGGTTCTGTTATGGTGGATGAAATCATCAGGGTAGCTTCTACAACATTTTGAAACACAAGTCCAGTGTCCTTGTACCATAGGAAAATGAAGATAGGTTTCAGAAACGTCTACAGGGTATATCTGAGCCACATAAGGGGAACCAATCAGTAGAGGTTCACTTCCTGGCAGTGGTGTTGATCTTGGCATCTGATCCTCCTGGATGTTTTTGGGGACATCCACTTTTGTGGGTGGTTCTTCAGCTACAGAGGCAGGGGTGTCTGAGGCATGTCCTTCCACTGGCAGGGCCTCCATTCCACTAACAACCACAGACGTAGAAAGGGCTGATGTCTCATTGCTATTGGAAGGGGCCAGCTAGTTTGTACAAAACCTACTCAGTGTGGTATTCATGTCTCCCAGCACCCTTGCAATGGAAGCCAAGTGGGCATTTTAGGTCTGCCACTGCTGCATGATTTCCTGGTGGTTGCCCTCTGAACTGCTTTAACTCCCCCTTCATGATAAATACATGGCCCATCATATCTTGCGTTTGGTGGTAAGCTTCCAAGACTTGGGAGATGGTGTCTTGGCCAGTTGCATTCCTAAGAGCCTCCATCCTCTGGCCCACGCCATACCCCCTCCTACGCACCTTTCCCCCTCATGCCTGTGCCCATGGTACAGTTTGCCCATGCCCACTGGTGCCAGGTCCATCATTGTCTGGGTTTATGACAGGAGACTCAGGTGCTTGTACTGGGGGCCTCTAGATGGTAGACACTGTCCATGAAACACAGGTTTGGGGGCGAATGGTTGCACCTGATGTTGAAGCAACAAGCCTGGGAGGAGTCGATGTGGGAAGGGTGAGGCTCACAGATGCTGACAGACCAAGTGTCCCAGATGGGCCACATTTATCCTCGATTTCCACACATCCAGGGGTGTATTCCTCACTGAGGGCTTCATCCAGAGGGGTAGTGGCAGTCTCTGGTGTCCTTTCCATGGTGACAATGGCTAGGTTACCTAAGTTTCTGAACATAATGCAACAAGTGATATCAAAGATTGACCACAAGACAAGCTATGTGACATGCACACAAAGCCTTTACTCGATCACCTGATATGACAATGACACCTGCTTCCAAATCTGGGTTAGGACTATATGCGACACAGAGATTTCCAATTGCATACACCTTGCTACAAGATGTTGGAGTATCTTGGTGGTTACATGACTGTTCAATGACTCATATCTCGTCTGATTGATGACTTTACATTTTTAAATGATCTCCAAGTTAGGTGTATAGCATCATTGAGTCAACTAACATCTGCACAATGTACTAGGTAACGGAGCTGGCCAACAGTATAGGGGTAACCATTATACCTGGGCCTCTGTATGGGTGTACTCCAAGTACATCCAGCTTCCTATATTGGTGTCTCCCCCCTTCCGGTGAGTAAATTACATTATTTGTATGTTGATTTAAAGGCCAGTTTAGTAAGGAACACAGCTGTAGCTGTGTGTTGCTTGTAATATGACTGTCAGACAGTCATAGCATTGATGACATTGTCCTGACTGTACAATAGTGGAGAAGTCAGGTGGGTTGAATTGATTGTTAGTTTCACATGCAAGGCTACTTAACCTGTGGTTCAATGTTATAGTTTCCTTAATGGTAGTGTTGCGTAGGCTCTCATTATCCTAATAAGACTACTGGATTTGGGCAGCAGAATCACTTGCACTGTGGGAGACTGAGTCTGAACCCACTACAGGTGACACCTGTCGGCTTAATCCGGGTTTTGCTCTGGCTAACTAACAGTGCCTCATCTCAAGAGCAGGGATGATTGGGCAGCCGAGCGCATGACACACTTGACTCCTCAGGGAAATCGTGTTCACTCGGATCACATCCATTTCTCTCATTCACATTAGTCTCACATACACAAGGACAATCGGAGGCAAAATAGAATTCAATAAGATTTTATTGAAATAACTGCATCTTAGATAATAAAGCATGTACGGCAATAACTAAGACGATGAAGCATGACAGGATTAAAATTGAGAGTGAAGCATAAAAATAACACTACCATTTTGTCACTAGAATCATTAAAATAGCTCCTACCTAGTCTATGTTAGAGCACAGCATGTTAAGCTCTAGTTCTACCCTTCAGGTTCCCCTGTGAAGACATCATCCCTCATACCTTAGCAAGAGGCCTGTAGTCTACATAAGCAGCTGCTGCAAAGCACTCAGCAATCAGGATACAGTCGTGGTCATCTGGCTGGAATCTCCCACTAACGTACATGGATCAAAGTAGTGTTTTTATAATAAAACAGCTGATGTTCCAAGAAAGAATCCCTATGTAAGAGTGTGTATGTTTCTATGAACACTAGAGACAAAGCGTTACTACTTTTGCCGGTAACCTATCTTACTGCAGCCTTGAGAAAAGCACAGAGTTAAAAAATGTCTTGTTTAAGAACGCAGTGCTGGCCTAAGCAAAGAACAGCTAGATAGAGAAAATAAAACAAGACCGCAAATGTGGCTATTGTTAAAATAATAAAACAAAGCTGAATAAAATATGTCTAGGTTAAAGTGCACAGCAGCAGGCTTAGTTTGCTAAAATAACATGTATGGAGCTATAACTAAAATGGCTACACAACACCCTCCCCTTGCTGTTGCAAAGGTGGTTCAAAGCCTAATCATGTATAAAAGCTACTAAAATTCAACCTAGGGCATATATATAAGAATGTCAATAATGACAAGTTAAAAAGACACTTGAGCATGTGTAAAATGGACAATTTAAAATGGTAACTGTGGTGTAAAAAGTGCCAAATTTCAAGAGTCAGAGTCATTTTGGAAGTTCCCAATCGAATCCAGGATAACTGAAGACAGGAAATCTTCCACTTCAGCAGGCGGTAAAGTAGGAAATTCATCGCTAAGGACAACCAAGTAGCATTTGTGTTCCAAAGCCTGAGCTCCAGCCAAGGCAGCAGCATTCCGTGGTGTGCCCAGCAATGAGTTTAGAGCTGCATCCTCAACGAAGGGCAACTCATAAGCAGCTTCCCGTAGCAAACACACCCTCAACGCGCATGTCTGGTAATGACCCCTCAGCGAGATCATCAACAGATCAGTGTCCAATGAAAGCAAGCGCTGTGTAGAAAGACAAACTTTCAGTGAATGTGCTAATGAGCACCAAAGGCACCAAAAGATGGGCTGCACACAATACAAAACTGGTCTGAATGACAGAGACCAGTCACACTCCAATTGCTCCAGGAGTTTTGCTCCAAAGTAATACATCATGCATTCACGACACAGCTGCGCTGGTGGGAGCACTTTCAGTCCTTGTTGTGGCGGGACAGCCACTGCACAGAAAAAGTAGCAATAGCAAGATGCTACCTATGATAGCCAAAGTTATTGGACATCCCCTTGAAAATACTGGAAAATATTGAGTGGATGGCTGATGTTATTAAATCGAATATACAGGAGAAGGTGTGAACGAAACCAGAACCAACAGCCTTAAAGAAATTTGTGATTCCAGTAGTACTGGACGCATTATATATTCATCCCACGAGCTCACCAAAGTGTCTCGGAAAGTTAGTACTTAAAAGGGACTGTATCTCTGCTGATGACCTTGCCACCTGAAGCACATAGGTCTTGCGTGCAGATGTGAGCACCATGCTGGGAGTTGTAGTACTGCAGTCCCTATACTACCCATGCCATACACAGACAATGTGCCCCCAGGTGAGTTTAGTTGACATGTGCTATGCCAGTGAGGGGTATTTGGGCATAGGGGTGATGAGTGGGTTGACTCTTAAGATGGCCAATGGTGATCAGTGAGCGTGCATCACATTGCAGTTTGATTACAGTACTGTGACTTACCCAACTCCACTCCCCTAGGTATTCCTGTCAAACCCGCAGGATGTCCAAGACCTTCTCTTCCCATGATGTGAATTGTGGGGGAGGAGGTGGGGTCCCACCCCCAGTCTTGAGGACCACCAGTTGGTGCCTGGCGGCCATGGAACGTACCTTCCCTCTGAGGTACTTCTACCTCTTCTTTATGTCCTGCCTTGTACCTGGGTAGATGCCTACAGAATTCACCTTGTCGACTATTCTTTGCCACAGCTCCATTTTCCTGGTGATAGATGTTTGCTGGGCTTGTGCTCCAAATAGTTGTAGCTCTACTCTGAAGATTTCGTCCACCATTACCCTCAAATCATCATCTGTGAAACGGGGATGTTTTTGTGGGGACATGGTAGTGGTGGACGAGATGGTGAGGAAAAATAAAATAATAAGAAAAATTAATTGGTGATCAGGTGTGGGTGCTGTGATGTGAGTTGTTGACCGGTGGTGTCGAATGTGTGGGGTACTAATGAATGTGTTGGGTGTGCTGTGCAGGGGTGGGATGAGTGCTGTGTGAAGTGTGTAGGGGTGCCTATTCTATGATTAGTAAATTTTCCTTTGCAGCCTCTATCTAGCAGTATATGGTGTTCTGGTTGCAAAGGATTGTGGGGTGTGAAGGGGTGTGTTTTTATAGAGCAGTGTGTAGGTGTGTCAGGTGTGTGTCAGGTGTGGGGATTTCAAACTATCCAATGTGGTGTGGTGTATTACTGATGTGACCACTGACTGCCGCGGTTCACATGGAAGAACCACTGTTGTGGTTTGTGGCTCATATAAGGATCTGAGGGTTTTGGTGGGCTGGTGGTGGGACTGCCTTTTTCCCACCCTCCAGGGTCGTTGCTGTTTCGAAATTTGGCTGCATTTTGGTGCACTTTGCTGTGTGAGTTGTAATACGGCAGTCGGATTATCGCCAACTTGGCGGTCTTTTGGTGGCCACAACCGCGGCGGTCTTACCGTCAGACCAGCAAACTCGTAATGAGGCCCTCTTTGTCTGTCAGGAGGGAGCTTCTTTTCAATTAGAACATTCTACCCTCATCAAGCACAATGTTCTAATAGCCGTGTAGCCCACCATAGCAAGCTTCCCTGGTCATTAAAGGCCCGCTTACTTGTTATAGGCCCTTGTCTTCAGCTTGTGCCTATAATGCTGGAGTGGGCCTCTAGTAGCCAGTTATAAGGCTATAGTAAAACATTAATTTATTACCTTAAAGTCTGTTTATTGTGGTCCCAAAAAGCAATATTTGATGTTTGTGCTGCGATAAATGATGTAATGGACAATGTCGCCCAGAATGTTGAGATTAAACCCTCGGGTGCCCTGGAGGAGCTGGTCTTGCCCTCGGCCACGGGTGCCGCTATTGCTTCCCCGTGGGCCTCCCACCCTCTCCCCTGGGCAGAGATGGAAGTGGAATCGCTTTCCCTCCCACCCCGACCCCCCGATGGGCTGCCCCCATCTTCCAGGGTGTTCGGAAGAGAAATTAAAGCATTTCCCTTCCGATCGGGGAGAGGGGCGGGCAGAGAGACATGAAAGGAAATGAAAGGCCTTTCCTTTCCTTTCATGTCTTTCTGACCATTTCTGCAGCCCAATCTTAAAGAGATCGGGCTGCAGAAATGCCAACTAGACACCAGGGATTTTTAATTTTTTTTGTAATTGGAATGAGGGGGGTGACCCCTTGAGCAAGGGTTGCTCCCCAGGGGGGCAATTTTTTATTAGGCCTTTTCTGCCCCTCGGGGGGCAGGGGGGCAGATCGGCCTATTATAATTAGATCGATCTGCCCCCGCTAGACACAAGGGATCATTTTTTTTTTTTACATGTGCGGAGCGACCCCTTAGGCAAGGGTCGCTCACCTGGGGGGGGGGGAATTGTTTTTAGCCCATTTCTGCCCCCCTTCGGGGCAGATCAGCCTATTTTTATTCGGCTGATCTGCCCCCAAGGTGGGCAGAAAATATTAGGCACCAGGGATTTTTATTTTTTTATTTTTTACAGATGGAGGGCGACCCCTTAGACAAGGGTCGCTCCCCTGGGGGGCAAATTTATTTTAGGACATTTTTGCCCAGACTATTTCTATTAGGCCGTTCTCAGAAACCACTTAGACATCAGGGATTGGTGTGTCTGTGTGTGTTTTGGTTTTGGGGGGCAGCCCCTTGGGCAAGGGTTGCTCCCCATTGAGGCACATAACTGTTGGCCATTTCTGCCCCCAGACTGGCCTCTTTTTGTAAGGCCCATCTGCCCCCAAGGGGGGGCAGAAAGTCCACCAGACACCAGGGAAGAATTTGAGAATTTGTTTAAAAAAAAGAGGGTGGGGGTATGGCCATTCCCCATCCCAAATAAATGGGGACAAAGTTGTTCTGCCCACTGGTGGGCAGATGGGGTAATTACCCCTGATCCACTCCCTGGGCCTACTGGATGCCAGGGGATAAAATAAATTGTGGGATGGTGGCTACCAGCCAGAATGGGCATGGTTATGCCTCCACCCCAACTGAAGGGGGTAACAGTCTTTTGGCTCTCTCCCAGCACACTAAAAGATCTTATCCCAATGGCAAGCAAGAGGACATTTGATTATTTTGGGTTTTGGTTTTACATTTGGGCCATGAGAGCTTGTCTAACTCTCAAAATGATCCCACTTGGAATGGTGAGGGCTGCACTTTTTGGACTTTAGGATGCTGCCATGTAGAATAGTCTACGAGACCTAGACACATCTGAAAACTAAACATCTGGGTGAGTCTAGGGTGGTGTGCTTCACACGCACCCCGCACCAGTTTCTTACCTACAATGCCCTGAAAACCTCCAACTTTGCTTCAAATCACACATTTTTCCAACATTTTTGTAATGGAACTTTCTGGAATCTGCAAGAATCCACAAAATTCCTACCACCCAGCATTGTTGCATCTATACCAATAAAAAGTCTGCCCCACTTGTCAGCCTAAAAACGTTTTTTTCCAAACTGCCCTTTTGGACCTGCTTTGTTGCCCCCTCAATATCAACATGTTTTTGGCTCTTCCTGGTCATAGGCACTTGGCCCACCTACACAAGTGAGGTGTCATTTTTATCGGGAGAAAGAGGGGATTTTTTAGCTAAATTTGAGGTTTGCTGAGGATTCTGGCAAAGAAACACTGGGGGATCCACGCAAGTCACACCTCCCTGGACTCCCTCGGGTGTCTAGTTTTCAGAAATATCTGGGTTTGCTACGTTTCCCTAGATGGCTGCTGAGCCTAGGACCGGTGCCCCCCAAAAAATCAGGTTGTTTTGTATTTGATAATTTTGATGTGCACACATAGGGGGTAATTATGACCGCCACATTATGGCATTGGCGGGTTGGCTGCGCCAACCCGCCAGTTTACCATTCCTACTGCCATGGTAGTAACAGCTGCCAGGCTGAAGATAACAATCTCCAGCCCGACGGACGATACTGTACCGCCAACGGCATTTTGAGCCTGCCTACCGCCATGGTTTTCGTGGCGATCGGATTGCCACGAAAACCATTGAGGTAGGCCCTACCAGTGACAAGGAATTCCTCTCTTGTCACTTGTAGGAGGCTCACCCACCCCCCAAACACTTCCCGGACTAACCCCCATCCCCCTCAATTCACCCTCCCTCCCCATCCGTTCCCTCACCCCCCCATTGAAGCACACACTCGCAGACACACACCACGCATGCACACACTCATTCACACTGACATACACGCATTAATTCACACATGCATCCATTCATTCTCGCACACATCCCTACACATGTTCACACTGACATGTAGACACGCATTCACATTTCCATTTGTACACGCATTCTCACACATGCGTACACCCACGCAAACAACACTACACACACAGTTGTATTCACGCACACACTAACACATTCATGCTCACAACCCCACACACACAACACCCCCCACCCCCTTCAGCTGTCAGAAGCCCAACTTACCTGCAACCAGTGGGTCTTCCAGCAGGGAACGGACAGGGCGCTGCTACCGCCAGCAGCGCCAGCCAGCAGAACACCGCCAGGCAGTATCATGTGTCATGATACGGCTGGCGGCGGTCTACTGGTGTGGTGCTGCTGGTGGTAGCAGCACCACCTTACCACCATCCGCCAGTATGGCCACAGCCAGATTTCCGCTCTTCTTGTGGCAAAAGTTCGGCTGTGGTCATAATCTGTTCAACGGATGGTAGCGGCGGTGACGGTCTTTTGGCGGTTGTCACCGCAGCGGTAGGCGGCTTATACCACCATTGTCATAATGTGGGCCATAGTGTTTGGGGGCATTTCTTGTGGCGGGCACTAGGCCTACCCACACAAGTGAGGTACCATTTTATTCGGGGGATGTGGGCGAATCCTGGGTAGAAGGAAGTTTGTGGCTCCCCTCAGATTATAGAACTTTGCAGCACTGAAATGTGAGACAATAGTGTTTTTTTGCCAAATTTTGAGGTTTTCTAAGGATTCTGGGTAACAGATCCTGTTGAGAGTGTCAAAAGTTAGCCCATTCTGGGTTCTCTTAGGTGCAAAGTTTTCAGAAATGTCCAGGTTTGCTAGGTTTTCTCAGGTGCTGGATGAGCTAGAGGCCAAACTCCACAGCTAGGCACTTTGCAAAAAACAGGTCAGTTTTCTTTGGGAAAATGTGATGTGTCCATGATGTGTTTTGGGGCATTTTTGTATCATGGGCAGTAGGCCTACCCACACAAGTGAGGTACCATTTGTATTGGGAGACTTGAGGGAATGCTGGGTGGAAGGAAATTTGTTGCTTCTCTCCGATTCTAGAACTTTCTATCACCGCAATGTGAGGAAAAAAAATTGTTGCCAACGTTTGAGGTTTGTAAAGGATTCTGGGTAACGGAACCTGGTGAGAGCACCACAAGTTAGCCTATCCTAGGTTCCCCTAGGTGTCTAGTTTTACAAAATGCACAGGTTTGGTAGGTTTTCCTAGGTGCTGTCTGAGCTAGAGACCAAAATCCACAGCTACGCACTTTCCCCAAAACACATCAGATTTCAATTAAACAATTTGATGTGTCCATGTTGCGTTTCCTGTCGCAGGCCCTAGGCATACTCACACAAGTGAGGTACCATTTTTATCTGGAGACTTGGGGGAACACAGAGCAGCAGAACAAGTGTTATTGCCCCTTGTCTTTCTCTACATTTTGTCCTTCCAAATGTAAGACAGTGAGTAAAAAAGACGTCTATTTGAGAAATGCCCTGTAATTCACATGGTAGTATGTGGACCCTGGAATTCAGAGATGTGCAAATAACCACTGCTTATCAACACCTTATCTTGTGCCCATTTTGGAAATACAAAGGTTTCCTTGATACCTATTTTTCACTCTTTATATTTCACCAAATGAATTGCTGTATACAATGAAAACCCATTGCAAGGTGCAGCTACTTTATTGGCTTTGGGTACCTAGGGTTCGTGATGAACCTACATCCCTATATATCTCAGCAACTAGAAGAGTCAAGCAGACGTAATGGTATATTGCTTTAAAAAATGTGCCATAGATGGAAAAAGTTATAGAAGAAAACGTGGACAGAAATTGCTGTTTTGTACACCTCAAATTCAATATTGTTTAATATTTATTTTATTTTAGCTGTTACTTTCTGTAGGAAAAACTTGAAGGATCTACACAAATGACCCCTTGCTGAATTCACAATTTTGGCTTTTCAGAAATGTTTAGCTCTCCGGGATCCAGCATTGGTTTCATACCCATTTCTGTCACTAACTGGAAGGAAGATGAAAGCACAAAAAATAGTAAAAATGATGTATGTCCCAGTAAAATGCCAAAATTGTGTTGAAAAATATGATTTTCAGATTCAAGTCTGCCTGTTCCCGAAAGCTGGGAAGATGGTGACTTTAGCACCACAAACCCTTTGTTGTTGCCATTTTCAGGGGGGAAAAACAGAAGCTTTCTTTTGTAGCCCTTTTTCCCATTTAAAAAAAAATAAAAATAAGTCTTGCTGTATTTTGGTTAATTTCTTGGTCTCTTCCAGGGGAACCCACAAACTCTGGGTAACTCTAGAATCCCAAGGATGTTGGAAAAAACGGACACAAATTTGGAATGGATAGCTTATGTGGACAAAAAGTTATGAGGGCCTAAGCGCAAACTGTCCCAAATAGCCTGAAAAAGGCTCAGCACCTGAGAGGGGAAAAGGCCTGGCAGCGAAGGGGTGAAGGTGTTCGAAACTCATGAGTTTATTTTGTAAAAAAAAATAGGGTTAGTAATAGATGAAAAGAGAAAACATAGTTATGGCAGAAAATACATAAATAAACAAGAAGGATTTCAGCATCTAACATCAATATTCCTATTAGAAATCAATTCAGTTCAGTGCAAAAATCTTTGTTTTGACAAGTTTGCCCATAAAAGAGAAATATATGATAAAAACATCCAAGTAATACAGACAAATAGTAAAAACTTATAAAATCAATAAAGTGCATTTAATTAATATAGCAGCATCTTGGAGCAGATTGACATACAAATATGCGTCAACTAGCAAATGAACTCCTAGGACTAAATAACAGAAATAGGTTCCTGTTTTATAGCGACAAGGGAATGTGAGGCAGAGCAAGAACTAACCTTCCACGGCTCTCCTACATTTCACTGCAGCTTTAAGGAACAAACTAACCCCCGTGCATGTATCTTGACTCTTCATCAGTTGTAGGTGAAATAGTGCTTCTCTGCATTTCCGATAGCCAAAACGTTTTAATAATGGTTTAAAAAAGTGACGAAACAGAGGGTTAAACAATCGTCAGGAAAACAACGTGCAGCAGGGTTTGTTCTGCTGAACCGTCATATGGCAGAGCAAAGCAGGAGCCACCCGGTCTCCCAAAATGCTGTAATCCTCCCAAAGACACAAGGGCCACCAGACTGTCCCAGCCTTAAAATGGAAGATTAGTGATTCCTCCCAGTGTGTCAGGTCAAGGGTCAGGTAGAGAACACCGGTTCTGCAGACCCCAAATATATGTAGAAACCAAGCACAGAATTCTTCTTTAATTCAGTATGCAGCCTTCTTATTGTGCACCTAGTGGTGCTTAACCCTTAGCCTACTTATTAGAAATCAATACCAAAATGACCTCTAATAATAATATGGGAAGTTAAGAAACTTCACAAGAAATTAGGGTCAACAATGATTTGCAACAGTGTTCACCTACTAGTATTGAATACAGACATTGTAAAAAACAATTCTAACAAATTATAGAGTAGTGATTGGTACGAAAACCAAAAGAGAGTCCATTGCCATCCGAAAATATTTGATTTGAATATATCATTTCTTTACGCAGATAATAGAACGCTAGCCAATATCGAATGTGTTCCATTGGCTTTATTCATTCATCCTCCTACGTTTCATATAAATCCAGAACAAATAATTGCATACATTAAAAAAGTAAAGAGTTGTGACTGGTCCAGCTGAAATCCCTATTGTTGTATTAAAGTACAACAGTTCTATCTCTGTTTAAAAGTTTATAAACTCGCTGTGCCAGGCTCTTTTACTATTGTTTCACTTAACAAGTAAGGAGCAAGGCAACCCCCAGGGCTTTATATAAACGGCATCTTTAGACTCCACAGGGCAGTTTTTTGCTGCTTGTTTTCTGAACATCTGCAAACCGAGGCGTCAGTTTAACATTCCACTTTGTGAATGCGTGCAAAAACGTTCTTGAAGTGCAGGCAGTGGTCCCACGACACTGCCTACTCTTAAAAAATGGAACTGAAACGTTTCATTTTCTTTTTTTTTTTTTTAAACACAGACCATTTTCCTTTAATGAAAACGGGCTGCGTTTAAAAAAATAGATTGCTTTATTTAAAAGCAATCACAGACATGGTGGTCTGCTGACACCAGCAGGCCACCATCCCTGTGATTTTTGTGATGCTCGGTGGGTCGCAAATTGGGACTTACCTCATTAATATTAATGAGGCAGGTCTATTTGTGACCCACCGGGATTCGGAAAAGAAACTCAGTGGAGTTTCTTACATTTGGAATTGCGATTCCTTAATTGCTATTCACACGGAATCACAATAAGAGAAACACAATTTCAAATGTATGTATATGTGGCCCTAAATACATTATAGCTAAGAAGGAGCTCATTTATGCTTTTTTATGTACTTTTCCACTGCCTTCAACCGGGACAATAGGCCTGTCAATTGGCAGATTTAAAAAAATCCAATGAGAGAGTAGTGTGCAGTGCAGATAAAGGTCTCACAAAAAGATTAGCCACAAACAATGGCCTAAAGCAACAACGCCTTCTGGTGCAACTACATTTGCCTTTATAACTGCTTGATTTACCCCTAATTTTCAGAAACACTAGAAATTTCTCCCGATTTTAGATTTTGGCCTAAGGTTTTAAAAGGCATTTTTGCACCTATTGCAGAAATGCAATGCAAAGGTCCCTTCAGCTTTGTCATACTGGGTCAAAAAGGTAGTTAGTTTTCTTTTGCTTAGCTTCCATTAATAAGCTCAAAGCCAATTTAGTACTAAGCAAATGTAAGATCAAAAGATCTATTCTGGTAAAGGCACTTTGCCTGACATTTTGAATACTTAACTCTTACTATAAAGGTTTAGGTGCCAAAATCCAGTGGGTATACCATATCCACTCTGCAAAGGAAAGTATATTACAAGGTCTACTCGCGTGACCTGTTAATGGCGGCTGCCCTAGTTTGTTTGTGAGCCCTGTAACCACTGAAGAGCTTCAGAAAACCACAATTGAAGCTCAGGAATGCAAAATCAAGTTTTGAAGCAGCTCATCATGCACATTGTAGGGATCCTGCATTACTTACAATTATTTAAAAAGGCGTTGAGAGTTTATAAGAACTCAGAATGATCACAAGGTCCTTAGGTTTCTATTTCTTTAAAGAAGTGGTGGTCCCTCTTTGGATATCACTGTTAGAAGATGGATTGAACTACATCAAGATGATTGTATATGTCCACTGTGTAAAGAAGGGGTCTAGGATTTGTCTTGTGTATTTTTCTGCTGTTGTCTGGTGTTGAAACTGGCTCACCATAAACTTTTAAATCCTTTGTTGATACTAACAAAATCTATACTGCCAAAGAATCTCTAATATTTATTACTGCTCCTACAAATTCAAGGTAGTGTTATTATTTTTGACTTTTTAAAATGTTTGAAAGTTTGGTGTGGTTTTCAATGTGAATATACTACAATGTCAGCTATGTAATTATTTTATATTTTGAGATGTTTGTTGACCCTTTTGTAGGTTGTCAATCAAACAATAAATACATTTAAACTTGAACTAACATTTTTAAATGAATTACTAGAGAAGCAATAGCAGTCTGTTCAATATGTGTTAATTACCTTGTTGTGCTACACAGGTTAGTTAGAAACTATGGGCCAGATGTACTAAGATTTAGAATAGTGATTTCCAAATTCTGATTGTATCCGAAAGGCAATTAGGAAATCGCTGTTCCTAATGTATCATAGACACAGTTCCTCAATGTGCGAAACAGTAGGATTCGCGTTCACTTTTGTGGGATTTCCTAACTGCGTTTCTGTAAATATAGAATTGCTTTTTGGTAATCACAAATTTCTAACGCCGCACTCGGGAATATCTTGATGACCTCAGATTGTGGAAATAAGTTCACACATGCTCTTTTGAGATCACAGATTCACAGAGGAAGGCAGGCTGTGTGAGCTGACAAACTTTCTTACGGTTTGGAGCCATTTTGTTTGTTGGTTGGTGACTATGGGCCTCATTACGAGCCTGGCGGTCAACAGATCGCCAGACTTGCTGTGGCGGTCATGACTGCCGCCTGTTTGGCAGTTCTACAACCCAATTAAGAGTTTGGCGGTTGGACTGTCCAACAACCACTGTCTCCGCCGGGAACAATGATCCAGACGGGCTGACAGCGGTGCAGGTTGGAATCAGCCAGGGCAGCGCTGAACTCAGCACCTCGCTGCTGATTACAACCTGGTTCTCAGCCAGCCTTTTCATGGCGGTTTTACCGCCATGAAAAGGCTGGTAGAGAACAGGTGCAGGGGGCCCTTGCACTTCATGCCCATGGCATGGGCAGTGCAGGGGTCCACCATCCCAGCACCCTCATAATGAACAATGTCTGCTGTGCAGACAGTGAACATTATGAGGGTGCTGGTGCCCCCTGCGGGGGGCAGCATTCCCGCTGGGTTGATTACGAGCCAGCAACAATGCTACTGCTACTTTCCTGTTGGGCTGATGGGCGGAAACATTGGTTTCCTGCCATCAGCCCAGCGGGAAAGTCGAATGGGGCAGGCGCGGAGGGTTGCCAGTGAGACGGATCCTCCCCGTTGGAAGTTTGGCGGATGAGTCTTCCTGTCTGCCGAACTCATAATCGGCCCCTATGTCCAGAGAGGGTAAAGAGGAGGATGTAAGAGGGGGCAAAAGAAAGCTGAAGATCAGAAAGGAGCTGGAGGTGTTCATTGGCGAATGTGTGGCCCATCACGATGAACTGTTTGGGAGAAGCTCTTTCCAGGGACATCCAGGACAAAATAAGTGTGTTTAAGTGCCATAGTGTACCATAGAGGAAATAAGAAAGCTCTGCTATGAACTGTGGTCACATACCAACTATAAGGTGGTAACCAGACTTGAAGAGGCCAGGGGACAGATGGCGGCCCCTCCATCCAGCCACCTCCCACACCTGTGAAACAATTGATTGAGAACACCTTTCAGCCTGAAAGCATTTTTGGTCTGTTAGAAATTGATACCACTGCCCCATTCAGTATATCAAAAGGTAAGCTTTATTTGTTGATCATAAATTTCTGTTTTTGGTGTATATACTTTTTAAACTTTTAAATAACTTCCAATACAAAAGCTATTCATGAACAACCCATACAGTTAACTTACTAATGCATTATAAGATTTGAAGTGCCCACTCTTAACATTAGTTAGAACTATAGTTTTTTTCTTAATTACTAAAGTATTAATCACTTTAAAGTACTTAAAATATATCTAGAGAGAAACAAACATTTTAATTGTTCTCTAAAAGTTGAAAAAAATAATACTTTGATATTCAGTAAATTCATATACTTCTCATATATCTCACAGATGTACCATCAACAAGAGTTGAAGAAACAGAGCATGAGGAAACTCAGGTCACTCCCTCAGATGTGGAGGAAGATATTACTACGACACCACATCTGTGCTACTCAGACCTGGAGCAGCAATCTCTCCATTGCCTGATTTTCTAGAAGAAGCAGAAAAACAAGCAACAGACATTTGTCTAGAAGTCAGTCAGGAACAAGAGTCAGAGAAATGCATGAATCTCTTCAGCACTGACAGTGCAAGCAGATACCAAGGTTGAGGTGTTCGGAGGGCATCAGCTGAAGGTGACACTACTGCTCCTTTTGGTGGCTTAGAGGTGAGAATGTCTATACAGCACCTACAATGTGAACAATAAAATCAGTAAAGATGCCGTTAGTGTCCATAAATAAAAACATTATCCATATTAAAGATGGCTTAGAATACCTGACCAACACTGTAGAGGAGGGGCAAAAAATTGTTTCTGAGAATTCCAACAACTCGCTGAAGCTATAACTAATTTACGCGCAGTAACGCATCACTCACAGACGCTGCCATCATCAGCGTATGTGTAGATTGGATTGTTTTACTAGGTCTGTTCACTGGCTCACTCTTGCAGCAGCAGTATTATCAAGGTCCCCAGTGAACATACAGGTGGAGATGGCTCATACTGTGATAACGTAGCACGTGGCCTAGTACAAGTACCAGTGCCTTAGAAAACATCCAAACTTCCAGGATCTCTGCAAATGGGGAATTAAGTGCAGGGGAAAGTGTGCAGTTGTGAAGCCTCATTAGCATTTCAGCCCCAGAAACAACGAGTTGGAGGCAAAATGTCTCCCAAACTTGCAGTGTTGAGCACACATAATGGGTGCGGGTAGGGAGAGGCGTAAAGAAGCAGTAGCACGCATGATAGAGATTTCTGTTTATAATATTCACATTTGTTGCAAATCTGCAGTCTTAAATGAAAGATTTGATTTTGCACGTTAAGTGCATTTAATGTTTTTTGAGTTACAATGTGAAAAAAGCAGAAGGAAAGGGAATAAAATAGTGTAGGTCAACATGCATTGCTGAGTGTCATTTGTACATAATTTTAAATGTGGAACTTACTTTAAAAATAATTCCTGGTAATCTCAGGGCATCATTCTCTGCCTTCTTCTGCCCTTGAGCCCTCTGGGGGGTGGCGCTGCCGTACTGGCAGTCTATCCCCATTGGAGGTACAATGGGAGATTATCATGATGTGTATTCCCCTTAATGTGGCGAGCTTGTGCAATATAGCACGTTGCTACTATTTTGCAACTGATGTCTGGTCTATACTGGAGTACTCCACCACTCTTGTAAGCAACTTTTGAGCAGTCCAGAAGTCCTCTCGGTTACATTTCTGATAGATTAATGGGCAGCGTTGTAGTGGCACTCACTTGCTTATGCAGGTTTCAGAAATAATGTTAAAATCGAGGAGCTCAAAGCATAAGCACTGTCTCCAATGTAAATGTAAAAAAGACTTCAGTCACAAAATGGAGGTACGTCTCCACTGTATACTTATGCAAGTACATAATTATTTATCAAGTAAACATCTTTAACCTAATTCTCCTCTAAGAAGGCATGCGTAAATCCTACTATGTTGAAAAATCAAGGAATCATGGTACTTCCTTGGAATCTGGCCTCTACATCTGTAGTTATCATGGAGTCATTGCAAGCAACTTAAATGTTTAAGGAATTAGTATTTTTAAGATTTTTATATAAAAACTCATTCTCAGTTTGAGGGCATTTTTGAACATGAGTCCTATCAATGCAGACAATGACATAAAGAAATTGTGTTATATGATAAAAAATGAATATAGTTAACTGCCATTTCTGTGCTATTGTAGGGAATTTTATGTAATAAGAGGTCTTCGATAGCATTGCATCCCGAAATTCTCAGAAAAACTATGAGAATGCACATTGGGAAGCCACACCTGTTGCAGCTGTCACGCTGTGGTACCTCCCAGAGGCTAAGGGGTGCAGTGAGCACAATACCTGCACACAGGTGGGGATTGTGTGGCTCCTGCAAATGGTATGCTGAAGCCGAGGTTTAACTTGAGCTATTATATCTAATATAAGTGCACTACTTAGACTATATTTGTCACATATTTTTTCCTCTGTCTGGTCAAAAAGAGTAACTCTACCTCTAAAAATGTGCTCCTGTCTTCTCCTCCTTCTTCACAAACCAGCGAGTATCTTCATCCCTCTGTCCATTGGGTACAGAGCACCCATTGTCGAAAGCGCAGCTGCATTCTGGGGCTGTGTATGAAGGTTGCACCTGGATACCACCTGTTTCAAGTTGGTGGTAATTTGCACATGCAAAAATTGCAGTTTGCGACTATTCTCAATTTAAGAATGCTTAGTACATTGAAATAGCAATTCCGTAATAGGGAATCGCCAATTGCAATTACCAATTTGAAGCCGTCATTTTAGCGTTTCAGTAAACATTCGAATTGCTAAAATTGCAAAGTGAATGGCTTTAGTGCATGACAACTTCGTTTTGCTTTCGCAAATGGCCTGATTTACCAAAAGACACTGTTTGAAACACAAATGCCTTTGTACATCTGGTCCTATAACTCGTATTCCACAGAGAATAGATAATTACAAAAACAGATAGTTATGCTATTCACAGGGAGAAGTGTTTATAGTGAACATGTATTTAAGATCCTCATTATATGTATGTTTAGTTTCATGAACTAAATGTTACACATCTGAGTACAAAGAGTTGATTACACAGATATATTGCCAAGGTATATCCTTTTATTATTTTTCAAAAGTGGTGACTGGGTAGCTTTGTGGCGCACACAACCCACGTATTTGCGAGTTACGTGAATTGCAAACCAGTACCTCACAGGATCAACAAGTAAATGTACTTCAGGAGGGAGGGACTGCCACCATGAATTCCTCAAATAGGATAAAGTCCAAGAAATACATATGGTACAGGAGTACTCCAAAAGGTTCAAAGGTTCGAAGTTATATTAATTCTTCTTGTGCTTTATTCTCATTGGATTAGGTTCGTTTTACTCAAGTTCATTACAAACTCTAGCCAACACATGTCTTGTTGCAGGTTAGATTTCCCACCAACTTCTTCAGTGCTAGAATAAATACGTAAAATAATGAACTACAGTATAATCGTACAAATAAGAACCACCACCAATGTTATAATAGAGTGCAATAAAAGAGGCAAAGTCAAAATTTAAAGAAACTGATTACAGAATAATTATAATAATGTATACATAGACGAAGATCATATAATATCCAAGTACACTGGTCCACTTGTTGTGAAACACCAGAGAAATCAACACCCAAATCCAAAGTGAAAATTGTTCAAAGACCCCCCCTTCAAGAGTAGGTACTAAAACTGTGGAGGGTGTACAAAGGACACACTTGCTCATGTTGCAAAATACAAATCTTGAAATATTAAAAGCCAATATCCTTATTAGCTGCAAAGAACAATACCATTATTTTAGGAAATGCCCATCTAAACATATATTTTGCGTAAATCAGTAACACTACCATAATTACTGTAAGGAAATGCCTTTTTTTGCATGTTCACCCCACGTTTTTGGACTGATGCAGCTGGTTTTCGAATGAGAGTGCACTGAGGCCTGTTAATCAGACCTCAGTGCTAGTGTTCTGACACTCTATTGGGTACACAAATTGGCAAGGACTTGCATACTTATAAATCCCCAGTATATTGAACCCAGGGCATGTAAGGCAGAGTGTCCACTTAGGGCTATTGCACTGTTTGTGCCACCCTGTGTGTGACAGAGACAAACTACTCTACTGCAAACTAAACTACTGCAGCCTGGAAGGACAATGTTTTCACTGCCATTTTCAGCTTTGCCTTTCACTCCAATCGCAAAGCCACCCTCTCCCTTAACACTATACTTAAGTGTCCCCTAAAGAAGACCTTTAGAGTACTGTAGCAGGGAGCTGTATTTTGTTAAGTGAAACATATATTTTTGATATGCCTTAACAGCAACACTTTCGAATTGTCGTTTTGTTGCAGGTACAGTTAGAAGCCCCATTGGCTAACACGGGGTACCCGGTTGGCATTGCAACCCGGCTAACGGGACTACCAAACTGGATCTTGTGAGGTATCAAATTAATCGTGCCATTAAACACGACCTGGTGCCCAGATCAAATTTAACGCCATCATTAAAGGTAAACAACTTTTAGAAAGTTGCCACTCTGTGCTCCTGCTAGCACAGTGGCCTCACAAAGGTGCCACCACACAGACAAGTTTCTGAAAGCCTGGGGAGACACGTTAATGACTCCCCATGACAGAAACAAAGGCAGTTGCTGCGGAGAGTGGGGCCACCTCCTCCCCCAGTATGGCCACTCAGGGTGTTAGCCCAAAAAACAAGCTTAAGAAGTGAAGCCGCTGTTGTGAGGGAGCACCAACAAACCTGAGCAGGATGCCATTTGTTCCTGCATACAAAATGGAGACACGGCTGAGGAGGGAATGCGCGCCCCCAAACTAATTCTACCGTGAGCGTGTAGCCCTCTGGTAGCCATACCTCTGGGGTGGGCTAACAATCTCCTAAAGACGGAGGAAGGTTGTGCCGTCTTGAAAGGGGCAAGAATGTGGCACTCTAAGATAGCCAGATGCCACACATCACAGGATCTTTGTCACTATGTAGGAGGGGACCCAGTAGCCCATTGGCTAGTGACTGCGTGGTCCCCCAGGGCACTTTCCTGGGATAAATATTGAACCTCTGGCACTCTAAGCCTCAGATAATGCTGGAATCGGAGAGAGCACGGAAGAACTGCCCAGCTGCCCAGAAAAGCCTTCTGAGGCTGCGGGATTGGAAGGACTACACCTGCTGCACTCTGGTTTAGCAAAGTTGGATTGTGCCCATGGCTCCTGGCTTGGGGAAAAGTTGATTCATGACATCCAACAACAGCAGTGACTCCAAAGATCAGTTGGCTGATCTCCTGGGACCAGCTCCAGGACACAAGAGCTGAAGTTACCCAAATCATGAAGTTGGTAGATACCGCACATGTTTTGTGGCAAATAGTCGCAGGGCACACAAAAGGACAAATCTAAGATAGACAAAAATTGCACCTGAGTATACCTGACCGAGAGTCCTATCAAAGTCTGAATTTGCCACACCCAAGGGACACTAGCCCTCACCTAAGGATTTTGCCCAATCACCGTGCAGACTGACCAGTAGCCCAGCACTGGCTGGCCTGCTACAGCAATGTAGAGAACTTTGAATGACCCGAATATCTATGGCCAAGTTCGCCCCACTTTACCAGTGGACCGAGGATCATTCACAAAGACACTCGCATCAACTGCACCACAACCGGCACATCCTTAGAGCATCTTTTGCCTACATCCCTTAGCATTGTTGCCACTCCATTGTTGTCTTTGGCAGTTGTCCTGTAAAGTTTGGATTTTGCTTCAAAAAAGCTTTGGTGACCAGGTAACTGCCCAAAGTTTCCACTCTGACCCCCTAGACTTCTGTCCTGCCAGAATTGGTCGCCCAGCCCAGGCCGGAGTAGCTGAATTAACTGTTTCAAACTTTTCAAAAGTTTCCAAAGTTTTTGTTGAGCAGTGCTTGTTTGCCTTTGCATTTCAAAGTAATAATATCTTTAAAAATATGTGGCCCTTGTTATGTCAATGGTGGTAATGACCACCTACTGCCACAGCGACGGCCGCCAAAACACCGTCACCGCGGCTACCTATCGTCCGCCATATCATGACCGTAGCCAGAATTCCACCAGAAGGCTGGAGGAATTCCGGCTACGGTCATGGCGGCGGACAGCGGTAAGGTGGCACTGCTGCCAGCAGCAGCGCCACGCCAGTAGACCGCCACAGACCATATCATGATCCATAACACGGCCTGGCGGTGTTCTGCTGGCAGACGCTGCTGCTAGCAGCAGCGCCACATCCCGTCTCATGCTGGAGGACCTCCTGTTAGCAGGTAAGTCTCGTGCTCTGACAGGGGAGGGGGTTGGGGGATGTTGTGTGTGTGTGTGTGTGCATGCATGCAGGTTTGTAGCATGTGGAATGCATGTGTGCATGAATGGGTGTGAGTGTGCGTGTATGTTGTGTTGTGTGAATGCGCGTGTGCTTGTATGTATGTCAGTGTGTGTGGATGTGTGTGTGAATGTATGTATGCATGCGTGGGTGAATGTGGGTATGTGTGTGTGTGTATGTTGGTGTGTGAATTTGTGTGTATGTCGTGGCGGAGGTAGGGAGGGGGAGGGGGAGGGATGGAGGACTCTGGGGAGGGGGAGGAGGCAGGGGAGACCCCTATCAGTGTCAGGGAAGGAACTTCCTGGCACTGATAGTGCCTACCGCCATGGTTTTTGTGGCGGTAAGGAAGCCACGAAAACCATGGTGGTAGGCGCGGTCATAATCCAGCGGGTGGGACAGTGATGGCCGCCTGGCTGGAGCCTGAAGTCTCCAGCCCTGCGGTTATTACCGCCCTGGCGGACGGAGTGGTACATTGGCGGTTTGGCTTGAGCCAAACTGCCAATGTCATATTTTTGGAAAAGGTACCGCCAGCCTTTTGACAGTACCTTTCTCCAAAATACCGCCGCCCGCCAGGATTGTAATGAGGGCCTATATCTCTTGAACCCTCTGGTGGATTTTGTTCATCAAAGTCTCTAAAACATTTTAAGAACATAATCTGTTTTCGTAAATTGGTGTCTTCTTTCGTTCATGGGTCGTTACTTTCTTATTTCATTGTTTTGTACTTTTAAATGGTTTACACACTGTTCCTTTGCTAAGCCTTACTGCTCGCAGCCACAGCTTCCCAGGGTTGAGCTTAAGGTTAAGTAACCATACTTGGCTGGACCCAATACAGTATTTGAGAGTTTACTGCATGATAAGGCTCCACAGACATATCGTATAGTACACCCAAATCCTCCCAAGTGTCAAGTGCACCACTTCATATCAATCATGCTCACAGCATGCAACAAAAGTGGATTCAACAACCTGCCACTCAGTGACCATCACTAAAGTATTAACACATTCACCAGTCACAAGATCTTGAAGTGAAAATCACTAATGATGAGTAAAAGAGAGCTAAGTGAAGAAAATGTCAAGTGAGAACCAACAAACTATGCTTAAAATTTGAGTGCATAGTGGTCAAACAGGGGATAGCCTTCATGAGCTTAGAGTATGATGATAATTTTTACTACAGTTAATCAAACATATCATAAAACGAGAAAAGAATGTTAGTAACCTACTAGTGAGAAGAAGCAGCAAATAAATAAAAATTATTACCATTATGGCGAGCAGTCGTATAATAACAAACTTGTATGAAAGTGAGGCTAAGCCAAAGTACACTGAAATAAAAACAAAATAAGCTCAGGATGATGACGAAACACATGTTGGCTAGAATTGTTAACAAGAACTTAAGCCAATGATAATAACGTAGAAGAATAATTAATATAACTTTGAACCATTTATTATTTAAATTAATTACAACACTTTCATGGCAAGTTACTAAAGATATATTCTTGCATTTAGATATCCACCGCAGCTTACAGACGTCACTGACCAGCTGAAGTGATGAGTCAAAGTGCTGGAGCCCAGTGTCTCTGTTTTCTCTCTTAGCCCATTCTCTTTTCCCTGTTGCTACGACTGACACTCTCTTCTTGTGTATAGTCATCGTTGGAAGCGGCGAGAGACAGAACCGTCACAATTTTCAGAGAAGTATTCTAAGGACGCATTTGTGACATTGAATATTTATAGTCGGAGACTATGCTGTTTGATAAGTCATGAACTAGATACGAAACACTGACTGCAATGTAAAGGGCTTTCTGAATCGTAGTGCATTTGTATCCATATTATTTGAAGTTAAAGGACTAAGGGCCAGATGTAGCAAGGGTTTAGCGAGTCGCAAACGGCGAAAATCGCCATTTGCGAGTCGCTAAAGCCACTTTGCTATGTAGAAATGCATTTTGCGAGTCGGAACCGACTCGCAAAATGCATTTCCGACTCACAAATAGGAAGGGGTGTTCCCTTCCTATTTGCGACTCGCAATGCTATGCATTTTCATTTGCGACCGCGATTACGGTCGCAAATGAAAGCGCAGTTACCATCCACTTGAAGTGGATGGTAACCCATGCGCAAACGGGAAGGGGTCCCCATGGGACCCCTTCCCCTTTGTGTCTGGAAAAAAAAAAAAAAATTCAGAGCAGGCAGTGGTCCAAGGGACCACTACCTGCCCTGAAAAATACCAAAACTAAAGGTTTCGTTTTTTTTTTCAAAGTGCAGCTCGTTTTCCTTTAAAGAAAACGGGCTACACTTTGAAAAAAAAAGGCTGCTTTATTTAAAAGCAGTCACGGACATGGTGGTCTGCTGTCTCCAGCAGGCCACCATCCCTGTGAGTGCCCTGAATCGCTATGGGGTCACAAATTGCGACCCACCTCATTAATATTAATGAGGTGGGTCTTTGCGACCCCATAGCGACTTGCAGAAGGTGTCTGAGACACCTTTCTGCATTCCAAATTGCGAGTTGCAATTTGCGAGTCACTGGGACTCGCAAATTGCAACTCGCAATTTGGAATCTTCCTACATCTAGCCCATAATCCTTAAACCTCATTATGTTATTAATTTTTACAATGCCTGTATTGTGTTTATGGTATTGATCATTCAACAAGGGTAATTACTGTAATCAACAAGGTAACAAAATACTGATTCATTTTGTATATTTCAGTTCAAAGAAGTCATAACAAGAAATTCATATTACATGCATCAAGAGTTGCAGTTGTGACTACAATTAAAGGTAGAAATTGTTACATCAGAAATGATACAAGGTCAGGCTACAATATACATAGGACACTAATCTGTTACCTATGTTTTCAGTAATATTTGATGTTCTATTTCATATGCAAATCAGAGAGTTAGTGATAATCTGAAGATATATCAGTGCTTATACATTTCTAGAATTAGGTGCTGTATATTCCCTGTGAACTAAAAATCCCATTTATTTTAGACTCTTGCTGTCACAAGCCGAAGTCTATTATCTGATGAGTCAAGCAGATGCTCTCCAGTGTCCCTGTTTTCTCTTCCGTGTCCCATTCCACTTTCCACTGAGTCTTCTGCTAACACACATATTGCAACTGTGCTGTGTTGGTAGTGGATGTAGTGAAATATAAAAGCATACATCATTCCAGACTGCAAGGCCACTACTATCACAAACATATTTGGCAAACTTTGGTGTGTTGCATTATAGGGTTTACTTTTGGCACCAACATGACATCTTTTTTTTAAATATTTTTTTGGTTACTGCCTTCAATACAGTACAAAAACTTTTTCCCCTGCACAGTCCGCTACTACTGCCTTGATTAATAAATAACATTCATTGCACACTTGATGCCACATCTCGTCCTAGAGCAATATTGATAATTTCAGATAAATGCATAAAAATGAAAATGCGAAAATAGGACATGATTCCTTTATCTCTCCCGATGGGAAATGCTAGCTAAATGCCGGCCGCAGAGTAAAAGTGACAGTGCAGGAACCAAGACTACCAAAAAAAAACTACCAAAAATGTCAGTCTATATCAATTTGCCTGAATATCCTCTTCCATAAAGGATGACCCCCAGATCTTTTTATAACGTTGTATATTATTCATGCGGACAAAATACCAGTATTCCGTTGTGCTAGTTTTCCTCATCTTCTTCAGCCACTTCTCAAATGTAGGCCTCATTGGGGACCTCCAGTGGCTGGTAATAATGGAGCGAGCCACTAAAGTAGAAATAAAAATAAATTGAGCACATTGTTTACCAAACTGTAAGGGGATAGTGTGGCCAAACAGAACGTTGCTGGCTGAAGGTTTTACCTTGGATCCAACCTTGAGTGAAATGTGCTCAAATATCTGTGATAGTAAACACTCAACTGTCTCGCTTCTTAGAAGAAAACAACATACTCAACGCCTCCCAGTCTGGATTCTGCTCGAACCACAGCACTTAGACCGCCCTCATCGCCTGCACAGATGACATCAGGACCAGAGTGGACAAGGGCGAGACCGTCGCCCTCATCCTCCAAGACCTCTGCAGCTTTCGACACTGTATGCCACCAAACCCTCCGTGCACGCCTTGTCGACGCCGGAATTCGCCACAAGGCCCTGGACTGCCTCACCCCCTTCCTCGCCGAAAGAACCCAAAGAGATTGCCTCCCTCCTTTCCGGTCTACAGCCACTAAGATCATCTGTGGGGTCCCCCAAGGATCCTCCCTCAGCCCCACCCTCTTCGACATCTACATGGCTCCTCTTGCCAACATCCTCCGCCCCCACGGCATCACCATCATCTTGTACGCAGACGACACCAAGCTCATCATCTCCCTCACCAGGAACCCAGCCCACCGCCAAGATTAGTCCTCGATGTCACCAAATGGATGACAGCAAGCCACCTCAAATTAAACTCTAACAAAACAGAGATCATCATCTTCGGCCCCAACAAGACAGCATGGAATGACTCCTGGTGGCCCACCACCCTCAGACCACCCCCAACACCCACCACCCACGCACGCAACCTTGGCATCATTCTAGACTCATCTCTCTCCATGACCCAGCAAATCAATGCCATATCATCCTCCTGCTTCAACACCCTTTACATGCTACGCAAGACTTTCCAATGGATTTCGTTAGAAACAAGAAGAACAGTCACCCACACCCTCATCAGCAGCAGACTGGACTATGCAACGCCCTCTACGCAGGGACCACAGCCAAGCTTCAAAGAAAACTCTAGCAAATTCAGAACGCATCCGCACGTCTCATCCTCAACCTCCCTCGCTACGAACACGTATCCACCCACCTCAGATCCCTACACTGGCTGCCCATCAAGAAAAGGATCATTTTCAAAGCCTCGTCCACGCTCACAAAGCCCTCCACGACACTGGACTGGCCTACATCAACAAACGAGTAAACTTCCACATACCAACTCGACAGTTCCGCTCCGCCGACCCCGCCCTCGCTACAGTCCCCCCGCATCAAACGCACCACCTCCGGCGGCAGATCCTTCTCTCACCTCACCGCCAAGACCTGGAGATCCCTCCCCACCAACCTACGCAACTTAGGACATCCTAACCTTCATAAAGCACCTTAAAACATGGCTTTTTGATCAGTAATGGGCAACCCCCCCCCCAGCGTCTTGAGACCCTAACGGGTGAGTAGTGCGCGTAGGAAATTATTTGATTGATTGATTGATTGTGACCAAAATTCATAAATGGCCTTTCAAGTCATAAACATATGTCCCCAATCTCTCACTTTTGGGACATATTCTGGTACAAATGTATAACATGTTGTTAAGCCTTTCTGGGGTGCAGTAGAGCATCCAAGCATTGAAACACATCATTTTGTGAAAGTGTACCCCACGCACCAACATAAATCCATACTCAAAGTACTGTGCCCAAGTCTTGTCATCACTCTCCATCTCTATGTGTCCCCGCCATTTTGCCGGTATAATAGAGGTAACTAAATAAGTGTCTGGGTGAAGTTCCCTATGCTGCAAACTCAAGGATTGTTCACCTCTTCTGCCCTAAAAAGTTTCTGGACCAACCCAGCCGAACTGGAAACCTCATATATAGCAAGACTATAAAAACAGAGTCCATCTGTCCATGAGGGAAACTAAAAGTAACTTCCTGCATGAGCAAATCTCTGCCACCTGTCGGAGCAAATCTCTGCCACCGACTTTATCCTGATCCATAAAGTCTCCCATCTTAAAAATATGAATCTTTGCCCACTTCTTAATAGGTGATGGGGAAAGCCAGGGAGAAAGATTGGAACAACATGCCAATGGGGTTTTTGTGGATCAGTGGTATTTTAAATTTGCGAAAAAATTGTCGCTTCATAACAATAGTGTTTGACAATGTCTTGTACCTCACTTCATTGTTTTGGGTTGATTAATGTCTTGGCGAAGCATATATGAAAGTAAAAAGTTATCAAACTGAGACCCCTACGGAGAAAAGTGGTGCCACTGTATGGCAAAATTAATAGGCCCTGGGACAGGAGAGTGCCAAACCGCCCTCCGTCTTAGGCAATTGGAGTATCTTTAAACTAAACCTGGGAGATTTATTACCCAATATGAATTTTGAAAAACTACTCTCCAACTTATGAATAAAAGCCCTGCTTCCAATCTACAGGGGGCATTTATTAAGAGAAATAATATAGGAGGAAGAATCAACATCTTTATTAGTGATATCCGCCTGATCAAGAAGATAGGAAGATATTTCCAAAGGGTGAAGAGAATATGGATTTTAGTTAATACCGGTGCAAAATTTAAGCAGTAACTAACTGTTAGACCTGGCATCCTTAGGTTGGTCTTACCCCAGACTTTTTGCTTTTACCTCCTGTTTTGCTGTATCTTTTTGTTGGCCTTAGGACTCTGAACACTCAACCAGTGCTAAAGTGCATGTATTTGTATTTGTGGTTCTTATAAAGCTCATTCAGACCAGTGGTATTGAAGTGCTAAGCAGGTAAGAGTTGCAAGTGCCATTCCAGGATCTAGAGTGAAAACAACCAGTTCCTGAGTTGCTTGCTGAAAGGAAGAAGCAATAAAGTATTTCTAATTTTTATAGGGAGTAAATTCCAAAACTTAACAGCTGCTACTGAGAAAGCCCTATCTCCCCATTTTACTGTTTTACTCCTCAAGGTCTGTGCCATCTTAAGATCAAAAGAGCTTAGTGGGCGACTGGGTTTGTTTCAGTTGATAGATGCTCTCAAGTATCCCGGGCATTGAGAATGAAGGGCCTTATGAGCCGCCCGCCAGGCAGAAACTGCCATTTGGCCGCCATGCGGCCAAAATTCCGCGGCCCCCATTCTGACATTCCCGCTGGGCCGGCGGGCGCTAACCAAGTTAGCGCCTGCCGGCCCAGCGGGAATGAGGCCGCAACACAGGAGCCGGCTCCGAATGGAGCCGGCGGTGTTTCGCGGCGGTGCGACGGGTGCAGTTGCACCCGTCACACTTTTCACTGTCTGCCATGCAGAGAGTGAAAAGCAGGCCGGGGCCCTGTTAGGGTGCCCCTGCACTGCCCATGCCAGTGGCATGGGCAGTGCAGGGGCCCCCAGGGGCCCCAGGTCACCCGTTACCACCAGCCTCTTCCTGGCGGTGAAAACCGCCAGAAACAGGCTGGCGGTACAGGTGTCAGAATCCCCAGGGCAGCGCTGCTTGCAGCGCTGCCCTGGCGGATTCTCCCAGCTGGGGCAAAAACGGCGGATGACCGCCGGCCCCGGCAATCCGACCGCGGCTTTACCGCCGCGGTCAGAATGGGGATTGTAGCACCGCCAGCCTGTTGCCAGTGCTTCCGTCATTCGTGGCCCTGGCGGTCCAAGACCACCAGGGTCAGAATGACCCCCATAGTGCCTTAAAAATGATTTGTTCCCTGATTGAGAGCCAGTGCTTCTCCCTCAAACCCTCTTTGGTGGATGTGAACTTGGATAGCCCAAGCATCAGTCTGGTGGCTGAATTGTGAATAAGCTGCAGTTTGTTCAGGGATAGTTGATTAATACTTAGATATAAGACGTTACAATAGTCTAGTCTAGACATAAGAGCCCGAGCACCAGATACTCTAAGTTCCTGTGGGATGAATGGCAGCACTTTCTTTAAAATTTTAATCATCCATGAGCAGGTGTTAGTGACTCCATTTACATGGGCATCAAAAGATAAAGCTGAGTCGCAATTAACCCTTAGGTTCTTAGCTGCAGGTTTAGGTAGAGTCCCACATGTCTCAGGCCACCAGGGTAGGTTTCAAATAAAGGTTTTTGCCCCAAAAATAACAACCTCAGTTTTGTCACCATTCATTTTCAGCCAATTTTGACACATCCACTTATTAACTTCTCTCATGCAGGCTTGGAACCTGTCAGCTGTAATGTGCACCTTATCTTTAAAGGAGACAGTTATCTGGGTCTGATCCACATATGAGGAAACCTGGAAGTCAAAAGACTGAACCAGTTTAGCAAGAGCGGCCATATACAAATTAAAAAGGATCGGGCTTAAAGAGGACCCCTGGGGGACCCCAGAGCGGCGCTTTAAAGGAGCAGAGCTAAAGTCCCCTTACTTGACTGACAGTGTTCTGTGTCTAAGGAATGTCTTCAAAATACTCAGAGCCGATCCTCTCAAACCTGCCTGATGTATGCAGTGTGTCAATATCTGGGGCGCAATAGTGGCAAATGCTGCCGACAGCTCCAACAGCATTAAAATAGCGCTACCTCCCTGATCTACCTGGTTTCTAATGGTATCTATGGTAGCGTTCAGGGCAGACTCCCTACTATGGTTTTTCCAGAATCCATGTTGGGAAATATCCAGACAGTCGTGATCCAGCAGGAAGGTGGCAGGTTCTTGGTTGATTTGTTTTTCTTAAATGTTGGTCAGCATGGGTAGGAGAGCAATTGGACATAGGTTTTCAAGGTCCCCAGATCTCCCTGGTTTTTTTTAATAGGCATAATGTCGGTGTTATCCAAGTAATCGGAAACACTCCTAATTTCAATACTTCCGCATACTTTATCTCCAATGACACCGCAATGGCTTCCGGAACCCTTTGCAGGACTCTGGGGGGCAGGGGTCCTTTGGGGACCCCAAATGGATCCCAGGTAGAAGGGACTTGATTTTATTAGTTGCTAACGGTGCAAACTTTATCAAGGTTGGGCCCCCAACTACTTTGTCACTGGAATCAATATCCCTCTCCCCTGGTGCTAGGTGGAGGGTTAGGAAATCTGAGCGAATCTTTAAGATCTTATCTCAGAAAAACTCTGCAACCCTATCACAGAAAATCTGCACATTTTCTAAATCCTGAGCTGGGGCGGCTATGGCCTTTACTACTTTAAAAAAGTTATTTCGGGCATTTCTGATTTTCTGTGAATAATAGTAAGACTAAGAGTTTTTAATGGTGCTTTTATATATTCCCCATTGTTCCCTAAGTTTTGTTCTTTCTAGGGGTCCGGGTGGAGTTTCCATTTTCTTTCCTGTCTTCTACATAACCTCTGGAGCTTGAAGCTCTTCGGGATACCAAGGGGTGGAGACATTTTTCGAGGTCTTAAACTTGGCTTCCCTCAGAGGGGCCACTACCTCAATAGCTTCCCTGATCCAAAAATCAAAATCTGCTGGTTGTGACCCTGAACTTCCCTCAGGCCTCCTCTGGTGTCTCTCTAAGGCTACAATAAAATCCTCTCTCTATATATGATCCCAATTCTTGCTGTAAGTGGCGAAAGTCTGCTTGGGATCCTTTCATCTTCTATATCTTACTTGAAAGGGGATCAAGCTGTGATATGTCCAATCCAGCAGCTTACATTCCCCTGCATGTACTTCTCCCATAAACATGGTAATATTGGTGTATCCACAATTGACATATTCAGTTTACATGTAAGTCCCTTGTACAGTGATGCACCATATACCCAGGGCCTGCACACTGAATGCTACTAATGGGCATGCAGCACTGCGTGTGCCACCCACTTACGTAGCCCAGTAAATCTGTTTCAGGCTTGTCACTGCAGAACCTGTGTGTGCTTATTCACTGCCACCCCAACGTGACATTTATAACCTTTTGCCAAGACTTACAACTCATCTTTTCTTACATATAAGTCACCCCTAAGGTAGGCCCTAGGTAGCCCATAGGGCTGGTGCCATGTGAGCAAAAGGCAGGGCATGTACCTTTAGGCTTTCCATGTCCTGGTAATGAAAAGCTCCTAAAGTCATTTTTCATTACTGTGATGCCTGCTCCGCTCATAGGCCAGCACTGGGGATTCCTAATAATATCTTTACACTGTAATTCCTGATCCGAGAGGGGTAGCTGGATCATGTCTAATACCATTGGAATGGTAATAATATATTCCCTTTACTTGTACAGTTGAATGTATTATTACTGTCTTAGAAAAGCCACTTTTAGAAAGGGGACATCTCTCTGCACTCTCTGCCCTGTGTGCCTACAGCCCATCTCCAATACACATCTGGCTTAGGCTAGGTGACAGTTCACTTGTGCATTCCCTTCAGACACCCACAACACAGGATACTCAGCTTTCATCTGCATACTGATGCGACTTCATGGGGAGGAGGCTGGTAAGGGCTCCCGCTTACATCTGAAAGGGTAGTGACCAGAGCCCACACAAAAAGGCTGATTACATCCCACTGGCTCTCCTGAGCCTGGGCTGACATGAAAGGGGGATCTGTGCACTTCACAAGAATTCTTTGTAGTAATCCTCCACATCAAAGGCACATTCTGGTATAAGAACTGGGCCTCTTGACCTACTAGATTAGTACACTACTGGACTAAGAAGAAACTCTGCTGGAATAAAGGATGCTGTGCCAGGAGGATTGCCACTATGCTGTGACTGATTGTTCCAAGGAACTGCTGACCTGCTATGTTGTGTTGTCCTGCTGACCTTTGCCCTACAACAAGAACAAACAAGCAGCTCCAGAGTGTCCCCAAGGACCCGTTGACTGACTTCCCCTGCACAGATCTGAGGCCGCAGGAACGCAGCGACCTCACCTGCCTCCCTTCCAGTGTTTGCAATACTGCCTGAGTTCTCTGGGCTGAGCGCCTTAGGAGAGAGTGACAACAGAGGCACCTGCGAAGTCATCACAGTTTCAGCTCCCTCAACCACAGCATTTGGGACTAAGGAAGACTGCGCCCTCCTTACATTGAGTACAGCAGGCGGCGCATTACAGAAGGTGAGCCATGCTCCTGTCTGGAGCTATGCATGCTGCTCATCCCCACTTCAACCCCATCTTCTGCAGAGCTGCTTGTCCATGTGAGAGACCGCCAGCGTTCCGACAGCCGGGAGTACATACCTGATAGCACAGCCCCATTTTCGACACAAGGCCGACTCCGCTTCCTCAGCCTACAATCAGGAACTTTCTTGGCCCACAGCCACAGGAGCATTTCTTTTGTAATCGGACCTGAGCTGTCCTAGGGGGATTCTTCGGTGAGCCTCGCCGATGAGCAGTACTAGCACATTTCTCCTTATAGGCCCTCCAGCGGGCCCTGGCTTCTTCAATCCCCAAATACAGGGCGTGCTCAGCAGTACCATAAAGGCCCTAAATGGAGCCTCGCTCACTTATAATCTGCCTATTCCTCTATCTGTGTCACTGCCTTTTTGACTATGGCATGAACTTAACTGAAGATCATAATTTTTGCCGTGATCTAATATTGACAGGAGCAGATTTGTGTTAATATCCCACTCCTAAACTACTTATTGTATTTTTTATAGTATTAGTTTTATTTTAACCAGATAAACCTCATCTATTTTAAACTAAATCTAACTTAAACCCATGTTGAGTCTTTTTACGGTGTCTCTGTTGTATTGCAGCGTGCTTGTGTAGCACAAATACTTTAAACATTGCCTTCTAAGTTAAGCCTGCTTCCTCTGTGCCAGGCTGTCAGAGGGTGAGCACAGGTTAATGTAGGTTGTATAATTGACTTACCCTGACTAGAGTGACGGACAGGATGCAGACTTCTGCCAACCAGAGACCATGCAAACCTCTGCTAACTAGAGACCCCATTTCTAACATTAGTGGCAGTGGTGGGATAGGACTTGTGTATGTACACTACCACATAGTGACTCAGTGTCCACTACAACTTCATACTTAGACCTACTCTTCCTATTTTTGCCTGACCTGTACCATTCGGCATTTTTCCTTTTTGATTTTTTTCAGTGCTCCCTAATTGGCTGTGTAGATGTTTCCTGCTAAATTATGTCTTGCTCTCAAAAAGCCGTACCTGCAGTAGTTGACTTTGAGCTGACCGATTTGGAAACATACTGTGTAACAGATAAAGCATTTCTGCAAGGACTTTCAAGTGTCTACAAGAAGTTTCACCAGGAAGGTGGAACTACTGAAGGCTTTGAGGGCCTGGGCCGAGGGCCAGGTTGCAGGGGAAGACATCCCAGTGGAGGAGCCAGAAATTCCTGAGGAGGAGGATGACCTGATCTTGGATTCCCATGAGGAAGGGGAACCACCTGTAGAAAAGGACAAGAGTTTTCCTGGAGCAAGAGTGGGTTCCAGACCATGGAGCACTATCTCTTTCAGGACCCTGTTGCAAGAGGAGCTGGCAGACAGGAGGGAGGAGAGAAAACTCATACTGGAGCTTGCTAGATTGGAGCAGGCCTGCGAGGAGAGAAAACTGGCTCTTGAGGAGAAGAAGTTGGCCCATGAGCTCAATTCGAGAGAGTGGAGCATAAGACCCCTGGAAGTAGAGTCCAGCATTGGAAATGGTGTCAGCATACCAACAGTGCCTTAAAGTGAGTCCAGAGACCACATCCTAAAAGATGTGGGGCTCACTTTCAGTGTGGGGGATGACAGATAAGTGGTTGGCAGCCTACGAAGTGGCCTTAAGAGCGCCCATGGTCCCGGATGAGTTCTGGGGAGGTAATCTATATAACTACATGCCCCCGGTGGGTAGGGACACACTCCTTACTTTAGAGGTGGGGAACCAGACCAACCCTGCTATGAAAGCCAACCCTGCCATGAAAGTCATCTTAGTCAAGAAGTTTTGTCTGACACCTTAAAAATACCAGCAGAAAATCAGGGCCAGTCACAAACTCAACACACAGACCTGGGTAGGTTTTTTAGATTATGCTGGTAAGGCACTGAAGGGCTGAGTGAAAGGCAGCAACGTGAATGATTTTGATGGGCTGTACAGCTTGTTTTTGAAGGAGCACATGCTTGATAGTTGTTTTACAGAGCTGCGCCAATACCTGGTGGATAGCAAGCTGGAGGTGGAGGAAGCTTGCTGAGGAGGCAGACACCTGGGTCAGCACCAGAGTGTCCACACAGGCATCTGGGGGACTCCCAAAAGGGTAGTCAGGGTTTCCATCAGAGGAAAGAGGGGATGTTAGACCTGACGTCCTTGGTGTGGTCTCACATAATTTGCCTCTACTTCCCAGGTAGTTGCTGTTTGCTGGACTCTGTTTTTGCTGTCTTTGTTACTCTGAGCACTTTACCACTGCTGACCAGTGCAAGTGCCCCTCTGTGAAATCATATGTGTAATTGGCTTTTCCAAAACTGGCATATTTGATTTACTAGTCAAATGCACTAGAGGTGCCTAGGGCATGTAAACCAAATGCTACTTATGGGCCTGCAGCACTGATTGTGCCACCTACATGAGTAGCCCTGTAAACATGTCTCCGGCCTGTACTATCTGTGTGTGCAGTCCTGCACTGCCAAGTCGACTTGGCAAGTGTACCCACTTGCCAGGCCTAAACCTTCCCTTTTTATACATGTAAGGTACCCCTAAGGTAGGCCCTAGGTAGCCCCAAGGGCAGGATGCAGTGTATGGTAAAGGTAGAACATGTAGTGATGTGTTTTTACATGTCCTAACAGTGAAATACTGACAAATTCATTTTTCACTGTTGCAAGGCATTCCTCTCTCGAAGGTTAACATGGGGCTGCCTTTAAATATCTTTAAAGTACAGTTTCCCTTCGAGAGCAGATAGAAATGTGGAGTTTGGGGTCTCTGAACTCACAATTTAAAAATACATCTTTTGAAGTTGGTTTTTAGATTGTTAGTTTGAAAATGCCACTTTTAGAAAGTAGGCATTTTCTTATTAAAACCATTCTGTGACTCTGCCTGTTAGTGGATTCCCTGTTTGGGTCAGACTGGCAGTTGGGCTGTTTGTGAATCTCCTCTAGACAGTGACGGAAAAAGGAGCTGGGGTGTAGGCTCCATATCCTTATGAGCCATCTGTGCTAGAGTGAAGAGAGGAGTGGTCACCTACAACTGAATGGGCTGTGCCTGCCCTCACATAATGCAGTCTCCAACCCCCTGGTGTTTGTCTGGAGCCAGGCCTGGGCAAGGCAGGATCCTGTAAACAACATAGACTTTTCTTTGAAGTTGGGCAACTTCAAAGGCAAAAAGAGGTATAAGTATTGGACCCAAAAACCCAGACTTTAGATCACCTCAAGATTGCTTGGAAGATTCAAGAGGAACCTCTGGCAGGAAAAGAGCTGAGGAGAAGTGCTGTCCCTACCTGTGACTGTGCTTTGTTGGGCAATCCTGCAGTTGCTGCTTCTGTCTGTGAAAGGGGAGAAAGACTGGAGTGTGTTGTGCATTCCTGCTTGAGAGGTATCTCCATGAGCTTGGAGTGAGTTTGCCTCCTATTTTTGAAGCCTCCGGTACAGCAAAGGCTTCACCAATCAGTGTCTGAGTCTGCATGCTGTGGACTGTAGCTTGTCAGAGGGTGCCATTCCAGTTCCTGGGCCCCTGAGAGTGAATGTCTGGTATAATCCGTGGACCTCACAGAAGTGTGATAACCCCACCGACATCGCCAGCCCGCGTCACCGACGAGTTTACGTCCCAAGAACTCGCAAGATCGGAGAGTCGTAGCACCAATGTTTGTGACACCCTACTCCGATGCATCGCCTGTCACCCTATGGCGTGACCACAACCCTGTGAGGTTGCTCGACAGCATCGGGACTTCGACTTTGCCGAAGGTGCCCAGGGACTGACTCCTCGCAACTGACGCCACCTCACCTCCACAACTCGGCAGCAGGGACCAAACACCTCTTTGTGATGCCTCTGCTCCTCCACCTCGCTGCACCGGAACCGACGCCGCATCGGATCCAGCGACCTCTCGCTCCCCGACTCCGTGCACCAGCCTGTTTTCCACCCTTTTGCTAAGGTACTGTATCTGGGGGTTCGTGTGACTCCGTAAACGGCGCCAGTGGCGTCGCATTGTGGGAAACGACTCCGTCACAACACTGCTTAACATCAAATTGCAGCATTGGTGCTACTAGGCACTATTTTTGTGTTTTTAATTGCTAAAGTCAGATTTTTAATTGTGTACTGTGGAGTTTTATCGTATTTGCTCTTGTTTATTTAGATAAATATTTACTATTTTTCTAAACCTGTGTAGTGTCCATTTTTGTAGTGTTTCACTGTATTGCTGTGTGTGTTGGTACAATACTTTACGCATTGCTTCTGGATTAAGCCTTTCTGCTCATGCCAAGCTACCTAGGGGGTGAGCGGGAGTTAACTGAGTGTGTCTTTGCCCTGACTAGAGTGAGGGTCCTTGCTTGGACAGGGGGCAACCTGACTGCCAACGAAAGACCCCATTTCTAACAGGGGGGATATACAAAGAAGGAGTTCTCTAAAGGCCCGCAAAACAACTCACAAGGGAAAGGGTCTCGTTCACATTCCTAATCTGGCCATCAGAAACCAAATGACCCTGACAAACATCAGCAGCCCAAAACAACCAAGTGCTATGAGTGCTTTGAGTATGGACACTACGAGGAAAACCTCAAGTGTCCAAAAAGTGCATCACCCCCTACTGGAGGTAAGAACCCAGGGGTGGCTAGCATAGTGCTTAGGGAGGAGCTTGTCCCAGTTAATGGGGGAGTTTAGTGGGGTTATCCTAGTGTCCCTGGCTGACCGGGAGATGGTTCCTGAGTTCCATGTGCCCTCATATACTATGAAGTATAGGCAATGGGTCACCATCAATGGGCAAGGTGTTGAGGCTTTGAGGGACATCAGTGCAAGTATGACTATGGTAAGGAGTCAACTGATGTCCCCAGAGCAGGTGATTCCCAATGCATTCCACCAAGTTGTAGCGGCTGACAACAGAGAGGGTCACTACCCAGTGGCCCTAGTTCCATTTGAGTGGAGATGGGTTTTGGGTCATCTGAGAGTCGCTGTAATCCATGCTGGACATGTGGACTGTTTGTTAGGTAGCAACCTAGAGTCCTCTGCCTGGAAGGAGGTAGAGCTCAAGGCCCACATGAAGATTTTGGGGTTACTTGGCTGGATCAGTGCTGCCACAAGATCCATGGCAGCCCAGGTGGGGACTCAAGAAGGCCTGGAGCCTGGAACAATGGCCCAGCCAGCTGCTAAAAAGGGGAAAAGCAGAGGGCGTGGTAATTCAGCCTCTGAATGTATCCCTAGTGAGATGGATGGGCACCCACTGAAGCAACCCCAGATTCCACAGGGGAGGGCACTACATCCCTAGGCGACCTGCCTAAACCTGAAGAATGCCAAGGAGGAGTTATGTAGGGCACAGAGGGAGTGTCCAGCCCTTGCGGGCAAAGCCCAAGCAGCAGGTGATGTCTCTGGGAGCTATCACATTTACTATGAGGACAGCCTCCTATATAGTGAGCATAAGGCTCCTGTGCATGGGACAACAAGGGCCCTGGTGGTCCCCCAATGGTACAGGGCCTTTCTACTGGAGCTGGCCCATGAGATACCCCTGTCAGGACATTTGGGCCAAGACAAGACCTCCTCAGACATTTTCTGTAGGACCTGCATGACCTGCCAGGCCAGTGGGAAGACAGGGCAAAAGCTGAAGACTCCCTTGGAACCACTGCCATTTGTTAGCACCCCCTTTGACATTGGTGGGCCTATGGATCACCAGACCACTTCTGGTCACAAGTTCATCCTGGTTCTAGAGGATCATGCCACACAAGGCTATACCTCTAAGGACCCCCACTGCACCTGCATTTTCACCCGGGTGGGTTTTCCCAAGGAAGTAGTGTCTGACAGGGGCGCCAACTTGATTTCTGCTTATATGCAGTCTATGTGGAAAGATTGTCGGGTAGGTAACCTGCACGTTCTCTACCCCTTACCACCTCCAAACCAACTGGCTTGTTGAGAGATTCAACAAGACCCTCAAAGACAAGTGTGCCTGAGGAGAAAGTGAGATATCTTCTTGCCCTTACTTCTGCATGGGCACCCTGTCAGGGGACCTTTTAGCTTGGTGAAGGAGGGTTAGGAGCCAAGAAGGTCCCTCAGGACGTAGTGAACAACATGCTGGCCTTCCGTAGCCAAATGGCTAAGTTGTGGAAACAAGCTTCTGACAACTTAGAAGCCAGCCAGGCTGTAATGAAGGAGTGGTACCACCAAAACTCTACCTCTGTGGAATTTCCGGCTTTTGCAGAAAGTGTGGATGATGAAACCTGTGGAGTCTGGTGCCATCCACGACCGCTGGACTGGGCCCTATGAGGTTGTTGAGAAGAAGGATAAGGTCACCTATGTGGTAGACCTTAAGACCTTAAGGCCCCTAGGCAACCCCATAGGGTGCTTCATATCAGTCACCTCAAACACCACTTTGAAAAAGGTCTGAGGTCACCATGTTGCTGATGACTGATGGGGCTGATGAGGAGGAGAGTGAACCTCTGCCTGACCTCCTAGCCTCCCAGGAGAAAGTTGGGTCTGTGGAAGGAATGACCTTTTCCCCCACCTTGACTCCTGGACAGCAGAGGGTCTACTGCCAAGTACTGGAACAGTTTGCCTCTCTTTTCACCCTTACTCCCGAGTTTACCCACCTATGTAACCACAACGTGAACACAGGAGACAACATCCCTGTCAAGCACAAGTCTCATAGGCTGTCGGATAAAGTGAGGGCCAGCATCAAGTGTGAGGTTGCTAAGATTCTGGATGGGGGTAATAGAACCCTCCAGTACCACTGGTCCAGTCCTGTGGTTCTTGTACCAAAAGCTGCCATACATGGCAACACACCTGAACTAAGGTTCTCTATGGATTACAGAGGGCTTAACTCTGTAACTAAGACTGATGCTCATCCCATCCCACGGGCAGATGAGCTGATTGATCGGTTAGGAGCTGCCAAGTACTTAAGTACCTTTGATCTCACCTCTGGGTCCTGGCAGATCACCTTAACTGATGGAGCCAAGGAGAGGTTAGCCTTCTCCACCCCAGAGGGCCACTAGCAATTCAAGAGGGTGCTGTTTGGTCTAAAGAATGCTTCTGCCACCTTTAAGAGGCTGGTAAACCAGGTACTCTCTAGTTTGGAGGCCTTCTCTGCTGCCTACCTGGATGACATAGCTGCCTTCAGTAGCAGCTGGGAGGACCACATTCTACCACCTCAGGGAAGTGCTTCAAGCTCTGCAAGAGGCAGGCCTGACTATCAAAGCCACTAATTGCTAGATAGGGCAGGGATTAGTGGTGTACTTGGGACACCTGGTGGGCAGTAAGGTGCAGCCACTCCACACCAAGATTGAGACTATCATGGTCTGGGAGCCCCCAAGACCCAGACTGAGGTCAGAGCCATCTTGGGTCTCATTGGGTACTATAGGACATTGTTGCCCCCTTGACTGAGCTGACTTCTAAGAAGCAGCCCAGAAATGTGATTTGGACACAGCATGCAAAAAAAGCGTTTGACTCCTTGAAGCAGGCCATGTGCACAGCTCCTGTGCTCAAGGCCTCTGACTTCTCCAAAGAATTCATTGTAAAAACTGATGCCCGTGAGCATGGCGTAGGGGCAGTATTGTCACAGCTTAATCAGGAAGGCCTGGATCAAACTGTAGCCTTTATTTCTAGGAGGTTACTTCCCCTGAAACAGAGGTGGATTGAAATAGAAAGAGAAGCTTTTGCTGTGGTTTGGACTCTGAAGAAGTTGCAGCCATACTGTTTGGCACTCACTTCCTGATTCAGACTGACCACAGGTCCCTGAGGTAGCTAATGGAATGAGAGGCGAAAACCCATTCTTGTCGAAGTGGTCTATTTCCCTAAAGGGTACGGACTCCAGGGTGGACCACAGACCTGTGGTGGACCATGTCAGTGCTGACGGTCTATCCATGTTCTTCCACCTTGGTAATGAGAACTCCCTAGAAGTTGCGTAGCTCTCCCCACTTTCAGCTGGGGGGGGGGGTACATGTTAGACCTGGCATCCTTAGGGTGGTCTTACCCCAGATGTTTTTTCCTTTACCTCCTGTTTTGTTCCTGTATCATTTTGTTGTCCTTGGGACTCTGAGCACTGCTAACCAGTGCCAAAGTGCTTGTGTTTCTCCTCTAAAGATGGTATCATTGGTGTATCCACAATTGGCATATTCAGTTTACATATAAGTCCCTTGTACAGTGGTGTACCATATACCCAGGGCCTGTAAACCGATTGCTACTAGTGGGCCTGTAGCACGGATTGTGTTACTCACTTAAGTAGCCCCGTAAACCTGTCTCAGACCTGTCACTGCAGAGCCTGTGTATGCAGTATCACTGTCACCCCCAACTTGGTATTTAAAACCTTTTGCCAAGTCTTACAACTTGCCTTTTCTTCCATGTAAGTCACCCCTAAGTAAGGCCCTAGGCAGCCCATAGGGCAGGCTGCTAACTAAGCATAAGGTGGTACATGTACCTTTGAGCTTTAAATGTTGTGGTAATGAAAAGATCCTAAAGTCATTTTTCATTACTGTGAGGCCTGCCCCTCTCATAGACCAGCATTGGGAATTCCTTATAATATCTTTACACTTTAACTCCTGATCCGAGAAGAGTTACTGCATCATGTTTAGTATCATTAGAATGGTAATAATAAATCATCTTTACTGGTACAGTCAGATATATCATCACTATCTTAGAAAAGCCACTTTTAGAAAGTGGACATTTCCCTGCACTCTCTGCCCTGTGTGCCTGCAGCCTATCTGCAGAACACGTCTGGCTTGGGCTAGGTGACAGTTCTTTTGTGCACTCCCCTCAGACACCCACAACATTGGATACTCTGCTACATCTGTATTTGTCTGCATATGGATGGGTGTTGCTGAGGAGGATGTTGGGGAGGGCTCCCACTTACATCTCAAAGGGTAGGACCAGAGCCCACACAAAGAGGCTGATTACCTCCCATTGGCCGTCTGGAGCTAGGGCTGACCTGAAAGGGGGCCCTGTGCACAAGAATTCTTTGTAGTAATCCCCCACCTCAAAGGCACTTTCTGGTATAAGTACTGGGCCTTGATCTGCTAGCGAAGCACACTTCTGGACTAAGAAGAAACGCTGCTGGAGTAAAGGCTGCTGTGCCAGGAGGATTGCCACTCTGCTGTGACTGACTGTTCCCAGGAACTGCTGACCTGCTGTGTTTTGCTGCCCTGCTGCCTGGTGACTTTGCATCACAATAAGAACCAACGAGCAGCTCCAGAGTGTCCCCAATGGGCTGCTGACTGACTCTCCCTGCACCGATCTGAGGCTGCAGGAACGCAAGAACCTCACCTGCCTCCCTTCTGGTGTCTGCAGCGCTGCCCGAGGGCCGTGGGTTGAACGCTTTAAAGGAGCGTGACATGGGATGTACCGCGACTTCAGCGGCGCTCCAACTCCCACAGCCCTTGAGACTAAAGACCGCACCCTCCCTGGAGTACTTGGCAGGTGGTGCATTGCAGCAGGTGGTGCATTGCAGCAGGTGAGGCGCGCTTTTGTCCGGAGCTCTAAGCGTTGCTCCTGCCCCCTTTGGCCCTGCCTGCCACAGGGCTGCATGTCCGAGAGAGAGACTGCCAGTGTTCCAACAGCTGGGCGCACAGACCTGCCTGGCAGCCCGGCCCGTCCTCGGCACACTCCTGCCTGACGCCGCTTCCCCAGCCTCAGGACCATCTCTTCTGAGATCAGACCCAAGCAGTCCCAGGGGGTCCACTCGCGCTGCTCGCCGGAGAGCAGTTCTACCACAGTTCCCCTAATAGGCCCATCAGCAGGGCCTGGCTTCTTCAATTACTACTTACAGGGCATTCCTCAGCAGTACCGTAAAAGCCCTAAATCAAGTCCCACCAACTTAAAACCTGCCTATTCCTCCATCTGTGCAACTGCACCTTTTACTAGTGCATGAACTTAGCTGAGGATCATAATTATTGCTTTGATCTAATATTGACTTGAGCAGATGTGTGTTTATATACAGCTCCTAAACTTTTATTTTAACCAGATAAACCTTATCTATTTTATTAAACCTGTGTGGAGTCTTTTTGTGGTGTCTCCATTGTATTGCCGCATGTGTGTTTTGCACAAATACTTTACATATTGCCTTCTAAGTTAAGCCAGCCCTATATGACGATGTGGCGGTCTCATCTTTTCCTTTCTTTAAAACGTTTACTAAGGTTCCTTTCTTGGAAGAGGGCGCGACTGAGCCTCCTGCCAGAATACAGTTAAACTGGTGAGAGGGGCAGCTAGCAAAGCGCAAAGCACTTATAAAACTCCTCCCCGGTGCCATCTTTGCCAGGGGCCTTCAACCTCGGTAGCCCTCTTATGGCCCTTTTGACCTTCGCAGGGCTATTTGGACATATCAAAAGGGCCGCAGCCTAACTGCTCAGCTCCGGAAAGTGCACTCGCCATAAAAATCTGTCAGAAAGGGCCGAATTCCATGTCCCAATGTTCCCCTTGTAAAGAGAGTCATAATAGCTAAAACATATTTGCCCTATCTTCTTGTTGTCTCCATAATTCCCATTCCAGGATCTTTTGTGCTAGTGATTGTTTCAATTGATTTTTTCCTTAGACATCCAGGCCAGAAAATGACCCGTTTTCTCACCCTTTTCATGCACCTGACAATTGCTAGCCCAACTATCAAGAATTTCCTTACCCAGAAACACATCTTTGAGACCTTCTTTCTTTTCCTGCCATGAATGCAAGGAACTAGGAGACTGCTCAGCCAAAGCTTTACAATATACATTATCAGCCGCTCTTTGCAAACTATCCTGTTTTTCTTTATCCCTCTTTCTCTGAAAGGCCAGAATGGTGATCATAGCGCTCTAAATCATAGTCCCCTCCACTATATGGGCATTAGTAGAGAAAAAATGTTCGATCTCTGTAGCCAGGGAACAGACATCGGATTCCTGGCCCAACAGTGTCTTGTCCATGAGACAGCTCATAGTTGCTCTTAAAAAAAAACTGGAAAATTTCAAGAGAATCACTGAATGATCCAAGAAAGCCCCGACGTGATACTGCGAGGAGATATTTAAGATGGTTAAAGGGGATAGAAAAAATTCTATCCGCCAGGCGGACCAGTACTTTTTGAAGTGACAGGAACACACTCTGGATGTTGGATTTAACTTACACCATACATCTTGGACCCCAGCCTTGAGCACAAGTCCAGCAAGACCCTTTCTTTATTCCTCGGTTTGGATTAGAGGAGTATAGTCCAAGTAGGGGAAGATAGTAGAAATCACTCCCTATATTGGGTATCCTGGAGAGGTTACATAGCTCCCATAACAGGGACTGAAGAGGCTTGATGTTATCATTAATCAATCCATAGAAGGAAACAGTATTATACCTGACATTAGAGATTGCCATGGGAGCTATAACCCAAAAACTACCCTCATCCTTAAAGGGGGAAAGGGAGCGAACCTGAACTCTACGACTAATCACCACCACTGTCCCTCTAGGAGTGGAATCTGCAGGTGAGAAAAATACACTGGCTGACACAGGGATACCGGAGTTTATTGCTTTCATTCCCCTGGACAGAGTGTATCTCTTTTAAGAGAATCACAGAAAGATCATACTGCTGCAAGCTCAAAAAGACTGCATCCCTCTTCCGTCTATTATTTAACTCATTTGCATTTCGGCAGACTATAGTAAAGTATGTTCCCCTATTATTCATGTATATATGTTTCCTTTTTATCGTCCTGAAGACGAATTTCTCTTCTTAGACCTGCTAGTAATCCCAAGCCGTACTCATCCACTGTATACAAGCAAATTTTTCCCCCTGCAGAGACTCCCCCTTCCACCAATCCCCCTCCCACCTCCCAACCATCCCCTTCTCCCTCACCCCCGAATCGTGCAGCCCCCCACCCAACTCCTCAACCCCCCAGGAACTGGGCAACCAGTTAACCTGCATTGTGTTCTTCCTGCACCTGTGGTGGTCTGAAGCACATCCAATGTACATCTTAGAATTCCCCCTTGTTTGCATGGATATATAGTACTTCCCTCCCCAGGACATTTAATTTTGCAAGGTGCAGCAGTTGTGCCTAAGCCCTTTTAGCACTCAAAATCTCTGGAAGGCGTTTCAGTTTTCAGCGTCTCCTGGAGGTTTCATAAGCCATATCTGGGAAAATCTTGAATGAAAAATCATCAATCACTTTTACAGATTTCAGCTGAATGGCGTTTTTAAGTATCTCCTCCTGTACTCTGAAATCTTGAAAACAGACCAAATGGTCTGTGGTCTGGCAGCATTCTTGGAGGCTATTGTAGGGGGTCGGGACTGTATGATCCCTTAGGATAGAAAGATCTGTATGGGAATCTGATAAGAGATATTTTGACAGCAGCTCATTTATCTCATCAGACAAAACTTGATTCTATCCAAAAGCTTCTGGGACCCCGATGAGTCTAAGATTTGATCACCTAGATCTATTTTTCAAGTCTTATACTTTATCCTTCACTTGCTGCATATGTTTGAGGAGCTTGAGTGTAGACACAGAATGTGACTGATTGGCACCTTCCAGGCTAGATATCCTTTGCTTGGCTTCCAAGCACCTGGTACTCTGTGTCAGCAGGCCCTTGTCTGTTGAATCCAGCCTCCTCTCTATTTCTTTGGCGATCTTTTCATAAACAGCTTTCATTCCTTGAGCCCCTGCCAGTGCCTGTTTAAAAAGGGTGCTTATCGGAGCACTGAAGTTCCCTAGGTTCTCAAACTGTTTCTCATTTATTCCATGCACCGCCAAAGGGTAGAAAAAACTCATGGGCTTGTGCAGAACCACTCTCCCTGTCCTTAGCAAGGAGTTGAGTGTTGCCCTAGGAGATCTGGTTTTGCACGCCAACAGTGGTTCTGCTCGGCTGAGTTAAGAAAGGGAAATTTTTGCTGACATAAACTTGCCGCTGTCAGCCACCACATCCAAGCATAAGAGAGAGACAGATGTACTTTTCTTTGCCTCTTGTAGTTCACGTGTGGAGTGTCTGCTGAAGATGGGATATTGAAGCACACAAGTCTGGCAGCCCATGGGGCTACCTTCGGAGGGGATCGTTAATGGAACAGTTGTATTCGGTTTCCCCACACCAGCTTCTGAAATTTCCTCCAGATTGCTCTTTACATGCTTGTGGATTGGCTGGCTCCCAGAATACTTGTGGCATACTGTAGAAGGCTGGCCTGGCTTATAGTGGGTACCTTGTGGTACTTACACCTTGTGCCAGGTCCAGTTATCCCTTATTAGTAGATTAGAGGTGTTCTAGCAGCTTAGACTGATAGAGGTAGCTATAGCAGAGCAGCTTAGGCTGAACTAGGAGACATGCAAAGCTCCTACTATACCATTTATATCATATAGCACAATATCACAAGAAAACACAATACTCAGAGTTACTAAAGATAAAGGTACTTTATTTTAGTGACAATATGCCAAAAGTATCTCAGAGGATATACTCCCTTAGGAGGTAAGCAATATACACAAAATATATACACACAAAAACCAAATCAGGTAAGTAACAGTTAGAAAAGTAGTGCAAACAATGTAGAACACAATAGAATGCAATAGGGAGAAATAGGCCTAGGGGCAACACAAACCATATACTCCAACAGTGGAATGCGAACCCAAATGGACCCCAGGCCTAGTGTAGTGTGTAGAGGGTCGCTGGGAGTGTAAGAAAACACTAAGGGTGTCCAAGATACCCCACCCCAAGACCCTGAAAAGTAGGAGTAAAGTTACCCTACTGCTCCAGAAAGACAGTAAAGTCGAGATAGGGGATTCTGCAAGGACAACAACTGACTGCAAAGCACTGAAGACGGATTCCTGGACTTGAGGACCTGTAATGTAAGGGGACCAAGTCCAAGAGTCACACAAGTGTCCAGGGGGGGGAAGGAGCCCACTAAACCCCAGATGAAGGTGCAAAAGGGCTGCCTTCGGGTGGACGAAGCTGAGGATTCTGCAACAACGGAAGGTGCCAGGAACTTCTCCTTTGGTTAGAAGATGTCCCACGGCGTGCTGGAGGATAAAAGGTGTTTCCACGCAGAACGACCACAAACAAGCCTTGCTTAGCTGCAAGAGTCGCAGTTGAGGATTGTGGGTGCTGCTAGGGCCCAGGAAGGACCAGGAGGTCGCCCCTTGGAGGAGGAGACAGAGGTGGCGCTCAGCAAAACAGAGAGCCCTCGCAGAAGCAGGCAGCACCCGCAGAAGCACCTGAACAGGCACTTAGAAGATCTGAGGACAACGGTCGACTCAGAGTCACAAAAGAGGGCCCCACGACGTTGGAGTCCAACTCAGCAAGTTAGGCAATGCAGGATGGAGTGCTGGGGACCTAGACTAGGCTGTGTACAAAGGAAGTCTTGCAAAAATGCACAGAAGCCCGAGCAGCTGCAGTCCACGCAGTACACATGATTACTGCCTGGCGTGGGGAGGCAAGGACTTACCTCCACAAAATTTGGACAGAAGGGCCACTGGACTGTGGAAGACACTTGGACCCAGCTCCTGTGTTCCAGGGACCACACTCGTAAGGATGAAAGGGGACCCAGAGGACCGGTGATGCAGAAGTTTGGTGCCTGCGTTAGCAGGGGGAAGATTCCGTCAACCCACAGGAGATTTCTTCTTGGTTTCCAGTGCAGGGTTGAAGGCAGACAGCCCTCAGAGCATGCACCACCAGGAAACATTCGAGAAAGCTGGCAGGACGAGGCGCTACAATGTTGCTGGTAGTCTTCTTGCTACTTTGTTGCGGTTATGCAGGCGTCCTGGAGCAGTCAGCGGTCGATCCTTGGCAGAAGTCAAAGAGGGAAGTGCAGAGGAACTCTAGTGAGCTCTTGCATTCGTTATCTGGTGAGATGCTCACTAGAGAGACCCTAAATAGCCCACAGAGGAGGATTGGCTACAGAGAAAGGTAAGCACCTATCAGGAGGGGTCTCTGACGGCACCTGCTGGCACTGGTCACTCAGAGCTGTCCATTGTGTCCATTGTGTTACCCTAATCACCCGCCTCCGCTCCACCGGGATCCAAGACCAGGCCCTGGACTGGATCGCCTCCTTCCTCGTAAACCGCTCCCAAAGAGTCTACCTCCCTCCGTTTCACTCAGAACCCACTGAGATCATCTGCGGCGTACCTCAAGGCTCATCACTCAGCCCGACACTCTTCAATGTCTACATGAGCCCCCTCGCTAACATCGTACGCAAGCACGACATCATCATCACCTCCTACGCCGACGACACCCAACTTATACTCTCCCTCACCAAGGACCCCGCCAGCGCCAAGACCAACCTACAAGAGGGTATGAAGGACGTCGCAGATTGGATGAGGCTCAGCCGCCTAAAGCTGAACTCTGAAAAAACTGAAGTCCTCATCCTCGGCAACACCCCGTCCGCCTGGGACGACTCCTGGTGGCCCACGGCCCTCGGCACCGCACCGACCCCCGCAGACCACGCCCGCAACCTCGGCTTCATCTTGGACCCCCTTCTCACCATGACCAAGCAAGTCAACGCCGTGTCCTCCGCCTGCTTCCTCACCCTCCGCATGCTCCGCAAGATCTTCCGCTGGATCCCCGCCGACACCAGAAAAACCGTGACCCACGCCCTCGTCACGAGCCGCCTGGACTACGGCAACACCCTCTACGCTGGGACCACCGCCAAACTCCAAAATCGCCTGCAACGCATTCAAAACACCTCAGCCCGCCTCATCCTCGACGTACCCCGCAACAGCCACATCTCCGCACACCTGAGACACCTGCATTGGCTCCCAGTCAGCAAAAGGATCACCTTCCGACTTCTCACCCACGCACACAAAGCCCTCCACGACAAGGGACCGGAATACCTCAACAGACGGCTCAACTTCTACGTCCCCACCCGCCCCCTCCGCTCCTCTGGCCTCGCACTCGCCGCCGTCCCTCGCATCCGACGCTCTACGGCGGGTGGGAGATCTTTCTCCTTCCTGGCGGCCAAGACCTGGAACTCCCTCCCCACCAGCCTCAGGACCACCCAGGACCACTCCGCTTTCCGGAGACTCCTAAAGACCTGGCTGTTCGAGCAGCGATAACCACCCCCTTTGTCCCTAGCGCCTTGAGACCCGCACGGGTGAGTAGCGCGCTTTATAAATGCTAATGATTTGATTTGATTTGATTTGTCCTCACACCTCTGCATCCAAGATGGCAGAGGTCTTGGACACACTGGAGGAGCTCTGGGCACCTCCCCTGGGATTTGCTGGTCAGGGGAGTAGTCACTCCCCTTTCCTTTGTCCAGTTTCGTGCCAGAGCAGGGCTGGGGGATCCCTGAACCAGTGGAGACTGGCTTATGCAAGGAGGGCACCATCTGTACTCTTCAGAGCATTTCCAGAGGCCAGGAGAGGCTACTCCTCCCAGGCCCTTCACACCTATTTCCAAAGGAAGAGGGTGTAACATCCTCTCTCAGAGGAAATCCTTTGTTCTGCCTTCCTGGGACCAGGCTGCCCAGGCCCCAGGGGGGCAGAAACCTGTCTGAGGGGTTGGCAGCAGCGGTAGCTGGAGTGGAGACCCCGAAAAGTTCGTTTGGCAGTATCGGGCTCTATGCTGGAGACCCGGGGCTGCATGGAATTGTCCCCCCAATACCAGAATGGTATTGGGGTGACAATTCCATGATCCTAGACATGTTACATGGCCATGTTCGGAGTTACCATTGTGACGCTACATATAGGTATTGACCTATATGTAGTACATGTGTGTAATGGTGTCCCCGCACTCACAAAGTCCGGGGAATTTGCCCTGAACAATGTGGGGGCACCTGGGCTAGTGCCAGGGTGCCCACACACTAAGTAACTTTGCACCTAACCATCACCAAGTGAGGGTTAGACATATAGGTGACTTATAAGTTACTTAAGTGCAGTGTAAAATGGCTGTGAAATAACGTGGACGTTATTCCACTCAGGCTGCAGTGGCAGTCCTGTGTAAGAATTGTCTGAGCTCCCTATGGGTGGCAAAAGAAATTCTGCAGCCCATAGGGATCTCCTGGAACCCCAATACTCTGGGTACCTAGGTACCATATACTAGGGAATTATAAGGGTGTTCCAGTGTGCCAATCAGAATTTGTAAAATTAGTCACTAGCCTGCAGTGACAATTTTAAAAGCAGAAAGAGCATAAACACTGAGGTTCTGGTTAGCAGAGCCTCAGTGATACAGTTAGGCACCACACAGGGAACACATATAGGCCACAAACTTATGAGCACTGGGGTCCTGGCTAGCAGGATCCCAGTGACACATATCAAACACAGTAACAACATAGGGTTTTCACTATGAGCACTGGGCCCTAGCTAGCAGGATCCCAGTGAGACAGTAAAAACAGTCTGACATATACTCACAAACAGGCCAAAAGTGGGGGTAACAAGGCTAGAAAGAGGCTACCTTCCTACACATACTCAGAGAGTTCCGCTTTTAGGTCCCCGATATCTCCATCCTCAGGTGGGCGGAGAGAGTTCTACTAGGGGCTGTAATTAAGATGGTGCTGGTGTCTCAATACCTCCAGGAGGGCTTACAGTTTCCTCTACCATCCTTTCACATGACCACTCAGTCCCCTGGAATCTGTTCTCCTCACTATGGGTGCTAGAAGCCACTTTATTTATATTTGAGGCCTTCGCCTCAGCGTGAATCAATTTACTGTGCAAGTCTGTTGGGGATTTAAGACTGCATACCCCACCAAACTTTTCTTCCGGTGGGAGGGTATCAGTTAGGAAAAAGACTGCCTTTCCTTAGGAGAAAGTGAGCAGCAGCGAAAATCATCCAGACATTCGTGGGGCTAGAGCTCAAATGTCCATGGTGAACACTTTTCCAGGGCAGGTCGAAAGAATGTAGCAGTGGAGATTCCTGGGAAATAAAGAGGGGTAGAAATGCTGGGGGGGGGGGGCGAGTGCCACAAAATACAAAGGCAGAAAGAGGCTAAAGTTCGCTCACCCCTTTTTGCAGAAATACAGTCTTCATCACAGTTCAAATCGCCACTCTGGCACCACACACCAGCGCTGTCAAGCCAAACCCCAAGTGCTAGTCAAGGGCCAACCAATAGTCCGCCAAACTGCCAGAGACCTTTCCCCACATTCAGCCACCACAGCTGCGCACTCTGTCCGCGGCCAATGCCATTATGGGCTTCATACCAGAACGGGCGGTGGTCGTGAGCCGCCACTCCCTCTTGTTTCTCTGACGTGTGGCATGCAGATACAGCCCCAATGGACCTCAAGACAGCAGCCGTTGCAAGCTGCTACGAGGAAGAATCCGCCCTACAGCGTTTGAAAGGATGTGGCTTCAGACCACCATGATGGGATCAGACAGCACGCCCGCCGATCAAATCTCCTGTCATCCCGGATCACAGGAAATTCCCCATCAACACAACATCTGATTGCTAAGTCAGTTGGAGAAGATAAATTGTGAGCAGCTAGTTTTTAAGGCATCTCCTGAATGTCTGTCAGAGAGAGAGAGAATAAAGGTGTTCTATGTGGAAGCACCTACTTGGACTGACCCACAACATTCATGTGGCGCCGTTGACAATGTCCCGCCCTGCATTCTGCTGGGCCGGCGGGCGGAAACACTGTTTCCGCCCGCTGGCCCAGCAGAATGTTCTTTATGCGGCCGGCGGGGTCTCAAGGGGGCTGGCGGTCTATAGAAAGACCGCCAGCATGAACACGGCGGTGTTTACTGCTGTGTTCATAATTACCCCCCATGTCTCATTGGAAGATGAATTGTTGAATCCTTCTTCGGATTGGCAGTGTCTTGGTAGTAAGTAATATAAACAAGTTGCTAGGAATTAAATCCAGATTTCTAGCAGGACTATCAACGGATTTCTTGCACATTTTTGCCAACAACTCAAACTTTCAGTTGTTACTGAGTACCTGGTCAGAGCGATGTGGTAGTTGGCTGGAATTCCAGGTACCTCAGAGAAGCAAACGATTGGAAGTTGCATTCACAAATATTCCAGAGTCTACAACCAGGTAGGGTCTTTGAGACATGGATTTTTTGCCTCCCATTTGAACAAACAATTGGAGAAGTTTCTCAGTTGGAGGCTGGACCCCATGGCACTAGCCATAAATGTCTTCCTTCAGGATTTTAACAAGAATCTCCACTACATATTTTTCCCATTTGTGATTATCCTTTGAGTGGCAGCTCAGGCAAGGAACCAGAAGACGAAGTTGAATTCTAGTGACTTTGATGTGGTAAGCTCAGTCATAGTTCCCAGTTCGTCTAGATATGCTGTGCAGTTCTTTAATGAGACTCCTGTCCTTTGCAGAGATGTTGCCAGACCTGCTACTATTTCAACATCCCATGGTGCTGCAGGGGCAACAGCACCTCACGGCCTGGACCTTTTCGGGAGTCATTGGTTCTTGCCATACCTATCACAGCAGGCTGAGTCTTTCATCAGACAATCCTGGTCGACCAGTACCCGTAAACGATATTCTTCTTCCTGGAAGAGATGGGTGTGTTGGCACGAAAAATTGGGTGTGAATCCTCTAGGGGCTCAATAACAATTTGAGATTCATTTTTTATCTTAACTGCCTTCGAATGGCTTACAGGTCAATAAACATTTTTTGTTAAGCCACTTCAGAAGGGCAGTCAACAATAGAAGGTAAACCAAATGGCGATCACCCTTTGGTGAGTAAGGTGATGAGAGAAATTAGGTTATCCAAGCCACTGTCACCTCACTATTTAAGATTGTGGAGTATGGATATTGTCCTTACGTTTCTTCACAAATGGACTGATAATACTGATTTGTCTAGGAAACTACTTTCAGCAAACCTATGTTGTTGTGACTGGTGTCACACAGAAGAATGTCAGATACACAAGCACTGAATCTAGCAGGTATGATTTATTCTCCTGGTGGAGTGTCTTTTAACATTTTTTGAAGAACAAAAACCTTTTGAAAATTGTGACTTATCCCAGTTTTCCTGATAGTCCAAATTGTCTGCTGTTCAAAGTCTAATGGCTATGGAGATTGTACTAGACAATTCATAGTGGCTCATATAGGATAGTTATTAATTGTATTGCACAAACCTTTCAAGCCAATTTTGTCGGCCACATTAGCAAGATGGATGAGGCGGCTCATGTCTGAAGCAGACATTGATGTACCAGTGTTTGTTGCACATTCTGTCATAGGTGCCATGACATCCAAACGTTTCAGTTGGGTTCCAGATCAGAGGACACTGATCTGGAACCCAACTTCGTCTTCTGATTCAACTTGCTAAATATTTTATTGTAGACCAATAACTAATGTTGCTTCAGTTGTAATGGGAAAGCTTTAAACATGCATAACCAGAGCCTCTGATCCTGACATAGAATTAAAACCTTTCTAGCTATTGTGCCAATAATGTTCAGTTCTATTGAGGATATGGAGGCGAGGAGTATCCCACCCAAAGTTGATGTGATTCATTATCATGAATATGCCTTTGCTCCTGTGTTACCATTGCTTTAGATTACTCGTCCTTATGTTGAGTATTAACAGCTGTGGATATTGACATTATTACTCATTTTCTATTTTTCAGGTAATGAAAAAATGTAGTTTTAGAGATCCAGGAATGATGGGCTGTATTGGAGTTGCAGAGCTAGCATTGTTAGCGGAAGTCCTGAGCAGTGGCAGAATTAGAGGTCTATGGACAGTGATTTGTGCTGGATGTTGCAATGCTGACATTACTAGTTCAAGCTTGTGCATTTTGCAGCAACGTAAAGTCGAGTTCCAAGTTGGTTTAAGTCAGTTTACACTTACAAAGATGATGAACAGTTTCAGTTGAATACAGTTGTGTTAATCCATCGGGCACAATGAATACAAAATTCACATAGTGTTTGACAGTTTCATGGGGATTAGCCATGATGAAAGTGCGATGGACTGTGTCTCATGTCAGGGTAACATAGGAAAGGTCGTTTTTTGTGTTTCACTGTTGTGATTGACTACTGTGAATTTTTCAATAAAGAGAGAGAAGCATAATCCCAACCTCCATATCCACAATGGAATTGAAAATTCTTGACTCGATTGCTACAGATATTTTTATTTCTTGTGGTGAAGTCTTTTTATCCTGTCTGTTCTCTTGACCTTAATCTTTCTTGATTCACATTCCCTCCTTAATGCACCCGCCTTCTTTTTCTACTTCTCCGACCGGTTTTTCTTTCTCTTTCAAATGTTTATCCCTTCTCTGTTTTGCAGACTCCTCTTGTCCTGTTGGCAGGCATGGAAGTCAATTGAAGTGTCTCATTCCTGCGGGTAAGTGTTTCCCTTGCTCCTGTAATGCTCTCAGGCAGTACTTTGTGATAAGACCTCTATTTTAAAAAGGGAAATAAAAATGACCCATTGTCATATACATTAATTTCCATATTGGATGTTTCTTTTCAAATTGTTTGCAAGAATAATACTGAAAGCAATTGAGGACTGAGCTAGTGAGTGCCAACAAATCCCTTTACATCAGTTGGGCTTGAGACCTGCTTGAGGCCTGTGCACAGCGCCATATATTCATCCTTATTTATGCAGTGTGGAAGGCTGCTAATATTAGTGTTTGGCTGGTTGTCATGTGGCACAGGACTACATTTGATTCAGTGAAAAACCAGGCAGATAGGGCATCAAAAAAGGATTGTTAGCTTTGTTCATAGATTTTCACACCGATACATGGACAAACGTTTCAGGAGAAATAAAGTCTGAAATGCCTAAGAGAATACCCACATATAAAGGTCTTAAGGAATGATGCATCTTGACTTTCCTATTGTTTTTTTCTCTCTCAACAGTCAGTCTGCAAAGGCAAATACACCCAATGAGTAAATATTGCAAGAAATATAACTTGGTTGTTAATGCCAGCAAAATTCAGGCCCTAATCTTTTGAAAAAGGAAACATTGGCATCTATATTGTAAAGGTTCAGAGAGGAAAACTCCATAAAAAACCAAGAATCTTTTTTAATGAAATGCTGTGCCTAAAAGATCACAATCAGTTTGTATTTGCAAAGGCTTTAACAGTAATTTTGTTTAAAATGTGGTGTTTGTTTGTCTTAACCAATGCTGAAAGCTTGTGCTCAAAAGGTAAAGCTATTTTCTATGAGGCAACTCCAGTTCCCTAGGGTCCACAGACTCCAGAGTCGCACCAATGCACACTGTAACATGTATGAAAAGAACACTGATGTGGAGTACAAAAGCACATCTGTACAGCTTATGGGTCATCCAGGAATGTCAACTTTCTCTGACTCAGCTCAGGATCAGGGTCAAGGCCTTTTGTGACCCTGTTGGGCAGGATTAATTACTGTTCCCTCCAGCTGCAGGATCATGGGCATGTATCAATCAGCCAGCTGTGATCCTGTGCCAGGAACCGGGCTTGCCCCAGGCCACTCAACGAAGCCAAGCCGGGGGGGGGGGGGATGAGGGGATGGGGGCAGGAGTGCTCTTTTGAAGATTTGCTGGGGTAGGCCCTGGCAGGGATGTTAGGGAGGGGTGGAGCTGAGACCCCAAGAACGCACATGTGACAACTGACTCCTGGGTGACGCTATCTTGAAGCATCCCAGAAGTCTGTGCAGAGAGCTTGAAACAGGGGTGGAGAGCTGATGTGGCACCTCGGGATAGGCCAGAGGTGCATTCCTGCATTCCTGCTGGAACCTCCTGTCTCTCCCTTTAAAGGTCTTGTACAGTGGGGGAGAGATGTTCTCTTGGCTGTGCTTTTGCTGAGGAACACTGGGATTTGAGGCTGACGCCATCGACAATTAGAAGGAGGAGCACCCTGACAGACACCAGGACCAAGGACACTGTCTCTGCTTGACCCCAGGACCAGTGGGGGAGAGAGTGGGCTCCTCACCAGGAGGAGGGAGGCCCAGAAGGAGAGCAAGGTAAAATTCTGGTGCAGGGAGCCCGTGATACCAGCTCCCTGCAAAATCCATCACCCTTTTAGGGCAGGAGGCCTGATGGAAGTGCTCCAGGTGACTAGGGCTTGTCACTAGGAGCAAAATGAGCCAAAGCACTCCAAATCAGTCCAACGGAGCCCAAGATATCCCTGTGTAAAGTTTGGTGACCTTGGGAGGACTGGCAACGAAGCATGTGGGGCTCCGCTGCTGATTTCAGCCTTGCCCCTGGGTGCGCCAGGGCCTGGAGGCCACCCCTAAGAAGAAAACATGCCGGGGAGTGCCGTCGTAAGAAGACTGGTGCAAGGGAATGCCATCACACTCACTCGGTTCCGACAAGGGGGAGCTGGGACCCCATCTCAGGGCCCCAACAGTGAAGAGAAGTCAGGGAGTGCCGTCGAGCTCCCTGTGAAGCTGCCCAGGGGCCCTGGACCCCATCCCTGGGCCCAGTGATGAAGATAAAGATGGGGAACGCGTGTTGAGCTCTAGTGAAGCTGCCAGGGGCCCCCATGCCCCATCCTGGGGCCCCGATGAAGAGTCTGGACAGGGAATGCTGTCTTCCCCTCACCTGCAAAGGTGGGAGGGGGCCCAGGACCCCATCCTGGGGTTCTGAAGGCTGGAGTAACGAGGGGGTATGTCATTGTACTTCCCGAGGCGACCAGGAAGGCCGCATCACCAAGCGCGTCTGCCTGCTGGAGCACTTTAGGCTGCTGGACGTGCAGGAAACGGGCAAGAGCAGGCGGGGTGGGCTTTCCAAGCTGCTCTCCAACGTCGAGGCAGGCCTTGGGGTGTGCAGTCCCACCCAGCAAGAAGGAACTATGCAAAGCTGCCAGACAGGTTAGAAACAAAGGAAACCACAGTGTCTCTCCCCGAAGCAGCGGGAGAGCCACTCATCTAATATGCACACTCACCAGAGGGGTACACCATAACGCCCTGCAGGGATTGCCCGCATTTTTGCAGAGAAAGTCCTTCGTTTTGGTGTGTGGTGGCCCCAGGAAACCAGGATCACCACCAAAATTATCACAAAGTTCAGAGGGGTGCTGCAGGAGGAGCACAGCTTTCCCCAAGAAGAAATTCAAACTTCCCACCCTGGGACTTGCAAATGATAACCCCTCATGGGTTTAGTTGTACTTGCAAGCATTCACCAGGCTGGAGCTTTTGCTCTGCAGCTCAGAGTGATGTTTTTTTCTCTTGTGGGGGGAGTGTAAGGCTACAGTGTTGTGGCCTTGAAAAATGCCATGTGACTGTTTGTATGGGAAGACACCCTCCAGGGGTGAAAGGTAGTAATAACACATGTGTGTAACTAAGAAATGATGTCCTCAGGGACTATGCTAAAAATATCGGGCCCTGTTCACAAAGTTAAACTGAGACGTTTGGTCTAAACTTAGACTAAACATCTAAAATACGACTTTGGAAATTCACAAAGGGCATTTACGAGTAGTTTCTTTATGTCTTCACTGGGGGTGAGGATCCCGCCCGAGTGCGTAGATCCCACCCCGAGTGTGGAGCTAAAGTTACTACTCGTAAATGCCCTTCGTGAATTCACAAAGTCGTAAACTTAGACGTTTGGTCTAAGTTTAGGCCAAACGCCTAAGTTTACCGTTGTGAAACTGGCACATCATCTTGTACCTGAACTGTGATTCAGATTCTGATATATGCTGCAAGCACCCACTAGGGGTTAAAGTCCATAATTATAAAGTCTTGTAATTATAAATGGAACTAAGTTGCATTATTTATGTGACATTCATGATAAGTACACTGCACTTTCAGTCATGCTTAGACATTGCTCATGCTAAGGCCGGGCAGCCACTGCATTATTGCCAGTAATAGGTGCCCTCAGTCATGCTTATGTGTGATTATTACCGTTGTTCCTATGGTGAAATGCTTGTTGAAATTATGAGGTGGACTGCCACTTGCTATCAAGTGCTCTTACTCCAAGTTATGTTCAACCCATGGCATTTAGGGACAAGATAATGTTTAAACATGTGAGTTGTGGCACTGGACCCCCGTAGGAGGGGGTAAGAATAATTACGAAATGTCATCCAAAAGTAATTCCTTCACCTTGTGTATATTTTAAAATTGTTACATAGTATCGAGTAGTGTGTGTAACAAATGTACTTTTTTCCTCTTTCAAAAGAAAAAGCACAGACTTGGCAAACATGTATTGAGTATTATTCTTGTGTACCTGTGAATGGTGATTACTCGCCCACACCACCTCCCTTGAGTAGGCCTTGGACTGCTCTGCTTCCCTACTCTGTGAAAGTCACGTGCTACAATAGGGTGTTTGATTCTCAGTGGAGGACGGATGTGGACCCATTACTTGTGCAGGTCACACAACTAATGACCAATTTTCTAACACTTGGAATTAAGGAAATGATTTTGAATTTGATGGTTAGAGGTTACTGTGTCAGGGTGACAGAGGACATTGCCCCCAACATCCCACTGGACCTCCGTTTGCCAAATCTAGAGTTGTCCACCTGGCCTCAGACAACTCTAAACAGGCAGGAACCCCAGTGACAACAGTTCCTGTCAAGTATTGTAAAATTTTGACAGGACGCTCTATCATACGTGACGGCTGCCCATCAAACTTATATAGAGATTTTCATTTTTCAAAAACAAGCTGGAGGTTATTTTAGAAAAATGAAAAACAAATGACCTCCACATCATGGACGTTTTCTCCCAGGGTGTGGGGATCTTTATTTTTGTTATTACTGTCCCTCACTTACAGACATAAAAGCAAAAACAATGCCCTCCACTCTAAATAGGATTGATGACTTTGGCCCTCATTCTGACCCTGGCGGTCGGTGATAAAGCGGCGGCCAACCCGCCAACAGGCCGGCGGTCCAAAATATGCAATTCTGACCCTGGCGGGAACCGCCAACACAGCCCGCCGCATTAACACGCCGCCCGCCACGGCGGAACAAACAAACAGCGCGGCGGTCCCCGCCAACAGCCAGGCGGCAGACAATGTACCGCCCACCCTATCACGACCCACCAATCCGCCACCTTTTCCGGGGCGGGAGCACCGCCGATAAAAACACGGCGGAAACAGACTACGAACGGGAAAACGCTCACCTCCACATACTCCACGCGAGATTCCGGCAGTATGGAACCCGAGTTGCAGGTCATCCCCGCACTCCTATACCTGCTCCTGTACCAGGAGCACGCCCGGCGGCGCGGAAGACATCGGTGAGTACTGCACCTACGACACAGGGGAGGGAAAAGGAGGGGAGGGAAAAGATTACCGGCACACACCCACCCACCCACTACAACACACACATCAATGCATTCCCACAGATCACTGTCACAACCCACAAACCCCCCCCTCCGAAATAATGCAAAGACCAAAAGAAGAGATCTTAAACGGGCAGATATATTGAAAAATGGACAGCAGTAATCCCAATAAATAAATAAACTATGTACAAAATACATACATCTACTAAATGTAGTCCAACCACTGTCCGTGGACCACAGGGGTCCTGAGCAAAGGGGCAAGGCCCAGTCCCACGACAAGAACTCCACGGAGAGAACACTGCAGGGGCATCAGAAAGAAAAAAGGACAGGCACCTCAGGGGGAAGGGAAGTGGGGGCACCTCAGCCACTTGAGTACACGACGCCAGATCCACGAGGGGACTCCATGACCACTGGCCCATCCTGGGGAGAGCAAAGCCACAGTCCATACAGTCCATACAGTGGGTGGCCTGCCCACTGGGCCATCCTGGGGAGAGCAAAGCCACAGTCCATACAGTCCATACAGTGGGTGGCCTGCCCACTGGGCCATCCTGGGGAGAGCAAAGCCACAGTCCATACAGTCCATACAGTGGGTAGCCTGCCCACTGGGCCATCCTGGGGAGAGCAAAGCCACAGTCCAAACAGTCCATACAGTGGGTGGCCTGCCCACTGGGCCATGCTGGGGAGAGCAAAGCCACAGTCCAAACAGTCCATACAGTGGGTGGCCTGCCCACTGGGCCATCCTGGGGAGTGCAAAGCCACAGTCCAAACAGTCCATACAGTGGGTGGCCTGCCCACTGGGCCATCCTGGGGAGTGCAAAGCCACAGTCCATACAGTCCATACAGTGGGTGGCCTGCCCACTGGGCCATCCTGGGGAGTGCAAAGCCACAGTCCATACAGTCCATACAGTGGTTGGCCTGCCCACTGGGCCATCCTGGGGAGTGCAAAGCCACAGTCCAAACAGTCCATAACAGACTCCACTGCCACTGGAGGAGGCATGTTGGCCAGAGGACATCCTGCAGCCCTGCCCGAGACAGATCCTGCCCTGCCACGTCTGCCAAAGGGCCAGCGGTTCCTGCCTGGAAGGGCCCAGTTCAGCGGTTCTTGCCTTGAAGGGCCCAGTTCAGCGGTTCTTGAGACGGCGGTCCCCAGCAGAGCGGTGCTGGAGACGGCGGGGCCCAGTTCAGCGGTTCTTGCCTTGAAGGGCCCAGTTCAGCGGTTCTTGAGACGGCGGTCCCCAGCGGAGCGGTGCTGGAGACGGCGGGGCCCAGTTCAGCGGTTCTTGAGACGGCGGTCCCCAGCGGAGCGGTGCTGGAGACGGCGGGGCCCAGTTCAGCGGTTCTTGCCTTGAAGGGCCCAGTTCAGCGGTTCTTGAGACGGCGGTCCCCAGCGGAGCGGTGCTGGAGACGGCGGCCATTCTATGGCCAACTGCTCATTGCCTGGTGGTGCCCTCCTGGGCAGCGGGGATGGTGCTCCTTCAATGCCCACCTGGGCTGTGGGTGGTGGGGCCCTCCTGGCCAGCTGGGCTGGGTCCTCCCTGGGCAGCGGCTATGGGGGTGGTGGGCTCTCCCGGGGCAGCTGTGCCGGTTCCTCCCGGGGCAGCGGCTATGGGGGTTGCGGGCTCCTCCTGGGCAGCTGTGACGGGTCCTCCATGGGCAGCAGGCCTGCTGCCTGACTTCTCCGCCTTGCTGCCCTTGCCCTCCTTAGTCAGGAGTCTGTGGCCCTTTCCTCCCTTTGGAGCTGTGGCTGTTGACGGTGGCTGGCTAGTGTCCTGGGGGGATATAGAACCCGGGCTCCGGCGGCGGCCCTTCCGCCTTCTGCTCCTCTTCCCAGGGGGTGGGCTGGCTGTCCCCTTGCTGCTGGGCGAAGATCCAGACCTGCGGGCTGGTGGGCTCCAATACCCCTGCACCCTTGTCAAGGGGGCTGCAGGGCTGGTGGTGGCTGAGGTGCTCTTCTTACCCCGACGAGAAGGAGGGGGGGCTCAGGGTCAGGAAAGAAGGTAGCAGTAGAGAGATAGATTTTCCTGGGACAATGGATAGTGGTAGGTACAGTGGGAATGGGAGTGGAGGGAGAGGATGTGGTTGTAGGCGAGACAACTTTGCTGTCTTTGGGTGCAGGTGCAGGAGCGGGAGGCTGTCGTGAGGTGGATGGCTGTTGGGTGGGTGGGTGGCTGCGTTTGTGTGGTGTGGAAGAGGGGGTGACAGACACAGTGGGAGAGGACACAGGGGACGTGTAAATGGCAGTGGGGGTGGTGACTGCACGTGTGCGGACTGGACTGGAGGGTGTGCTGGTGATGGAAACACTGGCTGATGGTGAGGTGAATGAAGGTGTGAGTGTAGACGTCACAGGGAGGGAGGAGGGAGACGAGGAGGTGGGGGTCACAGAGGTGGTAGTGACTGTTGGCATGTCTGCATCGGAATGTTGCTTGTGTGAATGTCTGCGTGATCTGTGGTGCCTATGTTTGGATGAGCTGCTCTTGTGTGTTGAGGTGTGTGCAGGCTGGTCTGATGGTGTGGGTGGGACAGGCAGAGGAACAGGAGACTGGGAGGAGGGAGTTAGTAGAGGGAGGCAGGAGACAGGGACAATGGCTGCCGTCAGTGCTGAGGCCAGAGCCTGGAACGATCGCTGATGGGCAGCCTGACCCGAATGAATGCCCTCCAGGTACGCATTGCTGCGATGAACCTCCCTCTCCACCCCCTGGATGGCATTCAAAAGGGTAGTCTGCCCAACAATGAGCGTTCGGAGGAGGTCAATGACCTCCTCACTGAGGGCAGCGGGGGTAACAGGGGCAGGGCCTGAGGTGCCTGGGGCGAAGGAGATGCCCGGCTTCCTGGCAGAGCGGGCACGGGGCGAACGCTGAGGGGCTGCTGGGAGGGCGGAGATGGTGCGCTGGGTGGCGGCTGTACCTGTAATGGCGGGGGGCACGGATGGTGCCACCCCCGCAAGGGAGCTCCCTTCCGAGGACGTGTCCGTGTCGCTGCAGGGTCCAGTCGTCCCCGTTGTGGAGCTCCCCTCGCCCTCCGTCTCACTGGTCCAGTCAGACTCTGTGGCATTGCCCTCCTGGGCCATGTGAGATGCAGCTCCCTCCTGCCCCGATGCCACTTCTCCTCCGCCTGATGATGCTGATGCACACAAGCACAGAAAGACAAACAAAAAGGGGGGGGGAGAGAGAAATAAAGAGATTTTGAGTACATGGATCACCGGTACAGTTAGCGGACATGACAGACACAGATGCCCCCTGCACTAAGTTGCGCACTTGGGGTCCCCTACGCATTCCGTGGAACATGCCCTACACGCCTAGAGTTGACAACTGCACCCATGGATGACACGGCCCAGGGATGGCTGTACTGGCACACTACTGAGGGTGGTGGCTGGGGACACAGGGGCTTACGGGGGTGCCCAGCCTACAGATATCGCCCTGGCCTAGGGGGACCCACAGTCCTCCTCCCCCACCCAGACACCTCCACTGCGCGACAACAGAGTAGATAATGCTTGTACTCACCCCCTTGTGTCTGCTGTGCTGCCCTCACGCGCCCATCCAAATCAGGGTAGGCCACCGCCAGGATCCGGAACATCAGGGGGGTCAGTTGACGGCAGGCACCCCGCCTACGTTGGGAGGCCATCCCCAGCAGAGACTCGGCGGTCTTCTTGGTCCCGCGGCGGATGTCCTCCCACCTCTTGCGGCAGTGGGTGCCCCGTCGATGGTGGACCCCCAGGGTCCGGACTTCCTTGGCGATGGCACGCCAAATCCCGATCTTCTCATGGGCGCGGACCTATGTGACACGTACAGGGAGGGAGAAATACCACGTTCAAGTTTGTCTGCATTTTCGTAGCCAGTGGCCCAACGCCCCCCATCCCCGCCAGGCCCCCCGCCAGGCCCCCCGCCATGCCCCCCGCCAGGCCCAACATGCCCCCCATCCCCGCCAGGCCCCCCGCCAGGCCCAACATGCCCCCCATCCCCGCCAGGCCCCCCGCCAGGCCCAACATGCCTCCCATCCCCGCCAGGCCCCCCGCCAGGCCCCCCGCCAGGCCCAACATGCCCCCCATCCCCGCCAAGCCCCCCGCCAGGCCCCCCCGCCAGGCCCAACATGCCCCCCATCCCCGCCAGGCCCCCCGCCAGGCCCCCAAGCCAGCCAGTGGCCCCAAATCCATATTGAATTAAACTTGCTTGTTGGTCTGGAGGACCTTAGAGTAGCGCATACTGGGGGAGGACCCCATCCACAAGTTTCTCCAACTCTTCTCCAGTGAAGGCAGGGGCCCTTTCCCCAGGCGCAGCAGCCATTGTCCCTTCCAGACCGAGGTCACAGCAACACTTCAAAGTTCAAGTCGCAAGTGAATAAGTAGATAGAAAATGGCGGTCACGTCCGCGGCGGTGCGTACCGCGGCGGTGCGTACCGCCACCGACGGCGCCCTTCGCCATTGGCTCCTGAAACCCATAGGCTTCAATGTTAACCAATGCGGCTTCGCGCCGCGGTCTTCGACCGCCGACCGCCGCGGTGTGCCACGCCAGCGCATTGACCTCACATCCCATTGTCACACTTCACAGGTCAGGCAGCCGCCATTTCGAGGGTCCACATGGCTCAATTTCAACTGCGTCACACAGGCCTAGGCCTTGCATAGCCACTCAGACACGCCATTCACTGCATTGAGAATCGTTTACTGTGCAAGCTGTGAGTACGTACCTGTGGGTTGCTTGACTGTGTACAGGCCGCTGGTGGACCTGTCGACAATGGAAGCACGCCACATTATCCTGACCTACCGGCTTGACCGTGCCACTATACATGAACTGTGTGCCCAGCTGGAGCCCGACCTGATGTCCCCCATCCGCCAACCCACAGGGATTCCCCCTCTGGTGCAGGTCCTGTCAGTACTCCACTTCTTGGCAAGTGGGTCATTTCAGACAACAGTGGGAATTGCTTCTGGGATGTCTCAGCCCATGTTTTCGAAGGTGTTATCCAGAGTGTTGTCGGCCCTGATGAAATACATGAGGAGCTACATCATTTTCCCTGAGGTGGGCGAATTGGCTGCAGTGAAGGGTGATTTCTATGCCCTTGGACATATTCCCAACGTCATTGGTGCCATTGATGGGACCCATGTGGCTTTGGTTCCCCCAAGAGACAGGGAGCAGGTGTACAGGAACAGAAAAAGTTACCATTCCATGAACATCCAGGTGGTGTGTTTGGCTGACCAGTACATCTCGCATGTAAATGCCAAATTCCCAGGGTCAGTGCATGACGCCTACATCCTAAGGAATAGCAGCATCCCTTACGTGATGGAAGAGCTAGAGAGACACCGTGTATGGCTATTGGGGGACTCTGGGTACCCCAACCTGTTGTGGCTACTGACCCCAGTAAGGAATCCCCGGACCAGGGCAGAGGAACGGTACAATGAGGCCCATGGGCGTACTAGGAGGGTGATCGAACGCACCTTCGGCCTCCTAAAGGCCAGGTTTCGGTGCCTGCATATGACAGGTGGATCCCTAATGTACTCACCTAAGAAGGTGTGTCACATCATCGTGGCCTGCTGCATGCTTCACAACCTGGCTTTGCGCCGCCAGGTGCCTTTCCTGCAGGAGGATGGTCGAGACGGTGGTGTTGTGGCAGCTGTGGAACCTGTGGAGAGTGACGAGGAGGAAGACGACGGGGCTGAAACAGACAACAGGGACAGAATCATTGAACAGTACTTCCAATAGGACACAGGTAACAATTCAAACATAATTTAGTAAATGTGTACTACTCTCCTGCATCTCTGCTGCCTGTCTATTTGCCCCAGTGTATGATGACTGAGTTGTGGCTTTTCCCTCCCTATTTCAGATCTGGGGTCCCCACTACGAGTCCTGTGCTTCGTTTCCCCATGGACTACAGCTTTGTGGCAGCTGTTTGTTGACTTCACTATGTACAAGGACATATTTGCACTGTCATGTCAATTACAATATTTTGAAATCACAGCCAGACTCCAGATAGTTTTGTGCAAAATAGGTGTTTATTTCAGTGCTCAAAATGGGATGGGTGGTTTCAAGTGGGTGGGGGCTATGGTGAAGGAATGTCCATGGCAGAGTCCAGAGTAACAGTCACACAGGTGCATTGTCCAGAGGCCTGTGGAGAGATGGAGCATGGGCAGTTCAAGGATGGACAGGGTGACAATGTGGGACAGTGGGATGACATCAGGTGGTATCCTTTGCTGGCGGGGGTCTTGACATCCTACTCTGTCTTCTTGCGAGATCTCAGGGCCCTCTTGCGGGGTGGTTCTTCTCCTGCAGGAGGTGGGGGTCTGGTGGGCTGCTGTTGTGCGGGGGCCTCCTGTCCACTAGCGCCGGCGGAGGTGGTTGGCTGTTCTTGGTCCAGGCTAGTGGCAGGGGCCCTTTGTTGTTGTTGAGTGTCCGTCCTGGTGTTGATGAGGTCCTGCAGCAGCCCTACCATGGTAACCAGGGTGGAGGTGAGGGCTCTGATGTCCTCCCTGTACCCCCGATAGTGTTCCTCCTGCAGTACCTGGATCTCCTGGAACCGGGCCAGTACCGTCGCCATCGTCTCCTGGGAGCGGTTGTATGCTCCCATGATGGTGGTGAGGGCCTCGTGGAGAGTGGGTTCCCTGGGCCCGTCCCCCCCCCTGTCGCACAGCTGCCCTCCGAGTTGCCCTGTTTCCCTGGGCCTCTGCCCCCTGGCCGGTGTGCCCACTACCATTGCCCCCAGGTCCCTGTTGTTGTTGGGGTGGTGGGTTATCCTGGGTGCCCTGTAGTGGTAGACACACCGCAGATTGACGCGCCCTGGAGACAGAGGCATGGGCCCGCTGGGTGGGAGCTGTGCTGGTGTTCCCAGAGGGGTTTGGGTCTGTAGTGGCCTGTGCCTGTGTGAGGGGAACCGACTGTCCAGAGGTCCCCGATGGTCCGGGCTGGTCATCAGTGTCCAGGTCGACAGAGCTGCTGTCATCGCTGACGGCCTCTTGGGTGGGGGGTGTGGAGAATTCTGGGCCCTCCGTGGCGGTGTGTTGACGGTCGGGTCCTGCAGGGGTATAGAGGTATGGTTATAGTTTCAATGTGTGGCATATGGGTGTATCTGTGGGTTCCCGTGTCCCCAAGTGCTGGCATTCGTGTGTGGGGGCTTTGGTGAGGGTGGCTTGTGGGGGGGATGTGTATATGCATTGGGCATGCTTTGGTGATGGGTGTCCATGCTTAGTGGACGCATGCAGGCCTAGGTTTTGGGATGTGTGGGTTGTGATGGTGAGACATTGGCAGGGAATAGGTGTGCTGGGGGTGGGGGTGAGGATGGTGGTGGGTGTGAGGATGGTGGTGGGGGTGAGGATGGTGGTGGGGGTGAGGGTGGGGGTGAGGATGGGGTTGGGGGTGAGGGTGGGGTTCGAGCATGGGGGTGAGGGTTGGGGTATGATTTGGCATGCAGGTGGGGGGGAAGCAGTAGTGAAGCTTCAACTTACCAGAATCCATTCCTCCGCTGACTCCTGCGAGGCCGTCAGGATGCAGGATGTTCAAGACTTCCTCCTCCCATGTTGTAAATTGTGGGGGTTGAGGTGGGGGTCCTCCGCCAGTCTTCTGCACGGCGATGTTGTGCCTGGATACCATGGAACGCACCTTCCCCCGTAGGTCGTTCCATCGCTTCCTGATGTCTTCCGGATTCCTGGGGTGCTGTCCCACAGCGTTGACCCTGTCGACAATCCTCTGCCATAGCTCCGTCCTCCGGGCAATGCTGGTGTATTGGATCTGTGTGCCGAAGAGCTGGGGCTCTACCCGAACGATTTCCTCCACCATGACCCTGAGTTCTTCGTCTGAGAAGCGGGGGTGTCTTTGGGGTGCCATGGAGTGGTGTGTATGATGGGTGGGGTGGAGTATGTGTAGTTAAGTGTGTTGAGTGAGGTGGTGTGTGTTGTTTTGTGTGTGGATATTGTGTGGGTGATGGTGTAGTGTGCCTCTGTGTGATGGTATTCTGTGATCGCTGATGTGTCTCTCAGTGCTTCTTTTCGGATTTTGGTCGAAGGGGTTTGTGGGTGATGTGGGTGTGTGTTTTATATTGTATTGTGTGTGTGGGAGTGGTGTGTGTATGTGTATCAGGTGTGTGGAATTCAAATCGGCCAATGTGGCTGAGTTTTGTTCGTTTGTGTGTATTCTGACCGCGGCGGTGTGTACCGCCAATGGAAAACCGCGTTTGAAAGACCGCCGCGTGGATTCGTGGGTCGTAATGGCATGGGCGTATTTCTGTTGGCGTGACGGTGGAGGTTTGGTCACCTCCACTTTTCCGCCGACCGCTGGTCTGGCGGTCTGTTGTGGCTGTCGGATTTTCGGAGGTTTGGCTGCTGCGGGTCAGAATGACCGTGGCGGGTTACCGCGACCGCGGCGGAATTATGGAGGATTTCTGACCGGCGGTAGGCGCCTTTTACCGCCGAGGTCAGAATGACCACCTTTATGTGTTAACAGCCGACCTCCATCAGGCCATTGGAGGAGTATGTCAGAGACGGAGCTAGAGTAGGAGCTGTCGTCGACATGCTTAAGGCCCGCCTACCTCTAATTAGGCTCTGGAGTACTCCCTCCACCTTATAAATAGGTCAAACGGACAACAGTAACTAACTTTCTTCAAACAGCTATCTGGCACTGAATGAATTCAACAAATGAGGCAAGTTCAGTCAGACCTCGCTCCTGCATGAATCTTTAAAAACCTCTTACTCAGCACACCTGCAGCCTGTGAAGCATGGAACGTACTCAAGAACTCTCTGGTCTCAGGAATGTTCCACTCCAAATTCATCATACCAACTGTCAATAAAACCTTATCCTACCTAATTCAGGTAGGGTTCTGCCTTTCTCATTGCACAATCCTAGCCTAGGAAAAAAAATTGAAAGAGCTGTTTTTTCTCTGATCTACACCTTTATTGAGGACAACTGTCTATTCTTTGACGAGTAGTCTTGTTTCTACTGAGGTAGAGAATTCAGCATGATTTCCTTTTTGATGATCTGATATGTTACCTTTCAGCTGCCCACCACAAGGTGACTCTACTACTGAGACAAAAATGCTTGGCATGCAAGGAAGCCTTCTAAAGTAGATCTTCTCCTACTTCCAATGTAGCCACAGTATCATGCCATTTCATCTCCTTTCACCTAAGACTGTGGCATGTAGCATGGTTCAATCATCTCTGCTCCTCTGTCCAACCTATACTTTCCTGTGTTACATATATGATCAGGTCCTTGACCCTAACATTCTGCAATTACTTAGGCGATACTGAGATAACTCTAAGGACGCAGAGATGTCTAGATGTGACGAGTCTCTTTGTGCTATTGCTGAATGGATGCTTTCCATCATGTTAAGCACAATTCTTCTAAATCTAAGATCTTGATCTGTGGCCAATGGAGTAACCTCAAACTTGCAACCATCTGCCCCAACAAACTAAAAACACAGCCATTGACTGGAAAAGAGGTATGAATTCTCGGAGAGATCCTGAATTCCAGCTTACCCCTTAACCCCAAGAAGTAAATCAAGTCAAAGGCAGAACCACTTATATAATATGCACTCTGTGAGTCATCTTCGCACCCCAAGGATACCCAGAAAAAAACAGACCTTTATCATTTTTTTGTTGTAAAGGTAAGTTATGTAAATATTGTTTACCAGAAATACTTCATACTTCACAAATTGCAAAAGATTCAAAACACTGCAGCAAGGCAGTTCCTAGACTTTGGTCCATGGGAACACATCAGAGCAGTGCTGCATGCATCCCACTAGTTATTTATAGCCAGTTGATCTGCCTTCTAGATACGTTGTATCTTCCATAGGGCAATGCTGTCTGGATCCAAAGTAAAGATACAAGCTGTTGTCAACCCTAATCCTTCCCTTGCGGTCTAGGCAGCACTGGAGGAATGCCTGTCCTATCACAGACTCCACAGGAGAAAGGGGAGGGTGAACAGAGGGGCAAGATCTGGTGCGGAGTCTTCCTCTCAGGCTGAAGTTTTTTCGGTATGGATCCTTGCTTAGGTTCGGACATCAAGTAACACCATTGACAGAATAAAAGTACACATGTGACCCAGAGGGCTAACACACAAGTATGCCAAATTATAGAGAATAGGAGATATATTTCAGTGTGATTATTAACCACTCATCCGCACATGCTGTAAGGATCCCTGAAGCCGTCTTGGAACCAACCAAGAAGGACCCAGAAGGAGCTGCCATTACTCGAATAGAAGCAGAATTAAATACACACATGGAGGTAACTGAAGAGGTTAGCAGAATGGAAAATGTTAACATGCTGCAAACAATACTGAGGGATCGTAAAAGATACACACATCAAAGGTGAGCAGCGCAAAGCCGGGTGTGATGGCAGACAAAGAACTGGTATTTGTATCTTATTTAAATATTGCACCTGCCTCCTTTACCCTGGAAGTGAAACTGCCTGATTAGGACGTGGGATAGAAGAAAAGCCTGTTTACTATACTGCTAACCTCCCTTTCTAATGTGCCACATTCCTGTCTCTTATAGTCGCGATGCATGACTGTAACGCTAGGAACCTCCCACCACAATATTAATACAATGTCTGAGATGATGTATGATATGAACCATTGTGAAATGCCTAAACCCCAACTTTTCTGACACCTCTAATCCTAAGAAAAAAAGGGATGTTGTTCTTCCAGGCTAAATTTTGAGGATACACTCAGAACACTGCATTCAAGACTAGCCCTTTGTCTAACTGTTCCTTTCTATACTTAGAACTGGTGGTACATCGTTCTTACTACAGGTGGTGAAACTTTGGAACTCCTTACCAGCCAAGAAGAGAAACATACAAGATGATCTGAAGCACAGGACGAAAGTAGAGACCTGTCTTTCCGAACTAGGATGCAGAATACAAAAATTGAACTAGCTCTGACCTCGAAATATGTTACTGTAGCAGATTGTAATTACTTCATTCTAAGGACCAGACATTTGTTTCTAATGGGTTGTCCAAGCAAGGCATTTATCCCAGCTGCTTCTAACAAATACAGAATAAAACTTTATATCTGTTCCCTAAAGTGAACTCCATACAACAGTCATAAGTTGAATATCTATAGTCAGCACATGCCATGGGCTACATCTCCACATTTATGTAGCCACTCATCTTTGATCCTCAAGTAATGTTATTCACTACTAAGGAAAAAAGTTATCCAGTTTAATATTCTAATCAGAGAGGTCTGCATCATAGGATCTTCATTGATAGTCATAAATACTTGAATATTGCCCATTGCGTTACGTGAGCCCAAGAAGATCTTTTTTCATAGTTTTCTTCCATGGAAACAGCACTGCGTAATGTCTCTGTCCATTAATGTAACAAGTCTGTTTCCTACTGGCAATGACTCCCTTAGCAGAAGATCCGTGAAGAGAAGATCAAGTTGCAGAGTAAAACGGCACTACCATTTCCATTGTCATAGAAGAATGATGTCAAGACGTCATCATTGATAGCATCTGCACCGAAACGTTCACTGTTAAAGGAAAGCTTGTCGACCACACGTCAATGTCATACACACTTGCTGATGTCAAGACATTCAGCATCAGTCTTAAGGAAGCTACCAACTCTGTTGACGTTGAAGCATTCACCACAGCCATTGGTGACTGTCACACTGTTGACGACGAGATCTCCAACAATGGCAGTAAGACCAACATTGATGATGAGGTGTTCTCAGTGGATGACAAAAGCACCAGGTTCGATGGTGACACACACACCAACGTAATCAAAAAGACTGAAATCGACGTTGACTGCTTCACCTTTGATGCTGAAGAGACAGAAAAAGTCATTTTTTCATCTGTGTCTCATACATTCTATTCCTTATCACCTTCTTCAAGCAATTCTGAGTCATTATTCTCAGTTAGTTGGTTGATCGGGTATACTACCGCAGCCCTGTCCTAAAAAGAAACACAGAGAGAAGACTTGAACTTCTTTTTGCCTTTTGAAGATGGCCACATCCCAGGATCTGGCTTGTTTACCTCCTCCCAATAAAGCCTATCTTACATATGTTTTAGAGCCCCTTGATCTTTCTCCTCCAAGGAAGTCATTGAAAGCAACGTCCATGTCTCCAATTAGAAAATGAAAGCCTACTTCTCCATAGAAGTCAAAAGAGCAATTCCAACTCTCTTCACAGTGCGTACGTCAGTAGACAAAGGAGGTTGCGTACCAGATCTTGATCTCCTGATTCTTACTCAGACATGCCTTAAACATCTTTACACACTTATATCATTGCCTGAGTCTTCACCCAGGACCTCACCAGTGGATGATCTTTTGACATTCTAGAAGGAAATAGCAAGAGGAGCAGCTAAACTTAATATTCCGTTAGAGACTCTCCAGCGAACTCTCTAATGTTTGAAAATCTCCAACAAAGGTCAGAGCAAAAAAGTATCTTTATCTTTGTACTCGCTTTTTAGAAATAGCAAAGGAAAATGTTTCACGCCAACTACAGTTAAGGCCTACTAAAGAAGTAAAGATTACCACAACAATACCCAGATTTCCAAAAAGCAGATCCAAAACTGGATTTGAATCATTGTAATAGCAGTCTGACGCAAGCATGCGTCTGTCCAAGAGTCGTCTGTTCTGCCACAAAGGAAAAGTAAGAGGTTTGACTCCACTGGCAAAAATATGTGCAGCACTGCATTTCCTCTTTAAATTAATGCCTGTGCAACAGCGCAACTTTGGGAATATCACTGATAAATATTTGATTGCATGCAGTCTTTCCTCCCAGATTTGCCAAAGAATCAGCAACAAGACTTTATAGAGACGATGAAGGATGGTTCCTTGTCAAACCAAGTAATACATGCTGCAGTGGACCCTGCAGAATTGCCCGTGACAGGATTCTGCCATGGTATCTATTTGAAGAGGAATTCATGGCTTCAACCCTCATCCCTAATGCCGGATGAACAACAGAAAATAGCAAATCTGTCATTTTCTCTATCAACTCTCTTCAGACAAAATATTAAAGAATAATTGTTTTGGATGAAGAATGGATCGGAGACATTGAATACTATTGGCCTAGAACAGTGGTCTCCAAACTTCTTAATGCCGCGCCCCCTCAGTTGAAAAATAAAAATCTATGGGCCCCCCTCAGAATTTTTCACAAATATTTTATAAGGATGGCAATGTTTAAATATATCCAGACCTATTTAAACATTGCAGTTAGGTGCTGTTATCTTTTTAAAAATGCAAAACAGGCTTTTGTTTAAAACAAAGGCTTGTTATCTGTATAATGCTTCTTTTGGCCAGAGTTTGGCGCCCCCCCTGGGAGCACTTGAGGGCCCCCTAGGGGGGCCCGCCCTAGGGGTTGGAGACCTCTGGCCTAGAAGAACAGAAGACGTTCTTCAAGCAACAATACAGAGAGAGCGGTGATACTCTCATCAGAGAGCTCAATCCCTGAAATGAGTGTACTCTCAGCAACATAATAAGCAAGGTGAAGGACACATATACAAAAAAAGGTAACAGAAACCCACAGCCACCCCTCCAAAAGCATAATTCTATAGGAAGAAATTCACAGACAAACTAACAATAATACTTCAGCAACCACCTGCAGTTACCCTCCCCTTTAAGGAAAGTGGTGAGGTCTCATCTGGAAGAGTAGAAGTTGGTCACCACATCATATTTGATATGCCTCAAGGCAATTCAGCTGCCTATTCCATCAAAGCCTACATTAAGTCGTCAGTTGCCAGCACTGAAAAAGTCATGCATCCTTATCAAACAATAGAAAAGTTTCCATCAACAGATCAGAGGAGTGAACATGGACCTGAAGAATGGTCGCCCACATCAATTCCAACTGATTTTAGAACCTATGGGTTGACAACAAATTCATCCTCAAAGAAAGCTTCAGGATGCTGGCCCTTGCCCAAACATTCTCACACATAAAAATTAATGATTGGCTGTGTTTTATAGAACTTCACAAAGAGAGTAACCCCTTACTGCCAAGGAGGACAGGGTTTACAAACCAAATAACATTCAGTTTCCCCTTTGTCCACTCATATATCTATTTGATACTCTTTTCTGCCACAGTTTAACCTATATTGATTAGAAATTATATTTACTATACGCAACACTTCTGTTGTTTCTTTACAATATATATATTCTTTTATTTTATTTTTTTTCAAATTCATAACATATATTAAAATACCTCCTCAAAAGACTGTGGCCCTTATTATGACAGCGGTGGTATTGACTGACTACTGCCGCGGCGACGGCCGCAAAAATACCGTTGCCGCGGCTACCTGCCGTCCGCCATATTATGACCGTAGCTGGAATTCCACCAGAAGGATGGCAGAATTCCGACCCATGATACGGCCTGGCGGTGTTCTGCTGACGGATGCTGCTGCTGGCAGCAGCGCCCGTCCCGTCTCCTGCCAGAGGACCCCCAGACAACAGGTAAGTCGGGTGCTCCGACAGGGGAGGGGGGTGTTGTGTGTGTGTGTGGGGGGGGGGCGGGAGTGTATGTTTGTGTGTGCGTGCATGCGGGTGTGTGGCATGTGGAATGCGCGTGTGCATGCATGGTTGTGAGTGTGCCTGTATGTTGTGTTGTGTGAATGCGTGGGTGCTTGTATGTATGTAAGTGGTTGTGGATGTGTGTGTGAATGGATGTATGCATGCGTAGGTGAATGTGGCCATGAGTATGTGTATGCATGTGTTATGATGGTGCGTGAATGGGCGTGTATGTCGTGGGGAGGTTTGGGGTGGGAGGGCGGGAGAGGACTTTGGGGAGGGATTTAGGGAAGACCCCTATCAGTGACAGGGAAGGGATTCCCTGTCACTGATAATGCCTACCACCATGGTTTTCGTGGCAGTAAGGAAGCCACGACAACCATGGCGGTAGGCGGGGTCATAATCCCGCGGGTGGGACAGTGACGGCCGCATGGCTGGAGACTGAAGTCTCCAGCCCCGCGGCTGTTACTGCCCTGCCAGACAGAATGGTACATTGGCAGTTTGGCTTGAGCCATACTGCAAATGTCATATTTTGGGGAAAGGTACTGCCAGCCTGTTGGCAGTACTTTTCTCCAAAATACCGCTGTCCGCCAGGGTGGTAATGAGGGCATGTGTGTGCTCTCCAGGAGGAGGATTATGGTTTGGGCAAAGCACCCTGAAGTCATGGCATGGGAGAAGGCCCTGTAGGTCTACCTCATCCATATCCCCCACCCCTTCTGAAAATGGCTATACTCTCTCAGGGGAAGGGCCTGCAAGTCTTCTTCACCTTACACCCCCCCCACCCCTGCCTGTGGTGGGAAGGTGATATATGTGTGGCAGTTGTCCTTCTAGCCTTAGGCCTCTTTCTGCCTTGCCACTGATCCCACAGGTCCTGATGAAGGTCAGGTGAGATCACCTCATCCTCATAGCAGGGAATGCGTTCAGAAGGTCTTGTACTAAGAGCTCTCAAATTTCAGCGTATGCCCTCCACTTTATCTGCCTGTTTTAGAGAACCAGCCCTCCCAGCAACAGGGCAGGGCCTGCAGCTAAACCTTCACAAATTACACTCCTATGCATAGAGATTGAACAGCATTAACAGAGAGGTTCTGAACTTCCGTCATAGATGTCATTTTGGCCCTTTGGCCTTTTTGCATTTACCTGATCAGCCTTCTTTGTTCAAGTAATCCATTGTGATGTATTTTTTAGAAGGACTTACACATGCGTTTCCCTCTGCTCTCTTCATTATGCTCTACTGCGATCTCAGTTTTTTGTGACTTTTATGATTTGTGCTTCCCTTAAGGCTCTGCACACTTGTGCCCTGGGTCTCTTGACTCTAAAGACCATCTTTCTCATTGCCACAAATTCTGTGCATTGCGTTAGTGAGCTGTAGGTATTATCAATCCAGCCTCCAGATACCACCTTGCATCCTTCTTTCCAAAAGTGGTGTCACCCTTTCATGTGAGTAATCCATCACACTCCTGGTGTTTTTCCTTTCGCCACATCCCTCTACAGATGAGGATGGTCCACGGATTGGATCCTAAGAGTGCCTTTATTGATAGTACTAAGGAGTACAGAGTGGACAATCAGCTTTTTGTCTAATTTGTTGGTGTGAAGGAGGGGAGGCAGTTCAAAAAATAAAACTTATCACAATGGATAGTTCTTTGCATCAAACTGTGTCATGCTTTGGCCAAAACAAGCGCTCCCAAGGGCCAACACTGCAAAGGCCGCTACTATGGCCCTTACTCAGGGTGCTCCTGTTAGGACATTTGCCAAGCTGTCGTATGGGCTGTAGTCCGTACTTTCACCAAGCACAACTATATCAACTCTCAGGTCCCCAAGAATAATCATTTTGCAGTACTTACTGGTGTAAAGTCCTCTCCTCAGCCCTTCCTCCATTGATTCAAAAGATGAGAAATGTGTGATTAGAAGTATCAATCAGAAGAACAAGTTACTTACCTTGAGTAAAGCGGTTTCTGATGGATAATCTATGTAACTGCAGATTCCTCACTGCTGGCCCTTCTCCCCATTTTCTGGACTTTTGGGTGAAATAAGGTTCCACATTAGGACACACATAGTCCCCATTCTCAATTTGGTAATTACGCTGCACTTCAGAGGGCCTGGAAATTATCATTGAATAAACTGACCAAGGATGGCTCCTATATGCTGCTGTGTGTGCATGTCCAGCAGTGGGACTCAGTCATAACAGAAACTGATGGCACCATCTGCCGAAGTGCAAGAACTCTTGCAGAAAGATTCAGGATGCAGTTCGGTTCCTGAGGAGATTGAGAAGGTGATGAATCTGCATTTAGAGTATCCATCAGAAAGGAGTTTATCGAAGGTAAACAACTTGTGCTACTGGACCTTACGGCCCTGAGAGGGGGGGTAGGACCACAAAGGCGGTCTCACTGTGGGAGTCAGAGGCCCCACCGAGCCTCAAGCACTGTCTGTAACTTGCATTAAGGCTGAGGGCCCTTACCTTTTATTAGGTCCTTCTTATGCGGCAGCACTGAGGCAAGAATATTAGAGTTACCATAGGAGAGGACTGCCAGCAGACCGCATGACCCCTTGGTATGCGAGATGAAAGGTGTTTCCTTCCGCGTGCATCCCAAGGAGTGCATGTGCAGAAGTGCCTGTCCTGCCTCACCCTGCCCAGGGAGATGCACAGGCGGAGAGATGCTTCCCAGAACACTTGATGCCTCCCCCACCTTACATTCATTGTGTGCCCATATTGCCCCCAGTTCCCCTGGGCCCTGCCAGGTGCCAGAGTCCACTCCCATCTCAGCCCTCTCATGCACACCTACTTGTTCCCCCATGCCCTTCCCTTCCCATGCTGCCCAAAGTGCTTCCCCTCCTGGGACAATATGGTAGTTCCTGGTAAAATGCAGGACCTGGCACAATGGTGGCGATCGCTGCAGCCTGCTGACCCTTACACCACAGTTGTTACCCCTGGTGACCTGCTGGACCCGACTGAGTGGCTGTAATATCTTGGTACAATGGTGATAAATCCTGGTCAAATCCCGGTTTTATCACAATAGTGGTACTCTCAGCAAACATGTTTGCCCTGGCACAATGGATGTAATCGCTGGCAACCTACTGGTACAGAGTTTGTAATCCCTGTTAAAGTGCTAGCCTGGCACAATGAGGTTAATTCCTGGATTCGGGTGGGCCTGGACCCAATGTGGAAATTCCTAGCAACATGCTAGCCTTGTTAGAATCTTAGCAAATCCTGGTAATAATGTCACTGCGCCACAATGGTGGTCATTTCCAGTAAAATGGTGGACTTTACACAGTGGCGGTAATCCCTCGTAACATGCTGGTCCTGGCATAATGGTGGCAATTCCTGGTAAAATGCTGGCCCTGGCAAAATGTAGATAATCCCAGGTCCAATGGTGGTAATTCTGGGCAACATGCTGCTGATGTCACAATGGTGGTAATCTCTGGCAACATGCATAAAATTGAGGTAATACGTGACAACATGCAACCCTGGTTGTAATTTCTGGTAAGATACTACACCTAGCACAAAGGTTCTGATCCTTGGCAATGTGCTGGGAACATACCTGGCATCATCCTCACTGTGGCGCCATGGTGGCAATTTCTAATGATGTGCCAGACCTGACATAATGGCGGTAATCCCTGGAAACATGTTAGCCCTGTCGCACCGGTTTTAATTCCTGGTACAATTATGGGTCTGACACAATAGTGGTAATCCCGCACAACAAGCTGGACCTGACACACTGGTGTTGATTTAGGTTAAAATGCTGGCCCGGTATTTAGACAGAATATTGGAAACAGAAATATCGTGGATCAAAATATTGTGTCAAGAATACCAAGGACAAAATTATTGTGAAGGTCAGTTTCTATATGTAAACAAATTCTTACTATATGTAACTCCACGTTGACAATACATATATCTTCAAGGTACGTAGATGTGGAGTTAAGAATAGTAAATCTATAATTACCTATTTGCACTTACCTTCTGGATATTTTGGTCTTCGACATTATGTCCGATATTATGTCCCCACAATATTTGTGTTTCCGATATTCTGTCAGTGATCCATGCAGACCCTGGCAAAGTGGTGGTAACTGAGGGCACAATGGTAATAATTCCTGGCAACATGCTGGCTGTGGCACAGTGGAGGTAATCTCTGGGAACTTGCTAGGCATAGCACCATGGAGGTAATCCCGGATAACATGTGGTCCTCAAACAGTAGTTGGTGTTCCTGGCAAAATGCTGGCACTGGCATATGGTGGTAACTCCTGGCACCCTGCTGGTCCTAAACCCCTGGCCTATTGTGAGCAGCCATGTTTTGATGGTGTCAGGTGATGCATTAAAGTTCATGCAGGCTCAGTGCTAAGTGAACATGTGTGACGGTATGTGAGTGTACATGCTTAGCTAACCTCTCCAAAACCCAAGACAAAAGTCTGTGCCATTGCCCTGCGTGGAGACACGTACTGCATGTGGTTGTAGTGGTGTGCCTAGAGGGCAGAGGTGTGTGCGGTGACATTCAGATGTAATTCACAACAATACCTCAGATTCTGTACGTGACTGTGGCGTTGTGTCTTCTTCTCGTGTAGCTCAAACCGTGCTGAGTCCTCCTGCACTGAGAAGGCGATGAACATGTGAAAAGAAAACAAAGAGGTTCTTTCAAACTCACCCGGGAGAAGCCCAGAGCGACGCGCAGAGCAGCCCCCCGAGTACAGAAAACACGTGTGTGCAGTTATGAGTCTGTCGTGCACAGTCAGAAAGATTAAATATTACCCCGGGCCCGTGAATGCGTCCGTTCTGTTACTGATGCGAAGGGGGAGGTGAAATGAGAACACACACATTCCCACGCGCCCTAAAAACCCATTCCCGTCTTCCTAGGGTTACCGTTCTGTGTCAGTGGATGACGTCACTTCCACATGTGTGACTTATGATTAAACCTAGAGAGGTAATTCAGTTCTGTGAGGAAAGTCCCATTTGCAACTCATGCTCATATTTGTCTTTCTCTTTTTAGGTCTGGCTTAAAGACAGTTTTAGTTGCTTTGCAGTCCTCATGCTTTTCAAATCATTTCAGACAGAACTACATACTTACGTAGGGGCTCTCAATTTAAGCTCTTTCACCATTGGTCTGTTCAAATGTCACTCAAATGATGCTCCATCTAAACACAGCAAAAGCATAAGCCATTGACCAGCTATCTCCAACCATTGGATGCTATTGCTTTGAGTACGTTTTTCCACATTGCACATGTATACGTACACCTAAAAAAAAAGTCCCCAAACAATAGAACTTTTTAGACACTTGCACTTCCCAGTGACTGCTAGTGTCCTAGTCTAGTCCCCAAGAATAGTAGGGACTTATCAACAATTTCCATAACACTTAAGGCATTTATTTTAAGTTGCAAGGTAGATTCCTTATTATAAACTAGCTTTGGTATATTTATTTATCCTACAGACAAAGAGCAAGAGTCATTAGAGTAGCTGGAGTGCCTAATCACATTTTTATGTTGAAACTCACACCCTCAGATCTGTGATTGACATTTCAAGCACTTGTATTTAAGAGAGACAAGGGATGCAAGGGACCTCTAGTATCTGACTCAAAAGGGACCACTAGTAACATCTTGAGGAAGTGCAGCTCTGAAAAGATTTTGAAGATTTTGAATCTGACTTGAAAGGAATCTCTAATAACGACTTATGAAAGTGCAGCCTCATGAAAGAATTTCAAATACATTTGCATCTGACTCGAGAGGGACCTCTAACAATGTTTTGAGGAACTGCAGCATTGCGAAAGAATTTCAAAGATTCTGCATCTGTCTCAAGAAGGACCTCTAGTAACGACTAAGGAACTACAAGTTTGTAAATATGTGAATAAATGTTTATATTTATGTATACATCCATATATGTTATTTAGTGATATATATATATATATATTTATATAACTATATATATATATATATATATATACATATATATATATATATATATATATATAGACACACACGCATTCACACACATACATATCACCAAATTTCTTTATCTATTGCTTTATATTGTGCTTCTTCCTACCACAACGCATACTATCTGTTAGTGGCCATTTTAGAGGCACACACTTATGGTGCTGCTCACAAAACAGTTTGCTAAGAATACGGTTGAAGGCACTTGACTTAACCAGTGACTGCTAGTACCTATATATACTAGGGTGTCTTCACAAGTGTTCCATAGTAATCAAGATATGAATTGAAAGTTGCAATATTGGTTCATCAGCATGTCCCACGATTGGCATCTTTACTTATCCTATAGAAAGCGCTCACAATTCTGTGGAAAAGTGTGAGAAAGTACCTCTTTCTGCATGGCCAGCCCCATTTTTGTGGACTGATGATGCTGTTGTTTTGTCTCTGTGCACTGTGACACTGTTAACCAGGCCCATGCATGTGCTCTGGCCCTTAAACATGTTGAAATTGGCTCACTCTTACACCTAATTGACATATTTACCTTTCCTATAACGCCATTATATATGGTGTCCCAATACACCCATGACATGGAAAGTTAAATGCCATCTGTGGACCACAGCACTACTATGACATCCACTAGTGTGATAAGACAAAAATTACTCCAGGACTATTATGTAGCCTAGCTGCTGGCGCTTTAAAACTGCAGCCAGACTTGTCAAAATGACTCTTTTTGACAGGAAAAAAACACTCATTTAAATATTAATGTTACTCCTATGTAGGCCTTGTAACCCACAAGGCAGGGTGATTGGTGTTTCACAGTAGGACATATGGAAATGTAAAGGTAGTGTGTTTTACACTGACTTGAACCCAAAAGATAATTTCACAATAGGTAGGGCAGCTGGCCCATAGAGAAACACTGGGAAGCAATATTAAATAGGAATTCTGCTATCTCAGACTAGGGACCAGCTAGAAGAATTATTAACATTTTTTGGTATTCATTAAAAGCCTAACTTAATGGTAAAGTCAACTTTTGATAAATATTAAGGAAAACTGACTTATAGAAAGTTACCTTTTTCTTGCCTGAAGCTCCTGGAGCCTAATTTGCATTATCCTTCCAACTGTCACCCAACTGGTGAATAGCCGTGATGAGATGTGAAAACTGCTGCTAGAACAGAAACAATGGCCTAGGGGTGGGGAGGTGCCTTTGTTCCCCTGGCAGGACAACCATTTGGGCTTTGACGAGGAATTTACATCACTTCAAAGGGATCTCCACATCACAAGCAGTTGTCAGATGACATCTAAATAGGCCCCTTTCTTTGCCCCGCCCCCCCCCAATCAGGCAGGCTTCAAACCCAGTGTATACCCCTAAGAATGTGAGAATTCAAACTCAGACAGCTCAATGAATAAAATGAACACAGCTATGAGAAAGGCAAGACTTTTTTGTGGAAGCACACAACTTCTGCTCAATCAAAAGATGTACTTCTGGGTGCCAGCATGCAGGACCCCTAACCTGGTAGTTCTTTTAAAGCCCTTTATGGACAGCTGCACTGTCGATCAAGGTCTAAAGTAGTTTCCACTCATTCACAAGCTGGGAGTAAGAGGGCTCCTGAAAAGGACTCCCTATGGGGGAGATTCATGGAGAAGGCAGTGTGGTAAAAAACATTTACATCACAGCACTCTGCGAGCTCAAGATGGCCCTGAAGTCAAGGACATTGGTGCTAACCTGCTTGCCGTCTAAAGTGGGCCAACACCCTTAACACATTGTTGCCTTGGAAACCAAAGACATTGGGTGTCTTCAAAGGCACATCAATCAGTGTTGATAAAAACTCAATCACCATTGAGGAAGAACCAGTGGTCAACATCAAGGAACATTCCATCGCCCTCAATTTCGAAAACGCAACAGCAAGCAGATTTTTCTCGTTCACCTTCTTCATCAACAGGTAGAATATCCAGAGTGGAGATATCTCCCTCCTCTCAATCTCTGTCCAAGGCAATGTTGACCACACGTTCACCATCTGCAATCTCAATAGCCTCATCAAGTTCTCTACATTCTCCAAGGCTCACATCAACTTATTAAAGTCCGACTCCAAAGTCTAAAACTACTTCTTTCTCTCTCTAACACAGAAGGTAAATGACAACAAGAACCATTTCAACAACTCCTGAGGCCTTATCAGTGCCTGTCACACACTGTTTTTTTTCAATTTCTGCCCTTAAGATCTTTGAAGCCATCGTTCCATTTGGGGACTGCAAGAACAACTGCAGCTTCTGCAATTTGATGAGGTCTTGGTGAGAGGAACTTCAAGGTTTAATATCCCACTAGAGAGTCTTCAGCCTAGTGTGTCAGTTATCTTAGAGACATTACAACTGAGAGCAGCTCCAAAGTCTATACTTCTGTTTTCGCCTTGTTTATTGGATACAGCAGTAGAAAATTCCTGACACTTGATATGGTTAAAACTGCAACCCCTTATCTGCTAAAAAAAAGCTCAGAGCTCCTCAGCAGGATCCCAATTTTCTGTAGTCTGATCTGAGACCGGACTCTATAATAGTGAGTTTGGTTAAACGGAACAACATCTCAGCTCCAGAGACTATTGCACATCTTTCGAGTGAGAGTAAGAGATTGGCTGCTACAGGCAGGAACGTTTGCAGGATGGTTTGAGCACATCATAACAGTGCCACTGCACAGTTTCTCCTGTGGAAATTAGAGCAAGACATCATGGACAGAATGAAATCTTTCATGGACAATTTACCAAAGCACCACCAACAAGATGTTTTAGGGAAGTTCAGTGAGAGTTCCCTAATTGCCAACCAGGCAATCAGCACTACTGTTGACTCAGCAGAGTTAGCTTCCCCTGCTTATTGCCAGGGTGTTTTAAGTAGAAAATATTCATGGCCCTATCCCACCACCCTAAATCCAGAGGTCCAACTTAAGGTCATGAACTTTTTTTTTAGGCTCATCTCTGTTTGGTCACCTCACTGATGGCGAAATTGTAAAGATGAAAAACGAAGCAGAAACCCTTAAGGCTCTGAGATTGAACGAGAAGAAGAAATTCTTCTACACCAGCAGAGCAGTCCCTTCACTTCAGACATAAGAAGAGTGCTTTGATTGTACATGAACAAATCTAAGATCTAAAAATACAATCACCTTTTCATACATTATAACCATTTTAAACAAGGTTTAGCAACCTCAAAGTTGTTTGTTGCTAGATGGCTAGTAGCTTGCATTAACACATGCTATCAGCAGGCAAACCCCTTCCAGGCAAACCTAAAGCATACTCTACTAGCGTTAAAGTGTTGTGACGCCTTCTTGGGCCCACTGTAGTTCCCCACTTTAATTTTACATTTTACATGTTTTAGGCTGGAAATGTTTTAGTAATATTATTTTACATGTCCTGTGTTTACACATTATTATTCTGAGAAGACGCTGCACATGTTGCTTGTTTTTAGAAAGCCTTTTTTCGCTAAGTAATCTGTACACTCTGTTCAAGTTTAGGAACTCAAAACATCTAGAAATATTATTGCATCAGAGTTGTGCCTCTAACACAGGGTGGGTTTTATATATATAAACTTTGTTCTGCCCTTTACCGGTCAAAGGAGCTCTCCGGCCACAGCCATCCTGGGTGAATGCTGTGTTTGATCTGCAGCTCTGCTGACTCTGGTCTTCTGTTACAGAGAGGGATAGCAAACTCCACTTCAAGCCAATTCCCTGGCTCAGTTTTCCAGCTATGGGGGCTCAGGCTATCCTCCTTGATCTGGCAGAGGCAGATGGTGCACCCACTATGCTCTTAGATTAGGGTTAGTGATAGGTAGGAATATATAGAAATCAGATGCCATGGTTGGACTGTTTTTTTTTTCACCATGTCTGTAGTGCTGGTTAGATTGCTTTGTTTCATCTACCTAATCATCATGGCTCATTCTCTCCATGCAAGACTGTGATTGTTTCAATAAATGTATTGAAAACTCATCTTAAATCTTTCTTGTGTTTACCCTGGGCATGCATGAACGAAAGAGTAAAATGTGTTTCCATGATTCCCTTGGGGATCAGAGTGTCATATTCAGGTTTCCGACATCACCTTATAGCCCGGCAAGGCTAGGGTGAGGCGCTGTGAGCTAGCCAGGAATTGGGTCAACAGCTTTTGATGGTGTAGATGGACTCAGTTTCTGCATTCTGAAGTTCAGTCGTCCTAATATGCAGTCCTATTAGGAACTGTAGAACAAAAGCAGTGAGAACAGCATTGCTCAGGAATGTCCCAATTGCTGATATCAGCAAGCCAGCAACCTCATAATGAGTACATACATTTGCTAAACATTATTGCCAAGACTCAGACACTCAAGCTGATGCAGGGATGGATCAGGAAACACTTTGCACCAAAGGGTAGCTTTTGATTACACATATTAATTTCCCTTTTCGTGCGACCCAACAGCACTCTTTATGACGTGATTAGCTTGCTACTCTATTCAAGCATGTATAACTATCAATGAAGATCCTGCCATGCAGAAGTAAAGATTACTTATTTGTAGTCATAGGACCTCATTCTGACTTTGGCGGGCGGCGGAGGCCGCCCGCCAAATTACCGCCGTCAGAAGACCGCTGCGCGGTCAAAAGACCGCTGCGGTAATTCTGAGTTTCCCGCTGGGCGGGTGGGCGACCGCCAGAAGGCCGCCCGCCCGCCCAGCGGGAAACCCCCTTCCACGAGGATGCCGGCTCCGAATGGAGCCAGCAGAGTGGAAAGGGTGCGACGGGTGCAGTTGCACCCGTCGCGATTTTCAGTGTCTGCTATGCAGACACTGAAAATCTTGGTGGGGCCCTGTTAGGCGGCCCCTGCAGTGCCCATGCCATTGGCATGGGCACTGCAGGGGCCCGCAGGGGCCCCACGACACCCGTTACCGCCAACCAGGTTCTGGCGGTCAAAACCGCCAGAACCACGTTGGCGGTAAGGGGGTCGGAATCCCCATGGCGGCGCTGCCTGCAGCGCCGCCATGTAGGATTCCTCAGGCCAGGGGAAAACCGGCGGGAAACTGCCGGTTTCCCTTTTCTGACCGCGGCTTTACCGCTGCGGTCAGAATTAGCCTGGATGCACCGCCTGCCTGTTGGCGGTGCATCCGCAGTCCCCGGACCGCCAGGGCCGTAATGACCCCCATAGTTCTGCATCATAAGAATCTTCATTGAATTCATAAATGACCAGCCCGTCTCCCTGGCAGGGTAGGGTTGGGCACTGGAAACTACTTATGACACACAATTTAAAAAAAGAACTGGGTCTGTGAGGCAAATGCCAGTACAATGCATCATGGCTAGGGGAAGCTCCTAGGATATTAAAGGAAAAATATACCTTTTCCTCAATTTTCAATGCAGACCAATCAGGCTGCATTGTTTCCTTCCTTTTTTACACATTCAACTATGTTTGCACATAAGATGCTACAATGCAGAACTGAAGTGGGTTATTTGCAATCCTAGAGACCAAACTCAGGAAAACATTTTATCTCAGATAGTCTCCCTGAGGGAGCTGCTCATCATATGGACATATAGACATTAGCATCCTGTGTTTACATTCAGTTGGCAATATACGGAAAAGTGCTTCGGGCTCTATATACGTCAGGATTTTTCAAGTGCAGGATTATTCAAGTGTAGGATTATTCAAGTGCGGGATTATTCAAATGCAGGATTATTCCAGTGGAGGATTATTTATTCAAGTGCAGGATTATTCCAGTGCAGGATTATTTATGTGTAGGATTATTCCAGTGCAGGATTATTCAACTGCAGGATTATTCCAGTGCAGGATTATTAAAGGGTAGGATTATTCCAGTGCAGGATTATTTAAATGCAAGATTATTAAAGTGTAGGATTATTCCAGTGCAGGATTATTCAAGTGCAGGATTATCCCAGTGCAGGATTATTCAAGCGTTTTTGAGTTGATTTAAGATTCATACAATAAAGAACTACCAGCCAGATGTAGGAAACCTTTGCGAGTCGCAAATGGGTTGCAGCGCTATTTGGGACCTCGCAAAAAGTGAAATGTACCAATGCCATTTCGGAGTTCCAAATAGTGAGCGACCCATTACCGACCAGCAAAAATTGCGACCTGATTTTGCGACTCGCAATTACAAAGTCGCAAATTGCGATTCGCAAACCGAATGCATAAACCAGTCGCAAATTGCAACTAGTTGCAAAAAGCTCGTTTTGCACACCCAGATTAGCACTGATTCTGAACAGGTGATAACCAGAACCAAAGTATAAAAGGAGACTCAGAAGGCATCTGGCTTTCTCACAATGGCTGCACTATACGTGATTACATGGAGGAGGAGAGTCCAGGCTGCCCAGCAGAGGAGGAGGAGGCAGAGACGGGGAGGATATACCGAACCAGGCAGACACTATTTCAACAAACTGAGGATGAAATATATGATAAATACAGACTGAGCAGCACAGTTATCCTAGAGATCATTGAACTGCTGAAACCTCAGCTTGAACGCCAGACAATGCGAGGCTGCACTATCCCCACACATGTGCAAGTGCTGTGCTAACTGCACCTCTTGGCCTCAGGTAGCTATCAGGGGGTGATTGCAGAGGCAGGTGGGGTATCCCAAAGTGCCCTCTCAAGATTCTTCAGACGTTTCCTAGATGCCATACTCGCACACATATCCAGATATATATACCTTCCCAGGAATGAGGTGGAAATTAACAGCACCAACTTGGACTTCTACAGAATTGCCAACTTCCTCCATGTAATAGGGTGTGTGGACGGACACATATACCAATTTGCCCACCAGCAAATCTGGAATATGTATTCCGCAATAGGAAATGTACCTACTAAACATCCAGGTGGTATGTGACGGCCATAATGTCATTACTGACATTGTGGCTAAATATAAAGGGAATACACATGATGCATACATATTCAGGCACAGTGGGATACACCAACACCTAGAACGTGGGGAGTTTGGCGAAGGATATTTATTAGGTGCTGTCGAGTACACTCTGATACCTTAAAAACATGTCACTGCGTAACCCTGTGATGCCCTGCTAATTCTGGCTCTTTTGTCACACAGGTGACAGAGCATATGCCCTGAGACCATGGATACTCACCCCATACCTAACACCTGGCAATCAGAATGAGAGGCGATACAACATAGGACATCGGCGGACCAGAGCTGTCATAGAGAGGACGTTCGGCTTGTTGAAGTCACGTTTCCGATGCCTGCACAAAAGTGGAGGGGCACTCCAGTATGCCCCAGAAACTGCATGCAAGATCGTTGCAACTTGTGCCATCCTACACAACATTTCCACCAGACGTGGGCTATATCTCACCCCTGACGACACAGATTCGGAGGATGAGGAGCAAGAGCTACCACACCGACAGCCTGGGGATGGAAGCATCGCAATGGAGGGCAGACAGAGACGGAACCACATTGCAACCCACTACTTTGGCGGGTACGTGGCAACCATGACAACACTCACTAATGTAAGACACACATAGCCCAATTCTGTAGTACAACAAATTATCCCTTTAATTTCAGGAATATAATAAAGAAAATATTTTAACTAAACTGCACGAAGAAAGCAAAAAGTAAAGTCTGACACATTTAGTTAATGTGCCTCAGTCACAACACAGATTGGTAGCTCACAGCCTCCTGCGACTACGGCCACCATGGCTCAATCCATGTTGGTCCCTGATCCTTGCCAGGCACTGCTACTCCGCAGGATTCGTGCATCAGAGGCAGATACACTGCTGACACTGGAGATCTCCTCGCTATTCTGAGGGGTATCGCCAATGACCCTTGCTGCCTGGCTGGTATCTATCAGATCCACTGCATGGCTGATGCACCCAAGTCCTCTTGCCACATCACCTGCAAAATGGCCAAGTTCAGCCTGCAGCTTCACTGTTCGCCTTGACAGGCAGGTTGTTGTGGTTGCAAGGCGCCCAATTGAAACACTCAGTCTGTCCAAACGGGCAGCAGTGCTGCGCTCCCTGTGCCTTTCATGTGCCCTATCTGCCACCATTTCCCTGACCAAGTTGTTTATGGAACTTGTAAGGTTTGCCATGTTTGTGTTCATAGCAGTGAACTTGTTGTCCACATTTGCAGAACCCTGGGAGAGTGTCTGCTGCAGTCTGTGCAGGTTCCTATTCATCACCCGCATGTGTCTGTTTTGCAGCCGGTGACTTTGCAGTAAGGATGCCTCCAGACCCAACAATTGTTCGTCGGTGACATCCTCCTCACTCGCTGACTGCATTGGGTGTTGCCGTCTCCACACAGAGCCAGCTGACCTATGTGGTCGACTCTCCCTCATTATTGGCCCTGGTGTCACGTTTGCTGCCTCAAGACCCAGATCAGGCTCATCCATGTTCTCTGGTGCATGTTGGACGGGTGGTGTAGTAATGCACTCCCCAACAGTTTCTGTGGCTGCCTTGTCTTGTGTGTGTGTGGCTGGTTCATCTCCCTGCACAGTAGGGCTGTTGGTGGGTCCTTGTGGGAGACCTGTGGGACACAGGGGATACACTGTCAGAGCCTCACATATGCTTGATGTCTCATAATAAATATTTCTCAATATTTGGACTACTGTACTACATTGCCCATAATGCACTGTTCTATAAGTTGCAACATAAGAATGGAGCTAATTTGGAGGATGCATGCTTATGTGTACTGTGGTTGTGTGCATGGTGCATAGAGTGGTGTAAATAAGTTAATTTTGGTACTTACTTTTGGATGTTCATAGAGCTGAACTGTCAAGGTCTCCAATTCCAATTACTGCCTCTGTCTCCAGAGTGGTCTCCACCATGGTCTCTATGGCTGTAGGGGGTGGTACTGTAGATGGGCCTCCTCCAGATCCATGCATCTACCTCATACGCTTGGCCACCCTTTCCTTGGTCCTGGACCGGAGGTTGTACCTCCTTTTGCGGACCTCATCTATTGTGCGGTGGCTGACTCCAGTGGCATTAATCTTGGTGAGGATGTCCTGCCAGATTATTATTTTTTGGGTGCCAGGGACACTCATTGCTGCCTTTCCAAACAATACATCACTCCTCTGTTAGGACCGTCAGCTCCTTCTCTGAAAACTTCAGTTTTCTTTTCCTGCCAGCACTGGGTGTCTCCTTGTCCTGAGATGCCATTGTTGTAGTAGCTCCTCTCAGCTGGGTGTGACTCTGCTGTTTGTGCTGGGTAGGCTCCTCACTGTTCCATGGGGGTACTTCCTGGTTCTCATCACTCAGAACCAGGAAGTGTGTTTTTCACTATTTTATTTGCACCTGCGTGCAATTTGCGACTCAGTCGCAATTTGTGACTCCGGACCACACCCTTGTGCAATTTGTGAACTCGCAAATAGCGTTTTCGCAAATTGCGAGGTCGCAAATTGCAGTGCGACTCCGCACAGAATCACAATTTGGTATGGCGATTTTTACGTGCATCTCGTTTTGCGAGTCGGAAATAGCAAATTGCAAGGAGTCGCTATTTCCGACTTGCAAATTCTTTTCTTCCTACATCTGGCCCAAAGGGTCACATGTCCAAATATTTGGATTTGCGCATGTACAAATATTTGGATTTGCGATTTCCTAATTGTGATTCCATGTGAATCGCAATTACGGAATGGCAATTCCAAATGTAAGAAACTCCATTGAGTTTCTTTTGCTATTCCCAGTGGGTCGCAAATAAACCTGCCTCATTAATATTAATGAGGCAGGTCGCAATTTGCGTCCCACCGGGAATCGCAAAAATCATAGGGATGGTGGTCTGCTGGTGTCAGTCAGGACTATCCTCCTGACAGAGGTGCTTCAGCCGGAGGTTGCTTCATTGGAGCCGATGTTATCCTTCAATGAAGCCCTTACAGATGTCCTGCTGGGGACATGGTTCAAACCGAGCACAGGGGCTACTGTGAATAGGACAATCGGCTGCTGCCATTGACCAGCTCCTAACGAACCTAGTTTCCTCACCCAACACCCCAACCCGGAGAGCTTGGTGGTTTCAAGCCTCCACCACCCATGGTGCCTTCCCTACCGCTCCCATGGATAGGGAATCAAAGAGGTTGGACCAACTTGGGAAGAAGATGTTTTCTTCCTCCAGCCTGGCATTGAGGTCGGTAAACACCTCTTGCCTATTGGGCTGTTTTTCCCATACTTTATGGGATACGGTGGCACAGGTGCAGCCCCAGGCCCCAGAGGGTGTAGAGGACACTCTCACCCAAGCTGTCAAGGGTGGGAGAGATGCAGCCTCCCTGACCCCAGCTCCCCAGATTCCTGGCGACCTACAAGAAAAAGAAGGACTGCTAAGCTAAAAACCCCAGCAGAGAAGAAGGAAGATGACAAATGCTTAGGCCCCAGCCCTACCGGCCTGTCTTCTGCTTCAACGATCCTGCAAACAAAAACAGCGACGCGTCCAGCGGGCCCAGTGACCTACACCAACTCCAGAGGACTGCCCTGCACCCAAAAGAACCAAGAACTCCAGAGGACAGCGGCTCTGTCTGAAGAAACCTACAACTAAGGACTACCATCTCACTCCAGATGCATGAGTCCTGGCTCCTGTGCACCTGACGCCCACGGTCCGTGTCCAGGTGGTCCACCCAGCAAGGAAGGGTCTCCAGGCAATTGGGAGCAAGAGCCCACCCTGGGTTGACCCTTCCAAACCTCCACGATGACGCCTGCAGAGCGAATCCCGAGGACCCCCCTGACCGCGAGCTCCAGACGAAGATATTCAACGGCTAAAGGACACACTACTCCCGCAGCCTCCAGGCCTTGGAGAAACTGACCCCCAGTGCAGCATCAACCAGCAGACGGCCCTCCTCCCTGTCCAGCCGGTGGTTTGCCCAAGAAGCCTCCCTGGACCTCGTCTGCAGCCTCAGAGTGACCCCCGGGTTCCCCTCATAGAGTTTCATTGAAAACCCGACACCCTGTTTGCACCCTGTACCTGGCCGCCCTAGTGCCGCTGAGGGTGCGTGTTTGGTGCCTACCTGGGCCCCTCCAGTGCTCTCTTGAACCCCCCTGGTATGCCCTCGGAGTTGCAGGTACTTACCTGCTGGCTGACCGGATTCCGAGTACCCCCTGTCTACATAGGAGCCCACGTTAATTTGGTTCCTCTTCGACCTCTGCACTCGACTAGGCCTGTGTTGCTGGTGCTGGGTGTTTGGGGTTAACTTGTACCCCCAACGATAGACTACCTAAACCCTGGAGAAGAGAACTGTAAGTTGAATACTTACCTGTAAAACTGTATTATCTTTCCTTCCCCCAGGAACTGTTGAAAATTGTAGTGTCCACTTTTAAAATAGCTTTTTGCCATTTTAAGAAAAACTGCATTGTCGATTCTATTCAAAGTCCTGATTATATATATATGCAAAGTACCTTTCATGTTATCTACTTACTTGGAAACTGAATCTTGTGCTTCTAGAAATAAATAAACAAAACATATTTTTCTATATAAAATCCTATTGGTCTGGAGTTAAGTCAGTGAGTGTGTGTTTCTTCTATTGCTTGTGTGTGTACAACAAATGCTTAACACTACCCTCTGATAAGCCTAACTGCTCGACCACACTACCACAAATAGAGCATTATTATTATCTATTTCAGCCTCTGTCAAGCCTCTGGGGAATCCCTGGACTCTGTGCACACTATGGCGGTCATTACAACATTGGCGGTAAAAGCCGCTTACCGCCGTGCACAAGACCGTCACAGCTATTATGACCCACATCTTGGAACCCGCCAAAATTCAGACACCCACACAAGTCCGCCACACCAAAGGTCAGTGATAAACTGGCGATAACAAAACCTCCACCGTCACGCCAACAGAAATACCCCCACACTATCACGACACACGAATCCACGCGGCGGTCTTTCAACCGCGGTATTCCATTGGCGGTACACACTGCCGCGCTCAAAATACACACACATTTACAAAACACAGCCAAATTGGACAATTCAAAATACACACATCTGAGACATATACACACATCACTCCCACACACCCATTACAATATAAAACACAGACCCACATCACCCACAAACCCCTATGACCAAAAATACAGAAAGAAGGCCAGAGAGAGACACCACCAGCAAGTACAACAGCATCCACAGGCACATAACACCATCACCCACACAACTTCCACGCACCTCACACAACACACCACTACATATCACCACACTTATCACCACACACTCCACCCCACACATCACCTACACCACCCCATGGCACCGCAAAGACACCCCAGGTTCTCGGAGGAGGAGCTCAGGGTCATGGTGGAGGAAATCGTCCGGGTAGAGCCACAGCTATTCGGAGCACAGGTGCAGCGCACCTCAATTGCAAGGAAGATGGAGCTATGGCAAAGAATAGTCGACAGGGTCAACGCAGTGGGACAGCACCCAAGAAATCGGGAGGACACCAGGAAAAGGTGGAATGACCTACGGGGGAAGGTGCGTTCCGTGGTCTCAAGACACCACCTGGCGGTTCAGCGGACTGGCGGCGGACCCCCACCTCCTCCCCCACAACTAACAACATGGGAGGAGCAGGTCTTGGCGATTCTGCATCCTGAGGGCCTTGCATGAGTAGGTGAAGGAATGGACTCTGGTAAGTCAAATCTTAACTATTACAACCCCCACCCTACCTGCATGCTATCACATACCCCCACCCTCACCCCCATCACACCAACTCCTCACAAATGTACCAATATCACAACCCACCCATCCCAACACCAAGCCCTGCATGCAACTACAAAGCATGGACACCCATCACTAAAGCATGCACACTGCACATAGCCATACACCCCCCTAAACCATCATCACACAAGCTCCCACACAGGAATGCCAGCACTGGGGTACAAGGTCACCCACCCATTGCACACCATGCCACACACAGATGCAATAATCATGCTTTCCACCCCTGCAGGACCCCTACCCAACGTCACCAGACAGGAGGGTCCAGACATGTCCACTCCACCCCCAGAAGAGGCCCACAGTGATGACAGCACCTCTGTCCAACTGGATCTTGATGACCAGCCCGGACCATCGGGGACCTCTGGACAGTCGGTTCCCCTCACACAGGCACAGGCCATCACAGACCTTTCCCCCTCTGGAAACACCAGCACAGCACCCACCCAGCGGGCCCATACCTCCGTCCCCAGGACACGTCAATCAGCTGTGTGTCCACCACTACAGGGAACCCAGGATAACCCTCCACCCCAACAACAACAGGGACCTGGGGGCAGTGGCAGTGGGCACACGGTCCAGGGGACGGAGGCCCAGGAACACAGGGGCACTGGGAGGGCTGCCGTGCGACAGAGGGCGGACAGGCCAAGGGAACCCACTCTCCACGAGGCCCTCTCCTCCATCATGGGAGCATACCACCACTCCCAGGAGACGATGGCAACGGTACTGGCCAAGTTCCAGGAGACCCAACGCATGCAGGAGGAACAGTATTTGGGCTTCAGGAAGAAACTCAGAACCATCAGCTCCACCCTGGGCACCATCGTAGGGGTGCTGAAGGAAGTACTCAACACCAGGAGGGACACTGTGGCACAACAAGGGGCCCCTGACACTAGCATGGATGATTAGCTGCCCACCACCTCCTCTGGCACTAGTGGACAGGACGCCCCGCCACAGGACTAGCACATCAGCACCCCACCCCCTGCAGACGGTGAACCACCCGGCAAACGGTCCCTGAGATCCAGGAACAAGACAGAGAACGATGCCAAGACCCCCGCCAAGAAATGAGACCACCCTGATTGTCATCCTACTGTCCCACTTTGTCACCCTGTCCATAATTAAACTGCCCCAGCTCCACTTCCTATGCCCGTATGGGCAATGCACCTGTGAGACTAATAGACTGGACTCTGCCATGGACACTCCTCCGCCATCACCCCTCACCAATTAACTTCCCCCTCCAATATTTTGCATTGAAATAAACACACCTAAAGCACAAAATGATCTGGAGTCTGCTGTGATTTCGAAATAGTGTATTAGCAATTACAGTGACAAACTGTGTTTCAAATAGTAATGTCAACATACCTATGTCACACAGCTCTAGTCCATGAGGAATGTAAGCAGATGACACACAGTGGGGCCCACATCTGTGAAACCGTAAGGGAAAGTGACAACTCAGTGACCATACACTGGGTGAAAACGACAGACAGGATAGAGGTAGTAGTGTAAAAGTACATGTAGTAGGCAGGATTGTATTCTCACCTGTGTGTCACTGGAAATATTGCTGGATCACCGAGTCCCTGTTCTGCATGTCTTCTTCCTCTGCTTCATCCTCATCACTGTCCACAGGCTCCCCAGCTGCCACAACACCGCCATCTGGACCATCCTCCTGCAGAAAAGGCACCTGTCGTCGCAAAGCCAAGTTGTGAAGCATACAGCAGGCCACAATGATCTGGCACACCTCCTTTGGTGAGTAGAATAGGGATCCACCTGTCATGTGGAGGCACCTGAACCTGGCCTTCAGGAGGCCGAAGGTCCACTCGATCACCCTCCTAGTTCGCCCTTGGGCCTCATTGTAGCATTCCTCTGCCCTGGTCCTGGGATTCCTCACTGGGGTCAGTAGCCATGACAGGTTGGGGTACCCAGAGTCACCTGCAAATGGCGATGGACAACTGTTAGACACACACTAACCTGTAGGGAAAACCCCAGACAACCATTCCCACTGTCTTGCTTCCAGGGGCTCACCTAATAGCCACACACGGTACCTCTGGAGTTGACCCATCACATAAGGGATGCTGCTATTCCGCAGGATGTGGGCATCATGCACTGAGCCAGGGAACATGGCATTCACATGGGAGATGTACTGGTCGGCCAAACATACCATCTGTACATTCATGGAATGATAACTCTTCCGGTTTCTGTACACCTGTTCACTCCTGTGGGGGGGGGGAGGGGACCAAAGCCACATGTGTCCCATCAATGGCACCTATGATGTTGGGGATATGTCCCAGGGCATAGAAATCACCTTTAACTGTAGGCAAATCCTCCACCTCAGGGAAAAAGATGTAGCTCCGCATTTGTTTCAGAAGGGCAGACAACACTCTGGACAACACGTTGGAAAACATAGGCTGGGACATCCCTGATGCCATGGCCACTGTTGTTTGAAATGACCCGCTTGCTAGGAAATGGAGCACTGACAACACCTGCACTTGAGGGGGGATTCCTGTGGGATTGCGGATTGCTGACATCAGGTCTGGCTCCAACTGGGTACACAGTTCCTGGATTGTGGCACGGTCAAACCTGTAGGTGATTATCAAATGTCGCTCCTCCATTGTCGACAGGTCCACCAACGGTCGTTACACCGGAGAATGCCGCCATCTCCTCACATGTCCCAGCTGACGGTGCCTATGAAGGACAACAGCGACCACAGAGTCAAGCAACTCAGAGGTACGTAACCACAGTTTACACAGAACACCAATCATATACAAAAGGTGGCCTATATGTGTGTTGAGGCTAGGCCTAGGTATGTGTGACGCAGTTGAAAATGAGGCCATGTGGGCCCCTGAAATGGCGGCTGCCTGACTTGTAAAGTGGGACAATGGGATGTGAGGTAACTGCGCTGGCGTTGTACAACGTCGCGGTAGGCGGTTGGAGACCGCGGCACAATGCTGCATTAGTTAACATTGGACCCTGTGGGTCCCAGGAGCCAATGACGATGTATGCCGGCGGTGATGGTACACACCGCCGCGGACGTGACCGCCGCGGATGTGACCGCCATTTTCTATCACTTCAATCACTGGATACCTGATCTTCGACAGGAGAGGACCTACACTACAAGTGCTGCTGTGACCTCAGTCTGGAAGAGACAATGGCTTGTGCGTCTGGGGAAAGGGCCCCTGCCTTCACATCGGAGGAGTTGGAGAAGCTTGTTGATGGGGTCCTCCCCCAGTACACGCTTCTCTACGGTCCTCCAGACCAGCAGGTAAGTACACAGGGAGCATGTTGTATGGGCTATGCCTGTGTGGAGACGGCTGGATGTTAGAAGGAAGGGGGCTGAGTGCTGCGTGCATGTAAGACGGTGAGTGCATGTGCCACATGGCAAGGGTAGGGATGGGGGCCACTCACTTTGACGGTGCAGTTGGTAATGACTTCTCTTCTTCCCCTGTACATTTCATGTAGGTCAGCGCCCATCAGAAGAAAGATATTTGGTGTGCCATCGCCAAGGACATCCGGACCCTGGGGGTCTACCACAGACGGAGCACCCACTGCCAGAAAAAATGGGAGTACATTCGCCGCTGGAGCAAGAAGACGGCGGAGGCTCAGCTGGGGATGGCCTCCCAACGTGGGAGGGGTGCCCGTCGAACCATGACCCCCCTAATGTTCAGGATCCTGGAGGTGGCCTACCCGGAGTTGGATGGGCGCTTGAGGGCATCACAGCAGACACAAGGGGGTGAGTACACTCTCATTCAGCTGACATTGCGCGCAGTGGAGTTGTCTGGGTGGGGGAGGAGGGCTGTGGGTTTCCCTAGGCCAGGGCGAGATCCGTAGGCTAGGCCCCTCCGTAAGGCATGGCCCTGTGGCCCTGTGGCCCTCCACCCCACCTCTGTAGAGTGCCAAGTACAGCTATTCATGCCCCTGTGTCATCTATGTCTGCAGATGTCGTCCATAGCCTTGTAGGCCATTTCCCAGGAATTGCACTGTAGAGCCCAAGTGCGTGGCGTAGTGCAGGGGGCTTCTGTGTCTGTCTTGTCCGCCAACGGTAGCGGTAATGCATGCACTCAACATGTCTTTATTCTGTTTCCCCCCCCCTTTTGGTGGTTTCCCTGTTCTTGTGTGCATTAGCATCATCAGGCAGAGGAGCCACCCCCCCTACCAGCACCGCCCTCCCAGCAGCCCCTCAGCCTTCGCCCGTGCGCGCTCACCCAGGAGGGTGGGCATCACCTTTGCCCCAGGCACCGCAGGCCCTGCCCCAGTCACCCCTGCTGCCCTCAGTGAGGAGGCCATTGACCTCCTCAGGTCACTCACTGTTGGGCAGTCTACCATTTTGAATGCCATCCAGGGTGTAGAAAGGCAGTTGCAACAAACTAATGCATTCCTGGAGGGCATTCATTCTGGTCAGGCGGCCCTTCACCAAGCCTTTCAAACTCTGGCCTCAGCACTGATGGCAGCCATTGTCTCTGTGTCTAGCTTCCCCCCTACAACTTCCTCCACCCAGACCCAATCCCCTGTACCTCTGCCTATCCCAAGCACACCATCAGACCAGCCTGCACACACCTCACCACACAAGGGAAGCTCAGGCAAACATAAGCACCACACATCCCACAGGCACTCATGCAAGCATCACACACATGCAGACACAGCAACATCCACTGCCTCCACTGTGTCCCCCTCCTCGTCGTCTCCCTCCTCCCTCCCAGTCTCGTCTACACACACACCTGCATGCTCTACCTCTTCAGCCACTACGTCCCTCACCAGCACACCACCAGCACACCCCGCTCATGTGCAGTCACCACCCCCACTACCATTCACACGTCCCGTGTCCTCTCCCAGTGTGTCTGTGACACCCCCTCCCAAGATACACAAACGCAGCCACACACCCACCCTACAGCCATCCACCTCACGACAGCCTCCAGCGCATGCACCTGCACCCAAAGTCACCAAACGTACACCTCCTACTACCACCACCTCTTCCTCCACTCCCAAACCCCCTCCAGCTACCCGTCCCAGTGTGTCCCAAAAACTTTTCATGTCCAGCCTTGACCTTTTTCCCACACCTCCCCCACCCCATCCATCTCATAGGTCCTGAACTAGCACCTCAGCCACAACATCTCCGGGACCAATGGTGCCTGTAGTCACAGGTATGTGGAGTGCACCGGCCACCAGGACAGCCAGTGTGGCACGGAGCCACAGCACAGCCAGTCCCCCCTGTGAAGCATCAGAAGTTGGCCAGTGCCCAGCGGGAGAGGCGGAAGACTCCAGCCACCAAAGCCGCTCCCAGGGGTCCCGGTGGGAGTGTGGACTCAGGTGTGACACCTCCCAAGGTGGGGAAGGACCACAAGAAAGCCGGCAAGTCTGGGAAGAGCAGCACGGCGGAGAAGACCGCCATCATCCCCACTGCCCAGGAGGGCCCCGCCAGTCCCATCCCAGCTGCCCAGGAGTCCACCGCCAGCCCCATCCCAGCTGCCCAGGAGGGCCCCGCCAGCCCCAGCCCAGCTGCCCAGGAGGCCACCACCAGCCCCAGTCCAGCTGCCCAGGAGGGCCCCGCCAGCCCCACCCCAGCTGCCCAGGAGGGCACCGCCAGCACAAGCCCCGCTGGGCCATGAAGGACCGCCAGCACAAGCCCCTTGGGCCACGAAGGACCGCCAGCACAAGCCACATTGGGCCATGAAGGACCGCCAGCACAAGCCGCGTTGGGCCATGAAGGACCGCCAGCACAAGCCCCGTTGGGCCATGAAGGACTGCCAGCACAAGCCCCGTTGGGCCATGAAGGACTGCCACCACAAGCCCCGTTGGGCCATGAAGGACCGCCAGCACAAGCCCCGCTGAACAGGGCACCGCCAACTCAAGCACCGCTGAACAGGGCACTGCCAACACAAGCCCCGCTGAACAGGGAAAGCACCGCTGAACAGGGCACCGCCAACTCAAGCACCGCTGAACAGGGCACCGCCAACTCAAGCAACGCTGAACAGGCCAAGCACCACTGAACAGGGCACCGCCAACTCAAGCACCGCTGAACAGGCCAAGCACCACTGAACAGGGCACCGCCAACTCAAGCACCGCCAACTTAAGCACCGCTGAACAGGCCAAGCACCGCTGAACAGGGCATCCCCACCTCAAGCACCGCTGAACAGGCCAAGCACCGCTGAACAGGGCACCGCCAACTCAAGCACCGCTGAACAGGCCAAGCACCGCTGAACAGGGCACCGCCAACTCAAGCACCGCTGAACAGGGCAAGCACCGCTGAACAGGGCACTGCCAACTCAAGCACCGCTGAACAGGGCAAGCACCGCTGAACAGGGAAAGCACCGCTGAACAGGGCATCGCCAACTCAAGCACCGCTGAACAGGGCACCGCCAACTCATGCACCGCTGAACAGGGCACCGCCAAATCAAGCACCGCTAGCGCATGAGCGGCAGGGGCACTGACGCAACTGGGACCGTCACGGGTGAGTGGTGCACTCTGGGCACCAGTCCCCCTCCAGAACCAGTGGAGACATGCATCCACTCTGTCTGTCCTTCACAGGATGAAGCACTCTGGGCACCAGTTCCCCCTCCAGAACCAGTGGAGACATGCATCCACTACCTCTGTCCTTCACAGGATGAAGCACTCTGGGCACCAGTCCCCCTCCAAAACCAGTGGAGACTGTTATCAACTTGAGAGACTGTGGCTTTGCACTCCCCAGGATGGAACAGTGGGCAAACCACCCACTTGTTAGACTTGAGAGACTGTGACTTTGCACTCCCCAGGATATGGCAGTGGGCAAACCACCCACTGTAGAGACTTGAGAGACTGTGGCTTTGCACTCCCCAGGATATGGCAGTGGGCAAACCACCCACTGGAGAGACTTGAGAGACTGTGGCTTTGCACTCCCCAGGATATGGCAGTGGGCAAACCACCCACTGGAGAGACTTGAGAGACTGTGGCTTTTCACTCCCCAGGATATGGCAGTGGGCAAACCACCAACTTGTTAGACTTGAGAGACTGTGGCTTTGCACTCCCCAGGATATGGCAGTGGGCAACCCACCCACTGTAGAGACTTAAGAGACTGTGGCTTTGCACTCCCTAGGATATGGCAGTGGGCAAACCACCCACTTGTTAGACTTGAGAGACTGTGGCTTTGCTCTCCCCAGGATATGGCAGTGGGCAAACCACCCACTGTAGAGACTTGAGAGACTGTGGCTTTGCACTCCCCAGGATATGGCAGTGGGCAACCCACCCACTGTAGAGACTTGAGAGACTGTGGCTTTGCACTCCCCAGGATTAAACAGTGGGCATTGAGCCCCTTCGTGGATCTGACGTCATGCACTCATCCGGCTGAGGTGCCCTCCTTCCCTTCCCCCTGAGGTGCCTGTTGTATTTCTATCTGATGCCCCTGCAGTGTTCTCTCTGTTTTGATCTGGCATCGAGTATGGGCCTTGCCCATGCATTTTGGGCCCAGTGGTCCACGGACTATAAATGGTGCAATACCTGGACTTGTGTTATTGGTGTATATATTTGTTTATAGTGTATATATATTTTATACTACTGTATTTTGATAGATTACAATGGTTACAATAATTTCCTTTGGTCTTTGCATTCTTCTGGGGGGTTTGGGCGGGTGTAACTATGATGTATAGATATGTATTAGTGTGTGTGTTGTAGTGGGTGGGGGTGGGGGTGTTGCGTGTGTGTGTCTCTGTTTTTTCCCTCCCCCTCCCCTATATCGTAGGTGCAGTACTCACCGTGCTCTTCGCCGCCGCCATTCGTGCTCCTGGTACAGGAGCAGGAAGACTATCGCAGGTAGGATTTGGAGTTCCGGGTCCATGATGTCCTCATTCCTCATGGAGTGTGTAGAGGTGAGCGTTTTCCCTTCAAAATTCCTGTTTCTGCCGTGTTTTTATCCGCGGTGAATCCTGTCATGATACTGTGGGCGGTACATTGTCTTCCGCCTGTCTGTTGGCGGTCACCGCCGCACTGTTGGTTTGTACCGCCATGGCGGTTGGAGTGTTAAAGTGGCTGTCTTTGTTGGCGGTTTCCGCCACGGTCGTGATTCCAAATTTTTTACCGCCTGTTGGTGGTCTTACCGCCGCTTTAACACCGAACGCCAGGGTTGTAATGACCACCTATATCTCATTTTGATATAGTATATACAGAGCCAGCTTCCTACAAGGAGCAACTCCATCGACTGGACCCAAAAAGAGCGTTGTCGTTCTATCTTGACCGCACAAAAGAGTTGCAGGTGGATGACCAACTCTTTGTGGGGTGCGTTGGAGCAAAGAAGGGTCAGGCAGTGTAGAAGCGAACCATTTTGTGCTGGGTTGTTCTCTGCATCAAGATATGCTACGCATTGCCCAAGAAGAAGCCTCCTGAGGGCTTGTGGGCTCATTCTGCCAGGGCAAAACTGCTACCACTGTGCTAGCTCGAGGTGTACCAGTCCTGGAGATCTGCCAAGCGGCAACATGGGCGTCTTTGCACATGTTTGCAAAACATTACTGCCTGGACTGTCAGGTACGAAGAGATGGGCACTTTGCACGTTCAGTCCTACAGGACTTTTTAGTGTAAGGAGTAGTATCCGCAGCCCACCGCCAGGAAGTTATGGCTTGGGTATCCGTTCAAAGGTAAGGAATCTGCAGATGAACAAGTTACTTACCTTCGATAACGCATTATCTGGTAGAGACTCTATCTAGCAGCAGATTCCTTATACCCGCCCATGCCTCCCCGCTCTGCGGATATGTCTAGTAGGGTTAGGGCTTACCCTTTTCAGAGACCTAGTTTTGCACAGACAAATGATGGTTGTATCCATGACTCTGCGCTTCTGGTGTGGAAGTGTTGTTGATAAGAGAACTGACGTATGAGTGCTGGGGTGGTGGATTTATAGGCGACCGTGACATCACAGACGGCTCCAATGACACTGATGAAGCCATGTGAAGCCGGATGACGCACGCAGATCCAAACCACTCCACCCGACACGCACGCAGGGTATTGCTCAGCAAAAACATTCCAGATTCTAAGCTGACGCCAGGGAATTCAAAGGTAAGGAATCTGCAGTTAGTTAGAGTCTCCACCAGATAAGGCATTACCGAAGGTAACTTGTTCTTTACTACTCCCCATCCCTCACATCTGTAAGCTACCACACATTTTTTTAATTATTCATGGGCAACCAACCCTATTATGCAGACACACTATAACTGACCCGTTTATATATTTTTACTGCAGTACATGTAGACTTGTATTGATTCTAAACAGAAGTGGTTGATTTAAAAACACACCTAATATGGCACTACCCTTGATCCCTGTCTACGCACTTACCTCACACTACACAATCATATAAAACAATCATTTAACCCAGATAGATATTACCACAAACCAAATTTTTCTATGTTATGTCTCAAATATTGCACATAATATCAAGGGCAGGATACACACCCACATGCCAGCATTGCACTAACATAGGCTACTTGGGTGTGTGCAACACTTGGGTGTATACTAACATTTTGCTACCCAAGTAACAATGTAAATTTAGAGGCGTTATGTGTGAGGTCCTAGTGTTCTAAGGTGAAAGGTCTTGGGCCAGTGTGATATATGCTGGGGGCATGGTGAGATTTTGGGGTATAGTGAGATTGGGCCAGGTGGGATAATGGAGGATCAGCAGGTGGTAGAAATGAAACAGGAGGAGGAATTTTGTTAGGGTTAAAAATGGGTTCAGGTGCCTCAGAGGTGCGGGTGCACAAAGAACCACCAGCATTGATAAGAGCTTTCTGTGAAACAGACATAGCAAAGTGCATGTCATCTTGGATGTCAATCACCTTTATAAGTTGGTGACCGGCAGATTGGATGCCATCCAACAATGATGCCTGCCTCATGGAGAAGTTCTTAAGAACCATAGCCCTCATTACAACCTTGGCGGTAAATGCCGCCTACCGCGTGCTGACGGCCGACAACATACCGTGACCGCAGTGGTATACCGTTACGGGTATTATGACCCACACAGAGAAATCAGCCACCCACATAAGTCCGCCAGACCAAAGGTCAGTGATAAACTGGCGGTACCAAAACCCACACCGTTACGCCCACAGAAATACGCCCACAATATCAGGACCCATGAATCACTGCAGCGGTCTTTCAACTGCGGTAAACCATTGGCGGTACACACCGCTGCGCTCAAAATACACACACACTAACAAAACTACACCACATTGGACAATTCAAACTACACACAGCTGACACACAAACACACATCACACCAACACACCCACACCACTATAAAACACACACCCACATTACCCACAACCTTTTCAATGGAAAAAAATGATTGCTAACAGAGAGAGAGACAAGCCAGGAGCACCCACTCAATCTGAGCCACAGAACACCATCATCCGTACACCATCCACGCACCTCACAGCACACACCCCAACACAGCACCCCACACACCCTCACTCATACCACTCACACCACTCACACCACATCCACGGCACCCCAAAGACACCCCAGGTTTTCAGAGGAGGACCTAAGGGACATGGTGGAGGAAATCATCCGGGTAGAGCCACAGCTATTCGGATCACAGGTGCAGCAGACGTCCGTTGCTAGGAAGATGGAGCTATGGCGGAGAGTCGGGGACAGGGTCAACGCCGTGGGACAGCACCCCAGAACAAGGGATGACATCAGGAAGAGGTGAAGCGACCTACGGGGGAGGTGCATTCCGTGGTTGCATGACACCAGGTAGCCGTACAAAGGACTGGCGGTGGACCCCCACCACTAACAACATAGGAGGAGCAAGTCTTGGCAATCATGCATCCTGAGGGCCTCGCAGGAGTAGCAGGAGGACTGGACTCTGGTAAGTCAAATCTTTACTACTATATCCCCCACCCTACCTGCATGCCATCACAAACTCCTACCCCTACCCTCACCCCCATCACTCCACCACCTCACATATACCCAACTATCACAACTCACCCATCCCAATACCAAGCCCTGCATGCTACACTAATGCATGGACCCCCATCACAGACCTGCATGGACACCCATCACCATTGCATGCCCATTAGAGAGAATCACCTAGCCCACAAAAGCACCACGCACACAAGGCAAAACTGACAGGGCAATCACAACCATACAGGGAAACACACCCATGCACAAGATGGCACATGCAGATAAAATAACACTGCATTTTCATCCCCACAGGACCCCCACTCAACATCAACGGAGAGGAGGTGCCACCAACATCCAGTCCCCCCACAGAAGAGGCCCACAGTGATGACAGCAGCTCTGCACGCCTGGATCACGATGACCAACCTGGCCCATCAGGGCCCTCTGGACAGTCAGTTACCCTGCCATAGTCCCATAGCACCAGAGACCCTCACCCCTCAGGAAACACCAGCACAGCATCCACCCAGCGGGCCCATACCACTGTCCCCAGGACACGTCAATCAGCAGTGTGTCCACCACTACAGGGACCCCAGGCAACCCAACAAACCCGAGAAAACCAGGGACCTGGGGTCAGTGGCAGTGGGCACAGGGCTCAGGGGAAAGAGGCACAGGACAACAGGGAAGCTGGGAGGACTGCTGTGCGACAGGGGGAGGACAGGCCCAGGGAACCCACTCTCCACGAGGCACTTGCAGGGATCCTGGGAGCATACCACCATTCCCAGGAGACCTTGGGCCAGATACTAGCCAAGTTGCAGAAGACCCAGCGGCTGCAGGAGGGACAGTACCTGGGGATCAGGGAGAACCTCAAACACATCCACACCATCCTGGTCACCATTGCAGGGGTTCTGGCTGACATGGCCAACACCATGAGGGAGGCAGTGGCACAACAACGGGCCGCTGACACTAGCCACACCGATGAACAGCCCTCCACCTCCACCGGCACTCGTGGGCAGGAAGCCCCACCACTGGAACAACATCCCACCAGCACCCCCTGCAGAAGAAGAACCACCCCGCAAACGGTCCCTGCGATCCAGGTAGAAGCCAGAGAACATTGCCAAGTCCCCCGCCAGGAAATAAGACTCTCCTGATTGTCATCCTTGTGTCCCACTCTGTCACCCTGTCCACCTTGAACTGCCATTGCTCCGCTTCCTATGCCCCATTGGACAATGCACATGTGATACCAAGAGACTGGACTCTAACTGGACATTCCTCCACCATCACCCCAGCCCATTGCACATCCCCCTCTACTTAGCACTTAAATAAACACCCTTGGAACAAATACAATTCTGGAGTCAATTGATTGAAATAAGTATTAGTACAACAATCTGAAAGCATTGCAATTCATATGTACAGTTATATATACATTGGTGTGACCTGTAGTGGGCAGTAGTAAACACACCAGGAGCCAGAGTGGGGCACAGAGATCTGAAAATAGAGATGCCAAAGGGTACAGTAAGTGGCCATAGACATAGGGAAATCATGCTGCCATGTACAATGTCCAACAGAAAACTTAAATGTAAATTGAAGTTACAGTGTCTTACCTGTGTGTCACTGGAAGTACTGCTGTATGAAAGTACTTCTGTTGTCCACATCTTCATCCTCTGCCTCCTCTTCCTCACTGTCCACAGGCTCCACCTCTGCAACAAGACCATCTCCAGGCTCGTCCTCCTGCAGAAAAGGCACATGACTTCTCAAGGCCAGGTTGTGCAACATGCAACGATGATCTGGCACACCTTCTTGGGTGAATAGTACAGGGATCCACCTGTCAGATGGAGTCACCGGAACCAGGCCTTCAGGAGGCCGAAGGTTCTCTCAATAATCCTCCTTATTCTCCCATGTGCCTCATTGTGACGTTCCTCTGCCCTTGTCTTGGCATTCCTCACTGGGGTCAGTAGCCATGAAAGGTTGGGGTAACCAGAGTCACCTGCAAATATCGAGGGACAACTGTTAGACACACGCTAACCCTTAGGGACAACCCCATACCCAGACACCAACATATACTGGGTGGGGACCTTGGGCTCGCATATTAGCCACACCCGGTGCCTCTGGAGTCGAGCCATCATATATGAGATGCTTCTATTCCTCAAGATAAAGGCGTCATGCACAGAGCCAGGATAATTGGCATTCACATGGGAGATGTACTGGTCCGCCAAACACACCATCTGCCCATTCAGAGAGTGATAGCTTTTTCTATTCCTGAACACCTGTTCATTTCTCCGGTGGGGGACAAATGCTACATGTGTACCATCAATGGCACCAATGATGTTGGGGATATGTCCCAGGACATAAAAGTCAGCTTTCACTATGGCCAAATCCTCCACCTGGGGGAATACGATGTAGCTGCGCATGTGTTTCAGCAGGACAGACAACAATCTGGTCAACACGTTAGAGAACGTTGTCTGAGACATCCTTGATGCCATGGCCTCTGTTGTTTGGAAGGAACCACTTGCCAGGAAATGGAGCACTGACAGGACCTGCACTAGAGGGGGGATACCTGTGGGGTGGCGAATAGCGGACATCAGGTCTGGCTCCAATTGGGCACACAGTTCTTGGATCGTGGCGCAATCAAGTCTGTAGGTTAGGATAATGTGTCTGTCCTCCATTGTCGCAAGGTCCACCAGGGGTCTGTACACTGGAGGATGTCTCCATCTCACATTAATCCTCAGCGGTTGAAGCCTAGGGAGGAAAACGGTGAGCAGAGGGTCATATTCACACATCTATTGCAATAATGATGCATCTCTTCATTTACAGAACCAGTATGTGAATCCGAGAGTCAGGTGATGTGCCAATGTGTGCTGTGACACAGTTAGGTGCCATTGCCTGTGCCCCCCTGAAATGGCGGCTGCCTGACCTGTGAGGAGGGACAAGTGGACATGAGGTAATTCCGCTGGCGTTGTGTGCCGATGAGGTAGGCGGTCAATGACCGCCGCGCAACTTCGCATTGGTTATCATTGGGCCCTATGGGTTCCAGGAGCCAATGGCGATGTATGCCGGCGGTGACGCTACGCACCGCCGCAGGCGTGACCGCTATTTTCTATCTATTCACTCACTTGCTACCTGACCCTCAACAGGAGAGGACCTACACTGCAAGTGCTGCTGTGACCTGTGTCTGGAAGCGACAATGGCTCATGTGTCTGGGGAAAGGGCCCCTGCCTTCACTGCGGAGGAGTAGGAGAGACTGGTGGATGGGGTCCTACCCCAGTACACTTTAATCTATGGTCCTCAAGACAAACAGGTGAGTACACTGTGTGCATGATGCATGGGCCATGAATGTATGGAGTACTGTGTGTGTAAGCCACATATAGGGGGGGGCTGAGGTGTCTTGGGCAGAGTGCTGCATGTATGGTGGACAATGTATGTGCGTTAGTGGATGGGAGGGATATGGCGGGCCATGAGTGTGACAGTCCGGATGGTATTAGTAATCCCTTTTCTGCTGTATTTTTCCTGCAGGTCAATGCCCATCAGAAAAATGGTATTTGGCGTGCCATCGCCAAGGAGGTGCGGACCCTGGGGGTCTTTGACAGGCAGAGCAGCCACTGCTTCAAACGGTGGGATGGCCTGTGCCAATAGGCAAGGAAGATGGTGGAGGCCCAGCTGGGGCTGGCCTCCCAACGAGGAAGGGGTGCCCGTTGTACCCTGACCCCCCTGATGTTCTGCCTCCTGGCGGTGGCCTATCCGGAGTTGGATGGGCGCTTGAGGGCATCACAGCAGCCACAAGGGGGTGAGTACAAATTCTGATTCATGAGTCTGTGCACGTTAAAGTTTTACCTGGGTGGGGATGTGGACTGTGGGTGCCTCCAGGCCAGAGCGAACATGGCAGTGTAGGTCCCTTGTTGGGCAGGCTCTGAAGCACTCCAACCCCAATGGTGTTGGTGGGCATCTACTACTGGGCAGGGTCCTGTAGGTTTCAGGTGTGCAGCTGATAGCATTATGCTACATCCCCCATGGGCTGGTGACTAGCATTGTAACTGGTAGTGCATGGCCTAGTGCATAGGGCAGCTCCCTGTGTGTTGTGTACGCCAACGGTAGTGTTGTTGCTGGCATTGACCAAGTGTATCCTCTGTCTCTCCCCCACCTTTTTGTTTTGTCACCCTGTCCTTGTGTGCATTAGCATCATCTGGCGGAGGAGCAGAGGCACCGGCGACGGAGGGAGCTGCATCCCACATGGGCCTGGAGGCCAAATCCACCGAGGGTGAGGGCACCAGTGGGACGGAGGGGAGCACCACGGCGGAGACAGGAGGGGACACTACAGACAGCGACTCCTCCTCCGAAGGAAGCTCCCTGGCTGTGGCGGACACGTCTGTGCCCACCCCAACAACAGGTACAGCCGCCACCCCCCTTCCAGGAGCCCCTCAGCGTGTTTCCCGTGCCCACTCACCCAGGAGGGTGGGCATCTCCTTCGCCCCAGGCACCTCAGGCCCTGCCCCAGTCAGCCCTGCTGCCCTCAGTGAGGAGGCTATTGACCTCCTGAGATCCCTCACTGTTGGGCAGTCAACCATTCTGAATGCCATCCAGGGTATCGAGAGGCATTTGCAACAAACAAATGCATACCTGGAGGGCATTCACTCTGGCGTGGTGGCCCAACAGAGAGCATTTCAGGCTCTGGCCTCCGCACTGATGGCAGCCATTGTCCCTGTCTCTAGCCTCCCCCCTCTAATTTCCTCTATCTAATCCCAATCCCCTCAACCCCAGCCTATCCCAAGCACACCTTCAGACCAGCATTCACCCAAATCAACACACAGAAGTGGCTCAGGCAAACACAAGCACCACACTTCATCTCACAGGCACTCACACAAGCACCATCCCCATGCAGACACACCATCATCCACTGCCTCCACTGCGTCCCCTTCCTTCTCCTTGTCCACCTCCCTCCCAGTAGCATCTCCACTCACACCTGCATGCACTACATCCTCATCCACTACCTCCATCACCAGCAAAACAATCACTACACCCCCCTTACTGGCAGTCACCACCCCCACATCCATGCACACGTCCCCTGTGTCCTCTCCCACTGTGTCTGTGACCCCTCCTCCCAAAGTACACAAACGCAAGCACACACCCACCCAACAGCCATCCACCTCACAACAGCATCCAGCTCATGCACCTGCACCCAAACACAGCAGACTGACACCTCCTACAACCACTCCTTCTTCCTCCACTCCCAAACCTTCACCCTCTTCCCGCCCCAATGTCCCTAAGAAGCTTTTCCTATCCAACATTGACCTGTTCCCTACCCCTCCCCCCCCATCCTTCCCCTCGGGCCAGGGTGGCCAAAACCTAGCCCAGCACCTCAGCCATCAAGTCCACATCCGCTGTGGTTCCTGCAACTGTCAGCGGCTCAAAGGGGGCACCCATCAGCCCAGCCAGTGTGCCACCAGCCCATGCCAAGGCCAAGAACATTCCACCACCTGGCAAGGTGAAGAAGGGGACAGCATCCAGCAAGGGGAAGGAGCCACAACCACCCAGCAAGGCCACCTCAAAGACTCCAGCTGCCAGACCCAAGGTGACACCACCATCTTCCAAGGGCAGGAAGGGGCACAAAACATCAGCCAAGGCACTTCAGCCGTCCGAGCCTGCAGGTGAAGGCCTGGTGGCTACCAGCACAACCGCCAGCACCGCCACCTGCATCGCGGCCAGCACCGCCACCTGCACCGCCGCAAGCACTGCCACCTGTACCGCCACCTGCACCCCTGCAAGCACCATTACACTGTCAGCAGCAGCAGACCCAGCGGGCAGCCGTCCAAGGCTGCAGGAGAAGGGCTGGAGCCTCCCCCCACCACTGGCAGCACAGGCACCGGCACCTGCACCACGGCCAGCACCGCAACCTGCACCGCTGCAAGCACCGCCACCTGCACTGCCGCAAGCACCGCCACCTGCATTGCTGACAGAAGCACCACTGTCAGCAGCAGCCCCAGTGGGCAGCCCTCGGTGAGAGACTGTAACCTGCCACCCCCAAGTGCTGCATCACTGGGCACAAAGCCCCCTCCAGAACCAATTGAGAAAGGCATCCACTCACCCTATTCTTGGCAGGATGAAGCACACTGGGCACAAGGCCCCCTCCAGAACCAGTGGAGACAGGCATCCACTCACCCTATCCTTGGCAGGATGAAGCACACTGGGCATAAGGCCCCCTCCAGAACCAGTGGAGACAGGCATCCACTCACCCTATCCTTGGCAGTTTGTTGCTACCGCCGTGGCGGTTGGAGTGTTAAATTGGCTGTTTGTGTTGGCGGCTTCCGTTGTAGTCATGATTCAATTTTTTTTACCGCCAACCTGTTGGCGGTATTACCGCCGCTTTAACACCGACCGCCAGGGTTGTAATGAGGGCCCATATCTCTGACCTCCGCTCCATTCCTGCACGAACACGTCCACTGCAGTGTTCCCGGATATGGTCTCCAACTTTAGAGGTGCAGTTTATGAATACTGCATTATTACTACTGACATACTTAAAAATACTATTCTTAAATCTGTGTAAGGAAGTTTGACCTCTGTATCTGCTATCTTTTTCTGTGTAGAGATCTCTGCCCGACTGCAGAGTCTCCACACACGTAAGTATGGGTTTTAGTAGTAAATATGGCAGAGGCAGAAGGGAGTAGCTGGAAAATGGGGACTACTTACTACAAAATGGGAGCGGTTTTGGAAGGAGTAACAAGGAGTTAAGGGAGGGCTAAGGAGGGGTTTAGGGAGGGAAATGCATTCACTTACAAAAAAGTAAGCATATTCCTATTCACAATCTGCACTTCTAAAGTAAGATCAGCTGAAAAGTGCCAAATACAGTCATAAATGGACGCCAGCTAAGAGCTGGAGTAAGTTGAGCGCCTCACATGGGCAACCACTGGTACTGCAATAGAGCCTCCACCATCTCCCGCCTTTATTGACAGACAAATAGGAAAGTCCAGATCATGCGTAAGAAGTCCCCCCTTTCGCCGACAGTAGCGACGTTCATCCAGTCATGTGGGATAAATCTTACTAAGGGTGTGTGGTGAGATGTGCCCGATCCAACATGTTAAGTAGAATCAGGGAAAAGCAAGCATTACTAGAGACTGTGCTATGGTAATGCAACACCCTAGTCCATTTAGAGGCTGTCAGTGGGACAGGCAAATTCTGCTTCCACTTGGCTCTAACCTTTGGGGGTCCTTGCACAAGGTCCTTCACCATTGCCCTGCATAAGGAAGAGACCTGCCTACCCTAATTTCTATTTTTCACAGTTACTTGCAGAATAGTTGATTTCAGCGGTCGCCCCAGGAGCCCTGCCCAGCAGTGCGAGCCTTGGCTGTCATTTTAGCGAATAGTGGCAAAGCATTCAAAAATTAGAACTCAAAAAGTTACAGTTGCAGGCAACTGAATGTCTACAAATGGAAACCAATGCATGTAGGGAGTGAAGTAACATATGTTCTATTCCCTCAGGAGCACAGTAGGGGTGTGTTATAGCACCTCTTTTATTTAGTCTCTTTTTTAATGATGTTGGAGCACACCTCAACAAATATTACACTGATGAGCCGAAGATTAGTAACAGAAAAGTAACAATTCCCATTTTCGCTGATGACAAAATGGTGCTTTCTCAGACACAAAATGCTATACACAGATTGGCATTCAATTTTAAGAAATATTTTAGGAATAAACATGTACTCATCAATCCTACTACAGCCAGGATAATGGCTAGTAAGCCATCACCTCCCCTGTGGAAGCTACACATGGCTAATGGCCAGGATCTCAAAAGCGTATCAGCATTCGATTTCCTCTAATCACAAACTAGATTGGAATACCCATGTGGAGAAAGCTGTACTTGTATAAAAACAAACATCTAATGCTATATTGTGTCTGAAACATAAAACTGCTAGTCAAACTGCTAGTATAATATTAAAAGTGTAGAGCCAGAAAGCAGTAGGCGCAGCAGTTTATGTAGCCAAATTAATGGACTATACCACAGCTAGGGAATTGCAGACAATTCATTATATGGTTTTGCTGTCCCTCTTAAAATTGGCCTCGGTACCCCACTAGCGTCTTTGTTTATGGAGATAGGTATCAGATCTACTTCTGATATCACTGCACTAAGTGCTGGGTTAAATTGGTAAGGCTTGAGCGTGACCCGCCACGAAGAAGTCTATTTAAGAACCATAATAGAGAGATCTCCCTGGGATAAGGGCTATGGTAATCAGTGTTAGTAAAATCCTAATGATCCAGGGCTCGGACACTTTTGGGAAACCCTGCAATGGTCTATTTTGATGCTGCCAGGCAAGTCAAAGGGGGATATTGTTCATTCATCACAAGAATTGGTTGAGTCTTCAAAGACATCCTATTTGAAATTATTGTTGTTTTATACTAAAATAACCATTTGGATTTGAGTATTATCTCGATTGTAGTCAGCCAGAGGCACATCACCCTTTATATGCCATATTTACATAAGCTACTCTCCCTACTGCTGTTTAGCTGGCAAAGTTCATAAGAGATTATGGGCCTCATTACGAGCCTGGCAGTCTTATGACCGACAGGTTTGCAGTGGTGGTCAGACCGCCGATAAAGCGGTGATCCGACTGCCACATTATGACTGCGTCGGTCGGACCGTTGTCGGACCGCCAGCACTGCTGGTTTTCTGTGTCCCGATGGGCTGGCGGTTCTAATCCTCCAGAGCAGCACCCTAGGAATTACGATCCTGTTCGCCACCGATTTCATGGCACCACCATGAAAAGTCTGGTGGAGAAGAGGTGCAGGGGGCCCCACGGAGACCCCTGAACTGCCCATATAACTTAGTGCACCCTACGCACTACAGCATTACCGCTGGCTCGATTACGAGCCGGATACAATGCTGTAGGCCGTTTCCCGCTGGGCCAGTGGCCAGAAACTGAGTATCCTCCTGCTGACCCAGCGGGAACATTGTAATGGGCCTGGTGGGGAGGCAGCTACAATGGCGGCAACCTCCCTGTCGGAATTTCAGCAGATGGCCTTTTCCGTTTGCCAAAATCGTAATCAGGCCCTATGTGAGCAATGAGTTTTGCACTTGTGAACACGGAGATTGTGACAATACAATGCACTTTATGCTTTTTTGCACAAAGACCATGGTTATATGACTCAGATGGTCAGTCCCTTTATTCAGGTTATTTTACATAATATCAATTATTAATGCACTGAAACTTTACTACAAATCAGATTACCCTACAACATTCATATCTATTGCAAGTTATATTTGGGCAGCATGGCTCACTTTGACAAAGCAGTAGCAATACTGAAGTTGTTTTTTTCAAGCCATTTACAGTTTGTATTGTTAATGTGTCATCAGTGTATGTATTTTAGCAACGCTTGAGGATGTTTATCCCATTTATATAGTTTATTTATTGTGGCTTATGCGGAAAACAATGAAGTTAATTAACTGACTAATCTACAATCTACTAGTAATACAAAACTCCTGGAAGAAACAGCCAAACCAGTGCTTAATTTGAGCCAGTGGTTTCCGGTACTCAGCACCAGCACTTAATTGTCAACACTGGGACATAGGCAGTCTGCCACAAGGTGGCGCTGTGTGGCGAATTTAGAGATGACCACAACAACAGGCAATTATTAAGTCAATATACATTAAAACAGACTATTACGTGCTGCGCAAGACATTCTTATAGCTTTGGGGGCCTGAAATAGTCTGAATTATCCCACTTGCTGGGGCGTGGTGGTTAGTAATTGTGTTGATCCTATCATTGGCAGCAGAGCAGCAGGGCAATGTGTGGTGCAAGCTGCGGTGCCCTCCTGACGGGAGCCTTGGCACTTATTGTTTTACAGATTAAGCTCTGAGCCAAACCTCTTGTGGGATTACAATACATTTATGTACACATACAGGGCAATGATCCCTCTCCTCCCTAATGTGGTCTGCTCTATCAGTGGGTTCTACAACTGGTACTGGGAAGCACCCAAGAGTGCTACTGCTCATTGGCTGAGCAGTCTCCGAGGTATAATTCCCTAGTTGAGGTGAGGTAATGTCCTTCTGTCAATGGACAGACAGATTAATGCAGTTTCTTTGGATTGTTGCAAATAGCTTAGAACAGTGGTTCCTAACCTTTTGACTTCTGTGGACCTCCACTTCATCATTACTGGATCCCAGGGATCCCCACTGAATCATTATAGGAATCTGGAGACCCCCTGCTCAGTCAGTACTGAAAGCTGGGGACTTAGGGGGTTATTCTAACTTTGGAGGAGTGTTAATCCGTCCCAAAAGTGACGGTAAAGTGACGGATATACCACCAGCCGTATTACGAGTTCCATAGGATATAATGGACTCGTAATACGGCTGGTGGTAAATCCGTCACTTTTCCGTCACTTTTGGGACGGATTAACACCTCCTCCAAAGTTAGAATAACCCCCTTAATCTGTTGATATTATTTAATTTTCTAGGCAGTCGCAGACCCGCTGAGGAGGCTTCACAGACCCCCAGGGGTCCCCGGACCACAGGTTGGGAACCTCTGCCTTACAATATTAAGGAAGATACTGCCTGTCTTGCTGACTTGATACCACTCTGAGGGGATGCCTGCCTTTTTCTGAATGTGTTTGTTGACCATTTTACAGTATTTCAGTTGCCATTTGTTGTACACATCAAGGATAATTGAACAACAGTGTATAAAGTTCACATCTCGTACCACAGTGCACACATCAAGCCATTGCACATCCATCCTATTACTTTATAGGGTACGAATTTTGCACCAGTGGATTTCAGATGCACCCATTGGTGGCCAGTGATAACAAAAACAATTCAACAATACCAGCAGTCCTTAGTTCCGAATGTTGTCAGTCTGCATGTCCAAGCAGTGTGTGTGGGCGTGGGGTGGGGCTTGTTGGGAGTCTCATGAAGACATGCATTTTTTTCAGGCAGGTGCTAGTTTAGTGATGCTTCATAATCTGCATGCTTACTTTCTAAGGTAGATTATTGCAATGTGCTTTCCTTGGGGCTTCCTGAAGCTTCCTTATCACAGCTATGGAGAATCCAGAACTTTGCAGTCTGCCGTCGGCTGCCTGAAAAGATGTGGAGAATGTCTTTAAAACCTGCACCTCCTTGCATTGGCTACTGATTAAGCAGAGGGTGGTATTTAGACTTTGCCTGATTCACAGAGTGGAGAAATGTGCACTTGCCCTGTTGTTCAGGTCCCACACCCTATGCTTCATTCTGGTGCTAGGAAATCGCCAATTGGCAACAGGCTTCATTGTATGACGATCCCCCTGATTCTGGAGCAAGTTATCTATAGGGTTCTCTTCCAGGGGATCCTCATCAATAGTCATAAACATTGAATATTCCCACCCTCGTGCGGGGATATTCAATGTTTATGACTTTGATGAGGATACCCCTGGAAGAGAACTAGGATTTACTGGTAAGTAACTTATCCATTAAAGCCATTGACAGGTATACTTCATTTAGAAAAACATTAAATACCTATCTATACACTTTCAGGTGGTATCTGCACATATACTTTCTAGGGTGGCTTTTTGAAATATGCTTTACTCATGACTTCCTGAAGCTCCCTTATCACACTGCAGAGAATCTAAATGTTGCAATAGGTGTGGTTTGTGGCCTAAGAAGATGTGAACATGTCTTGAAGGCCAGCATCTCCTTGCACTGGCTACCAATCAAGCAGAGAAGTTGTAACACCTTATGTCTGATTCATAAAGTCTACTACGAGATTGAGAAATGTCCACTTGCCCCGTTGTTTTCGTCCTACAACCCTAAAAGGACTCTTCATTCTGTCACTCAGTTAGAATTCTTGTGTCACATGTTAGGAAATCCAGAATTAGTGGCAGATCCCTTTCTTTGTTGGCCGCCTGACTCTGGAACAATTTACCTATATGAGTTAAAGGCATTTATAGTCTTGCTTCATTTAGAAATGCATCTAATATCTATTTTTGGGGTAATAAGAGAAATGTGCAGTCATTTTTGTGTTTTCTTCTTTTTCCAGCACCCAGTGCCTTGTTGGTGAACATGCACTTTATAAGCTCCTTTCTGTTATTTTCAACAGTTGTGTTCTCATTTTGTTGAAGTATCAGACCTACATCAAAATTGCATGTGGGTGAGATAAAATGCAGATTTACTGATGACTGCTGTCTCCCTAGCACAAGATTACAAACATTTTCCATTAAAATGTTTTGTCTCTCATATTGTCCCTGCACTGTCTGGCACCTTCTTCAGGACTATAGGTATCACGCCAAATAAAGCAATTCCTGGCTCCTAAGGCATGTTATGTAACTGTATTAAACATCCTTTGATTGTTTTCATAATTGGGGAACAACAGTGAGATGCTTCTTTTACTTTGTTCAGGCATCACTTGGGCAGAAATAGTGCAAGCTTCCTTATTTCAGAGAACTTATCCAGCTAGGAGAGCAACAGCACACATTTTCTCTAACGCAGGACAGGTACAAATTAGGCAGTAGCAACACAAGCTTTGCTACCTCACAGAAAAGGTACAATATTCCAGTAGCAAAGGAAGGTACCCTCTCTGATAGAAGGCAGCAAGTGCAGTCTTCTACTCCCTGCACAACAGAGCAACAAGAACAGAAAAGCACAAGTGTTCATCTCACCCAAAACAGGTACAGTTAAGGCATCAGCCACATGCAGGTTACAGAGATATCTTTGGAGAGAGTGCTTAAGTTGCTGAGAGGAATGTAGAGTGGGATGTGTGAGAGCATATGTGAGTTCTCAGATATTACCTCTCAGTATCCTAAGATCTGCTGTTTGTGTAAGTCTTTAGTTTTCCACAAATAGAGATGTAGCCACTACTTTTTAGGTATTTGGACCAGCTCAGTCACACCATAAATCACTGTGCTCTAGAAAGTCACACAGGTATCAACCTTTTAAAAAATCATTTGAATGTGCGTGCACCAGGTGGTGTGCATTCCCATCCTCGGTGTTGCACCTGTTCAGAATGTTGAAGGACGGTTGGTGTAGCTTGACCGCATAAGATGGCAGCACAACCTTCTAAGCTCCCATTCTAATCGCCCTTAAGACCCTAGTTTTGAAGTGGAAATAGAAACGCAGTGGCAGCCCTTATTCCAAATGAATTTCCCCAGTGAGTTGACAAGGCCTTTAAAAAGGGAGCCAAGAAGTACTAGGGGATAATTTGTGAAATAATATAATAAACGTACAAGTAACACCATTGTGATCAACGTTATTTGGCCCATAGCCAACAAGGCTAACGAAGACCACAATGTAAATTATGCTCTGGGCGCATGGATTGACCTTCTCAAATTACCACCTCGAAGATCCTCTGTGGAGTGGTAAACGTTAATCCCTTTAAAGGACGTAGCTTCCCTTTATAACCTGTCATCTAACTGTAGGTGCTGAGGTAAGATACAGTTTAGGGGATGGGTGGTGGGCATGGCGAGCACTGAATCGTCACTCCTGTCATGGGCAGGAGCAGAAGACCAATCTGCTCCCCAGGCGGAGCAGCAGAAGAATATGCTTCCACTATGGCGGGTGCAGAAGACAAGATGTTGGCATCAGCATCCTGGAGTGCATTGCACACATGGAGACAGTGGAGCCACTGGGGCCTTTAGGGTCCCCTCGCAGTTCCCAACAACCCTGACAGGCTGTGAGTGCTCTGGGTGGAACCAGAGCACCCAAAAACAAAAACAAGTGCCATGTGGACTCATTAAACGGAGGAAGAGGATCGCAGCTTTTTTATTCGAGAAGCTGCTAATAAAATACTCACGAATCCCGGCTGGAGCACCTCATAATGCCCCTATGGGGGCTGTACATGAGTCTAGTTGCTCTGTAGTGCTAATGTAGTGCAGAAGGAGTGGCAGGTGCACCACCAACACAATTTTGAAATGTTGTGGGGCCTGCAAGGAGTGCAGCAGTCCCCCAGAAGTGGTTTTGGAAAACTGACTCTAGGTCTCCTGGGGCCTTGTAAGGATGACCCCGGGAGAAGCTTCCCATTATTTTAGTTAGTATACAAAACAGTAATGGATGGAATGCTTGCATTAATCTCAGCCACTGGTAATCACTCTGGGCTACATACAGCCCGAACTGCCAAGCCAGGTCCTCCCTGAACTGGAACAGAAGCAGCCACAAAAACAGTTTTGCCCTCGTTGAGGCTGGACTATTCCTACTGGAACAGGGTGAAGACTGATTTGCATATAGTTGGTTCCAAACTTGAGGTGGCATGGTATGCAAAATAATGATGGACTGGGATGTGGCTCGAGTGATTACCAGTGGCTGAGACTCGTTTAATCATTCCATCCATCACTGTTTTGTGGACTTATTGTACCATTATTTTAAAGCACTCCCAGAGCTGGTGCTTTTGCTTTCGGGCTCTGGAGTGTGGGATCCCCTGTGGTTGGTCCTATGACTGCAGTAGCAGTCTACTTAAAATTAACAAAATACTCTGATACATGTTTTGAATTTGAAATGCTATGTAGTAACAAACAATGTAATGTTTACCAATATAATGAATACATGTGAGTATTGCTATTGTCCCCATTGATTTCAGTGATGTTACAAGCTTAAATCATCATGTGTGATTGCTTTTATTAACACCCTTTTATAACACTCCCTTTTATTGAGATGCTGCACCTAGTATGGTGTGTGTTAGGCCTTTCGGCCCTTGGTGTGGTTTCCCCTGTCTTTTTTGCTTCTGACCTCCTGATATTATCCTGTGCTGAATTGTGTTGTTGCTGGTTTTAGGACTCTGGGCACTTTACCACTGCCGACCAGTGCTAAAATGCAAGTACTCTCTGTCTAAATTGGATTGGTGATTGGTTTCTCCATGATTGGCATACTTGCTTTACTTGTACGTCCCTAGTAAAGTGCACTATGTGTGCCCAGGGCCTGTACATCAAATGCTTCTGGTGGGCCTGAGGCACTGATTGTGCCACCCACATGAATAGCCCTGTAAACATCTCTCAGACCTGCCACTGCAGTGTCTGTGTGCAGTTTTAAACTGCCAGTTTGACCTGGCAAGTGTGCCCACTTGCCAGACCCAAACATTCCCTTTTACTACATGCAAGTCACCCCTAAGGTAGGCCCAAGGCAGGATGTTGTGTATTTAAAAGGTAGGACATGTACTGCTGTGTTTTACATGTCCTGATAGTGAAATACTGCTACATGGAGAATTGCCTTTAAATATCTTTTAAGTGCAGTTTTCCACTGGGAGCAGATAGAGATTTGGAGTTTGGGGTCTCTGAACTCACAATTTAAAAATAAATGTTTAGCTTTTCTGCTGAGAGTCCTGACCTGCTAAGTGGTGCCAAGTCCAGTCCGTGGGTCCTTAAAAGTGGAAGATGGTAACCTGAGTAAAAATCCACGCACCTAGGCCATTGCAGCAGAAACATCAATGCAGCGTCTCTACCACAGCTGAAACACTCGATGCATAGCCTGTCTCGTGGCTACAAAATCCACACATCGCCTGCTTCAGCCAAGATCCATCATTGCTGTGCGTTTGGGTTTTCCATGCATCTTCCCTTGCCATCATTTTCTTCATCGACATTGCTCCGCAACCAGGAATCGATGCATTGCTAGTCCAGCGGGAAAAGAATCCACGCATCGCCAGGTGGGCGGGAAAAGAATCAATGCACTGCCAGCCTGGTGGGGGAAAAATCCATGCATCACCTGTCCAGTGTGAAAATAATTGATGCATAGCTTGCTTTTTAGCCGCATCACCTCCTTTGCGGCCTGCACCATCTTTGTTTTTGACACATCCGAGGTACTGTGTGTTATAAGGATACAACCACTGATTTCTCAGGATTAAAACTCTTTTAACCTTTAAAAATTCATATCTTTGTTTGTGTATGTTGGATTTTTGTCATTGTGGTCTTGTTTTACTCTGGTAAATATTGGCTATTTTTTTAAACTGGTGTTGAGTACTTTTGTGGTGTTTTCTCTATGTTACTGTGTGAGTGTGTGTGTGTACAAATACTTTACACTTTGCCTCTGAGATAAGCCTGACTGCTTGTGTCAAGCTACCAAGAGGGTGAGCAGGGGTTATCTGAGCTGTGTATCTCCCTTACCCTGACTAGAGTGAGGGTCCCTAATTGGATAGGGTGTAAACTGTCTGCCAACTAGAGACCCCATTTCTAACAGTGTGGTATTGGGACGGTGGGGCTCAGAAACCACTAGAGGCGTAGTGTGATATAAGGGTGTCACCAAAAGAATTTACCTGATGTACATATTTGTGTTTGTGTGTAATAGAAATGTTTCATTTCTAAAAGAAAAAACATTGACTTGACAATTTATTGAATGTTGTTGTGCACCAGCGTTATTAGCCCACAGCGCCTCCTGAGTAGGCCTTAAACTGCTCTGCTTCATTACTCAGAGGGAGTCAAGTGATTGATTGGAGCACCTGGTTCCCAGTAGTGAGACAATTGCAGACTTATTGCTTTTGAAGGACTGACATTCTTTGCAACTAATAACCCAATTTCTTATAGTGATATTTGCTCCTCATATTGGAGAGAGAGAGAGTTTTGTATGTGACTATCTGCAAGAAAATGGCTTCACTTGGGGGCTGCTGCCTGTTGTTTTCTCCTGAGTTGCACCCTGACTGTTACATAGAAAATGAGAGTTGATGGCGGTGAAGCGAGAGATGCTGGCCAGGTGCTGGACCACATCCGTCAAATTCCCAATAAAATTCAAGGTTGAGCTAGAGTCCACTTCCCACAAGTGGACTGTGCCATACTATTCAAAAAGAACCTGCATACCAACTCATGAGTGACTCTTGTAATCCTGTTAGTGCTCAGTATGTGTTTTGTTTCCTGGGATGTGGGGTGGGTGGGAACTAGTCGCTGCATTTGTTGCTGGTTTTCTTCTGGGGATCGGGTAGGGAGATATGATAGAGGTTAATTGTGAATATTTTCTTTGTTCTTCTGCTGACTCTCTACTCTCCTCAAGTGGCAGTGATCTATTCAAAATGTGATTATATTGGGAGATAAAGATGGATTACCGTATTGAGATTTCTCGTTTGTGGGGGGGAGTTATATGAGGAATAGTATGCAATGTTTATTGTACAGGCTCCACTGTGTATTGGTTGGAAAACCTGATGCAAACCTAACCTTAAAGGGTTGCGTCATAGAAGAATAAATCAAAAGTTATCAGATCTAGTCTTAGAGCTGTATGTGTAGACTGGACCAAGAGTGCTGCCTTTAGCTCCTAGAAAGAAGCATGCACAAGAGCCCTTTTTTCTCATGGATATCATTAGTGCAGAATCACGGGGGACTTCCATTAACTCTTGGCTCTTTATATAAACTGTAGAGAAATACGTCGCTACACAGTTTTTACCTGATATTGTATGCAGTAACCAGCTCTGTATCATGACTACTAAAGTAAACAAAAGACACATTATTTTAAAATGTTTTGCTTCAATTTAGCTTTTTAAATTATTCCAACCCTGATCACTTTTCCATGGCTGCCAAGGCTTCAGATTGCTTATGTGTGATATTTTTATGATTTCAGTGTAAATATGAGTGACATTTCAACGACTATGAGTGACACTTTCTTGCGCCAAAATCAAGCAATGAAGACGAGGGAAACATATAAATATCAGAAATTACACCCATTTGAGCAACCAGAAACTCTGAGAAGAGCTTAAAAGTGCTGCAAAGCACCAGGAAGGGCACTAACCTAGTGCTGTTGTAACCTGATTGTACTTTAAAACAAATGTGTAGCCATGACATCAGTCTGTATGCTCTCTGTCCCACACGTGACTCGATCACCCCAAACAAGCTGAGAGGCCCCAGCGCAGATCTCAGCTGCTATCAATAATTAAATTGGTCAGAGTTAGTTCATTATTGTTAGTAGCGCACCCCAGCCCACCGTGGCACCGGCAGCCTGAGGAGAGGAGCAAGCTGAGACTCAGTCAGGCTGTAATCTTCAAGAGCTTTAGTGCTATCTAATAATTCAAATAAGTAATTTACCAACTCCACCTACTGTCAGCTGCGTGGTCATGTCCGGAACGCTGTCCACCCCTGTAGCGGCACCAGAGCAGCCTGAGAGCAGTGAGCTACAGCCAGGAAGTGAAACTATAAAATATATTTTACTGTGCTTGAAAGTTCAACCTGTCAAGATCTGACAAATTAAATGAATTGTAGTGTGACAACTCACACAGTCCAATCATGCAGTAAATGACTCTGAGATGATCTCATGACCAGAAAAACCGTGACCCACGCCTTCGTCACGAGCCGCCTGGACTACGGCAACACCCTCTACGCTGGGACCACCGCCAAACTCCAAAATCGCCTGCAACGCATTCAAAACGCCTCAGCCCGCCTCATCCTCGACGTACCCCGCAACAGCCACATCTCCGCACACCTGAGACACCTGCATTGGCTCCCAGTCAGCAAAAGGATCACCTTCCGACTTCTCACCCACGCACACAAAGCCCTCCACGACAAGGGACCGGAATACCTCAACAGACGCCTCAACATCTACGTCCCCACCCGCCCCCTCCGTTCCTCTGGCCTCGCACTCGCCGCCGTCCCTCGCATCCGACGCTCCACGGCGGGTGGGAGATCTTTCTCCTTCCTGGCGGCCAAGACCTGGAACTCCCTCCCCACCAGCCTCAGGACCACCCAGGACCACTCCGCTTTCCGGAGACTCCTAAAGACCTGGCTGTTCGAGCAGCGATAACCACCCCCTTTGTCCCTAGCGCCTTGAGACCTGCACGGGTGAGTAGCGCGATTTATAAATGCTAATGATTTGATTTGATTTGATGATCTGGACCATACAGCTCAGCAGAGCGGAGCACACCATCCCCAGCGCGGCCTGACCTGTGAGCACAGCTGCCTGTAACAGGCTCCACAGTGGTGATGATGCTCTAAAATAAGGATAAATTACCTGAGACTGATTAGTGACAGTCTGGTGGCAGGGAGAGCAAGCCACGGCAGGCACAGGCCAGTGTCAATCAGAGGCTGCAGGCACCAAAATCTCTATTTCAAGTCCTGTCTTGGACGGAATTCATTAGGCAAATCATGGGACACATTGTTCATTCTCTATGATAACGCCACCATGTCACGAGAATGGCAATGCCGCTGTGATTGGAACCAGCGAGCATAGCTGAGCCAGCCACCAGCCTGCAGCAGTCGGAGACATCACTGAGCACTTGGATGCCCGCTGCTGTAATGCTGTGCACGGTCCAGGTCACTACCAGCTTTTTCCCCAGGCTCAGTGCGCTGGTGGTCAAGCCACTAAAAATGCATGATTACTGCATTTTAATATGATGATGCTGGCTACAACAACCACATTAAATGCGTTAGTCTAGCACCTCATGTGTGGTACTTAGCAGGGCTGGGTAGGTGTGTTTATTTAATTATAAAACAGAACTAGAAGACACAGAATTCAAAGGAAAAAAACTGGACTGGAACAGCACATCACGCATGGAGCTAGGAAACTTGGCAGTTATGAAGGCCATAGCACTCATTGCTACATGCTAGTTTTCATTGTATATACATACGATCAAATCAATTCAATCCTAGAAGAAGGGCTGCCTCTAGGTGAGTCATAAACACAGCATTGAGACACCCACCCATGATGGCCGCCGCGGCGGAACGCCAACTATCCCTTTACTGGTGTAGTACGCGGACTTGTGATTTCCGAAGGGAGGGGGGGTTGCACGTATATCACGCATGCGCTGTGTCCCAAACATGGCGGCGCCCGTCTGGCGCTTCCGTACGGCACAAGCCTACTTCCGGCCCGCGCGCCGGGGGCGGGTCCTTTTCCGGCCGTCCACGGCCCGCAGCTGAAGTCGCTACCTGAGGAGTCCCGGGCAGATCGGTCCGAGCGCACACAATGGTGAGCTGGACCGGGCCGGGAGGGGGTGTGCAGGCGGACTGTGCTCTGGGGGCGAGGACACGGCCGTCTCTGGGGAGGATGGCGGGGGATGAAGGCGGATTGTCACCGTTGTTGTGTTGGGGGCCATGAAGGGTGAGCCGGGGGGGGGGGGGAGCTCTTAAAGTGACAGTACACACAAGCATTGATACTCACGGTGAGCTCCTAAAGTGACAGTACACATGGGTATTACTACACCTGGGAAGCTCTTAAAGCGACAGTACAGTGAACACGAGCTTAATACCCGTGGAGAGCTCTTAAAGTGACAGTACACTGAACATGGGCATTAACACATGGGAGAGCGCTTAAAGTGACAGTACAGTTAGCAGCATCAAAGGATCTGCATGGGATATAGCGCTTAAAGTGACTGAACCCTGCATAGAGGAGACTTCTTAAAGTGACTGTACAATGAGCAGCTTTAAAGGAGCTGCACATAGTATAGCACCTAGTGACTAATCTGGGCAGCGTTAAAGGAGCTACACACAAGAGAGCGCTTAAAGTGACAGTACAGTGAACAGCATTAAAGAAGTTGAACAGAGGAAGAGCGCTTAAAGTGATTACACCGAACAAGTTAAAAAAGGTACATAGAGTAGGGTTTGTGAAGTGACAGTATACTGAGTAGTAATATTAAAGGAGCTGTACGGGGAAGAGTTTGTGAAGTGAGTGCCCTGACGGAGTAATACTAACAGTACAATGAGTCTCTAATGGTGCATGTACGCTGTGGGTGGCTGTTCTATCAGTGCGCAGAAGCACATCAGCTGCTGTGGGGTCTCTTTGTCTGGTCAGTGATCAGAACAGTGTCTGATCATTGCTCAGAATAATGGTTTCTATGGGTCATCTATGTCTGGGCAGTGTTCAGAATAATGTCAATGGCGATGGGTTGTCTATGTCCAGTCACTGATGAAAATGTCAGGGCCTTCTGTCTGGTCATTTCTCATAAGTCTGTTGGTTGTCTGCTTCTGGTCTGTGTCTGGGCAGTGCTTAAAATAATGTTGGTGGTGAGGGGTTGCCCCTTCGTGCAGTGCTCGGGATAATGTCGATGGTGATGGGTTGTCCCTTTCCGGGCAATGCTTAGAATAAGGTCATTGGCAATGGGTTGTCACTCCAGGCTGGCCAGTGTCTGTGGTGATGGGTTGTCTGTGTCCAGGCAGTGCTCTGGCCAATGTCTGTGGTGATGGGTTGTCTGTGTCCAGGCAGTGCTCTGGCCAATGTCTGTGGTGATGGGTTGTCTGTGTCCAGGCAGTGCTCTGGCCAATGTCTGTGGTGATGGGTTGTCTGTGTCCAGGCAGTGCTCTGGCCAATGTCTGTGGTGATGGGTTGTCTGTGTCCAGGCAGTGCTCTGGCCAATGTCTGTGGTGATGGGTTGTCTGTGTCCAGGCAGTGCTCTGGCTAATGTCTGTCTGTGATGATGGGTTGTCCCTCTCCTGGCAGTGCTCGGAATAGTATCAGGGATGATGGGTTGTCTATGTCAGGACAGTGCTCTGTCTAGTGTCTGTGATGATGGGTTGTCACTCTCCTGGCAATTCTCTGGCTAATGTTTGAGATGGTGGGTTGTCTGTATCCAGGCAGTGCTCTGTATAATGTCGGGGATGATAGGTTGTCCCTCTCCTGGCAGTGCTCAGAATAGTATCGGGTGATGGGATCTATGTCCGGGCGGTGTGCCGAATAATGTTGGTAGCAAAAAAATGGGGCACCCTGAATTCCCTAGAAAAAGGTAATAAAACTACAAATAAACAAGTGTTCTAGAAGGATTTCAAATTTAAGCAAAAGTTTACAGTCATGGGTTTTGAAAGATATGAGAGAATGCATCAAATGTTTCAAGATCAAAGAAACATACAACAGAAGATACAAGTGTTTCAGTTTTGTATTTGAAGCACAAGCTTCAAGAGATTGATCTGAACAAACAGGTGCTCCAGGTGACGGGGCGGTGAGAAGTGTATCAGCGAGCCACGCCAAATGAAAGAAGTACAAAAAATAAAAAGGTATCTACAACAGGGGTCTCCAACCTTTTCTGTAATAAAAGCTACTTATGTTCAGTGAAAATTATCCTTAGCAACTAATGTTATTACAGTTGTAATGGTGACGGCATCAAAGCATTATACTCGTGGCCACCATACGCAAGCTTGTAGCAGTGATCACCTCAGTTCATTGCAACAATGTGAAAAACAAGCCTTTGACAGTGTGGAATGATTTTACATTGGTAATACATAATAGCCATAGCTGCAGTGGCCTTGATAGAAAGCCAGTAGTTTTTGTAATAAGTCTCTACAGCTCTGCATGATTGACCCGGCAATATCCGCTTTAAATGTGTTTATCAAATCAAAAATCAGCTAATTAGTTCTGAGAATGCATACATTTTCATCTCAAATACATGCTTTACATTTTTTTGTACAGATATGTTACCTCAACCAAGCAAAGCTTCTGATTTACTAAGCTGGGTTGAACACAGCTACCAGTATCTCACGAGCTACTCGTTGGGGGAAGCCTGATCTACAATATGTACAAATGGCTGATACCCAAGAATTTAAAGTTTTGAACAATTCCAAACAGTGTTTCAAACATTTGAGATTGAGTATCCAGCAATCAATGATCTGTGTAGGCCCATGAAAAGTCGACGTTTCAACCCTTAAGTAGATAAATAATTTGGGGTCTTTATCAGGACAGACATATAGTAGACACCTAGTCCGATAAATCTGGGGCAAGTTCAAATCGAAGACAATCCGTGACAATATGTGCCCCAGATTAGCTTTCAAGCGCCGTACACCTGTGTGGGCTTTTAATTCGGCCAAAACACGTTGCCAGAATCTCTAGATAGATGAACCCTCATTGATTAATGCTTAGAATAAAGTCGGTGGCAATGGATTGTCTCTGTCTGGGCAGTGCTCACAATAATGTCTATGGTGATTGGTTGTCTCTGTCTGTGGCATGATTAGTATGATGGTGTTGATGGGTTGTCTGTGTCCGGGCAGTGCTCAGAATAATGTTGTTGGCAATGGGTTGTCATTCTGGGCAGTGCTCACAGTAATGTCAGGAACTATGGGTTGTCTGTTCAGTTCCCACACTAATGTCAAAGTCATTAATGTCTGGTCAGTGCTCATTTTAACGTCGGGTGCTCTGGGTTCCGTACGGTAGCCCTGATCTACTAACTCAAACCTAGAATAACCAGTGAGAGGTTCTACACAAGTATGCTCTTTTGCTGTTCTAGGCTCAGACAGGCCCACTCAATGCGCCTGTGGGAGTGCAGCTGTTATAGGCTGGTGATGACATTGGGTCTTTTTTATCCACAGGGGTTTGTAAAGGTTGTCAAGAACAAGGCTTACTTCAAGAGGTACCAGGTCAAGTTCCGCCGTCGCAGGGGTAAGTGCAGTGTGGATGCCGCTCGCCCTCTGAAAGCCCATGCTTTCAACCTTGCTTAAATCAGGAGGCGGGGATGGGGTAAATGGTGCATGGTAGTGGTTTATGAAGCCTACAGTTGCACAGCTCTATGTCGGTAGTCCACAAAAATTTATTTATTTTAGTGACCCTAGATGTATATTTTTTTGAGTCTTATCTGAATATGGTTATGTATGTTGTTCTGGCCTGCTTTCTCTTTAAGTTAGTTTTGCATTCACTTTACTTTCTGAGGTCATATTGTCAGCATGCCTGTTTGTACTCTTTGTCTAAGTGGAGTGCAGTTCAGGCCTACACCTCTGTTCACTGACTTAAGGGTGCATAACTTTCCACGCTGAGTAGAAGGAGATACAGATTTTCTCTTCTTTTTGGCAGGCAGCTAAAATCAGGAAAATTAGACATCACACTGCATTTTTTTGTCTCCACAGAGGGAAAGACTGATTACTATGCACGAAAACGCCTGGTCATTCAAGACAAGAACAAATACAACACCCCAAAATACAGATTGATTGTGCGAATCACCAACCGGGATATCATAAGCCAGGTGAGTGGTTGTGTAGCATTGAGTGAATGTGGAAAAAAAACCCCATAAAAATAATTCTATGCATATATGGAAATGCAAAGGACCTTTCAGTCAGCCTTCTTCAGTCATTGATCTGTACAAGTGTCATTCAAATTTTGCTTGTCCACCACATTCTACAGCATAGAGCATTAGTTTAGCAAACTTCAGCCCTTGGTTTTCTTCACTGTGAATGCCTGCATTTTCATCTCTTGCACATGTGCACGTCGACATAGAATGTAGTCCACTTCAGTTAAGTGGCTAGTACTCTAAGCTCTGATTTTACTTCTCGTTTCATTTCATGTTTTTTTTTTAATTAATTTTTGCGATTTGTCATTTAAAATATCCACACCACCTTTAGACAGTGTCAGTTTTTTGGCTTTTCATTACTGTTACAGATTTAATTTCCATTGCATATGGTTGTTAAAAAAAAAAAATTGCTGCCTTGCCAAGGCCCGAGTGTTGGCTTTGCCAGTGCTTGTTTAGAACCTGCTCCGATAGTCCTAAAAAAATCATAAAGATGTTATTAGACCTGCAGGTCGAGTAGCTTGAATAATCTCCTCGACCTAACTGTAATGTACTTGACCCGGAAACGGGTCTCAGATTGTGTGATCCTAGGCAAATATTGTATTTTACAGTCGCCATTTTCTTCATTCTCACATGAGTGCACCTTCAAATATGTGAGTTCAACATTTCTGCTGTAAAAAAAAAAAAAAAATCCTTTTTTGTTTGATTAAATACACTAAACATTTCCTCCATGTGTAATAGATCTAGCCCACATATAGGGTAGGGTACACATGATCCATGCATGGCTTGCCTCATAGTTTACTAATAGCTTTGCCATCAGGGCAGGAGTGTTTCTCAGTTTATGTTTAAACACTCACCTTAAATAAATGTTTTACTAATGCATGATGTGGTAGTGCACTGTCATTTACAGACAGTAACTTTCCAAGAAATGTCCAAAAACCTTCTCTCTAACTTGCAGCTTTACTGATTAAACTATATAGTATATTAACAATAATCAGGGAAAATTGGGTTTCAGAAAAAAAAACATTTATAATTTGCACATCACCAAGTAAAGCGTTCTGACTTTTTTCATCCTATTATATTTTTTCATCACATAAAAGTACAAATGGTCTTTCACAGCTACTGAAATATATTTTGAAATGTTTGTAAGTTGACTTAGTTATATACATGTTGTGTATTAGGAAAAACCTAATTCCAAAAGCCTTTCATTTCACATACTTCAGACAGTTCACCTTATACAATCCTGGAACTCTGCAGTCACAAGGAAAAGTATTTGCATTGCAAGAAGACTAACTGGCTTTTGACCTCTGTCTCTGAACACAGAGCAAATGTGACAACAATAAGACTTAAAGGCATCTTAGTTGCTAATTCAGTTTTGACTGAACAGAACACCTCTTCTTTGTCCACTCGCCAGAAGAGTCGAGTGGAATCTAAAAATAGCTCAACCTCATAAAGTAAACTCACCATAGTGAGTGGTAAAGTAGATTTTTCAAGTCCTGTCTGAGAAAGAGTAAAATGTCACGTTTGGCTGAAACCTGAAGAACAGCTCGTGATGCCAGATTGGACTCTGACTGAAAAGTATTACAAGTTGGAATGCTGTTACTACAGGTCATGGGCCCTAGTCCCAAATGCATTGAAAAGCATCTGCCGTATGACTTCTGTAGGACAACTATACATACTCTTAAATTTATTGCTGATGGTGCCTACAGAGATCTATACGCATACACTTTTCCTATCTTTGTGCAGAGCTTTATGCCATGAATCTGTAGAACACCCCACACCTAATTCTACATTTTAACTGTAGATGTTGGAGTAGTAATAGCGAGTGCTCTATAAGATGGGAGGAGGAAAGAGAAAATCAACAAGGGTGCAGTGGAACATGCAAATTGCATTTATGTGGAAATTTGCGCCCAGTCACTGTAGGAATGTAGTAGTAAGAGGCAACAATGAGGTGCCTGCCTGCCATTTCTGTCTCATGCAGCATGGACACAGTGCTTCTTGGGTAGTGGGAGGCCAGGACATTTTATTTTATATTACTGCATTGTTTGATCAAGGTAAAATGTTAAAGGTGAGCTCTTCCCCATATTTTCCAGACAAGATGTGGAAGCAAGTAGGGATAAGCAAGGCATGGAATCGTTAGAACAAAGTAGGTTTTCTTCTGAAGCTTGAAGGTGGCGAAGAGGCAATTGGTCGCCACCACTGTATTGAAAAAAAGTCCAGCCATCTGTGAACTTCTGTCTGCAGCTTGTGCTGGTGCGTGCGTGTGTGTGTGTAGTATTGTGTGTGTGTGTGTGTGTGTAAGTACACTGAAACCTTTTATAGAACGTTTGAGCGTATTTGTTCCTTGAGATAGTTGAAGCCTTAAAGCTCTATAAAGGTTAAACCCTAGTACAGCTTGGTTGCAGATCCTAAGGTTGGATTATGTATTAGCATGGGCTGTTTTGCTGCTTGTCCGTGTATTGCACAAATGAAGTAGTTTCCCAAGTACACTGGTAAAGGAAAAATTTACTTTACATCACCTAAGAGGGGAAGGACAAACTAAGAGGGATAGAAGTCAGTGTGGAACATAAAGGTCATAAACAAAAGCTAGTTTGTGTTACTTTTCAATTCATTGTATTTTCCATGATAAAACTGCACAGGGAATGCTACACGTTTCATTTCCATGATACAACTGCACAGGGAATGCTATACGTTTCATTTATAGGTTCCATGCTTGTTTGTTAGGCTGCACAAATATTGTCTTTTTGATATTCTTACATCTTTGCCATGCAACCTTAAAAACCAGTGAACAAGGTGCAGAATCCATGGATTGGTGATGGCATACATGAGACCGTGTTAAAAGATCCATGTAACTCTGCAAGTGGTAGCCTGCAGCGAGTCCCTTCTCTGTAGTTTGTGACCTGCAGTGAATCCTTTCTCCCTAGTTTGTAGCCTGCAGTGAATCCCTTCTTCCCAGGTTGCAGCCTTCAGTGAATCCCTTCTCCGTAGGTTGGTGATGGCATACATAAGAGCGTGTTAAAAGATGCATGTACCTCTGCAAGTGGTAGCCTGCAGTGAATCCCTTCTCCGTAGGTTGTCTAGCCTGCAGTGCATCCCTTCTCCGTAGGTTGTCTAGCCTGCAGTGCATACCTTCTCCGTAGGTTGTCTAGCCTGCAGTGCATCCCTTCTCCGTAGGTTGTCTAGCCTGCAGTGAATCCCTTCTCCATAGGTTGTCTAGCCTGCAGTGAATCCCTTCTCCGTAGGTTGTCTAGCCTGCAGTGAATCCCTTCTCCGTAGGTTGTCTAGCCTGCAGTGAATCCTTTCTCCTTAGGTTGTGGCCTGCAGTGAATCCTTTCTCCTTAGGTTGTGGCCTGCAGTGAATCCCTTCTCCGTAGGTTGCAGCCTGGTGTGAATACCTTCCCCGTCGGTTGTACCCTGCAGTGAATCCCTTCTTCGTAGGTTGTACCCTTCAGTGAATCCCTTCTTCGTAGGTTGTGGCCTGCAGTGAATCTCTTCTCCGTATAGGTTGTGGCCTGCAGTGAATCCCTTCTCCGTAGGCTGTAGCCTGCAGTGAATCCCTTTTGCGTAGGTTGTAGCATTCAGTGAATCCCTTCTCCGTTGGTTGTAGCCTACAGTGAATCCCTTCTCCGCATGTTGTAGCCTACAGTGAATACCTTCTCCGCATGTTGTAGCCTACAGTGAATACCTTCTCCGCATGTTGTAGCCTACAGTGAATCCCTTCTCCGCATGTTGTAGCCTGCAGTGAATCCCTTCTCTGTCGTTTGTAGCCTGCAGTGAATCCCTTCTCTGTCGTTTGTAGCCTGCAGTGAATCCCTTCTCTGTCGTTTGTAGCCTGCAGTGAATCCCTTCTCTGTCGTTTGTAGCCTGCAGTGAATCCCTTCTCTGTCGTTTGTAGCCTGCAGTGAATCCCTTCTCTGTCGTTTGTAGCCTGCAGTGAATCCCTTCTCTGTCGTTTGTAGCCTGCAGTGAATCCCTTCTCCGTCGTTTGTAGCCTGCAGAGAATCCCTTCTCCGTAGGTTGTAGCTTACAGCGAATCCCTTCTCCGTAACTTGTAGTCTGCAGTGAATCCCTTCTCCGTAGGTTGTGGCCTGTAGTGAATCCCTTCTCCCTAGGTTGTGACCTGCAGTGAATCCCTTCTCCCTAGGTTGTGACCTGCAGTGAATCCCTTCTCCCTAGGTTGTGGCCTGCAGTGAATCCCTTCTCCGTAGGTTGTGGCCTGCAGTGAATCCCTTCTCCGTAGGTTGTGGCCTGCAGTGAATCCCTTCTCCGTAGGTTGTGGCCTGCAGTGAATCCCTTCTCCGTAGGTTGTAGGCTGCAGTGAATCCCTTCTCCGTAGGTTGTAGGCTGCAGTGAATCCCTTTTCCGTAGGTTGTAGGCTGCAGTGAATCCCTTTTCCGTAGGTTGTAGGCTGCAGTGAATCCCTTTTCCGTAGGTTGTAGGCTGCAGTGAATCCCTTTTCCGTAGGTTGTAGGCTGCAGTGAATCCCTTTTCCGTAGGTTGTAGGCTGCAGTGAATCCCTTTTCCGTAGGTTGTAGGCTGCAGTGAATCCCTTTTCCGTAGGTTGTAGGCTGCAGTGAATCCCTTCTCCGTAGGTTGTAGCCTGTAGTGAATCCCTTCTCATAGGTTGCGACCTGCAGTGAATCCCTTCTCATAGGTTGCGACCTGCAGTGAATCCCTTCTCATAGGTTGCGACCTGCAGTGAATCCCTTCTCATAGGTTGCGACCTGCAGTGAATCCCTTCTCATAGGTTGCGACCTGCAGTGAATCCCTTCTCATAGGTTGCGACCTGCAGTGAATCCCTTCTCATAGGTTGCGACCTGCAGTGAATCCCTTCTCATAGGTTGCGACCTGCAGTGAATCCCTTCTTCGTAGGTTGTAGTCTGCAGTGAATTCCCTTCTCTGTAGGTTGTGGCCTGCAGTGAATTCCCTTCTCTGTAGGTTGTGGCCTGCAGTGAATTCCCTTCTCTGTAGGTTGTGGCCTGCAGTGAATTCCCTTCTCTGTAGGTTGTGGCCTGCAGTTAATTCCCTTCTCTGTAGGTTGTGGCCTGCAGTGAATTCCCTTCTCTGTAGGTTGTAGTGAATTCCCTTCTCTGTAGGTTGTAGCCTGCAGTGAATTACCTTCTCTGTAGGTTGACTGAGAGAAGCCCCACAAGATGTGGTGTGTGATGAGTTTTTGCAGCTGTTAGTATTATGCCTATGTGTGCAATAAGTTCTGTTCTCCTTTCTTTCTCTCTGCAGATAGCGTTCGCCAGAATTGAGGGAGACATGATTGTAAGCGCTGCATACTCACATGAGCTCCCCAGATATGGCGTGAAAGTCGGGCTGACCAACTATGCAGCAGCTTATTGCACCGGCCTGCTCTTGGCCCGCAGGGTAAGACTCTAGGCGGCTAGTGTGTTGCATGCTGATGTGTGGTTGCTGTTCATTGTCTTTAGTGGAACTTTTTAAGTAATGGTATTAACCCTCTCGCCGGACAGCGCTGAGGCCACTGGTGGGCTTTCACCATGTGGTACACCCTGCCGCACATGGGATGACGGAAAGTTTCATTGAGCGAGCAGCTTTTTGTTGACCTATCTGTATATCATGCTTGTGCTTTAATCATTCTGAAGCTGTGTCCACCACGCATTAGGTGATCTGCAAGTGACCGCAGCCTTACATGTGGACTACTGCTATCATTTATGTGCCTGCATTCGTGTCTTGTAGAAGCAGTCTCTGAGTACAATAGCATTGCTTGCCTCTCGGGCTCTTGTTCTTTTTCCCTGCGATGGTACTGGCTATCCCACCCTTTAATCGGTGCCAACCACCTCTTTTCAGCTGCTGAACAAGTTTGGACTGGACAAAGTGTACGAGGGGCAGGTGGAGATCACAGGGGATGAGTACAATGTAGAGAGTGTCGACGGCCAGCCAGGTGCATTCACCTGCTTTCTGGACGCCGGGCTGACCAGAACCACGACTGGGAACCGGGTCTTCAGTGTTCTGAAAGGAGCAGTGGACGGAGGGATCGCCATCCCGCACAGGTATCCATAGAGTGCCCGTGCCAGTGATGATATGCCATGCTCGCGGCTGGTTGCTAGGGCCTGACTCCTTCCTCTCTTCCTGCAGCATGAAGAGGTTCCCTGGCTATGACTCGGAGAGCAAGGAGTTTCACCCAGACACACACCGGCGCCACATCTACGGGCAGAATGTGAGCGACTACATGAAGCAGCTGGCAGAGGACGACGAGGAGCTCTTCAAGAAGCAGTTCTCACAGTACATCAAGCATGGCGTCGCTGCTGACATGGTAAGGGCGAAGCAGAGATGGCCTCGTGGAGCATACACGTGCATTACACTCCTCTTTACTCAAGGAAATGAACTCCAGTCATTTTAGCGATAATGGCAAACATGTAAGAAAACAGAAACACCCAAAAACGCAAAATCAAATATGTTGAGTTGCAGTATTTTCATTTTTAAATAGGCTATATTGAAAACCTTGTATTTTTTATTAGATCAGATATTGAAAAGTATGGTTGGGATTAGACTTCACTTGGCCCCTTAGTGATGGCTTAAGATTCTTGAAAGTGTTAGTTTTAGGAGTGAATTCACAGATGGATAGAAAGAGGAAATAAATGTTAGAACACTTTACTTCCAAAATACTGTTCAACCCAGCAGATGCTCAGGTCTTCTGCTGGGGAGGATCTTAAGTCTATCGTACTGGCATTCAAAGATATTTGGAAAGGTCGCCTCACCCACAACATACCGTGGCATGCTTCATTATAAGCAGTCAGTCCACACTAAAGTAGGTAATACTACCTTGGCAGGCACAACTAGTGGGGGTTCCTATATAAGTTGTTACTGGATGTTAGCAGAGATTCAGATATGTAATATAAATATCACATTATACCCATAGGGGATTCCCTTTATTCTGTAAGTACCCTAGAGCTGATTAAAAATAAGAATTTTGGATGTTTGGTGATAGTCAATAGTTCATTTATCTAGAGTTTTTGCCAAAGTGTTTTGCTCTAATTAAAAGTGTACAACCTTTTTCAAACATCAGTATAGGGTCACTTAATTGTATGCATGTGTGATGGGCAGTGACATCCTGCACAATCCACTGTTACGCTATTTTAGTATGTTGATGTTTGCAGTTTTCATGAGGAAGGGGTGAATGTGTTATTTCAAATAGATCACTGTTGCATATAACAATCGTATGTTATTTTGCAATGAATTACTTCTGCAGGTGAATCACAAAAAGTGAATAAAGAGGTATGATCACCATGTTCCTCATAATTGAGCATGACATGAATGTATAAACAAGCAGGGATTGTAGGAGCTCTGAAGAAGACCTGTGGGCTTTTGATTCAGCCAAAACATGTTGACAAAAACTCTGGATAGATGAACCATCGACTTTCATCAAACATCCAAAAATCTTTCTTTTTAATCATATCAAGGATACTCGCAGAATAAAGGGAGTACCCTAAGGGTATACCCTTAGATATTTTTATTACATATTTGGATGCCTGCTAACATCCAGTGGTAACTTTATATAGGAATTCCCACCACTGGTTAAGTGCACCTTGATAAGTCGTGGGTGAGGCAACCTTTACAAATATCTTTGGATTCATGTAGGATATAGAAGAACAGAGTTTGGATCCTCCCCAGTAGAAGACCTGCGCATCTGTTGTGGTAACCTTGTGCTTGTACTCTGATCTGGGATTAGGCCCAAGTTTAGGATTTGTTGGTTAACTACAATTGTCTTTTGTTGCATTTTCTCATGAGACTTTTGGGATTGCAACCATAACCATTCCACTGAGGAGTTTTTTTGTTTTTTACTTTCACTTTGGATACCCAACAAAACAAATTATTTGGAAAAAAAAAGATCTGAGTTGGAAAAAGAAATTCACAGGACAATTCTAGGATTTTGTATTCTGAATTATTCATTGTCCCTAAAATGTGTTGGATGCAGTGTCTCTCTTTTCAGTATAATGGTGGTAGGCGTTTCAGGCTAGTAAGCGAGGGTGATTGTGAGGATCAGCTGTGAGAAGTCTAGTTGGCCCATGCTGAGGTCCCTGCCTTGAATGCATCACAGTCATGGAATAGCATCCCTGTACTTGAACATTTGCCGCCTGTTAAGTGTGGCGGCTTCTGTCAGATCTGTGTGTCTGCATTGTCTGCCCTATGCTTTCCTCTCGAGGGATAAACTTGCACCTGGGTCTTGGTGGGCAGAAAATCAATAGATCTATACCCCGCATCCAGAAGGGCACAGGCAAAGCTCCTTGCACACACACTCAGCACCGTGTAGGTAAATCCCATAGGTAGGTATTGCCACATGTGTAGCAGCATTGCCATTCTACCAACAACAAACTCTAAATGCAACTGTTTACAGACCCCTGATAACCTGTCTCTCACACAGTTCTGAATTTCCATGTAGTTGGGTAACAAGAAACTCTCAACATGACACCAGGTAAAACACAGCTTTACATGACTCATGGTGTTGCATAGGGTTGTGCAGCGCTGTATGTATGCAAATAGTCCTAAGAAGTCGATGTGCTTTTAAAAGTATGTTACACTAAATAACAGACAACAGAATGCATAAGACAGAACACAATGCACTCATAAGCTAGCTTATATCGTTCATATAGTTTGGTTTTACCGAGATCATAAAACTATCACGTATAATCGTAAACAGTTGCTACCTCCAATAGCACACATTAGTCATAACTACGCTCGCACATATAGCACGTTTTAGGGGCCATTTACTTGAGCTCACCACTTCACTTTCCTTAAAAGTATATACCTTTCCAAGACACCACTTATCTAAATAATCAAGCACCCCACGGCCAGTCTAGTTTAAAAGCCACCATAGACTAATTTACAAATACACATCCCTAAGGTGAGCACATCAGTCCTTTAAATGGCAGAGGAATCCCTAGCTACACACACCCAACATGAACCATAACAACGTACCTACAATCAAACATAGGCACAAAATATAAACCTAGCCAACATTACTGATAATCAGCCTCAACTAAAAACAGTTTCTGCTCTTTGGATCCTTGAGAACAAAGTGTAAAGGTGCCCAGTCCCCACAGTGCTGCAGGGCAATACTGTTAGCCAAACAGCACAGTACAAATCCCTGTGAGCACAACACACCATTTACGACTATTTTCCTTACTGCATTTTTAACCAGTCACAATTTTGGTAGATAAATCAATGGCTCCAGTTCAGCACCATTTTTGAGTGGGGGGGATTACAGTTTGGTCAAGCTTGGAAGCCATCCTAAGACCTTGGATGCCCATGTTACACTGCCATCATAGGCACTGCTCACATCCAAACATAGCCACGAGACATCTGTGCTTGGCTCCTATAATCATCATAAAGAGTTGCCCCCTCTGCCAGATCTCAGCCACATCTTCACATCCCAGTTTAAGCTACTAGGCTGATTTCACTTTAAATGACTAGACAGCATCTTGTCTTGGACACTAGATATATCATATTCTCTTGGTTTCTTGGGGGTATTCCTAATTTTCTGCCCTGACCTATGCCATTAGCGCAGCTTTTTCTGCAAAGCAAGATTACTACTTTTTACTCCTTCCTAAAAAAGACTTGTGGAATTTATATTCCAAGGCTAGAGTTATAACAGTAAAGCAAGCGTACTGGAATAATGGGGGAGGAGGAGCTGCCTTTCCCCCAGATATTGTAGGGCTGGAATTAGAACACTAGATGTTACCTCCCAGTGAGCATGCAGTTCAAAGCAAGAAACGTGCTATTTCTGTTTATCCTGATACCTACACAGTTGCCATGCCTTGCTTGGTCCTGCCACACGAGAGGCTTTGCTGGTGATTCATCCGTGTCTCGCAGTTCATCTTATTCTTGTTGGCACTGCTTGTTACGGGCAAACCACACACTGCTCTCAGCACTATTGACTGCTGTCATCCAGAGTTACCCAGCTCACACTTCATTCCTAGTCTTACACTCCACGGGCATGAAGCACTGTGCAGCCACCTAGGCTGTGGGATGGGACATAAAATCGTCAATGGTTCTTGCCACTGTGAAGCTCTTGAGGGTCACTCTCTCTGGTCTTGACCCCCTACAGTTGGAAGCGATATACCAGACGGCCCACTCTGGAATCCGCTCTAACCCAGTGATGGAGAAGAAACCGCCGAAGGAGGTGAAGGTGAAACGGTGAGTAGTGCGTCTAAGACTGCGTAGTTGACTGGCTGAGGAGAGTGCTGAACTTCCTACCCCTCTAGTAAATAACGCTAACTACCCCTCTAGTAAATAACGCTAAATATTGTGATTCAGTAGTATGGCTCTAAACTACATCTGTTTTTGCACACAGCTGGAATCGGGCAAAATTGTCACGCAGCCAGCGACAGGATCGAGTGGCGCAGAAAAAGGCCAGCTTCTTGCGTGCCCAGCAGGCAGAGGGTGGAAACTGAACAGCATCCCCAGAGGACTGAAAGCGCAGGATGGGCCACTTCTCTGCACTCTGTCAATCGGAAAATAAAGATGCAACGAAAAATTGATTTTCCTTGATGTTGTGTGTTGTTGTTGGCAGTATTATATAAGGGGGTCTAACTGGGGAAGAAGACTGCTAACCAGTTGCTTCCTGGTTCATGGCAGGTGGGAAAGGTGGCACTAAAGAAGAATTAGGTAAAGCAGTACCTCTAGCCTTGCATTGCCAGCATCTCTCTGGCCAAATCCAAGGTATCAGAATCTTCCTTCCCTGTGTCAGAGCTATGGGCACACCTCTGAGGTGTGTTTAGGGAAATGAGGAACTCCCCCTGAAAAATGAGCTCTGGGGTAGGGTCCCCCTCTTCCCCTGCATTGGTGCCACTTTGGCTATTTCAACAATTGCAGAGGCAGGCCTAGGTGTAAGTTAAATCTGCCTGTGACAGTGGCTGCCCCTCTGAAACTGGTAGAGTTGGTGGCCAAATCCCCTAGACCCGGGGTACTCGAACATTTTCCCAGGGGCCAAAAAGTTTGGTTTGTGATGTGCCCCAGGGCCGCATTGATGCCAGCGAGGTGGCGGTTGGGCGAGGGGGCCGGGGGCATTGGTATTAAAATCGATGTAGGCGAAGCAAAGGATATACATCTAGTGGCGGAATTGAACTATGCGAAACCATAAAACCTGTAATTAATCCTGAATTCCCCAAATTGTGTGATCCTAGGCAAATGTTTATTTTCACTCTCCCTCCTTTTTCTTCATTATGATATAAGAGGACCTCGAAATGCAAGATGTGCGTTGTACAAAACCTCCTCTTGCGTTTGATTTAATAAACTATAATTTTGTTTGTGCATAATAGGAACCCAGGCCACCTAAAAAGTACACATAACTGACTTGCCTCTTTAATTCACTATTGGCGTTGTTGTCAGGGTAGGAGAAATAATTAATATTTCTAAATTTAGGTTTGAAAACTATCACTTTTAAATTAAACATTCTCAATGCACTGATATAATAAATTGTACTTAGGTGACACGGTTCTGCATGTTAACTAAATAACGTTTAGAATTTTGAAGCCACGGTCATATTTTTACACTTTTTGCAGCAAGATGCTTTTAAAAATAAGTGTTTCTAAAGTGAAGCACAGGACTCCCTAGTTACTTCCTTTCTTTAAGACCTGTTAAACTTGAAATAAATGATTGTCTATTTAATATCTTAGAGCTGAGTTGAGTAAACAGCAGCCCAGTGCTCCTGTCACCCAAGGGGCCACATGTGAAGGTCAGGGCAGCCACACTTTGTATCCATGCCCTAGACCATCCTGTCTGGAGGAGGTCACACTGCCTCCCAGCCAAGGTCCCAATGTTCCTTTTCCTGATAGCAGTTCACACCTACCATCAGGCTGCTAGGAGGCAGCTGGGAATTAGCTCTGAAAGGGCTGCTAGAGGCTTTAGGCAGAAAAATGTCAAATTTCTAAAAGTTAGCAAAACAAAAGTATGACGGACGGAGTGTTTAAACTTTTCAAACACTCTACCCCAGTCACAGATCTGGGTTTAATCCATCGTTTTTTTGCTCACCATGCCACCCCAGATTGGACCCAGCCATGTGCAAATCAGTCTTGACACTGTTCCCCATAGGAACAGTCCAGCCCGAACTGCCAGGCTAGGTCCTCCCTGGACCGGAAAAAAAACATCCTGGGACCGGTTTCAGGGTATCACCCTTTATCAGCCAGGCTAGCTTGAATCCAGTGGCACAGTTAGCAAGGGGCCCACATTTGGGCATAACCTTCCCACTTGGGGCAACTTTAGCAAAACAAAAGGATGATGGACGGAGTGTTAAAACTTTTCAAACACTCACCCCCAGTCACAGATCTGGGTTTAATCCATTGTTGTTTTGCACACCATGCCACAGTACTTCTGAAAGTGGCATAATCAGTCAATCATAGGATTTGTAAAGCATGGCTTATCACCACAGGGGGTATCCAGGCGCTCAGATGTCGCTGTGCGTTTGTAGCTACTTATCGCCAAAGTGCCATGTCTTGAGCTTTCTCCTGAAGTTGAGGGTGTGCGAGGTTCGAAGGGGGGTCGTTCCAGGTCTTGGCTAGGAGGTAGACGAAGGAGCATCCTCTGCTGCTGCCTCGGACTCCAGGGATGTGTGCGAGTTGTTGAACAAAAGCTCCTTGGTTGGTTGGTGCAAGGAGAGTCTGTGGTTGATTAGCTTTGGTCCGATGTTGTGGAGGGCTTTGTAAGCGATGGGGAGTGCCTTCAATTTGCATCTCTAGCCAGTGAACACTTCTAAGGTGGGGGGTGATGTAGGTCTTTCTGGGGAGGTCCAGGACGAGTCTCGCTGATACATTCTGGATGATTTGAAAGCGGTAGAGGAGCTGTGCGGGGAGTCAGATGTAAAGGTTTTTTCCAAAGTCTAATCTGCTGGCTACGATGGCTTGGATGATGGTTTTCGATGGGGATCCATTTGAAAATCTTCCGTAGCATGCGGAGGCGGTGGGAGCTGGAGGAGGCCACTGCGTTATCTGGTTGAATGTGAGTTTGCTGTTTATTATGATGCTGAGGTTGCAGACGGGGTCTATCGGGGTTGTCCAAGCATGGAGGGCCACCAGGAGTAATTGCATTAGGAGGGGTTGCTTCTGAAGATGATCACCTCAGTTTTGTCCGTGTTCAGTTTCAAACAGTTGGATCTCACCTTTTGGCGACATGTTTAATGGTTTTGTTGAAGTTATGTCTGGGGGAGGCGTGGTCATCGGAAAGGGAGAGTATTACTGGGAACGAACAGTCTCGGCCAGAGACGTCGTTAAAGAGTGTGGGGCTGAGAGAGGATCCCTGTGGGATGCCTCATATGTTCTTAGATTCTGAGGTGAAGGGTGGGATGTGGACCCTCTGAGTGCAGCCTGGATCCTTTTGAGGGCGTTGCTTGGGATCCCGATGTGGTGGAGTCTGGGGATGAGGGTAAAGTGGGAGATGGTGTTAAACGCCGCAGAGAGGTCTAGAAAGATCAGCACTGCTTTCTCTCCATGGTCAAGGAGGAACCTGTTGTCCATTGAGGTGATAAGGGCGGTCTCGGTGCAGTGGTTGGAGCAGAAAACACATTGGGAGGAGTCCAGTAAGGTGTGTTTTTCAAGTTCTTCGGTGAGCTGCTTGTTGATGACTTTTTCTAGGACTTGCCCCAGAATGAAAGCAGAGAGATCGGGAGGTTATTTTTGAGTTTGCTGGGGTTGGCAGAAGGTTTCTTAAGGAGTGGTTTGATTTCTGCTTGTTTCCATGCTTTGGGGATGGTGGAAGGTCTGATGGGGGTATTAAAGATGGGCGAGAGAGGAGACTGCTGATTTCCTTCTGGCTCAGGTTGAAGATGTAATGTGGGCAGGAGTCGTTGGGTGAGCTGGAGGGGGTTGAGGACATGAGGGCGACTGCTTCCTGCGAGGTTCCTCGTGTGATGCCACAGTCTTTCTAGCCTTTTGTAGTCTCTTGTGTGTACGTATGTAGTTCGGGGGTGAACCATCTAGCGGGCTTGCTGGATCTTCTGGAGGCGGAGCTCCTTGCAGGGGTCACTTTGTTGGCACCATTGAGCATCCAGTTGGAAATGTTGCCGGCATCTTGTTTGAGGTTGTCGGAGAGGATGGGTTTGTTGGACGGAAGGGCATTGGTCCATTGGGACCCTGTGACGTTCCCCCATCTGCGGAGAGGAGGTGGGAGTGTTGTGGACGGCTCCGGTCTGCTGGTTATGGCATAGTGTGCCAGGTGGTGGTCGATCCATGTAAGCTCCATTGTGTGGGTGAAGTTGATTTTTCTGCTGGCTGTGAAGATGGGATCCACGGTGTGGCCTGCAGTGTGTGGGGCCGGTGCCTAGTTTGAGTCTGATTTTGCTTAGGTTGTCTAGTAGATTGGTGGAATCTAGATGGAAATTCAGATCTCCTAGGAATAAGTAGACTGTCGAGTCGATGGCTAAGGGAGGTGATGCGGTCAGCAATGGCTTGTTGAACGCAGGGCAGGATTTCAGGGGTCTGTATGCAAGAGTTCCTCGTATGGTCGTTCTAGTGTCTGTTTGGATTAGGAAGTTTAGGTGTTCCATGAGGTGGGTCGCTGTAGGAAAGTACCATCTTGCCTGGCATGTTACCCCATATTTCACTATATATATATGTTGTTTTAGTTGTATGTGTCACTGGGACCCTGCCAGCCAGGGCCCCAGTGCTCATAAGTGTGCCCTGTATGTGTTACCTGTGTTATGACTAACTGTCTCACTGAGGCTCTGCTATCCAGAACCTCAGTGGTTATGCTCTCTCATTTCTTTCCAAATTGTCACTAACAGGCTAGTGACCAATTTCACCAATTTACATTGGCATACTGGAACACCCTTATAATTCCCTAGTATATGGTACTGAGGTACCCAGGGTATTGGGGTTCCAGGAGATCCCTATGGGCTGCAGCATTTATTTTACCACCCATAGGTAGCTCTGAAAATTCTTACACAGGCCTGCCCTTGCAGCCTGAGTGAAATAACATCCACGTTATTTCACAGCCATTTACCACTGCACTTAAATAACTTATAAGTCACCTATATGTCTAACCTTTACCTGGTAAAGGTTGGGTGCTAAGTTACTTAGTGTGTGGGCACCCTGGCACTAGCCAAGGTGCTCCCACATTGTTCTGGGCAAATTCCCCAGACTTTGTGAGTGCGGGGACACCATTACACGCGTGCTCTATACATATGTCACGACATATGTATACCGTCACAATGGTAACTCCGAACATGGCCATGTAACATGTCTAAGATCATGGAATTGTCACTCCAATGCCATTCTGGCATTGGGGAGACAATTCCATGATCCCCCGAGTCTCTAGTTCAGACCCGGGTACTGCCAAACTACCTTTCCCGGGGTTTCATTGCAGCTGCTGCTGCTGCCAACCCCTCAGACAGGTTTATGCCCTCCTGGGGTCCAGCCAGGCTTGGCCCAGGAAGGCAGAACAAAGGACTTCCTCAGAGAGAGGGTGTTACACCCTCTCCCTTTGGAAAAAGGTGTTAGGGCTGGGGAGGAGTAGCCTCCCCCAGCCTCTGGAAATGCTTTCATGGGCACAGATGGTACCCATTTCTGCATAAGCCAGTCTACACCGGTTCAGGGATCCCCAGCCCTGCTCTGGCGCGAAACTGGACAAAGGAAAGGGGAGTGACCACTCCCCTGACCTGCACCTCCCCTGGGAGGTGCCCAGAGCTCCTCCAGTGTGCTCCAGACCTCTGCCATCTTGGAAACAGAGGTGCTGCTGGCCCACTGGACTGCTCTGAGTGGCCAGTGCAAGCAGGTGACGTCAGAGACTCCTGATAGGCTCCTCCAGGTGTTGCTAGCCTATCCTCTCTCCTAAGTAGCCAAACCTTCTTTTCTGGCTATTTAGGGTCTCTGCTTTGGGGAATTCCTTAGATAATGAATGCAAGAGCTCATCCGAGTTCCTCTGCATCTTTCTCTTCACCTTCTGCCAAGGAATCGACCGCTGACTGCTCTGGAAGCCTGCAAAACTGCAACAAAGTAGCAAAGACGACTACTGCGACCTTGTAACGCTGATCAGGCCGCCTTCTCGACTGTTTTCCTGGTGGTGCATGCTGTGTCCTCTCAGCACGACGAGCGAGGTCCCTTGAACTCAGCAACTCTGTCCAAGTGACTCCCACAGTCCAGTGACTCTTCAGTCCAAGTTTGGTGGAGGTAAGTCCTTGCCTCCCCACGCTAGACTGCATTGCTGGGAACCACGTGTTTTGCAGCTACTCCGGCTCCTGTGCACTCTTCCAGGATTTCCTTTGTGCACAGCCAAGCCTGGGTCCCCGGCACTCTAACCTGCAGTGCACGACCTCCTGAGTTGTCCTTCGGCGCCGTGGGACCCTCTTTTGTGACTTCGGGTGAGCTCCGGTTCACTCCACTTCGTAGTGCCTGTTCTGGCACTTCTGCAGGTGCTGCTTGCTTCTGAGTGGGCTCCTTGTCTTGCTGGACGCCCCCTCTGTCTCCTCACGCAATTGGCGACATCCTGGTCCTCCTGGGCCACAGCAGCATCCAAAAACCCTAACCGCGACTCTTGCAGCTAGCAAGGCTTGTTTGCGGTCTTTCTGCACGGAAACACCTCTGCACGGCTCTTCACGACGTGGGACATCCATCCTCCAAAGGGGAAGTTTCTAGCCCTTGTCGTTCTTGCAGAATCCACAGCTTCTACCATCCGGTGGCAGCTTCTTTGCACCCACAGCTGGCATTTCCTGGGCATCTGCCCACTCCCGACTTGATCGTGACTCTTGGACTTGGTCCCCTTGTTCCACAGGTACTCTCGTCAGGAAATCCATTGTTGTTGCATTGCTGGTGTTGGTCTTCCTTGCAGAATTCCCCTATCACGACTTCTGTGCTCTCTGGGGAACTTAGGTGCACTTTGCACCCACTTTTCAGGGTCTTGGGGTGGGCTATTTTTCTAACCCTCACTGTTTCCTTACAGTCCCAGCGACCCTCTACAAGGTCACATAGGTTTGGGGTCCATTCGTGTTTCGCATTCCACTTCTAGAGTATATGGTTTGTGTTGCCCCTATCCCTATGTGCCCCCATTGCATTCTATTGTGACTATACATTGTTTGCACTGTTTTCTATTGCTATTACTGCATATTTTGGTATTGTGTACATATATCTTTTGTATAATTGCTATCCTCATACTGAGGGTACTCACTGAGATACTTTGGCATATTGTCATAAAAATAAAGTACCTTTATTTTTAGTATATCTGTGTATTGTGTTTTCTTATGCTATTGTGCATATGACTAGTGGTACTGTAGGAGCTTCACTTGTCTCCTAGTTCAGCCTAATCTGCTCTGCTAAGCTACCTTTTCTATCAGCCTAAGCTGCTAGACACCCCTCTACACTAATAAGGGATACCTGGACCTGGTGCAAGGTGTAAGTACCCCTTGGTACCCACTACAAGCCAGGCCAGCCTCCTACAGTCGCTGCTTCTTTGAAGGTGGTACACAAGAGATTGTCCTTGTGCATGATGGCGATGCCTCCTCCGTGCTTGTTGTGGCAGTCTTTGTGGATCAGTTTGTATTCCTGCAGGATGGCGCAGGCGATGTCGGGGGCCGAGGCGGGTGTGAGCCAGGTCTCAGTGATGAACATCAGTTCTGGTCAGAGTGTGGCTACTGTGTCCCAGATTTCCTCGGTGTGTGTGCAGATCGATTGTGCATTGATCAGCAGGCATTGGAGTCATATTCTAGGTTTGGATGGCAACAGTGCGGGTGTGGTGTGGGTCTCTGTTGCAGGTGAAGTGGCGATGGAGGCAGGTGAAGGGCCCTACTGTGATCTGGGGGTGAGGAGATGCAGCAGTTGTTGTTCCTGGTCATGGGGGCCAGGGCCCGAAGTTCGACGGCAGGGTATTGACAGATGGTGGTCTTGCCAGGGTTCCTGGCGCTGGGTGCGGTCCAGGTGCAGAAGGGCGCAAATGGACTTGCATTTGGCGCACTGGTGGTACACCCACTGCACGGTCACACAGTAACCACCATTAAGTGGGTGCCGGTGTCAAAGGGGTGCAGGGAGGGTGGGTGGGAGGTGAAGAGCGGGAAAACAGTGGGGAGCTGGCTGGGTCCTGAAAAGAGCGGGAAGACGGCAGGGGCCTGAAGGAAGCAAAAGCAGCAGGCCAGGCACAACACAGGAGCTTTGTGCTCTGGCCCCCTCAATCTGGGAAGCTTTTGTAATAAAAATTCATTGGATTCACCAATATTATTTCACCTATTGATTGAAAAGACTGTCTATGAAACTCGGACCTTTACATTTGAACCAGGATGGGTTCACCAATCTCTCTCTGATACAAGGAACTTACCTTCAGTAAAGAGGTCCACACCTCATTTGGTGACCCACAGTCTTGAAAATGGTCATTTGCTAAATAGAAGAAAGCGTTGGACCATTGGAGCGTTTCATTTGATTAACAGCGCAGGAGCAGCAGGCCAGCCACGCAAGGGAGCTAACGCAGAGTGGGAGGCACTGGTCAGGACCAGCTTTCAAAATAGTAATTTCAAATCCAATTACGTTACCATCAAATTAGATTTTAAATTACTAATAATTTGAGTCCTTGAACCATGGTTTTAGCTATTCCTAAACGTAATTGTACATTTTAAAGTGTTATGTTTTTCTGTGGTGAAGCCAGCCTTGCCACAGTGACAAATGACTTGGCGATTTTTTAAAACCTTTTTTTATTGGTCGTTTATAGTTTACGGAAATTTCAGTGATCAATGTGACACATAACAGAGCCACATCACAGCCTTACTTCCCTGTTATTGAGTAATCAGACCAATATCTAGTCCCATTGTACATCCCTACAGTATTCCAGGGATTTCTCTCGCCATATTTTCCTGGTGTTCTGTACTCCTACTGCCCCAGGCCTCTTTCTTGGGGGGAGGGGGGTAGTGCAGGTATTTGGTGCTCCTGCCACAGGTCCCTTATCTTCTCAAATGTCCTCAGGCCTTGTAGACTTTATTCTTGGCCTGTATGCACCAGTCCAGGTTTGGAGCCCATTGCTCAGTTGCAGGAGTATTCCGGCTACACCACAGCTGCACTATAACCCTTTTGGCCACCATGAGGGCTGTGTTGCTCATAAGTATTGTGTGTTTGAACAGTGTATGTTCATTCCATATCCCCAATGTTGGGAATGCTGGTTCTAGTTATTGCCTCCCCAGTGACCTCTGAGAGACAGCTTCCCACTGAGTCCCAGTAGTCTATGCCTCCAGCAACCCCACAATCTATTCATTAGCATTCTCGACTGACCACAGCCCCTCCGGCATCTGTAGGGCTGGGTCTTGGCATGATTCAAAGACCCACCCATTGACTACCAGCAAGCGGGGCACCCAGTAATACTTGGGTTCAGGAGGGCAATTCCTCCCCCATAGGGGCTCCTGGTGAGCTTGACCAGGACTGTCTGTGGAGACACCCCCACCCCAAACAAGCATTCTGGTTGTTGTGTCTACCTCTTGAAGAACATTTCTGGCATTTTCTAGAGGGTGCTCTGGAGCATGTGTAGGAGTTGGGGTAGGGTACTCATTCTGTAAGGACAGCACTGCCCATCAGTGAGCGCAGGAGTTTCCACCAGTGACACACACCCATTTTATAGTCCTGGAGGATTCTTCCCAGGTTATTCCTGTGGAATTCTGCCCCATCTAACGTTATGTATATTCTCAGGTATTCAAAGCCCTCCTGTGTCCAGCACAACAGGCGCTTCCAGACCGTCAGGGGTTGCCACAGTTCAAGCAGGAATGCTACTGACTGACAATGCACACCCCTGAGTGCTCCCCAATATATATTAAGGATCTCCAAGACATGTAAAGTTTACAGCTACATGTCCTGCTGCCTTAGGGGTGACTAATTGGTATTAAAAAGGAGGGCTTAGGCCTGGCAAAGGGTTTTATACGAACAGGTCAGATTTGCAGTTTTAAAACTGCCATGCTCGATTGCAGTGGCAGGCTTGGAGCCATGTTTTCACTTTGTCACTTTAGTGGCAGCACAGTAAGTGCTGCTGTCTACTAGTGACATTTAATGTGCAGGCACTGGGTGCCATATACTCGGGACTGACGAGTAAATTAACTATGTAACCAGGGATTAGCCAAGTATGCATCTTTTAGGGTTTCATAGAAAATATGATTGACGTCAGAGTCCAAGTGTTCAGTCAGTAATCTGGCACTGATTCTAGCAAAATGTGGGAATGATCTGCAAAAGGGAATTTCTTCACATCATCCAATAAAGAATCCTGTACAGTGGTCGGAATACACCCTACATAGGACAACTCTCCATGCCTGTAGGGCAGTAATTCTGTAGGTCCCGTTCTTTTTAGTCATGCTTTCTTGTTAAAACAGAGTTTTATTTTTTAACTTTATTTTTCATTGTACTCTACTATACCACATTATTTATTATTGACAAAACTGTTGACAGACATAATCTATAAGGAATATCCATGTACATGGTATTCAACGTGGCTATTGATGCCTAGTACAGTGACTGCATCTTGCAGTCAGTCTGTCAGCCTGGGTGGGGAGACTGTCTCCATGGCTACTATGCACTTTGAATGTAACACCAACGTCATCAAACGTCTGTCTGTTGCTAGTCACAAAGGGGATCCGTGGGGAGTATTTAAATGACCAATTGTTCGCCACCCCAAAAAAACATAATTCACAAAAAAGGTACCCACTGTCTATAAAGTTCATCATACTAAATTAGTCTCAAAAGGGGGTAATCTCTGTGCTGTTGCAAACTCCTTTGTTCAGGATGGAAACTCTCACCCACCCTTAGCGGCGTGCATCATCATAGGGCCCCCCTCACACCATACCCAAAGATTCCTGGTGTCTGCTACTGCTCCCTATTACCTTATCTTCTGCTATGTGTAGCCCTGTCGTGGTGTGACAAAAAGGCTTAAATTTAGGTTAAAAACCCAACTTTTGTGAGTAAGCTACAGAAACATTTAAAACAAGCATTTGCAATGCAATGGGACTCACAGTTGCTTGAGTTAGAGCTATTGGCGTTCTAAAAGCATAACTGGTCTACTTGCCACATAAAGTGGTTCACCCTGCCACATAATTTGGTCTTTACTGCCACATAATTCCATTGGCCCTGCATATAATGAAAGTACTTCCATTTACCTAAGCTGGGGTACTGTGGACATTAAAGTGGTGTTAAAGGGAAACTGCCATCCCTGTAAATGTACCAGAGACAACAAAAACTCGGTGAGATGCAAGGCACAAGGGAACAGCAGACATACCCAGAGGAGGTAAGCAGTGGTGTAACACAAATATTTGAGGCCCACAGTGCAGCAGATTAAGAGAGGAGCTCCTGAGTCTCCCATATCTCACAGATGTTTGTTGGCCGGGGGCTGTGTCAGGTCCCCTTGAGGGGCCGAGGCATCCTGAAAAGGAAGAATCAGTTCAAATCGAAAGGACGAGGTAAAATCACTGCATTCCTTCCTTTGTGGAAGTTTGGTGGCAGAGAAGTGTAAATTACTTGGAGACGGTCGTGAGTGTGAAAGAAACTGCGTTGGAAACAAAATGCCAAATTAAACAAGATAAAATCACACTTTCACAAAGTGGGAGCCCCAATAATAAACTTGATTTAGGCAGGATGGAGAAAGCAAGCAGCACCACCACGGGAGCAGGCGAGAGCAGCATCTCCCAACACATATATTATCACTTAACACTGTTAAGGGTGTGCAAGCGACTGCCTGCAGCTTACAAGTAAATCTTCACAACCATTTTATTAACCCACTAAGCTATCTTACTGCTGCCTCACAGTACGAGGTGTTGACCGCGGCAGGCTAGCAGACAAACTACATCAGCTCACCGAAACACACAAACATAAACACCACACTGAACCAGAAACCACCCCACACTCACTGCAAAATTTGGCACCCTCGCCTACAAACCAGATCCCTTTTGCACAAAAAATGTATCACCTGCATCGCAAATCTGACCACCCTTTCTCAAAACTAAAAAACAAACAATTGCCAGAAGAAACCCTCATGCATCAGAAACTAAAAACAATGATATAAAATCACTGCATTCCTTCCTTTGTTAAAGTTTGGCGCGCAGATAAGTGTAAATTGCTTGGAGGCGGTCGTGAGCATGAAGGAAACTGCGCTGCAAATAAAATGCCAAATTATATGAATGATGAGCTAAAATCAAGCTTTCACGAAGTAGAAGCACGAATAATAAACAGGAATTTAATCAGGAGGGAGAAAGCGAGCAGCGCTACCATGGGAGTGGCGAGAGCAGGGGGAGGAGAATAACCAGCACCAGTGAACAGCAGAGGAAGCACAGTGGCCGCACTGTGTGGACTGCTGCCTCCTAATTCAAAACAACTTCCAACAAGACAAAGAGAGCAAGGGCGAGCTGGCCCTGGAAACGCCTCCTCTGCTATTTTATGTTTGCAGAGGGAGCTAGGGGGGAAGGGAGACCTGCTGGAGGACTTGCCCGAGGAAGTGTGACTGCTCTGAAACACACACCTACAGTGTAACAAGAGCAGCCAAAAACTGAAAAAAAGAGATAAACAGGACAAAATGTAATTATACAGTTGTTGGTCCCCTCTCCGAAAGAGAAAAAGGAGGGACAGAGAGGCAGAACTGACCACTAGTGAGCAAGGACTTTTAAAGGACCCTGCAACCAACAAATGAAATCGCTTTAAGCCCACTGTATAAGTATACTTAAAAGTATACACAAGGTTGAACGCTTACGCTCGACCTAAAAAACGATCAAGCGTTTTGAGAGCAGTACCACAAATGCATTCTGCAATGTTCACATATGCATGATCACACCAACACTTAAGCTAGATTTATGCACCACTGTTTTTTTTTCTTTCAATTTCAAGACATCTTGTATAATTGTGTTTGTCTCTGCACTGTCATATATTGTATTACAGGTGATGACAATGGTGGATATCTTCCAGAACTGCTGTTAGTCACTGGCTTTATCTTTTTTTACTTATATATTTTATATTTGCACACACACTTCATCCCCAATATTAGGGAAAGAGACAATACAAACTAGCTGTCCTGACGAATGCCCAGAACCTCTTTGTAACATTGTGGGCCAGGAAGAAACATGTTGATCCCTCGCCAGTTGGGTTGAAGTTCCACTTTCCTCTCAGTTTTAATCAGTGGGGGATCTGAGGGGCAAACGTGCCCATACTTTTCTAATTTAAGAAAAACAGTTCCCCTACTTGTTGGGAAAAGAGAACCATCCTGGGACAGTAATTCAGAGAGTTAAGATGCTTCAGGTGATATATTAGCAGGAAGCCTCCTATGCTGTGAACTTGCAGGAGCGGTAAACATCTAAACAAGCCTTCATGCCAAGGTGTTTGCTGCCTGAAAGAAATGTCAATGTGCGCAACTGCTTAATCTGCAAATCTGTAGGGTGCCTGGAACTTCGTATTGGCTTTAATGGAATCACTTTAGGCTTCCTGATGACGCAGATTTGTTAACTTTGTGTGGTATTGCAAGGGAGTTACCATCTGAGATGTGAAGTGTGCGCTTTTAAAGGACAGTCGTGAAAGAAATTCACTATGTACAGTCTGGGTACTACTAAAATATACATTTTAGAAACTATTTATCTTAAACATTTTTGTACATTTTGTAGCTGCCTATCTTATACTGTGTGTGATGGAAGTCTAAAATAATGACCTGCATGTTTATAGTGCTTTCTGTCACAATCTGGGACCTCGTAGCACTACACATGCACAGGTCACTGTTCTCCAATGCACCCACCAGGATTCAATTCTGTGGATCTCTGTTGACAGAGACATCTGTAGTGCATTAGCTAATAGAGGATTCATAATGTACGACTGTGCATTTCCCACTGATTAACCCCACTTGCATTTATTTGTCATTTAAGCTGTGCTTTATATGAGTTACCTGAAGGTCTAAGACCAAAAAAGTTACAGAATATTTTGTCTTTTTAGCCACACCTTTGACCACGCCCCCATGTTCACTCACACCACCTCCTTTGAAAGTGTGAGGCAGGTATGTGATGTTTGTGACCCAGTGTGATTGTTTCCTGCATAGTCAATGCAGGAATGGACATTGTGCACTGTTGAATGAAAGGAATGTCGTTTTTGTTGCCTTGCAGTCCACTATGTTAGTTGACTGCATTGCCCTCTTTGGTGTCTTGGCTGCTCTGCACACAGACCCTGGACGTGTACTTGTTCTGTTTAATGTCACCTTGAAGTCACCTCCCCAGAATCTATTGATACCTTCTCATTTCCTCACAGCCCTTCAGTGCTGGAATAGAAACGTGAAGTGTGGACATCTGTGAATTATTTATTGATTATGTATCTAGGGTGCACATAAATCCAACCTATTACCAACAAAAGCATGCCATATGGTTCTGAATATGTGTTTCCAGGTTTAAAGAAGAATGTACTGAAAATTAATACAGCAACCTGTAGCATGTGTGGTGTTAGAGATATGGGTCCCTCCTAGCAGCAAACATAAAACATCTTCACAGGGCGAAACTGAGACGTTCCGTGCGAGAAAATGTATACTATGGACAATTCCCTATCCTGCCATTTACTTCAGATTTGACAGAAAGAATCTTCTATCTGTTTGTCTATGCCTGCATATGCTATGTCTGCATATGGTCAGTGCTGTTGTGTAAATCTTGCTTTATTCAACCCATTAAATGTTTCCCCCCTCCCCCACATGGAGAATCCCAGCTTTTACTAAAGATTCCAAGCTACCCCTGCTAAACACTTGTTCAAACACTAGTTGAAGTGGGGTGCACGTAGAGACATGCTACGTCACCCATCACCCATGGTCTTTCTCCTGGAAGAGCACAGGTATTGAAGTAGAGTAATGTCCCACAATAACACAGGGAGAAGCTCAGTTCAAGCAAATCTCTCTCGTTCCACAGCCATGTAAACACCTAAAGCCAATATTGCTTCTTGTCACTATATTGTCCGCAGGACTCTTGTTTGATCTCCTCCATCCAAAGGTTATCCATCTTAGTCAGCCTCACCTACTTGTCCTTGGTCCTCTCGATCATTTCTTTGCAAGTGTGACTGTTGTCACATCTTCATCCTGTTGATGTGTTTTGTGAGGCTCTCCATGCAGCTTTCGGCTGAGTGAAGATGTAGGACTATACATTGTATGATAGTCTTAGGTTTGCAGGGTCTATTATTGCCTACTGCAGTGCCACTCTTTTTTTTTTAAGTGCTCTTTTTGTCTCTAAGAAAGCCTGCTTTCACAAGCATACTGGACTACGGCAACACCCTCAATGCTGCAAGCTCCAAAAAGAACCTGAACAAGTTGCAACAGATTCGGAATGCCGCCGGCAGATTCGTCTCAGACATCCCCACCGAGAACACATCACAGAACACCTGAAGAACCTCCACTGTCTCCCCACCGAGAAGAGGATCAATCAATCAATCAGTCGCATTTATAAAGCGCGCTACTCACCCGTAAGTGTCTCAAGGCGCTGTGGGGGGGGGGGGTCAATGCTCGAAGAGCCAGGTCTTGAGCTGCCTTCTGAAGTGAAGGTGGTCTTGTATGGCGCGAAGGTGGCTGGGAAGGGAGTTCCAGGTCTTTGCTACTAGGTAAGAGAAGGACCTGCCTCCGGCGGTGGCTTTGCGAATGCGTGGTACGGCTGCCAGGGCTTGTCCGGTCGAGCGTAGGGTGCGAGGAGGAGTGTAGAAGGAGATGCGGTGGTTGATGAGTTCTGGTCCGCGGTTGTGCAGGGCTTTGTGTGCGTGGGTGAGGAGTCTGAAGGTTATCCTCTTGTTGACTGGGAGCCAGTGGAGTTTCCTCAGGTGTCCGGAGATGTGGTTGTGGCGGGGTATGTTCAGGATAAGTCGTGCAGCGGCGTTCTGGATTCGTTGAAGTTTCCTCTGCAGCTTGATGGTGATGCCGGCGTACAGAGCGTTCCCATAGTCCAAGCGGCTGGTGACGAGGGCGTGGGTGACGGTCTTCCTGGTGTCGGTGGGGATCCAGCGGAAGATCTTGCGGAGCATACGGAGGGTGTTGAAGCATGCTGAGGTCACCGAGTTGACCTGTCTGGTCATGGAGAGGGAAGAGTCCAGCATGAAACCGAGGTTGCGTGCGTGGTCGGTGGGTTGGGGAGTGCTGCCTAGGGCGGGAGGCCACCAGGAGTCGTCCCAGGCGGTAGGTGTAGGGCCGAGGATGAGGACCTCCGTTTTCTCTGTATTCAGTTTAAGCCGGCTGTCTGTCATCCAGTTCGCTACTTCCTTCATGCCTTCGTGTAGTCTGGTTCTTGCTGAGGTGGGGTCGTTGGTGAGGGATAGGATGAGCTGGGTGTCGTCTGCGTAGGATATGAGGTTGAGTCCGTGTTTGCGTGCGATGTTCGCCAGGGGGGTCATGTAGATGTTGAAGAGGGTGGGGCTGAGGGAGGATCCCTGGGGGACGCCGCAGATGATCTCCGTAGCCGTGGATCTGAAGGGGGGGAGGCGGACTCTCTGAGTTCTTCCGGAGAGGAAGGAGGTGATCCATTCCAGGGCCTTGCCTCTGATGCCGGCGTTGCTTAGGCGACGTATCAGGGTGCGGTGGCAGACCGTGTCGAATGCTGCAGAGAGGTCCAGGAGTATGAGGGCCACGGTTTCTCCTTTGTCGGTCAGGGATCTGATGTCGTCCGTGGCTGTGATGAGGGCGGTCTCGGTGCTGTGGTTAGCTCTGAAGCCGAACTGTGAGGGGTCGAGTGAGTCGTTGGTTTCCAGGGCGGTGGTGAGTTGAGCGTTGACGATTTTCTCGATCACTTTGGCGGGGAACGGTAGGAGCGAGATGGGCTGGAAGTTTTTGAGTTCGGTGGGGTCTGCTGTTGGTTTCTTTAGGAGGGCGTTCAGTTCAGCGTGCTTCCAGTTCTCCGGGAAGGTGGCGGTGGAAAAAGATGTGTTGATGACGTCTCGGAGGTGGGGTGCGATGATGTTGTCGGCTTTGTTGAAGATGTGGTGCGGACAGGGGTCGGATGGTGATCCTGAGTGGATGGAGTTCATGACGCAGGTGGTTTCCTCAGTGGAGGTTGGGTTCCAGGTGTGGATGGTGGTGTTGTCGGTGGCGGGTTCCGGTGGGGGGTTCGAGTTGGTTGTGGTGAAGCTGTTGTAGATGTCGGTGATCTTGTGGTGGAAGAAGGCTGCGAGGGAGTCGCAGAGGTCCTGTGAGGGAGGGATGGAGTTGTTTTCGGCGTCGGGGTTGGAGAGCTCTTTGACGATGCCAAATAGTTCCTTGCTGTTGTGGGTGTTGCTGTCTAGTCTGTTCTGGAAGTCTGATTTTCGTGCTGCGCGGAGGAGTTGGTGGTGTTTGCGGGTGGCGTTTTTGAGAGCAGTCATGTTTTCGTCGGTCTGGTTGAGGCGCCAAGTCTTCTCGAGGGTGCGGCATTCTTTTTTGGAGTCCTTGAGGTCGGGGGTAAACCAGGAATTTTTTTTGTGGCTGTTTCTGTTTGCTTGGGTCTTCAGGGGGGCCAGGAGGTTGGCGCAGTCTGAGATCCAGCTCGTGAGGTTGTTGGCGGCTTCGTTGGGGTCTGTAGTGCTGGTGGGTGGGTTCTGAGAGAGGGTCGAGTTGTTCCGAGGGGATTCGGTTCCACTGTCTTCTTGGTGGTTGTTGGGCGTGGTGGTGTACATTGGTTTTCTTGAAGCTGAAGTGGACACAGCTGTGGTCTGTCCAGGAGAGTACAGTGGTGTGGCTGAAAGAGATGTGTTTGCTGGAGGAGAAGATGGGGTCCAGCGTGTGTCCGGCGTAGTGGGTGGGGGTGTTGACTAGATCAACTTCAAACTCCTCGTACACGCCTACAAAGCCCTCCACGATAACCGGACCCAACTACCTCAACAGCCGCATCTACTGGTACTCCCCCTCCAGACCTCTCCGCTCATCCCAACAGTCACTCGCCAGCGTACCCCACATAAAGAAGTCCTCAGCCTGGAGGAAAATCTTTTTCTTACCTAGCAGCAAAAGGCTGGAACACCTTACCACTGCACCTCAGACAGTCGCCATCGCTGACCCAGTTCAGGAAGGACCTCAAGACCTGGCTCTTCGACTGACCTCTGCGGTAACCCAACCCCCCAGTGCCTTGAGACCCTATGGGTGAGTAGTGCGCTCTACAAGCTCATGATTGATTGATTGCCTCCTGCATCACTAAGGCCCTCATTCCGCTATGACCGCCAGGTTGGCGAATGACGGAAGCACCGCCAACAGGCTGGCGGTGCTTCATACGTCATTCCGACCGCAGCGGTACAGCCGCCCAGCTGGGTCCAGCGGTTTCCCGACGGATTTCCCCCGGCTGGGAGAATCCTCTAGGGCAGCGCTGCAAGCAGCGCTGCCCAGGGGATTCTGACCCCCTTCCCGCCAGCCTGTTTCTGGCGGTTTACACCGCCAGGAAGAGGCTGGCGGGAACGGGTGTCCTGGGGCCCCTGGGGGCCCCTGCACTGCCCATGCCACAGGCATGGGCAGTGCAGGGGCCCCCTAACAGGGCCCCAGCCTGCTTTTCACTGTCTGCCTAGCAGACAGTGAAAAGTGCGACGGGTGCAACTGCACCCGTCGCACACCTGCAACACCGCCGGCTCCATTTGGAGCCGGCTTCAGTGTTGCAGGCCCCCTTCCTGCTGGGCCGGCGGGCGCTAACATTGTTAGCGCCCGCCGGCCCAGCGGGAAGGTCGGAATTGCACCAGCGGTCTTTTGACCGCGGTGCGGCCAAATGGCGGTTCCCGCCAGGCGGGCGGCAACCGCCGCCCGCCGGGGTCAGAATGACCCCCTAAGTCTGGAAAGAACATCACTGTGCTGCTCTGGTTTTCGAATTCACCTTTCCCTTCTGCCTTTTTGATAACCAGATCTCAGTCTCTGTAGTTTAGGAATCATTATAGGGTGCAGAGGGGCACGTGGTGGATGTCTTTGGGCTTGAGTTCTGGGGGTTCTTTGAGTTCCAAACCTATTTTATATTTGGTCTCTGGCAAATATTTAATCAATGTCTATACTTTCCCCATATTGTTTGTTTCAAGCACACCTGTTATGCGGACTTTATTTCTGCGGATCTCTGATCTTGATCTTCTGTTTTTGGCTTGATTACTCACAGTAATTTTTCCATATTTATGAGGCTCTTGTTTGATGTGGCAGGTCTGTCTTCCAGGTCTGATACCCTCTCTTACACCTCATCCATACAAGTTGACTGCCTAACTAGTCTTTGTTTCGTTTAATCAAATTGGATTGACATGTATCTGTCTTCTTGTCAATGTCCCTTAAGCTGCTTTCCATCCCCAAGAGGACATCTTTGAGATGGTCTCTACCGCAGACCACTTCAGTAAGAGGCAATGGGTTGCATACTGTGGGTTCAGAATCTGGCATCTTAGGGCATTTTCTGTAGTCAAATGATCTTTTACTCAGCTGTTTCTCTTTTCACTAATCTGTATTGTTAATGTACTTTTGATATCTTTATTCACGTAGCTTAGGGTTAGGCCAGGTATTGGAGAAATGTAATACGTATTTTAAGCTTATAGAGTCTTAATGCATCTGCCACTTTTTCTTACATTTATTTATTGAAGTTTTGAAAAAAGTTCAAGAGGGAGGTACATGGCAATACATTATGCAATGGGTACATCTAGTCACACCGTACAGTTAGGACAATAACCTGTGGCACAATGCCATAACAGGCCCAATACACTCCCATCAGCAATAGAGGGAAAACAGTAGGCACCGAAGAGTGGGGGCTGGGGTTGTTTAGCACAGAGCAGTGCCGAAAACAGTCATTATAGTAACCGCAATATTGTCTGAGGGAGTCAAAATATAGGCAGAGTGTAGTGGGACCAAAAGCAACTCAGCAGATGCAAGCACACATCGGGTACAGTTAAAACTCTCGGGCAACAGAGGCCTCACCTCCCCCTTCCATCCCAGCACATGCAAGGTACCCCACCAAAGAGGACCAGATTTCCTTAGGGTGCAATCTCTCCGGCATTAATTCCTAGCAAGCAGTTAAATTGTCCTGACAGCGCGCCGCATCTTTAAGCCACGTGTCCTGCAGTACAGAGCGGCGCCCCCAGGGCATCGCCACCCGCCTCTTAGGCAACAGAAGCAGGAGGACAGTTGTTAGAAATTGGGTCTCTAGTTGGCAGACGTATACACCCCTGTCCAAGTAGGGACAGTCCTAGTCAGGGTAAGTCACAACACAACACAAATTATCCTGTGCTCACCCTCTGGTAGCTTGGCACAGAGCAGGCAGGCTTAACTTAGAAGGCAACATGTAAAGTATTTGTCCAATAACTCATACAGTAGCACAGTGAAGACACCACAAAAATACACTTCACAGGCTTGGAAAAGTACATTATATTTATCTGAATTAAATAAGATCAAAACAACATAAATCCAATATGCACAAGTCGAGATAGCACTTTTTAAAAGTTTGAAAGGGTGTCAATCCTTAAGAATCAGTGGTTGTATCCTCATAACACACAGTACCTGGGATGTGTCCAAAATAACAACGCACAGGAGCAGCAGAGGAGTAGATGCGTTGAAAAATAAGGCTCTGCATCTGATTTTCCAGCGCAGCACAGACAATGCACTGTTTCTTTCCACTCTGCAAGGTGATGCATCGACTTCCAGGAGTTCAGCCTTGGTTCCTCATTGCGATACGGGGATATTTTGATGCCCAGGGATGATGCATTGAAAATCTTTGATGCACTGGTAGAAGGAGCAAGCGCTGCGTGGAACCGTTAGGCGATGTGGTGATTTTCCGACACACAGGGATTTTCTTCTCTGTTGTGAAGTCTTTGTGACCCTGAGACCTCAGAACAGAAGGCAAGCTCAGTCCAAGCCCTTGGAGAGTACTTGTGTGGAAGGCAGGGTCCTTCAAGCAGTCAGAGGCCAGCTGCCAGCAGGACAACAATCAGAGCAACAGTCCTTCTCAGCAAAGCAGTCCAGATGAGTCCTTTGGTCAGCCAGACAGTCCTGCTGACAGAGTCCAGGTGTAGATCCAGAAGTGTTTGATTTAGTGGGGTAAGATACCCAGTATATATACCCAAAATGCATTTGAAGTGGAGGAAACTTCAAAGAGTGGTTTTGAAGTGCACAAGTTCCCCTTTCAGCGCAGTCCTGTCTGCCAGGTTCCCTGTAGGGGGTTATCAGTCCTTTGTGTGAGGGACGGCCACTGGCCTTGGAAGTGTAAGAGAGAGGCTCTCCACCCTTCACGCCCAGGGAGACCTATTCAATATGCTGATGAATGTAGATGTGACTGAGTGTCCTATGTTTATGGCTGTTTGGGTGGAATGCACAAGGAGAGCTGTCAACCAGCACAGACCAGACGGGGACTGGAGACAGGCTGTAAGGCACAGATGGTAATAAGTGCAGAGAAATGCCCACTTTCTAAAAGTGGCATTTCTAAAATAGTAATATTAAATCCAACTTTACCAGAAAGCAGGATTTTCTATTACCGTTCTGGCAATACTAAACATGACAGGGCTACTACTTCTAGTTCAGAATCTACCACTTAAAAGTATATATAAGGCAGTTCTAATGCTAGTCTATGAGAGGAGCAGGCCTCACAGTAGGGGAAAACGAATTTGTGAGTTTTTCACTACAAGGACATGTATAACACATAGGTATTAGTCCTGTTTTTAACTTACATAGCACCTGCCATATGGGGTACCTAGGGCTTACCTTAGGGGTGACATATGTAGAATGAGGGGCATTTGACCCTTGGCAAGGAGTTTTAAATGGCAATTCCAATTGGCAGTGAAACTGCACACACAGGCTTTGCAGTGGCAGTCCTGAGACATGGTTAAGGGGCTACATATGAGAGTGGCACAATCAGTGCTGCAGGCCCACAAGTAGCATTTAATTTACAGACCCTGGGCACATGTAGTGCACTTTACTAGGGACAAGTAAATTAAATATGCCAATTGGGTATGAGCCAATGTTACCATGTTTTAGCAGTGGTAAAGTGTCCAGAGTCCTAAAGCCAACAGAAATGAGGTCAGAAAAAGAGGAGGGGGAAAGGCAAAAAGTTTGGGGTGACTCTTCAGAGAGGGCCTTTTTCCAACAGCAGTCAATTTGCGTCATTCTTGGGAAATATCTTTGACATAACCCAACAGTGCAACTAGGGGTGTGTGCTCCAGTTGGAAATCTGTGATCTCGTCAGTAGTGTGAAAAACTAAATGCCAGAACTTCTTCACGCCTGGGCAGTTCCAGGCTGAGCGTAAGAAATCATTGCCAGGTGTTAAGCATCATGTGCAACTCGCATCACCCAGGAGCCCAATCTTGTGCAGGCGTTCTGGAGTTCAATATAGCATGTGGAGTTATTTGAAGTGGAGTAAGCGCATTTGGCGGGGACAGCGCCCCCACTTGAGTGCAGGAAGAGTGCCACTGTTCTTTCGAAATAGGGGTGTCAAGTGAGTCCAACCACACCTGTTGGGCGCAGTTGTACGTAACGGGGCCGTTGCCTGCATATCGGCATTTATTCTAGTAATGAATCTTCGCGGGATGGATCCGTCATAAAGGCCTCAAGGGCCTGGAAGGTGGGGGGCGCGGTGGGAAATGATTCATGCAGTCCACGGATGGAAGCTCGCAGCTAGAAATAAGTAAGCGTGTCTAGTGTGGAGACATCATGTTCCTGGAGGGTCTGTTGAGGAGTGATAAAGGGGAAAAAGGGCCCCTTACTATGATCCAAAGAGCAAATCCCAGGGGAATAAAAATGGGGATGGATATAACGTCAAAATAGGAAAGGAGCCATATATAAAGGAAAAAGGTTTACAAAATGTAGTTGATAAACCACACTATTATATGATTACATTACATAGAAACATATCAATTCTGGGTAATGTATATATATATATATATATTGTCCAAGGACACCTCATAGAAAAATATAATATAATAAAATACAAAGACTAAATATTTTGCAGCATAACTTGCTGGGTTTCTTTCGCACACTTTACCCTACCAAATAACACAATTATGCACCGTACATACACTCCACATACATGCACCATACACACACCACAAACATGTGGTGTGTGTATGGTGCACATTTATGTATTTGGTGAGGGTAAGTGTGTGTTTATAATCACTCAGTGCGGCCAGGCCTAGTGAGCAGTCTGAAGGGGGCACCGGCCAGAGTTTTACTTCGGTCCCCGAGCAAGAGAATCCTTGATAGCAGGGAGCACAGCAGCATGTGTTAGGGGGGCCCAGCCTGTGCTCCTGGCCGTCTGCTTGCACCAGAGCAGGGGCTCACAAGGCCCTCCCTCGCCTCTACTACTCACACTGGAGGCGGTGCCCTCCTCCCTTTCTTCTCGCCGAATAGGGTGAACACCCGTCCGTAAGTTTCACGGACTGCCCATAATTTCGCCCTTCCGTCCGTTGGCGTGATGGAAGGCTTAACGGACGGCATTTGTCCACAATTTTAGCCTTTTACCAACAGGACAACAGATGGTAGGGCGAAATTACGGGCAGATTAGTTTCCCCAGCTGGATTGAACAGCAGGGAGTCTCGTGTGCTCTGAGGGAGGGAGGGGCGGACAGATAAGAAATGGCCTTCTTGCCAGGGGGTCACCTTCCTTAAAGAAATGCAAATGTGCACAACTGCTAAATCTACAAATGCAAAGGGGCTTCAAAACCTGCATTGTCTTTAACCAAAGGAGTCACTAGAAGCTTTCTAATGGCAATAACATTTTCTTTTAGAGAGGTAAATAAATGGTGTTCCAAGGTGAGCTGTGGAGTGTGTGGTTTTAAAGTGTTATAAAAAATATTAGTACTAGGTATAAACTGTATCAAATCTCTATTTGAGAAGCACTTTTTTTATTTAACGGAAATGTATTCGCGCATTTTGTACCAGCCTATATTATGATGTAATTGTATTTATATAACGCTTACTACCCCTGACAAGGTGTCTAATACATGTTTAAAATAAGGACTTACACATTCACAGTTCTTTCAGGGACCTCAGTACCTCTTAGTACTAACAAACATTGGCAAAGCCAATAGGTCTCCTGTACGCAAGAGTTATTGGCTTTGCTAATGTGTTTTAGCCATTAGCTATGTTGTACACCAGAATGGCTGCTGTTCAGCATGGCTAAAAGTTAGTGGCATAGTGGTGTGGAGTGGAGTAGAGTGGCAGAGGAGCAGTGGCGTAGAGCTCAGTGGTGCAGAGTACGGTGCAGTGGGGTACAATGCAGTTGTTTAGAGTGCATTGGTGTAGAGTCCAGTGATTTAGAGTGCAGTGACATGGAGTTGAGTGGGACAGAGTAGAGTGGCATAGAGTGCAGTGGAGTAGAGTGGCATACAATAGAGTGGCAGAGAGTGCAGTAGGGTAGAGTGGTGCAGTGGCATAGAGTGCAGAGTAGACTCGCGTGGCAGAGAGTGCAGTGGTGTAGTGTAGAGTGGTGTAGTGCAGAGTAGAGTATAGTGCTATAGAGTGCAGTTGCGTAGAGTGGATTGATGGAGAGTAGAGTGGCATAGAGTGCAGTAGTACATAGTAGATTGGTGTACAGTACAGTGGCGGAGAGTGCCATGTTGCAGAGTGGAGTGTCAGTGCAGTGATGTACAGTGGACTAGAGTGGCAAAGACAGCAGTGCCGTAGAGTACAGTGGTGCAGAGTAGAGGGCAGTGGCGTACAGTGCAGTTGTTTAGAGTGAATTGGCGCAGAGTGCAGTGGCATAGAGTGGCATGGAGTAGAGTTACATAGAGTGCAGTGGAGTAGTGTGGCATACAATAGAGTAGCAGAGAGTGCAGTAATGCAGAGTGGTGCAGTGTCATAGAGTGCAGAGTAGACTCATGTGGCATAGAGTGCAGAAGCACAGAGTTGTGCAGAGTGGAGTACTGTACAGTGGTGCAGTGTAAAGTATAGTGCCTAGAGTCCAGTGGCATAGAGTGCAGTGGCATAGAATGGAGTAGTACAGAGTAGAGTGGTGTAGAGTGCAGTGTTGCAGAGTAGAGTGTCAGTGCAGTGGTGTAGAGTGGTATAGAGAACAGTGGCATAGAGTACAGTGGTGCAGAGTAAAGGGCAGTGGCATACAGTGCAGTTGATTAGAATGCACTGGTGTAGAGTGCAGTGGCATGGGGCAGAGTAGAGTGGCAGAGAGTGCAGAGGAATAAATTGTATTGGTGCAGAATGTAGTAGTACAGAGTAGAGTGGTGTAGAGTTTAGTGGCAGCCAGTGCAGTGTTGCAGAGTAGACTGTCAGTGTGCAGTGGTGTAGAGTGCATTGAACTAGAGTGGAGTGGTCAGAGTTGCATAGAGTGCAGTGGCGTAGAATAGATTGTTTCAGAGCAGAGTGCAGTTGCATAGAGTGGAGAGGTGCAGGGTAGAGTGCAGTGGCATAAAGTAGATTGTGTCACAGTAGAGTGAAGTGGCTTGTAGTGGAGAGGTGCATGGTGGAGTGGAGTTGCATAGAGTGGTATAGAATGTGATGGAATAGAGTTAAGTGGTGTAGAGTGCTGTGGCATAGAGTGCATAGATGCAGAGTAGATTAGAGTGACGTACAGTGTATTGAGTGCATGGGCACAGAGTTGAGTGTTACATAGTAAAGTGCACTAGCATAGAGTGTATTAGCTTAGAGTGCAGTGTTGCAGAGTGGCAGAGAGTGGAGTTGTGCAGACTAGATTGGTGTTGCCTAGACTGGAGTGGTATAGCATGCAGAGGAGCAGAGCGTAGTGGTGTAGAGAGGCTTAAAATGCAGTGGCGTAGAGTGGTACAGAGTAGAGTAGAGAGGCATAGTGTAAAGTAGCATAGAGTGCAGTGGCATAATGTGGAGTGGTTCAGAATGGAGAAGAGTGCAGTGGCATAAAGTGGAGTGATACAGAGTAGGGTGTAGTGGCGTGGAGTGGTGCAGAGCAAAGTGGAGTGGAGTATGTATGGTGTGGTAACACACTGCCATTACAGACAACACATTTTTGATTGAAATGACCATTACATTTGCACAGATATAGAGTTTTTCAAATCAAACTATACTATGCACAGACGATGATGTGTGGAAATTACATCTCCTAATGCAGTGATTTGTTTTAATCATGTAAAGGTATTTGTTTCCAGCACAGTTCAGATTGAACAAAAATGTGCTTCATTTTATTTCAGTTTATTTAAATGTTGTCATGTGATAGAAAAAACTCTTTCCTAACCCCAGTATCCAGCAAGATTGTTGCATACATCCTCTCACTTTGAAGTCAGAGAAAGTAAAGTAAATACTAAGCTCCCACCGAAGACAGAGCCTGACATTTGACTTTGTTCTTTGAATGCACAGCAAATGTGATAAGAACAAGATTTACAGGCCTGTTTACAGAAAGGGAGCACTCAGAAGGATACTATAAATAACGTTTTGGCAAGGGAAGAGACGAACTCAAGCTGCATAGCCTAAAACAAATAAAGCCAGCAAATTGAAAGCAACAAAATGTGAGTAACAAACCACAAGGCCAGTGGCAAGCAACGGGCAGAATGCATTCACAAGGAAGCACTATGAATGTAATTCAAGTGACAGCCGTGGGATACTTTGTGGGGAAAGTCCAGCATTTTAGTCCAGTCCTTATCTTGCAGAGGTTGGGCCACATCAGTCACCCACGTAGTATGACAAGAAGTGGTTTCCATGTTGCAGGAAAGGTCTGTACACCCATTCTATCAGTTGGCCACCAGTTCCTATGGCATAGAGCTTCTGGCACACCTCTTGTCGGGTTCGTGCTGGGTGGCAGACATGAAATAGGGCATTTAATGTTTATTTAAGGTGGTTTAAGCAAGGAGTTGACTGGGGTGAAGATGGTAGTCTTCCACAAGGGTTTGGAAATTTAGTAGGTCGCCATCCAGAAACGAATCCCCCAATTTTATGATACCTGCAGCATGCCACTGATGGCGTTGCGCTGAGCACAGCCATCCTATGCGAGTGGGAAGGCTTAGCAAAGGTAGTGCAGGAGCTTAGGGTTTCTTCGTGTCAGTGAGTTTACAGGTTCTGGCAAGGCAAGAGAAAGCTGTGCATGATTACCCCGGATGGTGATCCATAGAATGGCCAGTAGGAAACAATGAGCAGTGCATTAAGCCTTCCTTAAAAGTCTTTACTGGTAAACCCCATCTCATGCAGGGAGGTGGGCAGAAAGCCAGCGAGCCACCCATTGGACCCGTGCAGCTGAATAATAGCATTCTAAGTCCAGAAGACCTAATCCACCAGCAGTCACAGGTAGCTTTAGAGTGGAAAGAGCTACCCGACGGCACCGCAGCAACCAAATCAGATGTGTGGCCTGGCTAAAGAAGGAACGAAGGACGAGCAGGGGAAGGTTTGCAAAATAATACTATCATTGGGGTAGCACACCATCTTCACTAGGGCCACGTGGCCCACTACAGAAAGCAGAAGAGAAGACCAAAAGGCAAACTGGGCTTGTTGGGACGTGACGTTCTGCAGAGATTTCCATCCTGCAAATCTGTGGGAGAATGGTAGATATTAATCACTAGGTATCAAAAGGTACCTGGTTCCCAGTTCAATCTGAGATCTAATTGTATATAAAGGGAAAAACAGTGGCATACATTAAGGGAGCACTAATTACATTTTTTAATTTTTACATTTTGTTTGTGCAATTTACATCCCAAATATTTTGAAGAGTCTATGTGTACTCAACACTTAGGGATAACCCAGATCACTAGTTGTGCTTTTGCTCAATTTCAAAACCAGTTAAAGACATGGACAAAGCTGGCAATTGCCTTGCACAACCTTGCAAGGGGTCTGGCCCCTGCTCCCCCTTCACAAGTACAAACAGCGGACCATTGCACCGGAAGAGTTTGCCAAGGTGGGTGGGTGCTGCTTGTTCAACCACTTGACAGCGCCGCTTCTGTTTCTCTCCTGTCTGCAGAGGCAACTCTCCAGGTACCCAATACCTTCCAATAGTCTTGGTGGACCCATCTTGTCTGATTTTAGGAATTGTCCCACCTTGTTCTTCTCTTCCTTATTTATCCAGTTCATTGCACCAACCCTTTGAATCACTTGCCGTGGATCTCCCATTTGATCTCAGTTTCATCCTCCTCTTTTATTATCTTTGATTGGTAGTCCGGGCTCCCATTTCTGAGATAAATGTAGAGTCCCAGACTGTAGGAGGCTGGACTGGCTTGTAGTGAGTACCAAGGGGGACTTGCACCTTGCACCAGGCCCAGTTATCCCTTATTAGTGTATAGGGTGTCTAGCAGCTTAGGCTGATAGATAATGGTAGCTTAGCAGAGCAGCTTAGGCTGAACTAGGAGACGTGTGAAGCTACTACAGTACCACTTAGTGTCATATGCACAATATCATAAGAAAACACAATACACAGTTATACTAAAAATAAAGGTACTTTATTTTTATGACAATATGCCAAAGTATCTTAGAGTGTACCCTCAGTGAGAGGATAGGAAATATACACAAAATATATATACACAATAGCAAAAATATGCAGTATAGTCTTAGAAAACAGTGCAAACAATGTATAGTTACAATAGGATGCAATGGGGAAACATAGGGATAGGGGCAACACAAACCATATACCTCAAAAGTGGAATGCGAACCACGAATGGACCCCAAACCTATGTGACCTTGTAGAGGGTCGCTGGGACTATTAGAAAATAGTGAGAGTTAGAAAAATAACCCTCCCCAAGACCCTGAAAAGTGAGTGCAAAGTGCACTAAAGTTCCCCTAAGGATAAAGAAGTCGTGTTAGAGGAATAATGCAGGAAAGACACAAACCAACAATGCAACAACGATGGATTTCCAATCTAGGGTACCTGTGGAACAAGGGGACCAAGTCCAAAAGTCACAAGCAAGTCGGAGATGGGCAGATGCCCAGGAAATGCCAGCTGTGGGTGCAAAGAAGCTTCTACTGGACAGAAGAAGCTGAGGTTTCTGCAGGAACGAAAAGGGCTAGAGACTTCCCCTTTGGTGGACGGATCCCTCTCGCCGTGGAGAGTCGTGCAGAAGTGTTTTCCCGCCGAAAGAACACCAACAAGCCTTGCTAGCTGCAAATCGTGCGGTTAGCGTTTTTGGACGCTGCTGTGGCCCAGGAGGGACCAGGAGGTCGCAAATTGGACCAGGAGGTAGAGGGGACGTCGAGCAGGACAAAGAGCCCTCTTAGCAGCAGGTAGCACCCGGAGAAGTGCCAGAAACAGGCACTACGAGGATGCGTGAAACGGTGCTCACCCGAAGTTACACAAAGGAGTCCCACGTCGCCGGAGACCAACTTAGAAAGTCGTGCAATGCAGGTTAGAGTGCCGTGGACCCAGGCTTGGCTGTGCACAAAGGATTTCCACCGGAAGTGCACAGGGGCCGGAGTAGCTGCAAAAGTCGCGGTTCCCAGCAATGCAGTCTAGCGAGGTGAGGCAAGGACTTACCTCCACCAAACTTGGACTGAAGAGTCACTGGACTGTGGGGGTCACTTGGACAGAGTTGCTGGATTCGAGGGACCTCGCTCGTCGTGCTGAGAGGAGACCCAAGGGACCGGTAATGCAGCTTTTTGGTGCCTGCGGTTGCAGGGGGAAGATTCCGTCGACCCACGGGAGATTTCTTCGGAGCTTCTAGTGCAGAGAGGAGGCAGACTACCCCCACAGCATGCACCACCAGGAAAACAGTCGAGAAGGCGGCAGGATCAGCGTTACAGAGTTGCAGTAGTCGTCTTTGCTACTATGTTGCAGGTTTGCAGGCTTCCAGCGCGGTCAGCAGTCGATTCCTTGGCAGAAGGTGAAGAGAGAGATGCAGAGGAACTCGGATGAGCTCTTGCATTCGTTATCTAAAGTTTCCCCAGAGACAGAGACCCTAAATAGCCAGAAAAGAGGGTTTGGCTACCTAGGAGAGAGGATAGGCTAGCAACACCTGAAGGAGCCTATCACAAGGAGTCTCTGACGTCACCTGGTGGCACTGGCCACTCAGAGCAGTCCAGTGTGCCAGCAGCACCTCTGTTTCCAAGATGGCAGAGGTCTGGAGCACACTGGAGGAGCTCTGGACACCTCCCATGGGAGGTGCAGGTCAGGGGAGTGGTCACTCCCCTTTCCTTTGTCCAGTTTCGCGCCAGAGCAGGGCTAAGGGGTCCCCTGAACCGGTGTAGACTGGCTTATGCAGAATTGGGCACATCTGTGCCCAAGAAAGCATTTCCAGAGGCTGGGGGAGGCTACTCCTCCCCTGCCTTCACACCATTTTCCAAAGGGAGAGGGTGTAACACCCTCTCTCAGAGGAAGTTCTTTGTTCTGCCATCCTGGGCCAGGCCTGGCTGGACCCCAGGAGGGCAGATGCCTGTCTGAGGGGTTGGCAGCAGCAGCAGCTGCAGTGAAACCCCAGGAAGGGCAGTTTGGCAGTACCAGGGTCTGTGCTACAGACCACTGGGGTCATGGGATTGTGCCAACTATGCCAGGATGGCATAGAGGGGGCAATTCCATGATCATAGACATGTTACATGGCCATATTCGGAGTTACCATTGTGAAGCTACATATAGGTAGTGACCTATATGTAGTGCACGCGTGTAATGGTGTCCCCGCACTCACAAAGTCCGGGGAATTGGCCCTGAACAATGTGGGGGCACCTTGGCTAGTGCCAGGGTGCCCTCACACTAAGTAACTTTGCACCTAACCTTTACCAGGTAAAGGTTAGACATATAGGTGACTTATAAGTTACTTAAGTGCAGTGTAAAATGGCTGTGAAATAACGTGGACGTTACTTCACTCAGGCTGCAGTGGCAGGCCTGTGTAAGAATTGTCAGAGCTCCCTATGGGTGGCAAAAGAAATGCTGCAGCCCATAGGGATCTCCTGGAACCCCAATACCCTGGGTACCTCAGTACCATATACTAGGGAATTATAAGGGTGTTCCAGTAAGCCAATGTAATTTGGTAAAATTGGTCACTAGCCTGTTAGTGACAATTTGAAAGAAATGAGAGAGCATAACCACTGAGGTTCTGATTAGCAGAGCCTCAGTGAGACAGTTAGTCACTACACAGGTAACACATTCAGGCACACTTATGAGCACTGGGGCCCTGGGATACCAGGGTCCCAGTGACACATACAACTAAAACAACATATATACAGTGAAAAATGGGGGTAACATGCCAGGCAAGATGGTACTTTCCTACACAACCCCCCCCCCCCCCAAACGAAGGACAATAAGACTAGCCATGACCTGATGAGTCTTCATTGTCTAAGTGGAAATATCTGGAGAGTCCATCTGCATTGGAGTGGCTACTCCCAGGTCTATGTTCCACTGTATAGTCCATTCCCTGTAGGGATATGGACCACCTCAATAATTTAGGATTTTCACCTTTCATTTGTTTTAGCCAAAGAAGAGGTTTGTGGTCTGTCTGAACAATGAAGTGAGTGCCAAACAGGTATGGCCTCAACTTCTTCAGAGCCCAGACCACAGCAAAGGCCTCCCTCTCTATGGCAGACCAACGCTTTTCTCTAGGGGTCAACCTCCTACTAATAAAAGCAACAGGTTGATCCTGGCCCTCAGAATTAAGTTGTGATAGGACTGCCCCTACTCCTAATTCAGATGCATCAGTTTGGACATAGAATTTTTTAGAGTAACAAGGGCTTTTCAGGACAGGTGCAGAGCACATGGCCTGCTTCAGCTCCTCAAAAGCTTTCTGACAGTTTGCTGTCCATAATACCTTTTTAGGCATTTTCTTGGATGTGAGGTCATTAAGAGGGGCTGCAATGGAGCCATAGTTCTTAATGAACCTCCTGTAATACCCAGTGAGGCCTAGGAAGGCTCTCACCTGAGTCTGAGTGGTAGGGGGAACCCAATCAATAATTGTTTGGATTTTCCCCTGAAGTGGTGCAATCTGTTCCCCACCAACAAGGTGTCCCAGATAAACCACCTTACCCTGCCCTATCTGGTACTTTGAAGACATGATAGTGAGGCCTGCCTTCTGCAGGGCCTCCAAAACTTTCCATAGGTGGACCAGGTGATCATCCCAGCTGGAGCTAAAGACAGCTATATCGTCCAATTATGCTGCACTGAAAGCCTCCAGCCCTTGCAGGACTGTGTTCACCAACCTTTGAAAAGTGGCAGGTGCAATTTTCAAACCAAAAGGCATTACAGTAAACTGGTAATGGCCTCCAATGGTTGAAAATGCAGTTTTAGGTTTAGCATCTTCTGACAATTTGACCTGCCAATACCCTGCAGTCAAATCAAAAGTGCTTAGATACTTGGCAGATGCCAGTGTATCTATGAGCTCATCTGCCCTGGGTATAGGGTGAGCATCAGTTTTGGTTACCAGGTTGAGACCTCTATAGTCTACACAAAACCGCATTTCCTTCTTTGCATCTTTGGAATGGGGTTTTGGTACAAGTACCACAGGAGAAGCCCATGGACTTTCAGAGTGCTCAACCACTCCTAGTTCTAACATTTTCTGCACCTCTTGCTTTATGCAGTCCCTGACATGGTCAGGCTGCCTATAGATCTTACTTTTGACAGGTAAACTGTCTCCAGTATCTATAGTGTGCTCACACCAAGAAGTGGTACCTGGCACAGTAGAGAAGAGTTCAGAGAATTGATCTAGGAGATTTATGCAATGGTCTTTCTGCTCAGCAGTAAGACAATCAGCCAAAACTACACCTTCCACAAGAGCATCTTGTTCTGTGGAAGAGAAGAGATCAGGTAGAGGATCACTGTCTTCTTCCTGTCCCTCATCAGTTGCCATGAGCAGGGTGAGATCAGCCCTGTCATAGTAGGGTTTCAGGCGGTTGACATGGAGCACCCTAAGGGGACTCCTGGCAGTGCCTAAGTCAACTAAATAGGTGACTTCACCCTTTTTCTCACCAATTGTATGGGGTCCACTTCATTTATCTTGGAGTGCTCTTGGGGCCACAGGCTCCAAGACCCACACTTTCTGCCCTGGTTGGTACTGAACCAAAACAGCCTTCTGATCATGCCATTGCTTCTGGAGCTCTTGGCTGGCCTGAAGGTTTTTACTGGCCTTTTTCATATACTCAGCCATCCTTGATCTGAGGCCAAGTACATAGTCCACAATATCTTGTTTTGGAGCTTTTAAAGGTTGTTCCCAACCCTCCTTGACAAGTGTGAGTGGACCCCTAACAGGGTGTCCAAAAAGAAGTTCAAAGGGGCTGAAGCCCACTCCTTTTTGGGGTACCTCCCTGTAGGCAAAATGGAGGCATGGTAACAGGATATCCCATCTCCTGCGGAGTTTTTCAGGGAGACCCATAATCATGCCTTTGAGAGTTTTATTAAATCTCTCCACCAGTCCATTTGTTTGTGGATGATAGGGTGTAGTGAACTTGTAAGTTACACCACACTCCTTCCACATGGCCTTTAAGTATGCAGACATGAAATTGCTTCCCCTGTCTGATACTACTTCCTTTGGGAAGCCCACCCTAGAAAATATTCCCAGGAGGGCCTTTGCCACTGCAGGTGCTGTAGTGGTCCTTAAAGGAATTGCTTCAGGATATCTTGTGGCATGGTCCACTACCACCAAGATAAACCTATTGCCTGAAGCAGTAGGAGGGTCAAGGGGGCCAACTATGTCAACCCCTACCCTCTCAAAGGGAACCCCAACCACAGGCAGTGGAATAAGGGGTGCCTTTGGGGTGCCACCTGTCTTGCCACTGGCTTGACAGGTTTCACAGGACTTACAAAACTCTTTTGTGTCCTCAGACATCCTAGGCCAATGAAACAAGGGAACAAGCCTGTCCCAAGTTTTCATTTGACCCAGATGCCCAGCTAGGGGAATGTTGTGGGCAAGAGTTAGGAGGAATTTTCTGTACTCCTGAGGAATCACTAATCTCCTGGCAGCTCCAGGTTTAGGATCCCTATGCTCAGTGTACAAGAGGTTGTCCTCCCAGTAAACTCTGTGAGAGTCACTGACATCCCCATTAGCCTGTTTGACAGCTTGCTGTCTTAGACCCTCTAATGTGGGACAGGTTTGCTATGCCACACTCAGCTCCTCCCTGGCAGGCCCCCCTTCACCCAAAAGCTCAGCAGTGTCTGCTTCAAGCTCCTCTGGTGTAGGTTCTGCACAGGGAGGGAATTCCTCTTCCTCAGAAGTTGAATCCACTGTAGAGGGAGGGATAGTAGGAAGTGGTTTGCTTCTACTAGCCCTAGCTTTAGGGAGCACTTGGTCCATTGTTCCAGGATCCAAGCTTCCCTGTCCTTTTTGCTTTTTGGCCTGAGCCCTTGTCAAAGCAAAAATATGCCCCGGGATGCCCAGCATTGCTGCATGGGCCTCCAACTCCACATCTGACTAAGCTGATGTCTCCAAATCATTTCCTAGTAGACAGTCTACAGGTAAATCTGTGGCTACCACAACTTTCTTTGGACCAGTAACCCCCCCCCCAGTTGAGATTAACAACAGCCATGGGGTGGCTAAGTGTGTTGTTGTGAGCATTGGTTACTTGGTACTGGTGACCAAGTAGGTGTTGTTCAGGGTGGACCAGTTTCTCTATGACCATAGTCACACTGGCTCCAGTGTCCCTGTAGGCCTGAACCTCAACACCATTTATTAGGGGTAGCTGCTTGTACTTATCCATATTAAGGGGACAAGCAACTAAGGTGGCTAAATCAATAGCCCCCTCAGAGACTAACACAGCCTCTGTGGCCTCCCTAACAAGGCCAACCCCAACTAAGTTACCAATAGTGAGCCCAGCTACTCCCTTGGATTGGCTATTAGTAGGTTTGCTCCCACCACCACTGCTATTAGTAGGGACACTAGGTGTAGCAGTAGGGGTTGTAGTGGTAAGAGGCTTGGTGCTTTTCTTTGGACAACTGGGATCTGTTGTCCAATGGCCTTTTACTTTACATAAATAGCACCATGGTTTCTTTTCTTTGTTTTGATTAAAGGAGGATTTGGACCCACCACCCCCACCAGAGTGTTTTTGTGGGCCTGATGAAGACTCATTTTTAGATTTGTCCCCACCCTTGTCAGAAGACTTACCATCCTTCTTTTTGTTGCCATCTTTGTCACCCCCTGTATGAACTTTTCTGTTCACCCTTGTTCTGACCCATTTGTCTGCCTTCTTTCCCAATTCTTGGGGAGAGGTCAGATCAGAGTCCACCAAGTACTGGTGCAACAAATCAGACACACAATTATTAAGAATATGCTCTCTCAGGATCAAGTTATACAGGCTGTCATAATCAGTAACTTTACTGCCATGTAACCACCCCTCCAAGGCCTTCACTGAATGGTCAATGAAATCAACCCAGTCTTGTGAAGACTCCTTTTTGGTCTCTCTGAACTTTATCCTGTACGGTTCAGTGGTTAAGCCATAACCATCCAGGAGTGCATTCTTAAGAACTGTAAAATTATTGGCATCACTTTCTTTCACAGTAAGGAGCCTATCCCTACCTTTTCCACTAAATGATAGCCATAGGATAGCAGCCCACTGCCTTTGAGGGACATCCTGTACAACACAGGCCCTCTCAAGTGCAGCAAACCACTTGTTAATGTCATCCCCCTCCTTATAAGGGGGAACTATCTTATGCAGATTCCTGGAATCATGCTCTTTTGCAGGATGACTATGGGGAATACTGCTGCTGCCACCATGGGTTTCTAAACCCAGTTTCTGTCTCTCCTTCTCTACTTCCAAAGTCTGTCTATCCAAATCCAGCTGTTGCTTCTTGAGCTTCAGTCTGGTTTGTTCCACTCTCAATCTATTGAGCTCCCTTTCTAACAATCTGTCATCAGGGTGGGTGGGAGGGACATGCCTTGAAACAGAAATATGGTGAGAATGGACAGAAGGAGACCTGTCCCTTACAGAGGGCACCCTAACAGCTTGGCTAACAGAAACATCAGTACCACTGTGGTGAGAATAAATGCTTTTGCTATGATGTGAGACAACACTATTTGTATGGTGTGGCTCTACATCATTACCAACTATGCTAGACTGTCTAGTAATGGGCAGGCTAGGAAGTTTCTTTCCTGAATCTTTTCCTGGGGGAGTCCCTGGATCAGATTGGGAACCATTAGCTACTTTTTCAACAGATGGGGCACTTCTAGCCTTATCCTGTTCTCTAAGCATGTTAAGTAACAATTCCAAGGAAGGATTCTTCCCTACACTCAAACCTCTCTCTACGCAGAGACTCCTTGCTCCTTTCCAGCTAAGGTGGTCATATGCACGTTTGGACAGATCCACATTTTGGCCTGTGCCAGACATTTTTAGAGAGAGTTAAAGTGATAGTAAAAGATAAAAAGTTTGTCAGAGCTTTTAGAAAGACAGGGAAAAAAACTTTTTAAACTTTTTAGAACTTTTTAGAAAGTTAGAAGTACTTTTCAGCACTTAGAAAAGAGTGAAAAGAGGAAATGCAAAACTTTTTGGCTATGTGTATATACACTGAACTTGTTTTGTATATTTTTCTCTTATGAAAAGTACAATGACAAGAGTGGTAAGTAGTCTCAAAGCACTTATCCCACCACTGCACAACCAATGTAGGAGGCTGGACTGGCTTGTAGTGAGTACCAAGGGGTACTTGCACCTTGCACCTTGCACCAGGCCCAGTTATCCCTTATTAGTGTATAGGGTGTCTAGCAGCTTAGGCTGATAGATAATGGTAGCTTAGCAGAGCAGCTTAGGCTGAACTAGGAGACGTGTGAAGATACTACAGTACCACTTAGTGTCATATGCACAATATCATAAGAAAACACAATACACAGTTATACTAAAAATAAAGGTACTTTATTTTTATGACAATATGCCAAAGTATCTTAGAGTGTACCCTCAGTGAGAGGATAGGAAATATACACAAGATATATATACACAATAGCAAAAATATGTAGTATAGTCTTAGAAAACAGTGCAAACAATGTATAGTTACAATAGGATGCAATGGGGACACATAGGGATAGGGGCAACACAAACCATATACTCCAAAAGTGGAATGCGAACCACAAATGGACCCCAAACCTATGTGACCTTGTAGAGGGTCGCTGGGACTATTAGAAAATAGTGAGAGTTAGAAAAATAACCCTCCCCAAGACCCTGAAAAGTGAGTGCAAAGTGCACTAAAGTTCCCCTAAGGATAAAGAAGTCGTGTTAGAGGAATAATGCAGGAAAGACACAAACCAACAATGCAACAACGATGGATTTCCAATCTAGGGTACCTGTGGAACAAGGGGACCAAGTCCAAAAGTCACAAGCAAGTCGGAGATGGGCAGATGCCCAGGAAATGCCAGCTGTGGGTGCAAAGAAGCTTCTACTGGACAGAAGAAGCTAAGGTTTCTGCAGGAACAAAAAGGGCTAGAGACTTCACCTTTGGTGGACGGATCCCTCTCGCTGTGGAGAGTCGTGCAGAAGTGTTTTCCTGCCGAAAGAACGCCAACAAGCCTTGCTAGCTGCAAATCGTGCGGTTAGCGTTTTTGGACGCTGCTGTGGCCCAGGAGGGACCAGGAGGTCGCAAATTGGACCAGGAGGTAGAGGGGACGTCGAGCAAGACAAGGAGCCCTCTTAGCAGCAGGTAGCACCCGGAGAAGTGCCAGAAACAGGCACTACAAGGATGCGTGAAACGGTGCTCACCCGAAGTTACACAAAGGAGTCCCACGTCGCCGGAAACCAACTTAGAAAGTCGTGCAATGCAGGTTAGAGTGCCGTGGACCCAGGCTTGGCTGTGCACAAAGGATTTCCGCCGGAAGTGCACAGGGGCCGGAGTAGCTGCAAAAGTCGCGGTTCCCAGCAATGCAGTCTAGCGAGGTGAGGCAAGGACTTACCTCCACCAAACTTGGACTGAAGAGTCACTGGACTGTGGGGATCACTTGGACAGAGTTGCTGGATTCGAGGGACCTCGCTCGTCGTGCTGAGAGGAGACCCAAGGGACCGGTAATGCAGCTTTTTGGTGCCTGCGGTTGCAGGGGGAAGATTCCGTCGACCCACTGGAGATTTCTTCGGAGCTTCAAGTGCAGAGAGGAGGCAGACTACCCCCACAGCATGCACCACCAGGAAAACAGTCGAGAAGGCGGCAGGATCAGCGTTACAGAGTTGCAGTAGTCGTCTTTGCTACTATGTTGCAGGTTTGCAGGCTTCCAGCGCGGTCAGCAGTCGATTCCTTGGCAGAAGGTGAAGAGAGAGATGCAGAGGAACTCGGATGAGCTCTTGCATTCGTTATCTAAAGTTTCCCCAGAGACAGAGACCCTAAATAGCCAGAAAAGAGGGTTTGGCTACCTAGGAGAGAGGATAGGCTAGCAACACCTGAAGGAGCCTATCACAAGGAGTCTCTGACGTCACCTGGTGGCACTGGCCACTCAGAGCAGTCCAGTTTGCCAGCAGCACCTCTGTTTCCAAGATGGCAGAGGTCTGGAGCACACTGGAGGAGCTCTGGACACGTCCCATGGGAGGTGCAGGTCAGGGGAGTGGTCACTCCCCTTTCCTTTGTCCAGTTTCGCGCCAGAGCAGTGCTAAGGGGTCCCCTGAACCGGTGTAGACTGGCTTATGCAGAATTGGGCACATCTGTGCCCAAGAAAGCATTTCCAGAGGCTAGGGGAGGCTACTCCTCCCCTGCCTTCACACCATTTTCCAAAGGGAGAGGGTGTAACACCCTCTCTCAGAGGAAGTTCTTTGTTCTGCCATCCTGGGCCAGGCCTGGCTGGACCCCAGGAGGGCAGATGCCTGTCTGAGGGGTTGGCAGCAGCAGCAGCTGCAGTGAAACCCCAGGAAGGGCAGTTTGGCAGTACCAGGGTCTGTGCTACAGACCACTGGGGTCATGGGATTGTGCCAACTATGCCAGGATGGCATAGAGGGGGCAATTCCATGATCATAGACATGTTACATGGCCATATTCGGAGTTACCATTGTGAAGCTACATATAGGTAGTGACCTATATGTAGTGCACGCGTGTAATGGTGTCCCCGCACTCACAAAGTCCGGGGAATTGGCCCTGAACAATGTGGGGGCACCTTGGCTAGTGCCAGGGTGCCCTCACATTAAGTAACTTTGCACCTAACCTTTACCAGGTAAAGGTTAGACATATAGGTGACTTATAAGTTACTTAAGTGCAGTGTAAAATGGCTGTGAAATAACGTGGACGTTATTTCACTCAGGCTGCAGTGGCAGGCCTGTGTAAGAATTGTCAGAGCTCCCTATGGGTGGCAAAAGAAATGCTGCAGCCCATAGGGATCTCCTGGAACCCCAATACCCTGGGTACCTCAGTACCATATACTAGGGAATTATAAGGGTGTTCCAGTAAGCCAATGTAATTTGGTAAAATTGGTCACTAGCCTGTTAGTGACAATTTGAAAGAAATGAGAGAGCATAACCACTGAGGTTCTGATTAGCAGAGCCTCAGTGAGACAGTTAGTCACTACACAGGTAACACATTCAGGCACACTTATGAGCACTGGGGCCCTGGGATACCAGGGTCCCAGTGACAGATACAACTAAAACAACATATATACAGTGAAAAATGGGGGTAACATGCCAGGCAAGATGGTACTTTCCTACACAGACATACACTCTAGTTCTGTGAGACTACAGACAAGTTGTGGGTACCTCACATCCTGGCATTAGGCGTGAGACTGTCGCCCGCACTATCTACCCTGCCTCTTTAAAAAAAAAAATAGGTTGAAAGTCCATGGGCGGTTGGGGTAAGCCAGATGTTTTTGTTCAATTTGTTTAAACTAGCATAAGGTTAATTACCTTAATATTTCCCATACTGTTTGCCAGGGGTTTTAAAATGTTCAGAAACATAATCAAAATTTTGCTGTTACTTTCTCTCAAGAAAGATTGGGTAGATTTGGGGAGGGGTGATGGCCTTGCCACAGTACTGAAGGGCATTAATTTACTACTGAACAGGGACGTAATGTGACACCTGAATGTAGCACAGTGAATAAATAGTACCATGTTAAAAAATAGTAAATAAATGCACTGACAACATAGTGAGGCATGGCCTCTCTTGTGGGTGTCTGTAAAACTGACATTTGTTCTTGAATTTTTGTCCTGAATTTTGACCCTTTGTCCTGAATTTTTGTCTTGAATTTTGCCCCTTTGTCCTGAATTTTTTACAGTCCTGTCCAGAATTTGCCTCAATGCCAGGTGGTCACCCTATTGCCGAAGGAGGCTGGTGCATTCCGCTCGGCCGGATGTCAGGGTACACCTGATGCAAATCCCACCATGCAACACCCAGGCCTCCTGGAGTGAGTTCTCTTTATTGTAATTGCCTCAGCGCCCAGGCCACAAACCGCAGCTGTGGCCTGCAGACCTCCTAGTTCCCGCCTCCTTAGGCCTCAACAGGACGCCTCAGGTAATGCAGCACCATATCCATCGGACGTGCCTCTTGCAAGGCAGTGGAGCCCTAAAGTGATGAGTAACTTATCAGAATATGGACACGGGCAATATAGAATGTTGTAATGTATATAAGTAGATGAATCAAATGTTTCCAAGTAATCTGTGCCTGTGCTTGTCTGTGGTAATGTGTACTACATATGCCCTTGTAACATGGAATAAAATCAACTAGAAAAGAAAGACGGAGACTGCACACTTAATTACAACCGCACTTTGGCAACAAACGAGATCGAGTTGGAAGCTATATCCTCCTTCAAGAAGCTTATTTGGTGCTGTGCTACAACGCAATAAGAATTTACATTCTCCAAGAGGGGTAAGACCTGTGGTGCGGGAAACTCCACTTCACATTAAAAATACCACGTTCAACAACGTACGTGGCCATTTTGAAACTTTGGGGTGAATACAATTGAACCCTATGAAGTACATGTAATACGTATTGGAGTCTTTGTGAACATTTTTTTCTTTCAGCATCTAAGAAGTGACATCGTACTCTGTACCTTTCAACCGGCGATTGTACATTTAGGATTTACCTAGCTTCTGGCACCGTCATCACAGGGGTGTATGCAGTAATGTAAGTTGCAAGGAAATGCCTCCTTGGCATGGTTACCCCCTGACTTTTTGCTTTTGCTGATGCTAAGTTATGATTTGAAAGTGTGCTGGGACCCTGCTAACCAGGCCCCAGCACCAGTGTTCTTTCCCTAAACTGTACCTTTGTCTCCACAATTGGCACAACTCTGGCACTCAGGTAAGTCCCTTGTAACTGGTACCCCTGGTACCAAGGGCCCTGATGCCAGGGAAGGTCTCTAAGGGCTGCAGCATGACTTATGCCACCCTAGGGACCCCTAACTCAGCACATGCACACTGCTTTACAGCTTGTGTGTGCTGGTGGGGAGAAAATGACTAAGTCAACATGGCACTCCCCTCAGAGTGCCGTGCCAACCTCACACTGCCTGTGGCATAGGTAAGTCACCCCTCTAGCAGGGTTTACAGCCCTAAGGCAGGGTGCACTATACCACAGGTAAGGGCATAAGTGCATGAGCACTATGCCCCTACAGTGTCTAAGCCAAACCTTAGGCATTGTAAGTGGAGGGTAGCCATAAGAGTATATGGTCTGGGAGTTTGTCAAACACGAACTCCACAGTTCCATAATGGCTACACTGAAAACTGGGAAGTTTGGTATCAAACTTCTCAGCACAATAAATGCACACTGATGCCAGTGTGCAATGTATTGTAAAATACACCCAGAGGGCATCTTAGAGATGCCCCCTGAAAACATACCCAACTTCCAATGTAGGCTGACTAGTTTTTGCCAGCCTACCACACACCAGACATGTTGCTGGCCACATGGGGAGAGTGCCTTTGTCACTCTGTGGCCAGGAACAAAGCCTGTACTGGGTGGAGGTGCTTCTCACCTCCCTCTGCAGGAACTGTAACACCTGGCGGTGAGCCTCAAAGGCTCACCCCCTTTGTTACAGTGCCACAGGGAATCCCAGTTAGTGGAGATGCCCTCCCCCCTGGCCACTGCCCCCACTTTTGGCAGCAAGGCTGGAGGAAATCATTACAAAAATAAGTAGGAGTCACCCACCAGTCAGGACATCCCCTAAGGTGTCCTGAGTTGAGGTGACTCTTACTTTTAGAAATCCTCCATCTTGTGGATGGAGGATTGCCCCAATAGGATTAGGGATGTGCCCCCCTCCCCTCAGGGAGGAGGCACAAAGAGGGTGTAGCCACCCTCAGGGACAGTAGCCATTGGTTACTGCCCTTCCAGACCTAAACACCCCCCTAAATTCAGTATTTAGGGGCCCCCAGAACCTAGGAAACTAGATTCCTGCAACTGTAACCAGAAGAAGGACTGCTGACCTGAAGCCCGGCAGTGAAGACGGAGACGACAACTGCTTTGGCCCCAGCCCTACCGGCCTGTCTCCCAACTTCGAAGAAAACTGCAACAGCGACGCATTCAACAGGGACCAGCGACCTCTGAAGCCTCAGAGTACTGCCCTGCAACCAAGGACCAAGAAACTCCCGTGACCAGCAGCCCTGTTCAACAATCTGCAACTTTCTTGCAACAAAGAAACAACTCTAAGGACTTCACGTTTCCCGCCGTGAGACTTTCCACTCAGCACCCGATGCCCCCGGCTCAACCTTCGGAAAACCAACGCTACAGGGAGGACTCCTCGGGGACTGCGAGCCCGTGAGTAGCCAGAGACGACCCCACTGAACCCCCACAGCGACGCCTCCAGAGGAAATCCAGAGGCTCCCCCTGACCGCGACTGCCTGTAACAAGGGGCCCGACACCTGGAACCAACACTGCACCCGCAGCCCCCAGGACCTGAAGGAACCGAACTCCAGTGCAGGAGTGACCCACAGGCGACCCTCTGCCTAGTCCAGGTGGTAGCTACCCTGAGGAGCCCCACGTGCCTGCCTGCATCGTTGAAGAGACCCCTAGGTCTCCCCATTGCTTTCTATACAAAACCCGATGCCTGTTTGCACTCTGCACCCGTCTGCCCCTGTGCCGCTGAGGGTGTACCTTCTGTGCCTGCTTGTGTCCCCCCGGTGCCCTACAAAACCCCCCTGGTCTGCCCTCCGAGGACGCGGGTACTTACCTGCTGGCAGACTGGAACCGGGTGCACCCCTGTTCTCCATTGAAGCCTATATGTTTTGGTCACCTCTTTGACCTCTGCACCTGACCGGCCCTGAGGCGCTGGTGTGGTAACTTTGGGGTTGCCTTGAACCCCCAACGGTGGGCTACCTTGGACCCAACTTTGAACCCTGTAAGTGTTTTACTTACCTGTGAACTTAACAATTACTTACCTCCACCAGGAACTGTTGATTTTTTCACAGTGTCCACTTTTAAAATAGCTTATTGACATTTTTGCCAAAACTCTACATGCTATTGTGATTATTCTAAGTTCCTAAAGTACCTGAGTGAAATAACTTTCATTTGAAGTATTACAGTATTACTTGTAAATCTTGGACCTGTGGTTCTTAAAATAAACTAAGAAAATATATTTTCTATATAAAAACCTATTGGCCTGGAGTAAGTCTTTAAGTGTGTGTTTCTCATTTATTGCCTGTGTGTGTACAACAAATGCTTAACACTACCCTCTGATAAGCCTACTGTTCGACCACACTACCACAAAATAGAGCATTAGAATTATCTCTTTTTGCCACTATCTTACCTCTAAGGGGAACCCTTGGACTCTGTGCATGCTATTTCTTACATTGAAATAGTACATACAGAGCCAACTTCCTACATAAGTGAACTAGAACATTTTTGTATTAGATTTTCTTTGTATTGATGGTACTCTCAAGTGATAATATGTCGTCAAGCTGAAATTCAGCAAATACTGGAGTTGCACATCCTATACATTTAAGTTTGCCTAAAGAATTCTTGCCATTTCCAGTGGAACCTGCAGTACAGTGGAGTGAATGGAAAGAGTACTTCCTGAATTATATAGCTAATATGGAAGATTGTAGTGGTTCATTTACAGTGCAGAGAAAGAAAATAATTCTCATGTACTGTTTAGGTCCAGAAGGATTGTGTGTTTATAACCAGTTAAAAAAAAGCAGACAGGAGTGATGGTGACAGTGATGTCTTTAATTACACAATCCAGGACTTAAATGAACATCTTTCACCTACTGTGTGTATTACAGTAATATGACATGCATTCTTTCAGAGGAAACAAGAAAAGCATGAAAACATTGAAGACTATTTTTCTGCCTTAAAAAATTGGCAAACTCGTGTAGATTTGGAAAATTGCATGACGAACTAGTTTGTGATCAAATAGTAATGTATACAAAAAACAAATCTATGCAGAAAGGATTGTGGGTGGAAAGAGAGGCTAATCTCAAAGACATTATTGCGATGGTCAAGAAAGCTGAACTATCCGAACCATGTGCTAAAGTTACACTGGCACAAGAAAAGAGAGTGGTAGAAGTAGTGAATAAGCTGTCGGAAGGTAAGCAGAAAAAAGTACAGAATGGAGAACGATCTACTGACATAAGAAGGGATAAGAAAAATGGGGACAATATAAAACAAACAAGAAATTCATGTTTTCGATGGCAGCACATCACATTCAGCGAGGTTTGAAAGGTGCCCAGCGAAAGCTGCCAATTGTTTAGAATGTGGTATAGTAGGACATTCTGCCAGAGTCTGCAAGAAAAAACAGAGCAAGCAGAGTAGTAACAAAGTTACATGTGTGAGAGAGAGTAAAAAAGAGGGATCCTTAGAGGGCAGTAAAGAGAGAGAAGAAAAAGATAGGAACATAAGATGAGACACAGTGGTATTGAATATAGCAGGGGAAGGTAGTAGCAAACCTTTATGTTGGGTATCCTTTGGAGAAGTCTCAATACAAGTAGCAGCTGCCTCGAGGTCCCCGTACACTATCATCGCTGAAAGTATATGGCAGAAATGTTTTCAGAGTAAAATTGGAAATCCATTGGAATCTTCAGATATTGCTCCAGAGAGTTATACAGGGGACAGAATAAACATGGTGGGGTTCAGGCTTCTAATCTTTAGATGTAAGCATAGGTAGGCAATGTGTAAACTTTATGTAGCCAAAGAAGGACCTTCAGTATTGGGCTGGAAAGATCAAAAGAAGTTAAATATAATTCTAGATTCCAGTAGTGTGCGACAGGTTTTAGTGACGTGTGACGAGGAAGATGCAAAAAAGATGGGTATTACAAGAATTTCCAGGAGTTTTCCAAGGGAAAATTGGTTGACTTAAAGAGTTTACCCATCACATCGGACTTAAGGAGGGAGCCACACCTGAAATTCATAAGGCGCAGAATATTCCTTTCATTGTGAGGGAAGAAATGCAGAAAGATTTAGAGAAGTTACTTGAATCACAAGTCATTGAACCTGTAGAAGCATCTGAGTGGGTCTGATTATTGGTCGTAGCACATAAATCTAATGGCAAGGTACGTTTTTGTGTAGACTTGAGAGGATTTAACAACAATATTGTGGTGGATCAGTTCCCACTCCCTTGGATAGATGAAATGTCATTGACTAGAAAAGCAAAGTGGTTCTCTATCTTGGATTTGTCTGCAGCATATCACCAGGTAGTGTTGGATCACAGCAGTAGACATCTCACCACATTCTGTTTACCGTTTGGTTGTTACCAATTCAAGCGCATGCCATTTGGAATGGCATCAGTGACGGCTGTGTTTCAAAGATTGATGACACAACTATTTGGATATATACCTGAAGTTTCTTTCTTCCTGGGTGACATTTTAGTGAAAGGTAATACAGAACATAATGATGAGGTATTGAGGAAGGTTTTAGGTATCCTGGAAGAAAAAGGATTGTCAACAGAAAGCAGTAAATGTAGGTTCGCCCAAAAAAGAATCACATATTTGGGTCATGAAATCAACCATGACGGAATAAAGCCTAAAAAGAAACTATTCAAAGCTATCGTAAGTGCACCATCACCTAAATCTAAGGATGAGTTGAGATCCTTTTTAGGATTAGCAGAATTCTACTCAAAATTTGTGGGAAACGTCTCACACAAAACTCATCAAATGAGATCATTGTAGAAAAATAAAACCAAGTTTGAGTGGAATGGCAGCTGTCAAAAAGCATTTCAAGTTATTAAGAAAGCGATTGCTAATGCAACCATGCTGCAAGATTTTGATCCCAAAGCAGACTTGATTGTCACCACAGATGCAAGTAGCAAGGGACCGGGTGATGTATTTATTAACTCAAAAGGGGTTAAGAATATGTTATTGCGTTTGCTTCTTGTTCATTGCCACCCACCGAGGAGAAGTACTCCGTGATAGAAAGAGAAACCCTGGCATGTGTGTGGGCACAGGTGCATTTTCGTAAGTTTATTTGGGGAAAATGCTGATCAAAAACCTCTTATAAAATTGCTGACCACAGATGGGTTGTCTAGAGCATCTGCAAGATTAGCAAGATTATCAATAAGGCTCTAAGACTTTTTATATGAAGTGCGCTATGTACCAGGGGTTAAAAACATTACTGCAGATTTCTTAAGTAGAATATCAATAACCTTGAAAGAGTTGGATCAAGATCCATGGAATGAAAGATGTGTGGCAGGAATTTTTATAGAATCGATTGATAAAACTATACATAAAGAGGAATAGATGAATGAGTACAGTAAAGATGAGGTTTTGAAACAAGTAAAAGATAAAATACTGAAAGGATGGGGTAAGTATAAAAAAACAAAAATAAAAGAAGAATTGAAAGCATTCTGGGAAGCTAGTGACGAGTTGTGTGTTGAGGATGTGTTTGTGTGTAGAGGTGTGTAGAGGTGGAAAAAATATTCCTCCCCATGGTATGAGGCAGAAACCTATATCCATTGGACATGAAGAACATTCTGGCATCACCTGTACCAAAAGAGGTATAAAAATACTACATTGGCGGCCTAAGATAGATTTGGAAATTGAAAGGTGTGTACGAGAATGTATGGATTGTGAAACTAGAGACAAATCCCAAAAAAACATTCAATCCACCTATGTCCTCGTTAGGATGTCTCAAAATGCCATGGGATGAGGTAGCGTTTGATATGAGGGGTTCTACTACATGGAGTGTTGGTACATGTAATATGTAGTAGTGTTGATGGACATGTTTTCCAGCTGGATAGAATTTGCTATTGCTCAAAAAATAAACACCAAAGTGCTGATCACATTTCTGGAGGAGGTATTTCAGAGGGAAGGATTTCCAGCGACCAGATTAACAGATAACAGGGCACAGGTCAAGTCGGAAGAAACAAGAACATCTGTAAAGTTAGCTGGCATAGAACAGAAATTCACTGCATTATATCATCCCGGGATAACTCTGTAGTAGAATCAGTGAATAGAGTAATTAAAGGCATTATACAGATGCTGAGTAAAAGAAAGAAAAATGGGAGTATGAACTCAAAAGACTAGCGCCCCGCCTGTTACACGTTAGCAGTGTTTATTATCCAAGGTTTTCATGTTTTGAAGGCTGCAAGGATGTGTCTAGCCATCCCAATATGGAAGGTCTCAGTCTTAACAGCTTCCAGGGCCAGCAATGTTGGACTATTCCAGGACTTCAGTGCATAGTAGATTTATCACCTCTGCAGAGGGTCATGAAATGCAAAGCAACACTTCAATTATAGATGGCGCTGTAAATGCATCTACGCTTCTCACCACGTTCCCAGGCCTTTGACAATATGAGCGATGCCTGCTTTTTCACTGTTCACACAGGTGAGCAGTGAGCCCACCATCCTCACGTATCCTAGACACCATCGCTCCACAGGATGCCAACCACTAATGCGTTTTGAGCTTCTTTCAGCGGTGCACTGGGCAAGCAGAGCCCGCTTTAGCTTCCATCCACTTCTCATTGCTCCACCGCAGTTTCCTTTAGGTTCCCCTGCTTGTCCTTTGCAGGCGACTCAGATTTGCATCTCCAACCATTGGACCTCCCTCTGGTCTTGAATGGGCCACACTCTGCTAGTAGAGGAACTACTGTCATTTGACGGCAGGGAAGTCTCGATGCAGTTTATAAACTCTATAACCTGGGCAGCTATGGATATATCATTGATAGGTTCTGCAGGATCTGATTTTGGGCAGATTTAGCAGCATGGAAGGCGCAATCTTAAGTGACCATCTTAGCCAGTACTCAGCCACCCCTCAATAAGCAGAGTTGATAATCATATTGTCATACACTAGTAGAGGTAGATTGATCAGTTTTTAAGAGTGAGCACAATAATTTTGGCTGTGTGATTGGCAACACAGTTTCATGTTGCAGACCCATAGGCAAACCAGAGCGCGGGATGGTGGACTTGTGTGCTGGGGCAGAAAAGTAACTACTTGCAGGTAAAAGTGGGAACAGCTGTGCACATAACATGACTTTAATGCCCATTTTTGGCACTATTGTGCCTCTGCACTCCTAGCAAACACAGACACAGAATTCTAGCTCACACACCCCACCCATCTGCTGCCTCTTGCCATGGGAAAAGTTAATTATAATTTCAATTTCCAAGTAAAATGCCATTATATCTTGGGAGTGGAGAGAAGCAGATGAAGGGAGCCACTGTCTGTAAATTTTCCAGGTACTAACAGGCTTGCAGTTTTCCCTGTGACAGTCGAGGTAGCTATTTTTACCAGTATTAAGCACTTACCAAGGAAGAAGCTCATGCACCCCCAAGGAGACATACTATAGAAGAAATGATCCCATAAGTTTGAGGAAGATGTCTGACATGTCAAGAAAAAATCCAGCTCATTCGGCCAATGCTGAGTCTTCAGGATTTCTTGGATACTGGAAATTCATTGCATCCACAGCGATTTCCTTAGTGGCACATAATAGATTTCATGAAACACCCTCCAAAGAGTCCTCCACAAAAGAAAAACTTACATTACATCCTATGGAACTCGTAATTTGGCGGGAGAGATATCCGTCACATTTGGGACAGAGTAATCCCCTCCGTCGAAGTCGTAATAAAGCCCTTAGTCTCAAAAGCGCTCCAATGTCTACAGTAAGATTTAGCTTAAAGGACCTCCTTGAACCACATCCATTATTTTGTGTGGTAGACCATGCTTCTCCAGACCTAACCTTTCAGCCTCTGAGCCCAGAGGGTGAGATGTGGAGGAAGTTGAGGACTGCATGACCTTGGGTTGGAAGGGGCATAAGTGCCGGCGGCCAATGAGGAAGAACCCTTAGAGCATGGAATTAGAAGGCCCAGCTGCTTGAGAAGAGGAAACTCCTGGGCCAAAATGGGAGAACCACCACAATTTAAGCCTTCTTCTGATGGATCTTCACTAATTATTTGTGAATGAATGGGATGGGAAAAAGCAAACTGACGCTTTTTCTACCACTTCAAGGAGAGTGCACTATTCCCAAAGCCCCCGGTCCTGGATATCTTTAACTGAATCTTGGGAAAAGAGAATTCATCCTGGAAGAAAACTGATCCAGATAAGGAGTTCTGAATCTTCTGCAAATACTCTCCTGGACAATATTAGGTTCTGTGAAGAAGGGAAGCTCCGACTCAGGGTCGGCCTCTGTATTGTTCAGACCCTTAATGTGAATCACCGCAATTGACAGAAGGTGCTTCTGGGCTCAGGATACCAGAGATCACTCTACCTTGTTCAGGGCAAGATAATGAGTGCTGCCTTGGTGGTTACTACAAGCCGCAGTCACCATATTGTCCGACCTTACCAACACATTGAAGAGATGAATCTAAGACCAAAAATTGCTAAGAGACTGCTCCATTGCTGTTAACTCTGTCCTGCTCGAGGCTTCCAACCAATTAGACCTTGCTTGAAGTGAGCAAGGCCCCAGAGTTGCACCCCATCCCTGAGTATTGAAATCCTTTGCTTGAATTTTGAGGAGTTCCAAATGCATCAGGATTCCATTCAATAAATTGATTGTGTTTACCCATCATTGAAGCTTCCTCCTGATGCCTAAATAACTCTGGAATCTTTTCTCCAGATTCTTTGTCTGCAGGGCTGCACATCTCAGAAGATGCCACAGCACTAGCCGCAAGTGTAGTGTTGCCCAAGGAACAGTGAACGACACTGCAACCAGGTGACCTTGCAACTTTAGCCACCTGAAGAGTGGAGCTTCCTTTAGAGACAAGAAAGGAATTCTTAGATTCTGAATGAGAATAATCATTTCCTCTGGAAGAGAACCTGTCTTAGCAAGTATTGCATCATGCTTCTGTGAAGACAAGTTCCTTTGTTGACTGTAGCTGGCACTTTGGAATATTGAGCAAGAAATCATGCTGGGTTAGAGTAGCTATGGTCACTAATACCTGTTGATGCAGCATCTGTTCTGATTGTGCCTGGAGTAGCCAGTCGTCCAAGTGGGACAATATTGAGATCTCTTGCAGATGAAGATAATCTACAGTCAGAGCCACTGCTTTGGTGAACACCCTTGGTGAGGATCGTAGACAGAACAGAAGGACTCTATTGCCAATGCTGGCCCTCAACACATAACCTCAGGAATTCCTGATAAGTTTTGACTAAAGGGAGGTGCAGGCATGCATCCATTAACTCAAATTTTGCCTGGAGTGAATCCTAATGCACCAATGGAATGATTCTCTACAGTCTCCATTTTCACAGCAATTCTCAAAACAAAACTGTTCAAGGCCTTGAGGTCTATCACTATCTGTAACCCCCCCTTCATCTTGGACAGCAGAAAGATGTTTGAATAGACCCCTTTACCATCCTCTGCCTGCGGCTTCGACTTTGCCTTTTTCTGTAATAGAGATTAAATTCCCTCTATCGCTGCCTTTTGCTTCACCAGGGATTTCAGAAACAGCATACAAATGATCCTTGAGGGGATTGGAGGTATCTCCAATTCTATCCTGTAACCCCTGCAGATAATGGTGAACACCCACTTATCGCTGGTGGACTTTGCCACATGTCCAGAAAGTAATAGATTCTGGCACCAACCCCAAACTTGAGCCCATTTACTTCCTGGATTCCAGCATAGCCAGGACCTCTGATTCTGATTTAAGGACTCCTGCTTCTTTTCCTAAAAAATAGGACGCCCATCCATACTCTGCTGCCTTCTTATGGTTGCCTCAATGATTTATTCTTGAACTGAAATATTTTTTTTTAACTGTTGCATGCAGAAAGAATATCAATGATTTTTTTCTTTTAATATTCTGTGAAGCTTGTCTATTAATTCCATCCCAAAAAGAATGGAGCCCTGGAAAGGCATTCTTAAGGCAGCAGATCTTTGAGATAAATCAGTTTTTCAGTCTTTCTAAAATAAGTTTCTTCTTTTCACCCAAGATGCCCCACATTCAAATGTTAAAGCATCAAAAGAAATGTCTGATAGCAGTTTAACTTGCTTTTCCATTTGCTCCAGCAAATCAGAACACTGAATTCCATCTTGCATGGCTTTGAATAGCTCCTTAAAATCTGTAAGCAGTGTCTGAACTGTTTAAGCCCCATAAATCCCAGAAAGAAGGGCCAAAGGGGCATCCAAAATCATCTTCTGTAAAGCTGCCGCCACCTTTTTATCAGCTGGTTCTCTCTGAATGTTTTCTTCAGTCGTAGACGGTCTCTCAACCAAACCGGCCACACATGAGTCGACATGCACTAAGTAAGGCAGCTTCATCCCCATGTTCTCCAGTGGACATAACTGTGGCATTAATCTATAGAGATGAATCCTTTCTGGATCCTTCCATTTATTTAACACAACATCTAACACATATTGATGCATTGGCACACCAACACTATGAGATTTCTTAAACTGGTTCTTGAGAAGGTGCTGCAGCCCTCAATTGCCCTTAATATGAGCCAGTAGCTCAGGGAAAGCCTGCCAGAAACATATTGTTTGTGGTATTTGTAGTTGTAGACACACAAGCTCTGCATACTTCTGCCATCTAGGGTTGGGCTCGGATGTGTACAGTTAGATTTTTCTTCGAAGGAGTCTTTAGAGTAAAAAAGTGTTGTGACTTTACCTTTGATTGGTATTTTGCAGGATCATCGGTTCTATTGTTAGATTGTTTCTTCTGCTGTCATCTTCGGATGTTTGTTGCTGAAGCTCCGATCAATGCTGTATGGTGTTCGTCATCAGGGCCCTCCGGTGCTTCAGTCCTGTTTGCACTAAACACTTGCACTTGTAGTTTTCTGTCTTGATCCCATCAGGTCGTCCCGGGATATTGGTCAATGGTTCTTTAGGGCTTTGGCTCCCCTGGCCTTTCTCCTCAGCCACCTGCTTCGAGTATGTGCAGGGCTTGATGGAAATAACTCCCTTTTAGTATTGTTCATAGTGCCATGTGGCACGATCACCACTTGGTCTGCAATCTTTGTCTCCGAAGCACAGTGAGACCTTCTGCTCCACCTGCCCTGTGTTCTGGTCCAAGAAGACCCTCAGGTACCAACACAACCTGCAGCTTGCTAGGTGCAAGATGTCTCAGCAGCAAGACAAAGACACCAATGACATCTTCAGAGCAGACGTCTGCAGGGCAACCTCCCTGTTTCAGCCCGGAGCTAGCTCTCCTTCTGACTCCTGAAGGGTGGCGACTAGCGCCTTCACCGGAATAGCACCAAAAGACACTGACCATGAGTATCTTGCCTCATCACACCCAACAAGGGCCTGACCACTGCCCTTCAGGGGGCCGGTCGTCAAGGCCACCATCAGCCCAACAGGCTTCCAGGCCACCACTGCATCCCAGCCATTGCCGGCACTGACATCAGGCCTCAAAGCCAACTCCAATTCTAATGCTGAGACTGACGCACAAGACCCGGCCTTTCTCGGCACCAACAGCACCCTCGATGCCTTCCAATTCCTCATTGCCAGTGCAACATTGCCATTCATAGCTGAAACACCGGTGCATGATGAGACTGACTTTGGAGTCTAAACAGCCATCGAGGTCAAGATCAGCATCAGAGCTGAAACACCTATCGGTATCCATCCAAGGCACCTTCTTCAGTGGGCTCCGAGGACCTGAAGCTCCTATTTTACAGCATCTCTATGAGGAGTTGGACAGTAGAGAGAGTAGACTTCAAAAGGGTAAGATCAATGCCCAACCACCACCCAAAGTGCAAGACACTCTTCCTCGCAAAAGGAAGGTTACTTTTAGGGAGGAGCTTGCACTGGAGCTGCCTCCTTCCAAGCTCAGGAAACATCGAGATAGGGGCACCAGCCCCCGCCTTCTCAACATCCTCCTCCTTCCTTTTCCCATTCATCCACCCCTCCACCTCCTAATCCTCTTCTTTCTCCGCTTAAAGCACCTATCCCACTCCGCTATGTGGGCCACCTCCAACAGCTACACCAGAGGGTCATCACATTCCTCATGGGGATGATAGCCAGATAGATCCTGCGGACCCATTCGATGCTCCGTACGACCCAGAGCTCAGGAATAATCCTTGGAATAATTATGGGGTCGTCCCTGCAGGTGACAACACCCTGACCTCTATCCATTTACAAAGCAGCACCTTTCATAAGGTGGACTTACATATCCATCACTGAGCAGGATGACTTCTAGGGTTGATAAAAAGCATAAGGCCTTGCCCTCAGATCCCCCTTATGTTAGAGGGCAGCTTCCCCAGGACTCTCTCGTTATACACACCACCTGTAAATGGGCAAATGCACAAGGTACTGGCCTTGCCCTGCTGCAAGATAAGCAAAGCAAGAAAATAGATCTGGTAGGCAAAAGAGTGGCCACACAATCTGCCACCCACTGGTGTACTGCCAACTTGGTTAGCTTCCTCTCAAGGTGTGACTGAGGTCAGTGAGATGGTAGAACTCATCCATGTCCCAGACCAGTATAGGAAAGCGCTCAGGAGCTGGGTGCCGAGGGCCAGACCATCTCTAACCCCACCATCAGGTGTGCCATGGATGGAGCCTACGCTGCTGCCAGGATCCTAATCTGTCGGCATGCCTGGCTTCAAGTCAGAAGTCCAGCAGCATCTGATCAACTTGCTCTTTGAAGGGGACACCTCTTTGGGCTTCAGGTTGATCTGATGCTAGAGACAATAAAAGCACAGGCACTGCCCAGTCGATGGGAGCTCTCCAGACCCCATCACCACATGGGTCCTTTCGCCGCACACAGTTTTGGGGCGGCAGCAAGTCCACCTCTCCGAAGGCCTCCGTCTCCTACCAGAGACAACAGCAGCAGCAGCAACACTCCTGTGGATATTTCAGGGGTGCCTATGGGGAGAAAAATTCATTGGTAGGGGTAAAGGGAGCCGCTTCCTTAAGCAGTGACTCGTTCTACTTTTCCCCAATAGTATGACACCTGTTGGGGGCTGCATACAAAGTTCCTCGCTTAATGGCAACACATCTCCGTCCAATGGGTCTTATTCCATTGTGCAACAGATACTCCCTCCAGAGCGATCAACAGCATATCATCCAGGTGCAGGTAAGCGTGCTACTGCTCAAAGGGGATATAGAGCCTGTTCTGCTGCACCACCGCGACAAAGAGGCATACTCCCTGTACTTTCTCATCTCCGAGAAAGATTAGTCCATCAGGCCCCTCGATCTCTAGCCCCTCAACAAGTACATTCTGTCAGAGCACATGATCACTCTGCAGGCTGTCATCCCACTGCTGCAGAAAGGCGACTTCATGGCCACCCTCGACCTGAAGGGTACCTATTTGACATTTCAATCCTCCCTGCCCAGCGCAATACTTCAGGTTTGTGGTAAGAGGATAGCTCTTCCAATCGAACTTCTGCCTTTTGCACTAACTATAGCATCCAGACTCATTACCAAATGCCTTTGCGATGGTAGCTGCTCACCTGAGGAGGAGTGATGTCCACATATTTAAAATACCACAATGACTGTCTGATAGAGAGTGAACATTGAATAGTGTCTCGGCCACACTCAGATCAGCTTAGATCTCCTCAACGATCTTGGTTCCGCTATTAATGTGGGCGAATCCCACCTCCACCCACTTCAGATACAGCCCTTTTTAAGGGCGGCCCTAAATTCAGCCACCAGTAAAGCTTGTCCCAGCCCTGTGAGGGTCCAAGCCTTCCAAGCCTTCCTGCTGTCTCTTTTTCAACCATACCATCACTTAACAGTCAGGGAGGTGATGTGCCTCCTTGCATGATGGCCTCCTTCAGCGCCATCGCTCCCAACACACGCTTACACATGCGTCCACTACAGGGATGCTTAAGTGCTCAATGGTCACAATCTGGGGGTCTAGGGGACAATCTAGTGTTTGTTTTGGGAAGCACCCATTGGTCTGTGCAGTGGTGGAACAGCAGCAACCAGTTATAGAGCAGGACCTTTGTAAACCCAGGTCCTCAGGTGACTATTATCACGGATGCCTCCCTCACAATCTGGGGGCACATCTGCTGGTTATGAAAGGTCTGTGTTTATGGACACCCCTTCAGCAGTTCTTCCATACCAACCACTTGGAGTTGCTGAAAGCTCGATTTGCCCTCCAAACATTTTACTGCCAGGTGCACTGCACAACAGACCTGATCAGAACAGACAAAATGACATGCCAGATTTTACCTTCCAAAACATGGTGGCACACGCTCTACTCAGCTTTCTAAATTGACACACAGCATTTGGCACTGGACGATACAGCACAGTGTTCACTTGCTAGCAGAGTACCTTCCGGGAGCAGACAGTGAGTTTGCAGACCTACTCAGCAGGATTCAGCATAGGCAATGCAGTATGGACAAACTGGTCAGGGATATTTGCCTACTCTTTTCTGCCTCCCACTTCTTCCATACATGGTCCAGAGGCTAAGACTGACTTCTCTCACCCTCATCCCGGTAGCTCCCACTTGGGGCCAGCAGCCGTGGTTCACAATCCTATTCAAGTTGTTAGTAATCCCACACGAGAAGCTCCTCAACAGGTCGGACCTTCTTACTCAGCACCAGGGCACAGTCAGGCATTCCAACCCCAGGCAGCTTACCCTAGCAGTCTGACTCCTGAGGTCTTAGAGTTTGTGTATTTCAATTTGCCAAGTGAGTGCATGTCCATCCTTAAGGAGGCTCGGTGTCCCACACCCGAGATTGCTATGTGGAAGAGTGGAAGAGGTTCGTTCACTACTGCCTACCCAGGCACATTGATCCATTTAAGCCTGCAGTGCAGGACATTGTATGCTATCTTCTGCATTTGCAACGCTCCGGTCTGGCTTACCTCTCCATTTGCTTACAATTGCCCACAGTGGCAGCATACTAGCAGAACAGGAAACAGTCTTCCCTGTTCAGAATCCCCGTCATTAAAGCTTTTATGGCGGTATTGAAAGGGGGTATCCCTCCTAGGTTATCTCCAGCCCCTTCCTGGAACCTCAGTGTAGTTATCATTAGATTCATGAGGCTCCTCTTTGAGCCCCTTCACTCCTGTCCTCTCCAGTTTGTGTCGTGGAAGGTAGCATTTCTAGTGGCTATTACTTCCGTCAGTGAGATTTCAGTCCTCACCCTGAAAGGACCATTTTTCAAGGTCCACGCAGACATGGTAGTCCTCAGGACCAAGCTAAAGTTTTTGCCCAAGGTTGTCTGCCACTTCCACCTCAACCAAACCATTGAATTACCAATGTTTTTTCTGCACTCAGATTCTGCAGCAGAGAGATCTCTTCACACGCTAGATGCTAACAGGGCCCTCACGTACTACATCAATAGGACAAAAGCTTTTCACACTACACAGCAGATGTTAGTCGATTTCACTAAGCCATACAAAGGTAGGGCTTCTTGCAAAGCAGGAGTGGCGTACTGGTTAGTCAGGTGTTTTCAGACTTGCTGTGCCAAAGTTAAACATCAACTCTGTTCCACCCAGGCCACATTGTACACACAAGAAAGCTGCTTCTGTGGCTTTTCTTGGAAAAATCCCATCCACAGTTACACATACCATAAACTGACAATGTTATTTACCCTGTTAGCATCTGTTGGTGGCATGTAGTGCTGTGGATTCACGTGCGCCCACCCTCAAGTCTTCCGCTATTGAAGATATGTGTGTGCTTATATATATATATACACACACTTGCATGGTCATCTTTTACCACTTTCTGTTCCATCTCCAACCTCACCCTTTGTGCGGGAAAACAATCTAACAATTGAAACAATGATCGTTCAATACCAGTCATAGGAGACCCAACACCTCGTGACTTGAAAGGCTTGATCCTTGTTCAGTTTCAAACGGAACGCGAGTGCGTCCTTGGAAGATGGCCACTTTCTTTCATTGAACGCATGTGCAGAGGTCAGAAAGACGTGTCAATCAATGTGCATGGAAGAACAAAACATCCAGGCTGACTCCTCGCGTCAGACCAAATCCACACCCCTGTTCTGTGCCTAAATAATATATTTCTTGAAACCCAAGGCCGCATTGTAATGCGACGGTAGAAATAAGCATGCACAACCTTACTTGTATTTGCCGGGGATGCCTTCCCAATACTCCCCATGCAAGTCACTCCCTCAAAGGTTAGAAGGTTCTTTCAAAGGCCCGCAGAGGGAGAATCCATCACTACATGTAGGTGGTCCAGCACCCCTCAATGACCTCAGCATTCCGGCTCATGATCCCATGGACAGGACACAAACCAGGTGGTGCTGTTATACCACCCAGCTGAGGGTGGGTGAAGCATTTCCTGTTTTGTTACCTGCTCTGGGATTGGGTAGAGTTCCTCAAAGCTAGTGACTGATGTGAGGATGAAGGCCAGCGCATAGGTAATAACTTGATGTACTGGGAAGAAGGTGAAGGTTTTGCCTTACCCAGGGAAGAGCACAGGGTTTACCTAAACACCCAGTGCCTCTCCATTGGAATTAACTGTTCTTAGCCCTTAAGGAATTAAGTAAAAGTGATGACAAACCACCCTGAACCTTGTGCAACCCAGGGTGTGTTCCTCGTAGTCCAGATTCAATTATCCAGATCATCACTAAATTGGACTTTTGTAAAATTCTGATTGCTAATATATGCTTCAGTGCAATTAGAACTAAGGCATATCTTGCTCAACTAATTGGGAGGTTTGTTTAATGTTCATTCCATTCCATAGCTGCTGTATGTTTAACCACAAATGCGGATATATTAACCACCTCTATCTGCAGTGCTCCGAAGGACATTATTTTGTGGGTCTTTACCCGCCTTCATTACTGGCTCATGTGCAGTGGGATCAACAAATACGACACAGTAGCCTTGTAGTTTCAAAAACTTCAGAAAGTTTTATTTAAGAAAAAAAAAGTTGAACATCTTAGTAGATGTTCTGCAACCTGCCTTCAGATTCCATTATGCCTATAAGCAGAAAAGGTTGGTACATAGCAGAACACAAGACACCAGACAGACCCAGTGTGGGGTAAATACAGGGTTTTATTGGTGCCTCATGGCCGTGGTGGCACTTAGTACAGTATGAGTTTCCCACACTGTCACGCAGCTTAAACTCCATAACACATCTTTGGGAGAAACAGAACACACAAGGTCTGGGATAGATCCAGCTTCTTCCTGGCTCGTGATTTCTGGTGTGCTTTAAATCTGGAATCTTACGGCTGATGCGGATGGGCCACTCTAAGTTTCTTTTTCTTTTCAGATCCCGCGAGCAGTTGATTCCAGCATATACCTGTTTGGCATCACAGAAAGCTCCAACCCGTGCTGCTGAGTTTCATTTTGTAGACACCTAAACACAGAATGACAACCAGCAGAAAATAAGCTCACAGTGTTCCAGTTAGAAAGAATTAGGATGAGTGTGTTTGTAGCTCAACACTTATAGCTCCATGTTCTCTATTCTCGTTAAAAATGTTTCACCAGTTTTTTCTTAAAGTAATAGTTCCATGGTGTTTGTCTGTATGACCATCCCAACCAACTCCTCCAGACTGTGTCAGAAGAACCCTACCTAGCTTGTCTCCTGCGCCCCTTTAAGCACATGAGCTGAGAAGAAGTCCCCCCACCACCAGGCTCTTATATACACTGCTTACGCCTAAATGAGGGCACTGACGGGCAAACACTGACGCCTGGCCCTCATAAAAGCATGAGAGCGGTGTAGCAGACCACAGAGCTCGTACACATGGGTATGTTTGGTGCAAGCCTTGCTACAAAGCATCAGGTCACCTGGCACGTGTTCTGCAGGTGAACAGCATGATGCTTACCAGATGCTGATTGCTGATAAATTGTAACAAACTTCTTCTTCTACGGACCTAATTAACAGTACAATGTTTTATAAAGGCTGTTGATCCTTTGTTCAAGATACACTGATTGTAAACCTGGTCCTTAAAAACTCTGTACAATTATTTCTGTTGTTACAGTTTATTACCTGTTTTTAATTTTGAGAGCAAGTTAAGAATTTGATCAAATACTGTGGCTGTTTTTGTGGTGTTAAGATATGCATGTCATCTTCCAGACAGGACCATTGGTTGCAAAAGATGGATGCTTCATCTGCACGGTTAATATCACACCAGAACCATTCTTGAGGATGAGGTATTTGCATGCGTTGGCTGTGTCTCGCCAAGTAGTAGAACAGTAGATCAGGCGATGGCTACTATCTTTCAAGGGTAAAGGTCATACTGGATAAATGTTATGGTCCTTCATTACCATCAAATTTGGATAAAGGTTTTATTCCTCCCCTCTCCCTAGATTTTGTTATGTTTCTCAAATGTTAAGAGAGGCACTTTGGCGCTCTTCATCGTGAGATCTTCATCAACAATTCTAAACACTGAACTTACCTGCCTGTTTGGTATCCTGGAGCACTTTAAACCAAGGATAAAAATCACTTCTGAAGATGGACTATTTTCACATATTTATATGTGCCGGTCTATAGAGTACTTAAGTTCAATTTCATATGTATTTGTTTTCAAAACAAGCCAATTGTAAATGAAGAATAGTTTGTGACAGATTGCTGATCCTGTAAACAGGGAATATTGTCAAAAGAAAAAGGAAATAAATGATGTTGAGTGACAGCAGATAGGCGGCATCACTGTCGAGATTGCGCCTTTTAAGGCGAGGGATATCTCCTCTGTCCCACAATGCCTTGCCCTGGCAGTTGCTCTTTTTTTTCTAGCTCCTGCAAGCCTGATCCTGGAGCACTAGGCTCTGTTCTCACATCTGTCTAAACAGTGTCTTTTGACTGGTATTTACTTTGTGTTCTTGATGTGTGTCCCTATTACAGACTATGGGCCAGATGTATGACCATTTCATTTTGAGAGTCTCTAATTGCGACTTTTTGCAAATCGCAATTAGAGAGTTGCAAAAATGAAATGTACAGGTGTGTCTCAGACACATTTAGCGATTCCAATGGGGTCGCAAAGACCTAACTCATCAATATTCATGAGGTATGTCGCAATTTGCGGCTCCATTGGGAATGGCAGACTCACAGGGATGGTGGCCTGATGGGGACAGCAGACCACCATGTCTGAGTCTGCTTTTTAAATAAAGCAGTTTCTTTTTAAAACTGCAGCCCGTTTTCCTTAAAGGAAATGTTTTGTTTTCATTTTTGAAGAGTAGGCAGTGGTCCATGGGAGATCCAGGCTGCGCAAGATTCCCTATTCTTCCCTAACGGTTTTTATAAGGTGTTGTTTGATGGATTAGTGTTTGAGGCCTATTTCTCCATGCAGATCTCTGCAGAGTTGTGACACTGACCTTTCAGCCAACAGCTATATGCAAAGAATCTCTGTTCATAGGACACCCCAGGTTTGATTGACAAGAAGAAGTTCAGATGCAAATAATAAAATTCCTAACCTGTGTCTTACTGGGCCCCACACTCTTTAGCACCCCTCAGACGATGAGCTAGAGGCTCTGGCAGAGGCTCAGATCTTAAAAGTTGTTGGACTAGAAAGGAAATGAGAGTTCCCTAAGTAATATCACAGGAAGAGAAACAAGGTACCGTCAACAAAAGGTTCAATGTCCTTATTGGCAGCTACTGGAAGGCTGCTTTCCTAGTGACTATTCCAGCATCAAAAAAGTTGTATTCACATGAACCTTACCCAAAGATAGGATGATCCTGAGAATCACCTTTCCTTCATAGTGGAAGCTGTCTTTAAAATCCATATAACTCAAACATCTCCCTTTCATGTTTCTTTTTCATAACACTACACTGCAAGGTGATAGATCATTCCATACACTGGACATTAGAAGAGTGCTGCCTCACTATCTAGGACAAGCATTTGCAATGCTCTAGGTCTTGCATTTGTGAGAGTTAGAGCTATTGCCGTTGTAAATGACAATGTGTTTTCGTTTGGAGTGTAGTGGATGTATGCCAGGTGCCACAGCAACCCTCCCAGGCCTGTCCTGCAGGAGAGTGGACATACAAGGCCGCCATCTTGGGAGTGTTTTTGCCTCACTTCTACAGACTGGCTGTGATACCCTAGAGATGCAACCCTTTCAAGTGTGTTTACCTAAACTTTTAAATCACCAAACAAGCCACAAAGAGGCACCTTTGTGGCATTTAACCCGGAGAATGATGGGGTCAGAAGAGTTAGAAGCAAAGAAAAGGGGGCAGCCATATATTTCTGTGTTAAACTTTTAAAGGCATTATTCCCCTACATTGGCAATTCCAGGATAACTTTTAAAAACATTGACTGTATACAAAGAGAATAACAGAGGAGGCAGTTTAACTGAACAAGAGGCTTGAAATTTGTGCAGATTGGTGAAACAGAGCTTCAGTGGTAGATGGGCCGACAGGATAGGTTCCTGAGGTGCGACATCTGTGACCTTGGGTCAGTGATTTTTATTGAAATACAGTAGGGCTGGTACTATGTATTCATTTAAAGCACTGCCTTGGGTTAATAGTCTCATGACTGCCCTCGGCTCAGGACTGGACTGTGTAGAACAGATACATGTACCTTAATCTCCCGGGCCCTGATGGTGCCTTTTTGATGCATACATTTGTGCACTGGATGATGATTTTGAAGTGAGAATTATCTCTGTTGGGTGGCCACTCAAAATTTTAAGTCTTGGCCTCCCCATCTGGACCACTCAGAGTAGAGCGGGAAGCTTGGGTTTGGACGATAGAGTGTTTTTTCGCCTAGACCAGTGGTGCCCAGTGAGGCTCCTATGGGGCTGGTTCATTGGCATTTTTTCTGGCTATGACAAGGATTCACATGTATGTTTTTCTGTGGAATCCAAGGTAGGTCCAGAACCATGTCAGAGTTTCTTGATACCCACATAAGATAAATTACGTACAAATAATTTATATGGAATTTATTTACACAGCGGTTTCACAGCAAGCCTGGCATGGATCCTGCCTTCCCAGTCCTTCAATGGACATGTGTGTTCTATAATGACATGCAATTAAGTGTTCTAATAACCTCAATGCATACCTATAAGACGTATATAGCACATGAGAACCGCATCATAAAAATGAGATAAAAAAGCTTCTGTGCAGTGTACCGCTTCCTGTGTCACCTCGTGTTCTATAAATAGGCCACTCACTCTATCGGCTAGTGAAGTCACCGTCTCTTCTCCCTGAGCGAGGAGAATGATGACAGATGCCCAAAGCAAGAATTTCCAGCAAGTAGAAAAAACATGTGTTTGAAATATATGAAAAGAAAGTATTTTAGGCCCATACAAACTATGAAGTGAAAAGTTACCCAGCCTGAAGATGTTATGAAGCAGCCTTGGCTTTACAGCCCGAGCAGCAGATGACTGTTTTAGAATGCAAAGACACGCAACTAGCAAATTAGGCCAAACGTCTGTGTACAGAAGCAAAGACTGTCTGACCACAAATCACCGGCTTTGTTTTTAAATGGCAAGTTAGAATTACAGAAGCGAAACAGTAACATAAACATTCACAGGGAGGAGGCGACATTGGGCTGCCACCCGGCCTGGAGTCATGGCTCCTCCAGTTATGTCCTATGCTGGGAGCTTGCAACAAGTCACAACTTTTTGGATGTACTCACAATCGTAAGCAGCCACACATACATAACTGCTCATGGAAAACAATTTAATATGAGAACAAAAATGATTACTAAGACATTTACCTTTTCTAACTTTGTTCACCCGGTAAATGTTTTTCCCAGTGGAGAAGCCACATCTCCTACAACTACACACATTTTAGTGATGTTTTCCCTTATTCTGTTACTGAGAAATTATTTACATCTGTTGGTAACAACAGTAAGGGGCTCATTATGAACACGACGGGATTCCACGCCACATTCATGCTGGTGGTCTAAACATAGACCGCCAGCCCTTAGAAGACCCCGCTGACTATAATATACACAGGGCCATATCTTTTTGACGCAAAACTGCACTAACGCAGTTTTGCGCCAAAAAAATTAGCGCCGGCTAACGCCATTCTGAAGCGCCATGCGGGCGCCGTATTTATTCAATGACGTTAGCCGGCGTTAGCCGCCAGCGCTGTCTGGTTTGCGTTAAAAAAACGACGTACACCAGGCAGCGCCGGCGTAGGGGGAAAATGGCGTATGGGCGTCCACAAATGGTGCAAGTCAGGCTGAGGCAAAAAAAATCGCCACAACCCGATTTGCGCCATTTTTTTACGACGCCCATCCCCCATTGAAATGACTCCTGTCTTAGCAAAGACAGGAGTCATGCCCCCTTGCCAATGGCCATGCCCAGGGGACTTATGTCCCCTGGGCATGGTCATTGGGCATAGTGGCATGTAGGGGGGCACAAATCAGGCCCCCCTATGCCACAAAATAAAATAAAAAAAATACTTACCTGGACTTACCTTAATGTCCCTGGGGTGGGTCCCTCCATCCTTGGGTGTCCTCCTGGAGTGGGCAAGGGTGGCAGGGGGTGTCCCTGGGGGCAGGGGAGGGCACCTCTGGGCTCATTCTGAGCCCACAGGTCCCTTAACGCCTGCCCTGACCCAGGCGCTAAAATCCGGCGCTAATGTGGGTTTTTCAGACCCGCCCACTCCCGGGCGTCATTTTTGCCCGGGAGTATAAATACGACGCATATGCATCGGAGTCATTTTTTAAGACGGGAACGCCTACCTTGCATATCATTAACGCAAGGAAGGTGTTCACGCAAAAAAATGACGCTAACTCCATGAACTTTGGCGCTAGACGCGTCTAACGCCAAAGTATAAATATGGAGTTAGTTTTGCGTCGAAAAAAACGACGCAAATTCGGCACAAACGGAGTATAAATATGCCCCACAGTGTTTATGCAAGCCGGCCCAGCGGAATGCTGGGCCAGGACATTGCCGACGGCTCCATGCTGCAGGGCGGCAGGTGCAGCAGCACCCGTCACGCAGATCACTGCCAGTAAATCGGACAGTGACATGTGCGACGGGGCTGTGCACGGGGGCCCCGGTGCACCCCTTCTGCCAGCCTTTCCCTGGCAGGGGAAACCGCCAGGGAAATGCTGGAGCAACAAGGGTTCTCTATCTGGAGCAGCGCTGCCCTGTCGGATAGAGAAATCCGCCATCGGCAGAAGCCTGGCAGTGGCGGAGTGCTGCCTGTGGCAGTCTTCCCTTGTTCATTATATGGCGGTAATTTTCGCTGCCGCCATTTCAAAATGAGGCCCCAAGTCTCTAAACTTTTCCAGACTGAGAATGTTTGTGAGTAGTTACCAATTCATATATTTGTCAGTGTGCACAAACTCTCTATGGCATCCCCACCATGGAATGCACACTCCACACCCATGAGAGCAGATTTACTCCAACCTAATGTTAGATATTACAGGTGTTAAATTTTGTGTGTAAATAGAGTTACAAACTCAAATTCATATTCCACTTCTGTAAATCAAGCCATTTAGACAAGTAAGTTGAACCTATACATGCAAATGACTGTGAATCGGACAATGAGTGCTATAGGGCACATAAGTCCAACTTCCGGCTTCCTGGGAAATCATTTGACAAGTAAATCTCATGGTGCCCAATTAGGTGCTGGGAAAAGTTTTGCATTCTGTAGGAAAGTGTCACTGTTGACATGGTTACCCCCCCCACACACTTTTTGCCTAGTGTTGATGCCAACTTTGATTGAAAGTGGCCTGGGACCCTGCTAACCAGGCCCCAGTGTTCTTTCCCTAAAACTGGACCCTTTTTTCCACAATTGGCATAACCCTGGCACACAGTTAAGTCCCTTGTAAAAGGTACCCAGGGAAGGTTTCTAAGGGCTCTAGCATGTATTATGCCACCCTAAAGGATCCCTCACCTTGCAGCTTGTGTGTGCTGGTGAGGAGAAAAAGACAAAGTCGACATGGCACCCGTCTCAGGGTGCCATGCTCACAAACCACTGCCTGTGGCATAGGTAAGTCACCCCTCTAGCAGGCCTTACAGCCCTAAGCAGGGTGCACTGTACCACAGGTGAGGGCATAGCTGCATGAGCACTATGCCCCTACAGTGTCGAAGTCCATTCTTAGACATTGTAAGTGCAGTGTGGCCACATTGAGTGTATGGTATTGGAGTTTGTCACTACGACCTCCACAGCACCATAATGGCTTCACTGAATACTGGGAAGTTTGGTATCAAACTTCTCAGCACAATAAACCCACACTGATGCCAGTACGGGATTTATTGAAAAATGCACACAGAGGGCATCTTAGAAATGCTCCCTGTATGTTAGCCAAACTGCTAGTGTATGACTGGCCGGTCTGTGACAGCCTGACACTTTCAGACAAGTTTCTGACCATATAGGGTCAGAAAAAAAGCCTGCATAGGGTGGAGGTGCCTGACACCTCCTCCCTGTAGGAACTGTAACACCTGGCAGTAAGCTTCAAAGGCTCACGCCTCAGGTTACAGTGCCCCAGGTCACTCCAGCTAGTGGAGATGCTCGCCCCCCTGGACAAAGCTCCACTTTTAGCGGCAAGTCCGGCGGGAAAATTAGGGAAAACAGGGAGCAGTGACTACCCCAGCCAGGACCACCTCTAAGGTGTCCGGTGCTGAGGTGGACCCCTCCCTGCAGAATCCTCCATCTTGGTTGGGAGGACAGGAACCAATAGGGGTAAGAATGTGCCCCCCATCCCCAAAGGGAGTGGGCACAAGGAGGGAGTAGCTACCCTCGTAGACAGTAACCATTGGCTACTACCCTCTGACCCCTAAAACACCCCTAAATCTAGGATTTAAGGGCCTCCCTGAACCCAGCTCACCAGATTCTTGGCGACCTACAAGAAGAAGAAAGAGTGCTAAGCTGAAACCCCCAGCAGAGAAGAAGGAAGACGACAACTGCTTTGGCCCCAGCCCTACCGGCCTGTCTCCTGCTTCAAAGAACCTGCACAAAGACCAATGATGCGTCCAGCAGGGCCAGTGGCCTCTGCCAACTCCAGAGGACTGTCCTGCACCCAAAAGGACCAAGAACTCCCGAGGACAGCAGCTCTGTCTAAGAAAATCTACAACCAAAGACTCCCACCTCACTCTTGATGCTTGAGTCTTGACCCCTGTGAACCTGATGCCCATGGCCCGTGTCCAGCTGGTCCATCCAGCAAGAGAGGGTCCTCAGGTGATTGCTAGCAAGTGCCCTGCCTGGGTTGACCTCTCCACCCCTCCACGATGACGCCTGCAGAGGGAATCCCGAGGACCCCGGGCCGCGAAGCTCTGGACAAAGATATCCAACACCTAAGAATACACTGCACCCTCAGACCCCAGGCCTTGGAGAAACCGACCCCCAGTGCATCAACATCCAGAAGGCGGCGCTCCTTCCTGTCCGACTGGTGGTGTGCCCAAGACACCCCCTGGACCTCTGACGCCCTGTTTGCACCCAGCCACCCCTGCGCCGCTGAGGGTGTGTGTTTGGTGCCTACTTGTGGCCCCTCCAGTGCTCCTTCAAACCCCCTGGTCTGCCCTCTGAGCCACTGGTACTTACCTGCAGGCAGGCCTGATTCCGAGTACACCCTGTCTCCAAAGGAGCCCACATTAAATATGCTCATCTTTGACCTCTGCACCCGACTGGACCCATGTTGCTGATGGTGGGTGTTTGGGGTTAAGTTGAACCCCAACCGGTGGACTTCCTAAAACCCAGAGACTGAAACTGTAAGTGTTTTACTTACCTGTAAACCGACTTAACATTTCTTCTCCCCAGGAACTGTTTCTGAAAATTGCAGAATAATGCAAAAACTGTATTGCTTACCTATTTCAAACAAAGTACCGTTAATACATGTGTGAAATACAACATTTTTAAAGTACTTACCTGCAACTTGAACCTTGTAGTTCTAAAAATAAATTAGGACAAGATATTTTTGATACATAAAAACCATTGGTCTGGAATTAAGTCCTTGAGTGTGTGCTTCTTCTATTGTCTGTGTGTATACAACAAATGCTTTGCACTACCCTCTGATAAGCCTAACTGCTCGACCACACTACCACAAATAGAGCATTAGTATTATCTACTTTAGCCTCTGTTAAGCCTCTGGGGAACCCCTGGACTCTGTGCACACTATATGTCACTTTGATATAGTATATACAGAGCCAGCTTCCTACACATTCAAAATATACCTGCAGACCAGGATGTGGTCATTGATCCAGCCAAGGGTGGCCGCTGTCCGCGTCATTGTTATCACAGTTTGGTTGTGCGGCACAGCCGAAAATTGTAAATCACACAGACCTTTTCCAGCTGGCAAGCAGCTCTGTGTGAATTGAAATATTGAATACAATATGGTGAGGCACATTTCGCTCCATAGTTTTGAGCTTGTCTGTGCCATTACAGGCTGGGACAAACCATGTGAGAATTAATTTGGCCCAGCCATCAATGGACTTTCTGTTCAAACAGCTGGGCCAGAGAGCAGTGCAAATTTCAGCTACTACTCAGGCAAAATATAACTGTGCGATTGGTGCAGTCCCCATATAGGTTTTAAGGTAAATTGGCAATAATTTCCCCAAACCACTAGGTGACCCCATAAGGCACCTTTCTTACACCACAGGACTTGGTTAGACCATATATACCCTCTAAAGGGGAACTTGTGCATCCCCCAAATGCAACAAATATAAAGCACACAGCATTAGTGTACTGCTGGTGTGTAGTCGTAGAACACACAATGAGATTATGCTAAGATAGTCATGTCCCTCTCAGGCAGTGACTCAGCTCTGACCTTTCCTAAAGTCAAAGAAGATGTCCCAAAATAATATGTCCAGAAATAGTCTGGCCACGGGACAGGAATATTTGTGTGTATTGAAGATGCTGTGAACCTCTGCCCTGAAACAGATCAATGTTGTGGTGATACTCAGAGCGGATGTGTCGAAGTCTGTGAAGCATAGATAGATGTTGCGCCTGCCACAAATTCACAGCGCCTCACAAGTCATATATAGGAATCATGTATTACTTTAGAGAAAATATTAATTCCTGTGTTGGAAACCTAGACTGCATCATGTATACGTAGCGCAGTCGTAAAAATGCATTCCTCTTCATAACCCCATCACACAACTAATGCAATACCAATAATAATAAAATTATAATGATTATTCATGTAGCCCACATTAAGCATGCAGTGTCTCCTCTTGGTGCATGTTAGTAAGAGGAAGGGCCACTAGAATGAGGCAGTTTTGTGACTGGTGTATTCTGCAGAGAGACAGATCCTTTCCAGAGGTCATCTGGTCACTTTTTAGTTGCTACCTTTTGTAGTCATGCGTTAAACCAGTACTAATAAGGAGAAATCTTTGCTCAGACTGTGTTAAATGACAAAACAGCAAAATAATGTTGCCACTGAATGTACATCATTAAGCAGCATAATTTGTACTTTCAAGCCACATAATTCAGGCACCGCTGTCACATACTTTTGCCAGCCATTTGCTGTATAATTCCAGTGGTCCTGATAATAGGTGATCTGAAGAGAAGACACCGATGCAAAGCACGTGAGGCAGGCAAATACATGTTGAAGCATTTATTACCATGTAAAGCAGTGCAGAAGGTAGGTGATCAGTCATGTATGCGGCATTGTCCCACCAGCAGCGTGATTTTATCACCTCATTCCCTGAGTAGCTTCTCCTCTTTCCAGCTGACATACAAAATCCTGAGGAACCACATAGCATCACACACAAAACCATGACAAGATATGACCCCAGGACAAGAAAAGGACCAAGAGACAGACGCAAGATAAAACGTATATATTATCTTCCCACTGTTTGTTTGCCTTCTGTATGGTGTCATCAGAAGCTGTGGTACCCCTTCCTCTGGGTTCTGAAAGTTCTCACTATCTGGGATAGTGATGGTGTGGGTTCAGTGTGTTAGTTCAGTGACGGCCGGTCTCTTCCATGCAGTGATGGTGTGATACATCATTCAAGGCTTAGGTGGTATCACCCTGGATTATGAAAGTCCAAGCTAGCCCTTCTGGCAATCAAATATGTAATCCTTGCTGCCACAGATCTTTGCTGAAGACACATTAGGCCTGAGGGCTACCTTAGCCCATATTCAGACTACCATAATTTAAATGCTGGGACCTCAAATTTCAAATATTTCTAATGTAAACAAAATGTGTGATGCAATTATGTAAAAAACCCACTTGATGTACACTATTCCAATTGTCTAGGTTCTTTCCACTGTGGCCCTGTGCAAGCCATATTATAATAACCTATCAGTGTTGTGCCAGCGACAAATTTTTACCAGTATAGTGTCTATTTATAGACTTTCTTTGTTGTCTTATACAAAAAAGACTTTAGTCACAACAAAACATTTGGGTTACATAAGAACAAGCAGTGGCCGTTCCTGGTGACCACAGTTTGTGAAACAATAGTTCTCCTGTTTAAATCATCTCCTGCCCATGGAGCCTTTACTGTTACTGTCCAGGATTGACTTTGAGATGTACTCCTTGGGGTGTGTACCCATATAAACAAACACATCTGTATTCCTATAGACACGGGGAGTGTGGTGAAGCATTGAGAGGAACACCAGTAGAAGCAGGAGTGAGAAAAGGGCCACTTGATAGGATCAGAAAGATATTTTCTTGACATTGATTTTCCATGTACTTGGTAATAACGTCAATCAGAAATAATGCATAGAGTTTACATCAAATGATGCATGGGAACTTAGTGGAGTGGTTACATGAAGCCTGGGGTTGGAAGAGAGGAGAGCAGGTTAAACATTATAGGACTGTGACAGACGATGCGTGGATCATTATACACAGGAGTACAGACGGTGATGGGTAAGCGCTCTGCGCCTGTTTCAGCAACTGTGGGGGGTATTCGAGGTGGGGCCTCTTCAAACAGGAAGCAGTGCTGTTCGAGCACTGTTTTAGACAGCTCTTCCGGAAGTGATATCTGCAAGGTCGCAGTAGATGTGAGGGGACTGTCAAAGCCATGACACCAGTGAATTTTGAGAGGAGGAAGTGATGGAGTTTGCTCCACTTTTGTGCCCTGTGATACGCTGCTCCTCTCACTGTGGCACCCTTGTGTTAGCTTCTTTGCGCTGCATGGTTAGGAAGATGACTGCCTCTACTAACTGAACTCTATTTGAAGAAGCCCAATTTACATCCAAAGGCTAGATGTGTTTTGCTATCAAGCCTGAGTCTGTGAAGTGTTTGGGTCTGAAGCCATGAGTACTTTTCCACCATTTTGGAGACATCTTTTGCCATCTTTATGCCTAGAACTAACCTATGTGCTTGGTTGGTGACCCTCCGGAGGTTATCAGGAGCATGTGCAATTGCTTAGTGTTAAGCTCTATTTAAGTACGTTATTTAAGGCACCCACTGCAGAGGTCTTGACAGAATGAGAATGTCACAGATTACAATCCTGGCATAACCTTTTCACTTTTTCATCTCTGCAAGGTTGATGCAAATGAATTTGAGTGATTTTGGTAAGAATGGCACCTGTTTTGCAGTGCTATGAATTGGCATAACCTGTATTACCAAGAGCTATATAAAAAAAAACAAGCCATTGCCAGACTGCCCAACACTCACCAGACAAAGAACCTTAGGGGAGAGGATGTGGTGCAAGGGCCAGAGCGGGGGAACAAGATTCAAGTCTCTACACCGGCTCAACATCCTGTGATTCTGGGCAAATTACTTAATATCCCGTTGCTTCCAAAAATGAATGTGTTCTTGTGTAATGTAACTGGTGCTCATGTAAAGCACTCCAATACTTTTGTATCGAGTTTGTGCTATATAAAACTGTCAAAACAATAAATAAATAAAACAGACATTGCAAAGAAACAGCAAGATGCCCAAAAACAAGGAAGAGGAAGAATCAACATACTGCCATGAGCACGAAGCGGCGAGGCAAAAGAAAAATTAGTGAGCCACACTAAGGTACATGCCAGATTGTGCAATAATCCATATAACAGTGTCAGTCTCAAAGGCAGTAACAAAACAGCCTCAAGGCGGGACAAAGGTAGAGCATTTGCCAACAACATCAAGGGATTTACGAATTAAAGTGATGGAAGTGAGATGGGCGTGGTTAAAGCCCACAAAATAGATTTCACTTCATGTTGAGAAGAGCAGTGCTTCGGCACTGCTATGCTCAACCTAAAACCCAAGTAAAACAACTTTTAGCCAAGTACAGATCTATCACCACAGTCCTAGCCACTACCAAGCAGACCATAACAAGATGAATTGTTTTGTGTATAATCTGCCATGAGAAACCTAACAAACCCCTTCTGACAGACAGAGTTCTACCAGTATGGGGAACAGTGTCACCATGGAAAGCCGAGAAAGGCCCTGACTTCCAATATATGTGAGGCAGCCACCTGGAGATCTTGCTACATCTATAGACACTGCTGCCTAGATTTGGACTCCAAGATGGACACCCCTGGGTTAGGTTTCTTTGTTACATCGTTGACTCATATATCTGGTTTCCTTTTTTCAAATGATTTCATCATTGTCCTCAGACACTGTTCTACTGGAACAACTTACATCTATATTAAATATTTATCACTATCATTCAAGACATGATGGAAAAGGAAAATATAATTATTCCTAATCCTGGTTCTCTGTCATGTCTTTGCCCTCCTGCCTAGACAGCAGTGCCAATGAGTTTTTATATTCAAGAGGATTCAGGTTTCTCCTATCCAGTCAAAATAAACTACTGAGAGGCCAACTCTCAGTGCAGGGCATTGTGGGACAGAGGAAATACTCCTTGCCTTAAAAATACAATGTAACATTTCCAGATGAACAATACTGCTGTAAATTTGGCCTTCTTCACCTCCATCCACCTTACGTGAACTTGATCGGCAGTACTGAAGCGATTTGCCTAATTATGAGTTACTTGTTATTGTTTCTTTTGCGCTCATGGCCTTTCCAATTTTTATACAGCAGGAACTCGATCGGCAGTATTGGAGCAATTTGCATAAAGCACTCCAATACTACTGATCGAGGTCCCGCTGTGTAAAAAATTGTGAGCACCATGAGCGTGAATGAAAAAGTAACAATAACAAGTAACTGTTATGCAAATCGCTCAAATACTGCTGATCGACAGAAAGCCAAGCTAAAAGTAAAAAAGTAGTGCACAAACTGTCCATAAAAGACATGATGGAAAAGGAAAAAATAATTATTCCTAATCCTGGTTCTCTGTCATGTATTTGCCCTCCTGCCTAGACAGCAGTGACAATGAGTTTTTGTATTCAAGAGGATTCAGGTTTCTCCTATCCAGTCATAATAAACTACTGAGAGGCCAGCTCGCATTGCAGGGCATTGTGGGACAGAGGAAATACTCCTTGCCTTAAAAATACAATGTAACATTTCCAGATTAACAATACTGCTGCAAATTTGGCCTTCTTCACCTCTATCCACCTTACGTGAACTTGATCGGCAGTACTGAAGCGATTTGCATAATTACGAGTTACTTGTTATTGTTTCTTTTGCACTCATGACCCTTTCAATTTTTATACAGCAATTTGCATAAAGCACTCCAATACTGCTGATCGAGTTCCCGCTGTATAAAAATTGTGAGCACCATGAGCGTGACTGAAAAAAGTAACAATAACAAGTAACTGTTAGTTATGCAAATCGCTCCAATACTGCTTATCGATAGAAGGCCAAGCTAAAAGTAAAAAAAAAAGTAGTGCACAAACTGTCCGTAAAACATGTTAACAGTAGTTGGCCGGTACTCTCAAGGAGGGCTACTCACAGGAAAGGGCATGATGTATGCATGTCTTTCACAAATAAAATGAAGGGAATTTCGAAAGGCAAGCCCATGAATAAATTAAAGTGATGGGCGTGGTTAAAGCCCAGAAAATAGGTAAAAAGAGGTTGGAAGCGCTGGCGCACTCGACCTAAAAAAGGAAGGTAAGTCTGTCTCATATGGAAGTCCAGCCCAAGAGCAGTCAGAACAGCTGCTGTAGAGTGTCAAACAACTTCCAAACCTTGAGCACAAATGCACAGCCACAGAAAGTGATGGTAAACTGTAGGGTTCTGGTGGAAAAAACACTAACTCACTGTGTCAGATATTTTTATAAATTCCAGTAGTTTTCCATGCAGGATCTCAGAAGTTCTTAACATATATATTTATTAATGGTCTCCCGGTTGTGTGGGTGATGTGCACAAGACACACAGAACTGTAAGGAGAACTTCTAGAATGAGTTTTACTTACTGTAACTCTAAAGCATCTTCTCACCAACCGAGTCAGACTTTCATCAGTGGTGGGAACGTGAAAACTCACCTGGCTGCTGTGGCAGACTCATGGTGAGATGTGTGCTCAACAAGCATCTGGAAATTAAAGCCAAGAAGGGCTGTGCTCGTGGAAGCTTGTACTTCCAACAGTGATATGGTGCTGGGGCCAAAGAGGCCACAGAGACACCCCCATTCTCCAGAAACTATGCTTCACCAGGAGAGGTTAGTGCCAGGGCCTGTAAGAGTATAACTCTAAACTACTCTACACTATTGAAGAAATGAAAGGAAGAGGGAGCGTCTGTGCCAGTAGTCAGTCTGTCTATCTATCAATCTGTCTCCTGTCTGTCTCGCTATCTGTCTGCCTGTCTAGTAGACTGTGCCAGTAGTCATTCTATCTATCTATCTATCTATCTATCTATCTATCTATCTATCTATCTATCTATCTATCTATCTATCTATCTATCTATCTATCTGTCTATCTGTCTATCTATCTATCTATCTATCAATCTATATGTAAACCTGTCATCTATCTGTCTTCTATCTAACTGTCTTCTACTAATCTATCTAACGAATCTATCTATCTATTAGACTGTACCAGTAGTCAGTCAGTCAGTCAGTCAGTCAGTCTGTCTATCTATCTATCTATCTATCTATCTATCTATCTATCTATCTATCTATCTATCTATCTATCTATCTATCTATCTATCTATCTATCTATCTAACTGTGCCAGTAGTCAGTCAGTCAGTCTACCTATCTATCTATGTATCTATCTATCTATCGACCTCTGTCTAGTAGACTGTGCCAGAAGTCAGTCTATCTATCTATCTATCTATCTATCTATCTATCTATCTATCTATCTATCTATCTATCTATCTATCTATCTATCTGTCTGTCTTGTAGACTGTGCCAGCAGTCTTCCCCCTCACCTCGTTTACTGGTCTGTCTTACCCTCTCCCACGTGTGTCCCTCTTCTCCATTGAAGCGCTGTCTTCACTCTCACCTTGTCTGTCTCTTATCCTCTCCTCGTCTGTTTCTCTTTCCTATAGTTGCCTGTCTCCCTTCTTCTCCTGTGAACCGCTGTTTCCTCCTCTCCCTGTCTCTCCCTTCCCCTCCGCCTCTGTTTCTCTTTAGTTGCCTCTCTTTCCAATCTTCTCCTGTGAACACTCATCTTCCCCTTTCTCCCTGTCTGTCTCTCTCCCTCTTCTTCTCTGTTTCTCTTTATCTGTCTCTTTCCCTCTTCTCCTGTTAACCGCTGTCTTCCCCTCCTCCTCTGTTTCTCTCTCCTTGCCTGTCTCTTACTCTCTTCTCCTTTGAACATCTGTGTTCCCCTCTCCCTGTATGTATTGCCCTCTCTTTCTTGACTGTTTCTCTTCTCCTCTACATCGCTCTCTTCCCCTCTCCCTGTCTCTTTCCCCTCTCTCCTCGTCTGTTTCTCTCTCCTTGCCTGCCTCCTCCCCTCTTCTCCTTTGAACATCTGTGTTCCCCTCTCCACGCATTGAGCCACAGATAAAGCTGTGAGGGCCACCTACTATGTTATGACTATATATTTATATATATATATATATATTAATTCCTTTAAAAAAAAACAAAGGTTACAGGGACGTTATAGTTAGGCTCACATTTTAAACCTACAAAACATTGAAATTCACCAGTTAGAGTTACCTCAAGTAACTCTAACTCGTACCCTAAGGTAACTATAACTCACACCCCACGCCCAGTTTTTTTTGTCAAAAGTTTTACTGCAAATATTACATTGATATTATCAATGATGTTATCAAAGATGCCATGAGGGCGTAATATTTACGGTCATTAGCAGTGCTTAACGAGGGCGCGAGTTATAGTTACCTTAGAGTTACTTGTTATAGTTTTGTGAAGATTCGTCAAATGGTGCCAAAAATATAGGCAAGTAAAAAAACACTATTTATATTTAAACTAGGTTCTAACTATAACTACCTATGTGCGTGTGTGTGTGTGTGTGTATATATATATATATATATATATATATATTACCTAGTGGCGGTCGCCACTAGGTAGTTATAGTTAGGACCCAGTTTCTATATAAAAAACTTTTTTTTACTTGCCTATATCTTTGGCACCACTTGACGAATCTTTATGAAACTTTCACAAAAAAATTGCCAGTCACGGTATCCGCTGTCTGGAAAGTTTTGGGGTGATCGTCGGGGGGGGCAGAGAAAAAGTGGGGCTCCCAAAACATGTTTTCCCCATTAATTTTCCCATATGGATTTTGAACAGCGATATCACCTACTTGACGGAATTACACCAAATTTGGCAGAAGGGTAGGTCCTGGTCCAGAAGGAAATCCTTTTTTGTTTTGGTGTAAATCCGTTCAGTAGTTTTTGAGAAATTAAGGGGAAAACAAATTTGTATTCATAGAGGCACAAAGGATTCACAACCCCTCCAGATCTCGTGCAGAGCTGTGATTTGCTGTTTAAGAGGCTGGCCCTCTATGTAGTGTACAAAACTAGGCACACTAGGGGGGCCAGGAAACCACATGTTGGTTTCCAAAGGCAAAAACTAGATCACCTAATGCTCTAATTTTTAAGGTAGCTTGGTCAAGCAGTTAGGCTAATCTTGGAGCGGTGCAAAATATTGGCTGTACTCACAGTATCAATCATGTATCTCATACACTCAAAGGAATAACTCGAGACTAATTTATAGAAATACTTCAGATTTGTATATACATTTTAAGACCAAGATTATCAAAAGTGGTTTATTACTTTTTGAGTTATGAATTTTTGAAGTTTTAATAAATGCAGTCTTTCTGTGCGTATTTACGCACCATAGGAATCAATAGACAGCCACTTTTAAAAATGCATATACAACCGTACAGTTGTGTTACCAGGTTTCGCTTTTGCAGGTTGGTCGAGGTCATCAGTGGGCATACTGTGCTAGCTGGAGAGGCTGGGGCAGCTCCGGGTTCCAGCGAGAGAAGCGATAGAAGTCTCTTGGAGGAGGTACAGGGCCACTCAGGGGGACCACTTGGAAAAGGGTGGTTCTTGCAGACTTAAAGGGGGTGCCTTTGGTTCCCCTTGTGGTGTTGAGGTTGCAAGGGGTGTGGGATCCTGGGGGCACAGTTGTTCCTCGTTGCAGAGTGAGTTGTTGATCCAGGATCTGTGCGCAACGGATTCCCCTGGAGCTGGAGGTAGGTCTCTTTGAGGGCTGCTTACAGGACAAAGGGAGCACTCTGGCGGGAGTTCCAGGGTGTTCTTAAAGTCCCTCGACTGGGGCTTTCTCCTTGTCCTTTTTCAGCTCTGGGGAAGCTGGTTTTCTAGGTGTCTGGCGTCCAATGACCAGTACCCAGGGTATTGGTAGGGCTCGGCCACCAGGGGGTGCAGTGTGACCAAACTTGACACACTTGCAGGGTTTGTCCTAGCGGTCAATGTGTCGCCGGGTCCGGCTGCGACTTCCGGGTTTGGGCGATATTGGCCGGTCAGTGAGGTGACCCTCACCTGGTTGTTGGTTCTTTGTTGGTCAAAGAGTGGTACCTCCACTCAAAAGGGAGATCTAGGCAATTTGTGAAGCCTGGGAGGTCTTCTGGGTCTCTTGAGGCCAGTCCAGTGTCAGTGGCAACTGTTGGGTCCTTGGTGCAGCAGGCAGGCTTTGGCGCCTTTTCTTGATGCAGCAGGTCCATAGTTCTCTTGCGTTGGATCTTCTTTGGTGCTGGTCTTCTTAGTCCTTTCGAATCAAATCTTTTGGTCCAGGTATGCCCACTAAAAACTGAATTTAGTGGGTGTTTTAGGGGGAACCTGGTAGTGTCTAATGGGACACTTCCCTTTGGGTGGCTACACCCACTACAATGGCCACTTCCTGTGGGAAGGGTCACTGCCATTAACCTAATTGGCTATTTTCCTTCCATCCAAGGTGGAGGAAAATGAAATAGAGGGCCCCCCTCGCAGCCAACACCTTAGGGGTGGTGGATGGCAGGTGAGGCCACTCCTCCTATCCTTTGTTAGGTTTCCCGCCTTTGCTCCCACCAAAAGTGGGGGTGTGCAAAGGGGATGCCAGCTGCTGCTAGCAGCAGGCTTGGGGGTCGAGTTTCAAGGGCAGTAAGCCCTTTAAAGCTCACCACCAGGACAGTCCACATTTCTGAGGGAGGGGTTGTTAGCTCCTCCACCCAAGAAGGGCATTGTCTTACAAACCGGAGAGGCAGGGCTGCCCCCCAAGGTTTGTATATTGGCTGTCTGGAGGTGGCAGGGTGGATAGAACAGTCAGCTACCATGCCAGGATAGTTAGCTTTTGCAGGGGGCACCTCTAAGGTGACCCCTGGGTACATTTAGGGATAAACCCAATACTGGTACCAGTTTGGATTTATCTTTCTGAGTTGTTTGATACCAAACAACCCAGGATTCAGAGTGGCCATCATATAGCTGTGAAACCCATATCGACCAGTGTCCAGCACATATATTAAAATGGCTGTCCTGTTAACTCGCTATGTCCCAGGTGTGGCAGGGACACAGCGGGGGCATCATGCAGCTACGCCCTCACATGTAATATGGAGCGCCTGTCTTAGGGCTGTAAGGCCTGCCAGAGGGGTGTCTTTAAAAAAAATATATTAACATTTGTTTATTGCCAGTTATTAACAGTTAGGGCATTCATGCACATAATCGACATCTTTAACAGTTCATCGCACCTTCTACTCCACCCTGGTCCCTCTCACAAATGACTTTAATCCAGAAATATATGATTCCTCTATTGTCATTCTGGACGAGCTTTTACTATCTTGTTCTGTACAGGTTACCATTAGAGGCACACCAGTGCTCCACTTTTGTGTCCTTTTATAATTCTGTTTCCCATCCTCCCCATATTTCTTCATACATTCTCTACCCTTGTACACTTCTTTTTCTATAATTCTCAATATTCCATTCCTATTTCCCAGTTCTGATGTGTAGAGGGCATTGCCGAGCCCTATCTCTGGGCTATAGCTCTCTTGGCTACCATACAACCTATGTTGAGGAGTGTTTTTGATGACATGTTAAGTCTGAGGTTGCCCAATACCCAGTAATGCTATCCTTGGTGTCAGTCTAAGGGTCCTGCCAATTGCTGTCGCAAGTGTACTTTACCCCTTGCCCCAGTACCGCTGAAGGCATGGGCAGCTCCATATAATATGCTGAAAGGAGCCTTCCATCCCGCAGTTTCTCTAGCATCTCGCGCTGCCTATCCATCCTATCTTATATAAAGAAGTCTGAGTGTAGTACACCCTGTGTAGTATTTTAAGCTGGATAAGCTGAAAGATAGCTTTTATTGCCACCTTTTTTGGGAATTCCACCGCCTCCGCCCAATCATCCTCTTCTAGGTTCCCTGCGTCTATTTCCCATCTATCCAGCAGTTTTGCCAGTGTAGCTTGTGTGTTCCTTATTAAAGTACCATATGTCATTGATACCAGTTTCTTGTCAACGTTTCCACTCACCAACCTGTTTTCTAATGGGGAATTTTCTTGCGTCTCTTAATCTGGAGGGGTGCTAGTTTTCAGGGCATGGGATAGTTGCCTGTATTTGAGCCACTTAGACCCGGTCATCTTATATTCTGTCAGTAGGTATGAGAATGGGACTATTCCATTTGCACCCCATACTTCCGCTAGCTTGGATATACCAATGTTGTTCCATCCTTTGAATCCCTGCAGTGACGAGACCTCTTTTAACCTTGTACCTTCCCATAATGGGGTTTTGGGGGTTAGGATCCCATCCCATTCCATCTCATCTCCTTCGTCAGTTTCCTCCAGATATCAATCACCCTTTGTGTTGCCAAGTACATTTTTGGAGGTGTTCTTCCTCCATATAATGCATGCAGGTAACTGTGTGTCCCCATTCCTAATTTATCTCCCCAGAACGCCGGACTATCAGCTTTCGTATATCCCCTATCATTTACTACACTGACACGGTTCGAGTCTCGGCACCGGCTTAACATCCTGTGATTATGGCAAATTACTTAATCTCTCCTTGCTTCCAAAAATGAACGTGTTCTCGTGTAATGTAACTGGTGCTCATGTAAAGCACTATAATACTTTTGTATCTACTTTGTGCTATATAAAACTGCAAAAAACAATAAGTTAAGCACTCCAGTACCTTTGTGTCGAGTTCGTGCTACATAAAACTACAAAAATATAAATAAATGAAAAAGACCCCGTAGACATTTCAAAGAAACAGCAAGATGCCCGAAAAACGAGGAAGAATCAACATACCGCCATGAGCATGAAGCGGCGAGGCAAAAGAAAAATTAGTGAGCCACACTAAGGTACATGGCAGATCGTGCAATAATCCATATAACAGTGTCAGTCTCAAAGGCAGTAACAAAACAGCCTCCAGGCGGGACAAAGGTAAAGCATTTACTAACAACATCAAGGGATTTACGAATTAAAGTGATGGAAGTGAGATGGGTGTGGTGAAAGCCCACAAAATAGATTTCACTTCATGTCGAGAAGAGCAGTGCTATGCTCAACCTAAAACCCAAGTAAAACAACTTTTAGCCAAATACAGATCTATCACAACGGTCCTAGCCACTACCAAGTAGAACATAACAAGATGAATTGTTTTGTGTGTAATCTGCCATGAGAAACCTAACAAACCCCTTCTGACAGATAGAGTTCTACCAGTATGGGGACAAGTGTCACCATGGAAAGCCGAGAAATGCCCTGACTTCCAATATATGTGAGGCAGCCACCTGGAGATCTTGCTACATCCATAGACACTGCTGCCTAGATTTGGACTCCAAGATGGACACCCCTGGGTTAGGTTTCTTTGTCACATCGTTGACTCATATATCCGGTTTCCTTTTTTCAAATGATTTCATCATTGTCCTCAGACACTGTTCTACTGGAACAACTTACATCTCTATTAAATATTTATCACTATCCTTCAAGACATGATGGAAAAGGAAAATATAATTATTCCTAATCCTGGTTCTCTGTCATGTATTTGCCCTCCTGCCTAGACAGCAGTGACAATGAGTTTTTATATTCAAGAGGATTCAGGTTTCTCCTATCCAGTCATAATAAACTACTGAGAGGCCAGCTCGCATTGCAGGGCATTGTGGGACAGAGGAAATACTCCTTGCCTTAAAAATACAATGTAACATTTCCAGATGAACAATACTGCTGCAAATTTGGCCTTCTTCACCTCTATCCACCTTACGTGAACTTGATCGGCAGTACTGAAGCGATTTGCATAATTACGAGTTACTTGTTATTGTTTCTTTTGCACTCATGACCCTTTCAATTTTTATACAGCAATTTGCATAAAGCACTCCAATACTGCTGATCGAGTTCCCGCTGTGTAAAACATTGTGAGCACCATGAGCGTGACTGAAAAAGTAACAATAACAAGTAACTGTTAGTTATGCAAATCGCTCCAATACTGCTGATCGATAGAAGGCCAAGCTAAAAGTAAAATAGTAATGCACAAACTGTCCGTAAAACATTTAACAGTAGTTGTCCAGTACTCTCAAGGAGGGCTACTCACAGGAAAGGGCATGATGTATGCATGTCTTTCACAAATAAAATGAAGGGAATTTCGAAAGGCAAGCCCGTGAACAAACTAAAGTGATGGGCGTGATTAAAGCCCAGAAAATAGGTAAAAAGAGGTTGGAAGCGCTGGCGCACTCGACCTAAAAAAGGAAGGTAAGTCTGTCTCATATGGAAGTCCAGCCCAAGAGCAGTCAGAACAGCTGCTGTAGAGTGTCAAACAACTTCCAAACCTTGAGCACAAATGCACAGCCACAGAAAGTGATGGTAAACTGTAGTGTTCTGGTGGAAAAAACACTGTAACTCACTGCGTCAGATATTTTTATAAATTCCAGTAGTTTTCCATGCAGGATCTCAGAAGTTCTTAACATATATATTTATTAATGGTCTCCCAGTTCTGTGGGTGATCTGCACAAGACACACAGAACTGTAAGGAGAACTTCTAGAATGAGTTTTACCTACTGTTACTCTAAAGCATCTTCTCACCAACCGAGTCAGACTTTCATCAGTGGTGGGAACGTGAAAACTCACCTGGCTGCTGTGGCAGACTCATGGTGAGATGTGTGCTCAACAAGCATCTGGAAATTAAAGCCAAGAAGGGCTGTGCTCGTGGAAGCTTGTACTTCCAACAGTGATATGTTGCTGGGGCCAAAGAGGCCACAGTCACAGAGACACCCCCATTCTCCAGAAACTATGCTTCACCAGGAGAGGCTAGTGCCAGGGCCTGTAAGGGTATAACTCTAAACTACTCTACACTATTGAAAAAATGAAAGGAAGAGGGAGCGTCTGTGCCAGTAGTCAGTTTGTCTATCAGTCTGTCTCTTGTCTGTGTATCTGTCTCTTGTCTGTCTCTCTATCTATCTGCCTGTCTAGTAGACTGTGCCAGTAGTCAGTCAATATATCTATCTATCTATCTATCTATCTATCTATCTATCTATCTATCTATCTATCTATCTATCTATCTATCTATCTATCTATCTATCTATCTGATTGTGCCAGTAGTCAGTCTATCGATCTATCTATCTATCTATCTATCTATCTATCTATCTATCTATCTATCTATCTATCTATCTATCTATCTATCTATCTATCTATCTATCTATCTATCTGTCTAGTAGACTGTGCCAGTAGTCAGTCTCTCTGTCTATCGATCTATCAATCTATATGTACACCTGTCATCTGTCTATCTATCTGTCTTCTGTCTATCTGTCTTCTATCAATCTATCTAACGAATCTATCTATCTATCTATCTAATCTATCAATCTATCTAATCTATCAATCTATCTATTAATTAGACTGTGCCAATAGTCAGTCTATCTATCTATCTATCTATCTATCTATCTATCTATCTATCTATCTATCTATCTCTGTCTTGTAGACTGTGCCAGTAGTCTCCCCCTCACCTCGTTTTCTGGTCTGTCTTACCCTTTCCCACGTGAGCCCCTCTTCTCCGTTGAAGCGCTGTCTTCACTCTCACCTTGTCTGTCTCTTATCCTCTCCTCGTCTGTTTCTCTTTCCTATAGTTGCCTGTCTCCCTTCTTCTCCTGTGAACCGTTGTTTCCTCCTCTCCCTGTCTCTCCCTTCCCCTCCGCCTCTGTTTCTCTTTAGTTGCCTCTCTTTCCAATCTTCTCCTGTGAACACTCATCTTCCCCTCTCTCCCTGTCTGTCTCTCTCCCTCTTCTTCTCTGTTTCTCTTTATCTGTCTCTTTCCCTCTTCTCCTGTTAACCGCTGTCTTCCCCTCCTCCTCTGTTTCTCTCTCCTTGCCTGTCTCTTACTCTCTTCTCCTTTGAACATCTGCGTCCCCTCTCCCTGTAAGTATTACCCTCTCTTTCTTGACTGTTTCTCTTCTCCTCTACATCGCTCTCTTCCCCTCCGCCTCTGTTTCTCTTTAGTTGCCTCTCTTTCCAATCTTCTTTCTCTCTCCTTGCCTGTCTCCTCCCCCATTTCTCCTTTGAACATCTGCGTCCCCTCTCCCTGTAAGTATTGCCCTCTCTTTCTTGACTGTTTCTCTTCTCCTCTACATCGCTCTCTTCCCCTCTCCCTGTCTCTTTCCCCTCTCTCCTCGTCTGTTTCTCTCTCCTTGCCTGCCTCCTCCCCTCTTCTCCTTTGAACATCTGTGTTCCCCTCTCTCTCTTACCCCCTCTCCTCGTCGGTGTTTCTCTACTTGCCTCGTTTCCCCTTTCCTGCTTTGAACAGCTGCCTCCTCTCCCTGTCTGTATTGTGCTTTCTTTCTCGTGTCTTTCCCTTCAGCTTTAGACCCCTGCCTCCCCTCTCCTGGTCGGTCCCCCTGCCCCGCTCCTTCCTCTCCACTTGCCTGTCTGCTCACAGCTCCAGCAGCTCCTCGCCCTCCTCCTGGGCCACCATCCAGCTCGCCAGGGCCCTGTAGATGACGCGCCAGGGCACCAGGTAGGCCACCTTGTACAGGAGCTCCAGCGCCAGGATGCAGACGAATAGCGCCAAGAAGCCGAGGAAGGCACGGTCCGCCAGGTAGACGACCTTCATCTTGGCGCTGCGCTGCTCCCATGGGGCGGCCTCCGGGCTCTGGGTGCGCCTGGACAGCCTGATGAAGGCGTCCTCGTCCTCATCCTCGCCCTCCCCTCCGGCTGCCTGGTGGTCCTCGGCGCCAGGGTCGCTGCCCTCGCCTTCGGGCGGGTCTGGGTGCAGCGCCTCGCTGGGGTCCTCGGGGTCACTGGCGCTGTCCATGGGTGCTGCGGGTGCTCAGGGGCGGCAGCTGTCAGTGCCCCCGGGACGCGGCCTGACTGATCCCTGCTGAGAGGATCAGGCGGGTTTAGGGCTGTCAGCAGGGCGCAGATTATGCCTCAGACACCGCCTGGCCAGGGTCGCTGGAGCCGGACACCTGGGGTCCCCCTCCTGACTAGGGTGACCACCTGGCATTGAGGCAAATTCTGGACAGGACTGTAAAAAATTCAGGACAAAGGGTCAAACTTCAGGACAAAAATTCAAGAATAAACGTCAGTTTTACAGACACACGCAAGAGAGGCCATGCCTCACTATGTTGTCAGTGCATTTATTTCCTCTTTTTCAACATAGCACTATTTATTCACTGTGGTCTTTTTGTGATTGCCTCCTGGTATGCTACATACAGGTGTCACATTACGTCCTTGTTCAGTAGTGAATTAATGCCCTTCAGTACTGCGGCAAGCCCATCACCCCTACCCAAATCTACCCGATCTTTCTTGGAGAGAAAGTAACAGCAACATTTTGATTATGTTTCTGAACATTTTAAAACCCCTCGCAAACAGTATGGGAAATATTAAGGTAATTAACCTTATGCTAGTTTAAACAAATTGAACAAAAACATCTGGCTTACCCCAACCGCCCATGGACTTTCAACCTAAATTTGTTTTAAAGAGGCAGATGGTGTGGACGACAGTCTCTTACCTAATGTCAGGATGTGAGGCACCCATAACTTGTCTGTAGTCTCACTGCACTACAGTGTACGTCTGGGACTCTACATTTATCTCAGAACTGGGAGCCCGGACTACCAATCAAAGAGAATAAAAGAGTAGGATAAAATTGAGATCAAATGGGAGATCCACAGAAACTGAGTCAAAGGGTTGTTGCTAAGAACCGGATTAATAAGGAAGAGAAGAACAATGTGGGACAATTCCTAAAATCAGACAAGATGGTTCCACCAAGACTATCCGAAGGTATTGGGTACCTGGGGAGTTTTCTCTTCAGACAGGAGAGAAACAGAAGAGGCACTGTCAAGTGGTTGAACAAGCAACACCCATCCACCTTGGCAAACTCTTCTGGTGCAATGGTCTGCTGTTCGTGCTTGTGAAGGGTGAGCAGGGGCCAGACCCCTTGCAAGGTTGTGCAAGGCAATAGCCCCTTTGTCCATGTCTTTAAATGGTTTTGAAATTGAGCAAAAGCCAAACTAGAGATCTGGGTTATCCCTAAGTCTCAAGTATACACAGACTCTTCAAAATATTTGGAATGTGTAGGAAGTTGGCTCTGTATGTACTATTTCAATGTTGTAAGAAATAGCATGCACAGAGTCCAAGGGTTCCCCTTAGAGGTAAGATAGTGGCAAAAAGAGATAATTCTAATGCTCTATTTTGTGGTAGTGTGGTCGAGCAGTAGGCTTATCAGAGGGTAGTGTTAAGCATTTGTTATACACATACAGGCAATAAATGAAGAACACACACTCAAAGACAATTCCAGGCCAATAGGTTTTTATATAGAAAAATATATTTTCTTAGTTTATTTTAAGAACCACAGGTTCAAGATTTACAAACAATACTTTAAATGAAAGGTATTTCACTTAGGAACTTTAGGAACTTTGAATTAGAAGAATTAGAAAAATAGCATATACAGTTTTCATACAAATGGCAATAAGCTATTTTAAAACTGGACACTGTGCAATTTCCAACAGTTCCCGGGGGAGGTAAGTGTTTGTTAGTTTTGCAGGTAAGTAAACCACCTACAGGGTTCAAAGTTGGGTCCAAGGTAGCCCACCATTGGGGGTTCAGAGCAACCCCAAAGTTACCACACTAGCAGCTCAGGGCCGCTCAGGTGTAGAGGTCAAAGTGGTGCCCAAATCGCATAGGCTTCAATGGAGAAGGGGGTGCCCCGGTTCTAGTCTGCCAGCAGGTAAGTACCTTCAGCGAAGCAGGCAGGCAAGGGGGGGGGGGGGCTCCTCGGGGAAGCCACCACCTGGGCAAGGGAGAGGGCCACCTGGGGGTCGCTTCTGCACTGGAGGTCGGATCCTTCAGGTCCCGGGGGCTGCGGGTGCAGTGTCTTTACCAGGCGTCGGGTTCTTTGAAGCAGACAGTCGCGGTAAGGGGGAGCATCTGGATTGCCTCTGCAGGCATCGCTTTGGGGGCTCAGGAGGGTCAACTCTGGCTACTCACGGGCTCGCAGTCGCCGGGGAGTCCTCCCTGTAGTGTTGTTTCTCCACAAGTCGAGCCGGGGGCGTCAGGTGCAGAGTGCAAAGTCTCATGCTTCCAGCGGGAAACATGTGTTCTTTAAAAGTTGCTTCTTTGTTGCAAAGATGTTTCTTCTTTGGAGCAGAGCCGCTGTCCTCAGAAGTTCTTGGTCCTTCTAGATGCAGGGTAGTCCTCTGAGGCTTCAGAGGTCGCTGGACCCTGTGGAACGCGTCACTGTTGCAGTTTTTCTTGATGTGGGGAGACAGGCCGGTAGAGCTGGGGCCAAAGCAGTTGGTGTCTCCGTCTTCTCTGCAGGGCTTTCAGGTCAGCAGTCCTTCTTCGTCTTAGGTTGCAGGAATCCATCTTGCTATGTTCTGGGAGCCCCTAAATACCCAATTTAGGGGTGTGTTTAGGTCTGGGAGAGCAGTAGCCAATGGCTACTGTCCTTGAGGGTGCCTACACCCTCCTTGTGCCTCCTCCCTGAGGGGAGGGGGGCACATCCCTATTCCTATTGGGGTAATCCTCCAAAATCAAGATGGAGGATTTCTAAAGGCAGGGGTCACCTCAGCTCAGGACACCTTAGGGACTGTCGTGACTGGTGGGGGACTCCTCCTTATTTTTCTCATTATCTCCCTTGGACTTGCTGCCAAACGTGGGGGCTGTGTCCAGGGGGTGGGCATCTCCACTAGCTGGAGTGCCCTGGGGCATTGTAACACGAAGCCTGAGCCTTTGAGGCTCACTGCTAGGTGTTACAGTTCCTGTAGGGGGGGAGGTGTGAAGCACCTCCACCCAGAGAAGGCTTTTGTTTCTGTCCTCAGAGAGCACAAAGGCCCTCACCACATGAGGTCATAAACGCGTCTCTCAGCAGCAGGCTGGCACAGACCAGTCAGTCGTGCACTGAATAATTGGGTAAAATACAGGTGGCATCTCTAAGATGCCCTCTGTGTGCATTTTTTAATAAATCCAACACTGGCATCAGTGTGGGTTTATTATTCTGAGAAGTTTGATACCAAACTTCCCAGTATTCAGTGTAGCCATTATGGAGCTGTGGAGTTCGTTTTTGACAGACTCCCAGACCATATACTCTTATGGCTACCCTGCACTTACAATGTCTAAGGTTTTGTTTAGACACTGTAGGGGCATAGTGCTCATGCCCCTATGCCCTCACCTTTGGTGTAGTGCACCCTGCCTTAGGGCTGTAAGGCCTGCTAGAGGGGTGACTTACCTATGCCACAGGCAGTGTGAGGTTAGCATGGCACTCTGAGGGGAGTGCCATGTCGACTTAGTCTTTTTCTCCCCACCAGCACACACAAGCTTTGAAGCAGTGTGTCTGTGCTGAGTGAGGGGTCCCTAGGGTGGCATAAGACATGCTGCAGCCCTTAGAGACCTTCCCTGGCATCAGGGCCCTTGGTACCAGGGGTACCAGTTACAAGGGACTTACCTCTGTGCCAGGGGTGTGCCAATTGTGGAAACAATGGTACATTTTAGGTGAAAGAACACTGGTGCTGGGGCCTGGTTAGCAGGGTCCCAGCACACTTCTCAGTCAAGTCAGCATCAGTATCAGGCAAAAAGTGGGGGGTAACTGCAACAGGGAGCCATTTCCTTACAGGATGTAAATTGCACAAACAAAATTTACACATTTTAAAATTTCATTAGTGTTTCTTTAACATATGGCACTGTTTTTGCCTTTATATACAATTAGATCTCAGATTGAACTGGGAACCAGTTACCTTTCGATACCCAATGATTAATATCTACCATTCTTACACTGATTTCCAGGATGAAAATCTCGGCAGAGCGAATGGTCCCTCTAAGCCCAGTTTGCCTTCTGGTCTTCTCTTCTGCTTTCTGTAGAGGCCATGTGAAACTAGTGAAGATGCTGTGCTACCCCAATGATAGTATTATTTTGCAAACCTTCCCCTGCTCGTCCTTCATTCCTTCTTCAGACACACCACACATCTGATTTGGTCACTGCAGCACCGTCGGGTAGCTCTTTCCACTCTAAAGCTACCCGTGACTGCAGGTGGATTAGGTCTTCTGGACTTAGAATGCTACTATTCAGCTGTACAGGTCCAATGGATTGCTCGCTGGCTTTCTGCCAACCTCCCTGCATGAGATGGGGTTTACCAGTAAAGACTTTAAAGGAAGGCTTAAAGCACTGCTCCTTGTTTCCTACTGACCATTCTACGGATCACCATCAGGGGTTATCATGCACAGCTTTCTCTTGCCTTGCTAGAACCTGTAAACTCACTGACTTGAAGAAACCCTGTGCTCCTGCACTACCTTTGCTAAGGCTTCCCACTCACACAGGACGGCTGTGCTCAGAGCAACTCCATCAGTGGCATGCTGCAGGTATCTTAAAATTGGGGAATTTGTTTCTGAACAGTGAGCTACTAAATTTCCAAACCCTTGTGGCAGACTACCATCTTCACCCCGGTCAACTCCTTACTTACAACCACCTTAAATAATCATTAAATGCCCTATTTCATATCTGCCACCTAGCACTAACCCTACAAAAGGTGTGCCAGAAGCTCTATACCATAGGAAATGGTGGCAAACTGATAGAATGGGTGTACAGGCCTTTCCTGCAACATGGAAACCACTCCAGGTCTTCTCGTCTTACTAACTGGGTGATTGATGTGGCCAAACTTCTGCAAGATATGAACTAAAATACTGGACTTTCCCCACAAAGTATCCCACGGCTGTCACTTTAAGTAAATTCATAGTGCTTCCTTGTGAATGTATTCTGCCCGTTGCTTGCCATTGGCCTTGTGGTTTGTAACTCACAATTTGTTGCTTTTAATTTGCTGGCTTTATTTGTTTTAGGTTATGCAGCTTGAATGTGTCCCTTCCCTTGCCAAAACGTATTTACAGTATCCTTCCGAGTGCTCCCTTTCTGTAAACAGGACTGTAAATCTTGTTCTTATCTCATCATATTTGCTGTGCATTCAAAGAACAAAGTCAAATGTCAGGCTCTGTCTTCAGTGGGAACTTAGGGCCTCATTATGACCCTGGCGGGCGGCGGAGGCCGCCCGCCAGGATGCCGCCCTCCATAATACCGCTCCGCGGTCAGAAGACCGCGGAGGGTATTATGAGTTTTTCCCTGGGCTGGCGGGCGGTCTCCAAAAGACCGCCCGCCAGCCCAGGGAAAAACTCCCTTCCCAGGAGGATGCCGGCTCGTAATCGAGCCGGCGGAGTGGGAAGGTGCGACGGGTGCTACTGCACCCGTCGCGTATTTCACTGTCTGCTACGCAGACAGTGAAATACTAGCGGGGCCCTCTTACGGGGGCCCCTGCAGTGCCCATGCCATTGGCATGGGCACTGCAGGGGCCCCCAGGGGCCCCACGACAATCCTTACCGCCATCCTGTTCCTGGCGGGCGAGCCGCCAGGAACAGGATGGCGGTAAGGATTGTCAGAATCCCCTCGGCGGCGCAGCGAGCTGCGCCGCCTTGGAGGATTCTTAGGGGCAGTGGAAAACCGGCGGGAGACCGCCGGTTTTCCCGTTCTGACCGCGGCCAAAGCGCAGCGGTCAGAATGCCCAAGGGAGCACCGCCGGCCTGTCGGCGGTGCTCCCGCCCCCGTTGGCCCTGGCGGTTCTCTACCGCCAGGGTCATAATGAGGCCCTTAGTGTTTACTTCCCTTTCTCTGACTTCAAAGTGAGAGGATGTATGCAACAATCTTGCTGGATACTGGGGTTAGGAAAGAGTTTTTTCTATCACATGACAACATTTAAATAAACTTCAAAATATATCAGAATTAGGAGTACAAATGAAGCACATTTTTGTTAGAACTGTGCCGGAAACAAATACCTTTACATGATGAAAACAAATCATTGCATTAGGTGATGCAGTTTCCACACATCATCGTCTGTGCACAGTATAGTTTGATTTGAAAAACTGTATGTCTGTGCAAAAGTAATGGTAATTTCAATCAAAAATGTGTTGTCTGTAATGGTGGTGTTACCACACCATCCATACTGCACTCTGCTCTGCTCTGCACCACTACACGCCACTGCACCCTACTCTGTATCACTCTACTTTACTCCACTCCATGCCACTGCACTCTTCTCCATTCAGAACCACTCCACATTATGCCACTGCACTCTATGCTACTTCACACTATGCCTCTCTACTCTACTCTGTACCATTCTACTCTATGCCACTGCACTTTACGCCTCTCTACACCACTGCGCTCTGCTCCTCTGCACGCCATACCACTCCAGTCCAGGCAACACCAATCTAATCCGTACAACACCGCTCTCTGCCACTCTGCAACACTGCACTGTATGCCACTGCACTCTAAGCTAATACACTCTATGCTAATGCACTTTACTCTGTAACACTCAACTCTATGCCCCTGCACTCTACATCAATACACTGTACATCACTCTAATCTACTCTGCACCTCTGCACTCTATGCCACGGCACTCTACACTACTTTACTCTATGCCATCACACTGTATGCCACTTTATGCAACTCCACTCTAACCTGCACTTCTCCACTCTAAGCCACCTCACTCTACTGTGAAATAATCTACTTTATGCCACTGCATTCTATGCCACTGCACTCTACCCTGCACCTCTCCACTCTATGCAACTGCACTCTACTCTAAAATAATCTATTCTACGCCACTGTACTCTATACCACTCTGACCACTGCACTCTAGTTCAATGCACTCTACATCACAGCAAGTTGACACTCTACTCTGCAACACTGCACTGGCCGCCACTATACTCTATACCATTCTGCTCTGTACTAGTGCATTCTGCACCAATATACTCTATTCCACTGCATTCTGCACCAGTACACTCTATTCTACTGCACTCTATGTCATTCTACTCTGCCCAATGCCACTCTATGCAACTGCACTCTACACCAGTACACTCTAAACAACTGCATTGTGTGCCACTGCCCTTTACTCTAAACCACTGTACTCTATGCCACTGTTCTCTGTACCACTCTACACCACTGCACTGACACTCTACACCACTCTACTCTATGCCACTGCACTCTAGGCACTATACTCTACTCTACACCACTCTACAATACTCCACTCTGCACCACTCTACACCACTGCACTCTATGCCACTAGTCTACTCTTCACTCTATGACACTGCACCACTCTGCATTACTCACTCTCTGCTACTCTATTGTATGCCACTCTACTCCACTGCACTCTATGTAACTCTACCCCATGCCACTCTATGCCACTGCACTCTGCGCCAATGCACTCTAAACAACTGAACTGTATGCCACTGCCCTTTACACTGTACCACTGTACTCTACGCCACTGCTCTCTGTGCCACTCTACTCCACTCTACATCACTGCACTGACACTCTACTCTGCAGTGTTGCACTCTCCACCACTGTACTATACACCAATCTACTATGTACTACTGCATTCTATGCCACTGCACTCTATGCCACTCTACTCTGCACCACTCCAGTCTATGCGACTGCACTCTACAGCACTATACTCTACTCTGCACTGCACCACTCTACACTACGCCACTGCACTCTCTGCAACGCAAGTCTACTCTGCAATCTATGCCACTGCACCACTCTACACTGTCCCTCGCCACTCCATGCCACTGCACTCTTAACCACTGCACTCTACGCCAATGCACTCTAACAAACTGTACTGTACACTGCAACACAGGGCTCTACGCCACTGCTCCTATGCCGCTCTACTCCACTCCACACCACTATGCCATTAACTTTTAGCCATGAACAGCAGCCACTCTGATGTATAATATGGCTAAAACACATTGGCAAAGCCAATAACTCTTGCGCAAACGAGACCTATTGGCTTTGCCAATGTTTGTTAGTACTATGAGGTACCTAGGTACCTGAAAGAACTGTGAAAAATAAAATTACATCATAATAAAGACTGCTACCAAATGTGCAAGTACATTTCGGTTAAATTAAAAAAAGTGATTCTCAAATACAGATTTGAATAATATTCAGTTTATACCTAGTACTAAAAAATGTTATGACACTCCATTAAAACTACACACTCCACAGCTCACCTTGGAACACCATTACAATACCTCTCTAAAAGTAATATCTTTGCCACCAGAAAACTTCAAGTGACTCCTTTTAGTAAAGTCAATGCAGGTTTTCAAGCCCCTTTGCATTTGCAGATTTACCAGTTGCCCACATTTGCATGTCTTTAGTGAAGGAGACACCCTAGCAAGAGGGTCTGATTCTTATCTGTTTGCCCCTCCCTCCCTCACAGCACACGAGACTCCCTGCCTTTGAAACCTGCTGGGGAAACTAATCTGCCCGTAATTTCGCTCTACCTTCCCTTGTCCTTTTGGTGAAAGGCTAAAATTACGGACAAATGCCGTCCGTTAAGCCTTTCATCACGGACAACGGACGGCAGGGCGAAATTACGGGCAGTCCGTGAAATTTACGGACAGGTAGTCACCCTACTCCTGATCCGTCTGCACCAGGATGCTTCATACCCGAGGTGAAGGGTGGTCAGTAGCGCCCCTAGAAGTGAATTTTACCGGGGTGGGGGGGGCACGCATTGAGCCACAGATAAAGCTGTGAGGGCCACCTACATATGTTGGGGTGGGGGTCAGAGAAAAAGGGGGGCTCCCAAAACAAGGTTTCCCCATTTATTTTCCCATACGGATTTTGAACAGCGATATCACTGAAACTACTGGAGGGAAGGTAGGTCCTGGTCCAGAAGGAAATCCTTTTTTGTTTTGGTGTAAATCCGTTCAGTAGGTTTTGAGAAATTAAGGGGAAAACAAATTTGTATTCATAGAGACGCAAATGATTCACAACCCCTCCCGATCTCGTGCAGAGCTGTGATTGGCTGTGTAAGAGGCTGGCCTTCTATGTAGTGTACAAAACTAGGCACACAGTGTAGGGGGTCCAGGAAACCACATGTTGGTTTCAAGAGGCAAAAACTAGATCACCTAATGCTCTAATTTTTAAGGTAGCTTGGTCGAGCAGTTAGGCTAATCTTGGAGCGGTGCAGAGAACTGGCTGTACTCACAGTATCAATCATGTATCTCATACACTCAAAGGGATAACTCATGACCAATTTATAGGAATACCTCAGATTTGTATATAAATTTTAAGACCAAGATTATCAAAATTGGTTTATTACTTTTTGAGTTATGAATTTTTGAAGTTTTAATAAATGCAGTCTTTCTGTGTGTATTTACGCACCATAGGAATCAATAGGCAGTCACTTTTAAAAATGCATCTACAACCGTACAGTTGTGTTACCAGGTTTCGCTTTTGCAGGTTGGTCGAGGTCATCGGTGGGCATACTGTGCTAGCTGGAGAGGCTCGGGCAACTCCGGGTTCCGGTGGGAGAAGCGATGGAAGTCTCTTGGAGCAGGTACAGGGCCACTCAGGGGGTCCACTTGGAAAAGGGTGGTTCTTGCAGACTTAAAGGGGGTGCCTTTGGTTCCCCTTGTGGTGTTGAGGTTGCAAGGGGTGTGGGACCCTGGGGGCACAGTTGGTTCCTCGTTGCAGAGTGAGTTGTTGATCCAGGATCTGTGCGCAACAGATTCCCTTTGAGCTGGAGGTAGGTCTCTTTGAGTGCTGCTTACAGGACAACGAGAGCACTCTGGCGGGAGTTCCAAGGTGTTCTTAAAGTCCCTCGACTGGGGCTTTCTCCTCGTCCTTTTTCAGCTCTGGGGGAGCTGGTTTTCTAGGTGTCTGGCGTCCAATGACCAGAACCCAGGTTATTGGTACGGCTCGGCCACCAGGGGGTGCAGTGTGACCAAACTTGACACACTTGCGGGGTTTGTCCTAGCGGTCAATGTGTCGCCGGCTCCGGCTGCGACTTCCGGGTTTGGGCGATATTGGCCGGTCAGTGAGGTGACCCTCACCAGGTTGCTGGTTCTTTGTTGGTTGAAGAGTGGTACCTCCACTCAAAAGGGAGATCTAGGCGATTTTTGATGCCTGGAGGTCCTCTGGGTCTCTTGAGGCCAGTCCAGTGTCAGCGGCAACTGTTGGGTCCTTGGTGCAGCAGGCAGGCTTTGGCGCCTTTTCTTAATGCAGCAGGTCCATAGTTCTCTTGCTTTGGATCTTCTTTAGTGCTGGTCTTTGTCCTTTCGAATCAAATCTTTTGGTCCAGGTATGCACACTAAATACTGAATTTATTGGGTGTTTTAGGGGGAACCTGGTAGTGTCTAATGGGACACTTCCCTTTGGGTGGCTACATCCACTACAATGGCCACTTCCTGTGGGAAGGGTCACTGCTATTAACCTAATTGGCTATTTTCCTTCCATCCAAGATGGAGGAAAATTAAATAGAGGGCCCCCCTCGCAGCCAACACCTTAGGGGTGGTGGATGGCAGGTGAGGCCACTCCTCCTACCCTTTGTTAGGTTTCCCACCTTTGCTCCCACCAAAAGTGGGGGCGTGCAAAGGGGGATGCCAGCTGCTGCTAGCAGCATGCTTGGGGGACGGGTTTCAAGGGCAGTAAGCCCTTAGAAGCTCACTGCCAGGACAGTGCACATTTCTGAGGGAGGGGTGTTAGCTCCTCTACCCAAGAAGGGCATTGTCTTACAAACCGGAGAGGCAGGGCTCTCCCCCAAGGTTTGTATATTGGCTGTCTGGAGGTGGCAGGGTGGATAGAACAGTCAGCTACCATGCCAGGATAGTTAGCTTTTGCAGGGGGCACCTCTAAGGTGACCCCTGGGTACATTTAGGGATAAACCCAGTACTGGTGCCAGTTTGGATTTATCATTCTGAGTTGTTTGATACCAAACAACCCAGGATTCAGCGTGGCCATCATATAGCTGTAAAACTCATATCGACCAGTGTCCAGCACATGTATTAAAATGGCTGTCCTGTTCACTCACTATGTCCCAGGTGTGGCAGGGACACAGTGGGGCATATTGCTCATGCAGCTACGCCCTCACATGTAATATGGAGCGCCTGTCTTAGGGCTGTAAGGCCTGCCAGAGGGGTGTCTTTAAAAAAAATATATTAACATTTTTGTTATTGCCAGTTATTAACAGTTAGAACATTCATGCACATAATCGACATCTTTAACAGTTCATTGCACCTTCTACTCCACCCTGGTCCCACTCACAAATGACTTTAATCCAGAAATATATAATTCCTCTATTGCCATTCTGGACTAGCTTTTACTATCTTGTTCTGTACGGGTTATCATTATAGGCACACCACTGTTCCACTTTTGTGTCCTTTTATAATTCTGTTTCCCATCCTCCCCATATTTCTTCATACATTCTCTACCCTTGTACACTTCTTTTTCTATAATTCTCAATATTACATTCCTATTTCCCAGTTCCGATGTGTAGGGGGCATTGCCGAGCCCCATCTCTGGGCTATAGCTCTTTTGGCTACCATACAACCTATGTTGAGGAGTGTTTTTGATGACATGTCTAGTCTGAGGTTTCCCAATACCCAGTAACGCTATCCTTGGTGTCAGTCTAAAGGTCCCGCTAATTGCTGTCACCAGTGTACTTTACCCCTTGCCCCAGTACCTCTGAAGGCATGCGCAGCTCTATATAATATGCTGAAAGGAGCCTTTCATCCCGCAGTTTCTCCAGCATCTCGTGCTGTCAATCCATCCTATCTTATATAAAGAAGTATGAGTGTAGTACACCCTGTGTAGTATTTTGAGCTGCCTAAGCTAAAAGATATAGTTTATTGCCACCTTTTTTTGTGAATTCCACCTCCTCCGCCCAATCATCCTCTTCTAGGTTCCCCGCGTCTATTTCCCATCTATCCAGCAGTGTAGCTTGTGTGTTCCTTATCAAAGTACCATATGTCATTGAAACCAGTTTCTTGTCAACTTTTCCACTCACCAACCTGTTTTCTAATGGGGAATTTTCTTGCGTCTCGTAATCTGGAGGAATGCTAGTTTTCAGGGCATGGGATAGTTGTCTGTATTTGAGCCACTGAGACCCAGTCATCTTATATTCTGTCTGTAGGTATGAGAATGGGACTATTCCATTTGCACCCCATACTTCCGCTAGATTGGATATACCAATGTTATTCCATCCTTTGAATCCCTGCAGTGACGAGACCTCTTTTAACCTTGTACCTTCCCATAACGGGGTTTTGGGGGTTAGTCTCCCATCCCATTCCATCTCATCTCCTTCGTCAGTTTCCTCCAGATATCAATCACCCTTTGTGTCGCCGGGTACACATTCGGAGGAATTCTTCCTCTGTATAATGCATGCAGGTAACTGTGTGTCCTCATTCCTAATTTATCTCCCGAGAACGCCGGGCTATCAGCTTTCATATATGTCCAAACATTTACTACACTGACTTGCGCTGCTTCCGCACATTCGGCAATGCAATTCCCCCTTCAAAACTTGATCTTTGCATTGCTTTCAAAGATATTCTGGGTTACCCACTCGCCCATAGCAACTGTGCTACCAGGCTTTCTATCTTAGTGAAAAACCTATCTGGTATTTTATATGGTGTATTTTGTGTAATGTACAGCATTCTGGGGAGCGCTATCATTTTAAACATGGCTGCTTTCCCTAATAGGGATAGTGGCAGCGACTGTCAATGTTGCACATCTTGCTCTAGTCGTTGCAGTAGGGGTGTCATATTCGCCTCATAGTATTCAACATCAGAGTGCGTTATCTATGCCAGAGGGGTGTCTTACCCATAGTAAGTGCAGGGTATGGTGTACAGGACACTCAGGTAGTGTGCCATGTCAAGTTTGTGGTTTAGGTTTGCACCAGAACACTCAGACTGCAATGGCAGTGCTGGGTGCATCTGGATGCATGGCCCTAGAGGGTGGCACAATCAGTGCTGCTGCCCTCAGGGGCCTACCCACAGTACCTCATGCCCTGGGCACATAGGTGCTCACTTACAAGGGACTTATAGTGGAAGCTAAGGGTGTATCCAATTGTGCCAATGCATCACAGCAGATTTAGGGGAAGAGCTTTGCTTTGTTTCTAGAACACATCAACATCTGATAAACAGTTGGGGGATAAACATGTCAACACAAAGCTGTCTCTCACAGGCTGTCAACACTTCAACCAGGAAGTGTTGGCAGCGAAATCTGGGGACTCTGGATCAGAGTCCAAAGGTGGCTGCCAACACAGCCCGACTCAGACAGTTATGCACCCACTAACAGACCCACTCAGACTCTCACACACCCACTCTCAGACACAGACACCCTCGCACACACTGATGCACCCAGTAAAACACTGATGTACACACTCTCACACCCAGACACACACTTTCACAGCCACTCTCACCCCCAGATATACCCTCTCAAAGCTGTTGTCACAACCAGAGAGGCTGCGGCCTACTGCTGGCATGCACGAGCAAAGGACTGTGCACAGCATGGGGTTGGGTGGTTATGGGGGATGGCTGCAGAGTCTGGCTCTAGGCCAGGTCTTGCGGGTAACCTCCGCTGCGCACGGGCGGAGGCCGTGCACGGTGCAAAGATGGTTGCCTATACAGGGTTGGCCTCAGGGCCTGGCTGCAGGCCAAAGGCCGTAAGGGGCGGTGGTTGGATTAATGTATAGTAATGAAAATGACTGTGCATAAAAAAAAAACAAAGAAATTCCCTGAGAAAACAAAAACGTTACAAAGACGTTGTAGGAAAATGCCTCTCATGGCATGGTTACCCCCTAACGTTTTACCTTTTGTTGATGCTAGTTATGATTGAAAGTGTGCTGGGACCCTGCTAACCAGGCCCCAGCACCAGTGTTCTTTCCCTAAACTGTACCTTTGTTCCCACAATTGGCACAACCCTGGCACACAGATAAGTCCTTTGTAACTGGTAACCCTGGTACCAAGGGCCCTGTGCCCTGGAAGGTCACTAAGGGCTGCAGCATGTCTTATGCCACCCTGGGGACCCCTCACTCAGCACATGCACAATGTGTCAGGGTGCACTATACCACAGATAAGGGCATAGTTGTATAAGCACTATGCCCCTACAGTGTCTAAGCCAAATCTTAGACATTGTAAGTGCAGGGTAGCCATAAAGAGTATATGGTCTGGGAGTTTGTCAAACACGAACTCCACAGTTCCATAATGGCTACACTGAATTCTGGGAAGATTGGTTTCAAACTTCGCAGCACAACAAATCTTCACTGATGCCAGAGCGGGATTTATTGAAAAATGCACACAGAGGGCATCTTAGAGATGCCCCCTGCATACCAGTCCAAATGCTAGTGTTATGCTGACCAGTTCCTGCAAGCCTGCCACATCCAGACGGGTTTCTGGCCACATGGGGTGAGTGCCTTTGTCACTCTGTGGCCAGGAACAAAGCCTGTACTGGGTGGAGGTGCTTCTCACCTCCCCCTGCAGGAACTGTAACACCTGGCGGTGAGCCTCAAAGGCTCAAGCCTGGTGTTACAGTGCCCCAGAGCACTCCAGCTAGTGGAGATGCACGACCCTCCGGACTCAGCCCCCACTTTTGGCGGCAAGTGAGGAGGAGATAATGAGAAAAATAAGGAGGAGTCACCCCCCAGTCAGGACAGCTCCTAATGTGTCCTAAGCTGAGGTGACCCCTGCCTTAAGAAATCCTCCATCTTGTTTTGAAGGATTCCCCCCAGTTGGATGAGGGATGGGCCCCCTCCCCTCAGGGAGGAGGCACAAAGAGGGTGAAGCCACCCTCCAGGACAGTAGCCATTGGCTACTGCCCCCAAGACCTAAACACCCCCCCTAAATTGAGTAGTTAGGGCAACCCTGAGCCCAGGAAATCAGATTCCTGCAACCTGAAGAAAGAAGGACTGCTGCCCAGAAAGCCCAGCAGAGATGACGGAGACAACAACTGACTTGGCTGCAGCCCTACCGGACTGTCTTCAGACTCAAAGAACCTTCACAGCGACGCATCCAGCGGTACCAGCGACCTCTGAGGACTCAGAGGACTGCCCTGCACCTGAAGGACCAAGAAACTCCCAAGAACAGCGGCTCCGTTCAAAAATAGCAGCAAGAAGCCAACTTTAAAGAGACTCTCACCTCACTCCTTTGCACCAGACTCCCCTGGTTCGAGTTCAGGAGAACCAACACTGCAGAGAGGAGCCCCAGGCACTCCAATGACGTGGACACCCTGTGTCGACCTCCCTGCACCCCAAAAGCGACGCCTGCAGAGAGGATCCAGAGGCTACCCCTGACCGCGACTGCCTGGTAACAAAGGAACCCGACACCTGGACCAAGCACTGCACCTGCAGCCCCCAGGACCGAGAGGAACCGCCTACCAATGCAGGAGTGACCAGCAGGCGGCCCTCATCCTAGCCCAGTCAGTGGCTGGCCCGAGAAGCCCCCTTGTGCCCTGCCTGCTTCGCCAAAGTGACCCCCGGGTCTCTCTATTGCTTTCAACGACAAACCAGACACCTACTTTGCACACTGCATCTGACCGCCCTTGTGCCACTGAGGGTGTGTTTTGTGTGCCTGTGTGTGTCCCCCCCCGGTGCTCTACAAAACCCCCCTGGTCTGCTCCCCAAGGACGCAGGAACTTACCTGTATGCAGACTAGGACCATAGAACCCCTGTTCTTCATAGGCACCTATGTGTTTTGGGCCCTCCTCTGACCTCTGCACCTGACCGGCCCTCTGTTGCTGTGGCTTTGGTTTTGCCTTGAACCCCCAACTGTAGGCTGCCTATGTCCAGGAGACTGAACTTGTAAGTGCTTTACTTACCTGAGAAACAAACTATTACTTACCTCCCCCAGGAACTGTTGATTTTTGCAGTGTCCACTTTTAAAATAGCTATTTGCCATTTTTAAAAGCTGTGTACATTACTGTTTTAAGTCAAAGTTCCATACTTACCTGTGTGAAGTAGCTTACAATGTATTTACTTACCTACATTCTGAATCTTGTGGTTCTAAAATAAATTAAGAAAATAATATTTTTCTATATAAAAACCTATTGGCCTGGAGTTAAGTATTTGAGTATGTTTTCTCATTTATTACCTGTGTGTGTACAACAAATGGTTAACACTACCCTCTGATAAGCTATTATAGTTAGGCTCAAATTTGAAACGTACGAAACCATAGAAATTCACAAGTTCTAGTTAGAGTTACCTCAAGTAACTATAACTCGTGCCCTAAGGTAACTATAATTTGCGCCCTCACCATGCACTGCTAATGATCCCACAAATTATGGCACTCATGACATCTTTGATAATATTAATGTAACATTTGCAGTGAAATGTTTGATGAAAAAACTGTGCATGGCGTGGGGCGCAAGTTATAGTTATCTTAGGGCACAAGTTATAGTTACTTGAGGTAACTAACTATAACTGGTGAATTTCTGTGGTTTCGTATGTTTAAAATGTGAGCCTAACTATAACGTCTCAGTAACCTTTTTTTTAAGTAAATATATTTATATGCTTAAAATATTGAAATCTGACTTTGTATGTTTGTGTATATGTTTCTCGATGTATATTGCCTGGTAGCTATAGTTAGGAATACCTGTCCATGGAAATTATTTTTTGGTTTGCTAATAACTTTGGCACCGTTTGACAAGTCTTCACGTATATCTGAACATTTGCGTTTGTGGGGCTCGCATGAGACTCCCTCGATCACACAACTTTAAAAATAAAATAGAGCGATCAGATTGACCGAGGGGCCTTTTTCCTCCCTTTGGACACCTTGCTCCCATGGGAGTGAGAGTCCCACAGGAGAGAGCTCTGATTGGATAGTTGCAACATAAAAAGAAATGTTCCGGCAGCCATTACAGGGCTGAAGGATTTACTCCCCTGTCCTGAAAAACGTATAAAAAAAGAATATAAGGAGACAGTGAAGGGATACCTTACCCCCCCCTCAAGCCCTTGTGGCGAGGGAAGGGTCGCAAAGGGGCCAAAAGTTTTAAAATATGTTTTTGTCGCTGTCCTTCAACCTCAGTAAAAACAAAATGGCACCTTTATCTTTTTTCATCAATAAATACGGCCCAAAGAGAAGCCATATATATATATATTATTATTTTTTTTAAATACGGGGAAGGGCCCGCCCCCACCATGCACAGTGTTGTTAGTATTGTCATCAATTATGTAATTTCAGATGTTGCAGTGATGTTATCAATAACATCCTAGATCATGTCATGAGTAATGTAATATGTGAGGTGATAAGCTATGCATGGTGTGGCCTGAAAAAACATTAAAAGAAAGTCTGAGACATGTTGTCTTTTTTTTTTAAATAAGTTTTTATTTTAAAAAAATCACAATCACTTTTATTAAACACTGGAATGTGTGAATTTATAAAATGCACATTTAATTATAATTACGGGTAATAGTTTGATAAAGATAATAGGTCTGATTTATATATATATATTAGTATTTAGAGCCCTTGATAAAGTCGATTTTTTTAATTGTGGTATTTTTACCCTTTGTCACTGTCAATAGGTCTGCCATACTTAAAATGAACCCCTTATATTGTAACGTCACAGAGTCAGCTATAACTCTGTGGCCCACACAGCCAAAGCCCTTGCAAGGCATGAGGTTGTTGCTAGGCCCTGTGCCCAACCCCACATGCGCAACGTGGGATTAATTTACATTGAAAAAAAAAACTTTGAAATTCACTGAACCAACCAAGGGTTAAGGCTGCATTATACTTAGGTATGGCAAGTCTATTTAACTTTGCATTAACAAAAAACCTTAACAATCCACTGGCAAAACCTAAAGTTAAAGTAACCTTATTAGATGAAAATGTCAGTTAAAACGTGTCATGTTAAATGAGCAAAATCACTTAAATTCGTCAGCTATAGTTATGTCAACTAACTATAACTCGTGCCCCCCCCCCCCATGCACTGCTTGTGCTCTCACATATTACATCACTCATGACATGATTTGTGGCATTCACTGATAACATCACACATCTGAAATGAAATCATTGGTCCCACCTTTGGGAGAATCGTTGCACTGTAGATGGTGGGGGTGCGACTTGTAGGTACTTTATGGCACTAGTTTTAGTTACCATTGTCTGTTTTTCCGTCTGCTTCCACATTGTCTCTTGCGTGTCTTGTTCACCCATCTGCATCCTTTTCTTGTGTTGCCTCGTCCCCCTGTCTGCTACCCCCTTTCTTTGTTTTTTCATTCAAACATATTAGCGCTAGCTCTGTCTTAGAACTTTAAAAAAAAAAAAAAAACACGCTGCACAGCAGCCATACTGTTGTACAGCGTAGTTAAAAATCATTGCAAGTCAGTAGCTCTGATAAGCAACCTATTAGCTTTGCCAATGTTTGTTTCCTTCTGCAGTGGAAACGTTTGGAAAGGCAGACACCCCGGACTGGCACAAGGTGACGCCTTGCCATTGATAGACTGAGTGCTCGCCCTCGTTTTAGGCCCTCGCTTGCGGCTCGCGCTTTTAACGCTGGAGCAGGCTATAGGGCTATTGGAACAATCTGCCACTAGAGGGCAGAATGTGTATATAATAAAGTATATTAGAAAACTGGACTGTTGAGCGCTCCATTGAAACAATGGGGTAGCTCCCGCCCTGTAATGCCTGATAAAAGCCCAGAGCGCCAACATTCCTGTTTGTCTTGGTGTTTCTCCCCTTTTAGTTTAGAATATTCTTCCCTCACTCTAATAGCCTTACAGCCCCTCTGCCTCAGGATGCACCTGTTGTTAAAGGGCCTTACCCTTGTTATAGGCCAACACCCCGGGTTTAGGGCCTTTAACAAGCAGTATAGCCCTCTGGCACAGGCTCTAGTAACCATCACTGGAGTAGCTCAGCAGTGTGGGATCATCGCAGGGTGGTCGGGGGGCTGCAGACCGGCGCACACAGCCCCTGTCACGTGCTGCTCCTGGGTGAACAGGGGGTGCACCCTCCAGACCCCGCCGAGAAGGGTGAGGAGTGAAGTCAGCAAGTAGTTATGTGCAGTTTTGCTTCACTCGGCGCTAATTCTTAGGGCCTACCCCCATCTAGTGGCTGACGGGAGTAAAAGCTCCTCGGTGGCAGCTGCAGCTCAATCATTGTTCTACCTCCAGCCGGGCGCAGTCTGCGCACATCGGTCACAGATCAGCGGGTCCACATACGGACGTTTTATATGCATTTAGATAGATAGGAGCAGCTAGAGAGACGATAGATAAGCAGCTTGATAGACAGGTAGACAGGACACACACGGACGTAGAGACACAGATAGGGTTGCAAAGATAGATATCCTTGCAAAGATAGATATTTGCTTAAAATGTTTAAATCTGACTGTATGCCTGCAGATATCTCTAGATGTATATTCGGATATAGATACATATATCTCCACATGCATATAAAGTCACATTTAAACGTTTTAAGCAAAACCCTCCGCTTTGCAATGAATGGTGATTGGAAAAATGAATGTGTGTGACAAGGTGCAGTGCCTGTTTATTTCAGCCTCACCCCCGGGTACATTCGGCTGCTGTGGTGGTGAGGAATTAAGGGAGGAACGGGACACATGGAGCTGGGGCATAGGCTCCACCCCTCTAGAGATACCACCCCTAAGGGAGGAACGGGACACATGGAGCTGGGGCATGGGCTCCACCTGCCCCGTCTAGAGATACCACCCCTGAGGGAGGAACAGGACACATGGAGCTGGGGCCTGGGCCACGTCTGTCCCCTCTAGAGATACTCTGCCCCCTCTAGAGATACTCTGCCCCCTCTAGAGACACCACCCCTAAGGGAGGAACAGGACATATGGAGCTGGGGCATAAGCTCCACCCCTCTAGAGACACCACCCCTAAGGGAGGATGGGCTCCGCCTGCCCCCTCTAGAGATACCACCCCTGAGGGAGGAACAGGACACATGGAGCTGGGGCCTGTGCCACGTCTGTCCCCTCTAGAGATACTCTGTCCCCTCTAGAGATACTCTGCCCCCTCTAGAGATACTCTGCCCCCTCTAGAGATACCACCCCTGAGGGAGGATGGGCTCAGCCTGTCCCCTCTAGAGATACTCTGCCCCCTCTACAGATACCACCCCTGAGGGAGGAACAGGACACATGGAGATGGGGCATGGGCACCACCCCTCTAGAGACACCACCCCTGAGGGACGAACAGGACACATGGAGTTGGGGCATGGGCTCCACCCCTCTAGAGATACCACCCCTGAGGGACGAACAGGACACATGGAGATGGGGCATGGGCACCACCCCTCTAGAGACACCACCCCTAAGGGAGGATGGGCTCCGCCAGCCCCCTCTAGAGATACCACCCCTAAGGGAGAAACAGGACACATGGAGCTGGGGCTTGTGCTCCGTCTGCCCCCCCCCCCTCCCCCCCCCCCCCCCTAGAGATACCACCGCAGACCTGAAAAAGTGGACCCGCCTTCTCTACACCCCATCATTGCTCTAAATATTCGGGGTCAATGGCATGCGCTCTTTAAAAAACAAGATTTACAGCTATTTCGTAAGCAAAATACAGGTTTTTTTTGGGTTGTAAAGAGGGGTGTTTGAAGACGCCCTAATGGCATCACTATTCTGAACACTACTCCATTATCACATTCAATAGCATGGATGTTTGCATGCACTAGCATAGATATTTACATGCTTCAGTATCACATGCACTAGCATGGATATTCACATGCACTAGCATGGATATTTACATGCTTCAGTATCACATGCACTAGCATGGAAATTCACATGCTTCAGTATCACATGCACTAGCATGGATATTCACATGCTTCATTATTACATGCACTAGCATGGATATTCACATGCTTCATTATTACATGCACTAGCACGGATATTTACATGCTTCATTATTACATGCACTAGCACGGATATTTACGTGCACTAGCATGGATATTCACATGCTTCAGTATCACATGCACTAGCATGGATATTCACATGCACTAGCATGGATATTTACATGCTTCAATATCACATGCACTAGCATGGAAATTCACATGCACTATCATGGATATTTACATGCTTCAATATCACATGCACTAGCCTGGATATTCACATGCACTAGCACGGATATTTACATGCACTAGCATGGATATTCACATGCTTCAGTGTCACATGCACTAGCATGGATATTTACATGCTCAGAAAGACCGACTGAACAACGTTAATCTGATAAAACAATGTCTTTAAAAAACTTCTTTACAAGTGTAAACATTGGGGCAGATGAGACACTGCAGTGCCCCTCGGAATAGTGGGCCCGGTGGATCCAAGTCTCCAAGCCTCGCCCCGTTCATTGCATGTAGGCACCAGACACCTTATTCACCTCTGTAACTTACCAGCCCTGGGAGATGGCAGGAGGCAGGATGACGTGGTCTGGTGGCTTGGGTTGAAGGTTTCTGAACCAGGAGTGCAGCGTCGAAGTACGAGCTTGACCAGAATCTGACCACTTGACCAGAATGTGTGATCTTGGGCAATTCACCTTCTCACCGTTATTTGCAGTGTGTAGATATTCAATTTTCAGTGTATGCTGAAGAATAACAGAGAACAAGGCTCAAGTGAGTGCAAGAAGGAAGGCAGCTTTTTAAGGGATGTAATGAATGATTTAAAAATATATTTGCAATTGTAGAAAAGGACCTCTGTTCGTATGATCACCCCTCCACTCTAGGTTTTTGGACTGACGGAGCTGGTTTTTAAAATCTGCAGTATCCTGGGCCAAAGTACTCGTTCAATTGGCTAATACCCAAACGGCTCATTTAGCTTCCCTATAAGTCGCTAGTACAGGGACTAAAGTACCGGGGGATAGTAATTAAATGTCTCTAGTGGCTGTGACAAGTTGAAACGTGACTCTAGGCCTGCCACCACAGCCCGACGGCAGCTTTAGAACTGCCAACTCAACAAGGCAAAATACACCCTTTTTGCAAAGTCAAATCCTTCCTTTTTAATAGTAATAAGCCACCCTAATGCCCCCCCCCCCCAGGCAGGGTGCATAGCATTAAAAAGAAGAGAATGTTCTGTTAGTGTTTAACATGACCTGGGAGTGAAAACTAAAGATTGACGATTTCATTGTAGCAAGGCCGGTGTCTAACATGAACTTTCACTAGCCACCACGCTAAGGCCCATATTTATACTCTGTTTGCGCCAGATTAGTGTAATTTTTTACGCAAACCCGGCACAAACTTAACTCCATATTTATACTTTGGTGCTAGACTTGTCTCGCGCCAAAGTTATGGAGTTAGCGTCATTTTTTTTACCGTAAAAACCTACCTTGTGTCAATGAGATGCAAGATAGGCGTTCCCGGGCAAAAAATGACTCAAAGGCCCTAGCGCCTTATTTATCCTCCCGTGCAAAAATCACGCACGGGAGGAGGAGGGCCTTAAATAATGGTGCTAAGCCTGCTAAGCATTATTATTTAATGCCTGGGTCAGGGCAGGTGTTAGGGGACCTGTGGGCTCATTTCCATGGTCAGAAACAGCCTACAGGTGCCCTTCCCTGCCCCCAGGGACATTCCCACCCACCGGCACCCACACCTGGAGGACACCTAAGGATGTGAGGACCCATCCCAGGTTAGCGTTTTTTTTTCTTCTCAAAGTGCCATAGGGGGACACATCTTGGGCCCCCCTACATGGCACTGTGTCCAATGGCAATGCCCAGGGGACTTAAGTCACCTGGGTATGGTCATTGGGCTGGGAGGCATGACTCCTGTCTTTACTAAGACAGGAGTCATGTCCAGGGGGGGTTGTGCGTCAAAAAAATGATGCTAGTCAGGTTAGTCATTTTGTTTTTTACTTTAACCTGACTAGCAGCATTCTTTCCCGCTCAACCTCCAGTTCTCCCTACGCCTTCCCTACCCGGTTAGTGTCATGTATTTTGACGCTAACCAGGCCTTAGTGCCAGCTTTCACCGTTTCTTAAATATGGTGGCCGGCTGGAGTCCTGGAATGGGGCCAGCCGGCGCTATACTATTTTACGCAAACCTGCGGTAACACAGGTTTGCGTCAAAAAGTATAAATCTGGCCCTAAGTGCTAACTTCCATTTGAGACCATCAAAGGTATTACTTCAGCGTATCACATTAATCATTTCACTGAAACACATAGCTGAAATCGGATTTTAGGTAACTTTCATAGATAAATTACTTTAGAAAGTCACCACTTTGCTGCACATACCTCTGGTAGACTTTCCTGTCTATTTGTAGCAGTTGTCACCTGGTACAACATGCTGCCCCTTTCCTAGGAAGTGTGAATCGCACCCAGGAATAGGAAACAAAGAAAATCGCTGGTGGGAAGATGTGAGACCTCCTCCAGCAGGATGACTCCTGGACAATGCCCACAGATGGCCCAGCTGCAAAGAGGCTAGCCTCAGCAAAAGGAAATGGCAATCATACCCTTGCCTGCCCATTTCTTTGTGTATGCAGACAGGCTGGCAGCTCCTCCACAGGGGGAACCAATTGCATAACTGGTGTAGGAAAGTACCATCTTGCCTGGCATGTTACCCCCATATTTCACTGTATATATGTTGTTTTAGTTGTATGTGTCACTGGGACCCTGCCAGCCAGGGCCCCAGTGCTCATAAGTGTGCCCTGTATGTGTTACCTGTGTGATGACTAACTGTCTCACTGAGGCTCTGCTAACCAGAACCTCAGTGGTTATGCTCTCTCATTTCTTTCCAAATTTGTCACTAACAGGCTAGTGACCAATTTCACCAATTCGCATTGCCATACTGGTACACCCATATAATTCCCTAGTATATGGTACTGAGGTACCCAGGGTATTGGGGTTCCAGGAGATGCCTATGTGCTGCAGCATTTCTTTTGCCACCCATAGGGAGCTCTGACAATTCTTACACAGGCCTACCACTGCAGCCTGAGTGAAATAACGTCCACGTTATTTCACAGCCATTTACCACTGCACTTAAGTAACTTATAAGTCACCTATATGTCTAACCTTCACCTGGTGAAGGTTGGGTGCAAAGTTACTTAGTGTGTGGGCACCCTGGCACTAGCCAAGGTGACCGCACATCGTTCAGGGCAAATTCCCCGGACTTTGTGAGTGCGGGGACACCATTACACGCGTGCACTGTACATAGGTCACTACCTATGTACAGCGTCACAATGGTAACTCCGAACATGGCCATGTAACATGTCTAAGATCATGGAATTGTCACCCCAATGCCATTCTGGCATTGGGGGACAATTCCATGATCCCCCAGGTCTCTAGCACAGAACCCGGGACTGCCAAACTGCCTTTCCGGGGTCTCCACTGCAGCTGCTGCCAACCCCTCAGACAGGTTTCTGCCCTCCTGGGGTCCAGGCAGCCCTGGCCCAGGAAGGCAGAACAAAGGACTTCCTCTGAGAGAGGGTGTAACACCCTCTCCCTTTGGAAATAGGTGTGAAGGCTGGGGAGGAGTAGCCTCCCCCAGCCTCTGGAAATGCTTTGATGGGCACAGATGGTGCCCATCTCTGCATAAGCCAGTCTACACCGGTTCAGGGATCCCCCAGCTCTGCTCTTGCGCACAACTGGACAAAGGAAAGGGGAGTGACCATTCCCCTGACCTGCACCTCCCAGAGGAGGTGCCCAGAGCTCCTCCAGTGTGTCCCAGACCTCTGCCATCTTGGAAACAGAGGTGTTTGTGGCACACTGGACTGCTCTGAGTGGCCAGTGCCAGCAGGTGACGTCAGAGGCTCCTTCTGATAGGCTCTTACCTCTCTTGGTAGCCAATCCTCCTTCCTAGGTAGCCAAACCTCCTTTTCTGGCTATTTAGGGTCTCTGCTTTGGGGATCTCACCAGATAACGAATGCAAGAGCTCACCATAGTTCATCTGCATCTCCCTCTTCACCTTCTGCCAAAGGATCGACCGCTGACTGCTCAGGACGCCTGCAAAACTGCAACAAAGTAGCAAGACGACTACTAGCAACCTTGTATCGCTTCATCCTGCCGGCTTTCTCGACTGTTTCCAGGTGGTGCATGTTCTGGGGGTAGCCTGCCTCCTCTCTGCACCAGGAGCTCTGAAGAAATCTCCCGTGGGTCGACAGAATCTTCCCCTGCAACCGCAGGCAACAAAAGACTGCATCGCCGGTCCTCTGGGTCCCCTCTCAGCACGACGAGCGTGGTCCCTGAAACTCAGCAACTCTGTCCAAGTGACTCCCACAGTCCAGTGACTCTCCAGTCCAAGTTTGGTGGAGGTAAGTCTTTGCCTCCCCACGCTAGACTGCATTGCTGGGTACCGCGTGATTTGCAGCTGCTCCGGCTCCTGTGCACTCTTCCAGGATTTCCTTCGTGCACAGCCAAGCCTGGGTCCCCGACACTCTAACCTGCAGTGCACAACCTTCTGAGTTGTCCTCCGGCGTCGTGGGACTCCCTTTTGTGACTTTGGGTGGACTCCGGTTCACTTTTCTTCTAAGTGCCTGTTCAGGTGCTTCTGTGGGTGCTGCCTGCTTCTGTGAGCGCTCCCTACGTTGCTGGGCGCCCCCTCTGTCTCCTCCTCCAAGTGGCGACATCCTGGTCCCTTCTGGGCCACAGCAGCTTCCAAAAACCCCAACTGCGACCCTTGCAGCTAGCAAGGCTTGTTTGCGATCTTTCTGCAAGCTTCTTCACAACGTGGGATGTCCATCCTCCAAAGGGGAAGTTCCTAGTCCTCTTCGTTCTTGCAGAACACCAAGCTTCTTCCACCCGGTGTCAGCTTCCTTGCACCCTCAGCTGGCATTTCCTGGGCTCCTGCCCACTCTCGACACTGTCGCGACTCTTGGACTTGGTCCCCTTGTCTTACAGGTACTCAGGTCCGGAAATCCACTGTTGTTGCATTGCTGGTGTTTGTTCTCCTTGCAGAATCCCCCTATCACGACTTCTGTGCTCTCTGGGGGTTGTAGGTGCACTTTACACCTACCTCTCAGGGTCTTGGGGTGGGCTATTTTTCTAACCCTCACTGTTTTCTTACAGTCCCAGCAACCCTCTACAAGCTCACATAGGTTTGGGGTCCATTTGTGGTTTGCATTCCACTTTTGGAGTATATGGTCTGTGTTGCCCCTATACCTATGTGCTCCTATTGCAATCTATTATAATTCTACACTGTTTGCATTACTTTTCTTGCTATAACCTGCATAATTTTGGTTTGTGTGCATATATCTTGTGTATATAACTTATCCTCATACTAAGGGTACTCACTGAGATACTTTTGGCATATTGTAATAAAAATAAAGTACCTTTATTTTTAGTACATCTGTGTATTGTGTTTTCTTATGATATTGTGCCTATGACACCAGTGGTATAGTTGGAGCTTTGCATGTCTCCTAGTTCAGCCTAAGCTGCTTTGCCATAGCTACCTTTTATCAGCCTAAGCTGCTAGAAACACCTCTTCTACACTAATAAGGGATAACTGGACCTGGCACAAGGTGTAAGTACCTCTGGTACCCACTACAAGCCAGGCCAGCCTCCTACAACTGGTTTTCTAGAAGAAGTGTCCCATTATGTTGGATACATCCCAGGGTTGTGTCCAGGGCTCCTCAAAAGGGAAAAAAATATTTGTGCCTTCTTGGGGTCGAGTAGAGAGGGATTTCCTGGGATTGTTTGGTGGTCAAACAACCAGGAATTGATGTAAAGTGGGAAGGGTTGCTTAGTGGGAGTTATTGGCCCAATGGCTATTGAGTTCTCTCACAACGAGAGGATGGCATAAAAGTGGCCTCCCAGAGGGGACGTATTTAAGATGGTGACCAAGTGGCAGTAACCTCACGGAGCCACACAGCATGAAATCTGAATTGGCAGCAGACTACCCCACCCCTGTTCTGCTGGTGATCGAGAAGGAGAGCTGTGGGGATGCTGTGGTGATGCAGTGGACATCCTTAGTACCGTCGCTCTCGTTGTTGGGACAACCGCTGCCCCTGCGGCCTCAGCTATGGCGCACTCAAGATGGCAGCTGGCCTGCTAATGGAGCTGAGATGTGCTGGCCACAGGATGTGAACATGCCCTGCCTGCTCTGGCTTGCGGAGGGGTGAGCATTCGCCTGGGACACTAACAGCCCGCAGCTCTGCAGGAACGTTAGGATGGCTAGGGATCTCAAGAAGAGGGCGGAGTGAGGCACGTCCTCGTCCGTCAGGCCCGGTGGCCCGGCTTGAGGTGCCCACAACTAGTGGAGTGCGGCCACCCCATTACCTAGTGACCTGGCAGCACTACTACCTCTGCCACGCATCCAGCAGAAAGGGGGCTGATTTGCCTGAGCAGTTGACCGTGGTGTCTCACCTTGACGATCGCGGGTTAAACGCGCAGCCTCATCTCTCGCACCCTACAACTGCGCTTGGAGTGCCTGAAGGCCCTGAGAACACCTGATACTCTTTTTCTATCCTGGACTCCCTGCCCTGTATGCTGTCTTGAGAAGATGTGAAGCTACCACGAATAAAAGCACACACTCCCATTGGACCAGTGGGAGTGTTGGGGTCTGAGTTCTATTGACTTTGGCACTTACCGGACCGGCCTCTAATACAAACTGCGCAGGAACTGACCCACCCGCCACCTCACGAACGCAGGAGACTCTGGGACCTCGGGCCTCCTGCTCTGGACTGCGACCTGTGGGGGCTTGAGGGGGCAGGCCTGGCGCTTCGTTAAGTGTGGTTTTACTTTTTAAACGTGGACCCCCAACTGCCAATTCACTGCCACTTCTCTCTTACCACGTTGGTCCTGCACTTGTTGCGCTATGCTCCCATACGGCCCTGTCTGCACCTCGGGACACCAATGTTGTAGCCACACTGCCATATCAAATCTACGTAACTCTTGGTCAACATATGGTGGGCCGCTACAGACTTTGGGTTGGTGCACACTCGTGACCTGGTTTGTGACGGTTCAAGCCACATGACTACCTACAGACGCTACTACACCCGGCACAATGGCTACCAACCACTCTAAAACGGACAAGAACTTGAAAGACATGCCCCCTAAAAAATCTGAGCAACAGCCGCCCACACATCCTGGGGCTTCCTTGCTAGTGACTGACACTGCTGCGGCTATGCTCGCTACTGAGGTGCCCGTTGCCCTCACATTCTTGGGGACTCTCTTGGCACCCTCAGAGAAGATATTGCGGCCCTTAAGAGGGATATGGCAGCAGACGTCAAGGGCTTCAAACAGGATTTGAATGACCTGGAGCAGCAACAGGATACATTGGAGGCAGCCAGTGACCAGTGGGAGCATGACTTCAATGCACATCAACAAGAACTGCTGGACCTGCATGATAAAATAGAAAGATTTATATTACTGCCTGGAAGACCTAGAAAATAGGTCACGTCACTCCAATATACGTATTAAGGGCGTGCCGATGCAAGCACACTCTGGCAACCTAGAAAACTATGCGTTACCCCTATTCCGACATGTAGCGCTGGCACTGATAGATAAAGACATTACTCTGGACCACACACACAGGGCGGGCTGTCCCGTTAGGACCCCTGGTACCTCCCAGGATATACTGACATGCTTCCATTTCTACAAACAAAAGGAACTTACCATGGAAGCTGTGAGGGATAAAACTGCTATTACCTTTGAGGGAACGAAAGTAGATATCTTTCAGGACTTGGCGGCCATTACCCTTCAGAGACGCATGGCTCGCCGACCAGCCACAACATTCCTCTGGAAGAAGGGGGTGAGATATTGTTGTGACCACCCATCCAGGCTTATCTCAATTTGGAATAAAGAAAGGCACAGGATGCGCACTATAGAGGAGGCCCAGGCGGTCCTTGGTTTACCTTCTTATTGGAGGATGACGCTCACCATCGCAGGGCAGATGCGCTGCATCACACATCAGCGGAACCATGCCGCTGCCAGAGAACCAGAACAAAGTATGTGGCCAAACCCACCGAGTCCTAAAGTCAAAAGGGAAACAGCAGCATTACTGAAGCAACTCCAGCAGCATGGGAACATATACGACCCCGAAAATGACTGACTACTACAATGCAATACCATTCCTGATTAACACTTCTGCCCTCCCTAACATATGTTTTCCTCCTCCGGTGGTCTCCGGATGATCTACTGCCACATAAGGATTAGATGAACATTGTGCGACAGCGCCCCACCTACCATGACGATCGGCTCCCAAGATGCCCAGATGCCGTGACCTTGGATCCCCGCTGTTTGACATGGTTGGCTCCCAGGCAAGGGAGTGCAGTTGTACTGGTACGTTGTTGCTCTTTACATATCCCTTCTCCCTACACCACACTCTTCATTGCTACTAAATTAGCCACGGCGGTCCACCTCATACAGCCGGAGGATGGATGCCTCCTCTACCATTTGCACCACTCGTTCCCCTTAATAGGGCATCTATAACGAATAACCCATCACATGCTTAAAATACCATCTCGCCATCTAACGACACATTAGCATCATTTTTTGACTCTAATTTGATTTTAGATGGCTAAAAATGCTGCGCCACATTTACAAAGTGGCGCAATGCATCCATTGCGCCACTTTGTAACCCTTTACACTACATCAAGCATGCACCATGCATAATGTATGCAAAGGGGGCGTTTCCCGATTGGGGCCCAAAAAATGGCTTTCTTTGCATTGTTTTTTTTCCAGCACGTTTAGCGCCTGCTCAGATCAGGCGTTAAAAGGAGGCACACCATTATTCATAAAGGGCCTCAACGGGCTTTGCAGAATTAGTGACCCATGAACAAGGGTTGGTTTGAAAATTGTCCGACCTCCCTTCCATTCATTTTTCTATAGAGTGATTGATCATTATCTCGGTTTCACTCGTTTGACTACACTTTTTTAAATCTTGGTCCCTACCTTCCATCTGGTTCAATAAATTATTTACCCGTTGGAGGTTTTGAGAGCCAATTTTAATCATTTTCTGTTTTGATCTCCTTCTTTTCCCTACTCAATCCTGGGGTCATGGCACCATCATTGTAAAAGATCTCTGTCAAAGAGACCCCCCATTTGGGGTGGTGCCCGTCAGACATTGCAGCGCCGGTCTGACGAGGAGCTGTACCGATGATGAAGCATGACATCCTCTTGGATGTGTGAGGTTATTTGCTCCTAAATTTTAGGACTCCCACATGTGTTCTCTTCTTTCTAATTGGAACAGTGTATTATATATTTTTCTTTGCAGAATTAGTGTCAACATTTTTTACGTTAACCCTGCAAAGCTCTGAACTAGAGTTAAAATGTTGATGCGAGTTCCCTAACTACCGCTATTATTCACCGTATCTTAGATACGGCGCACACATGGTGGCGTTAGAGGGCGCTGGAAAAGTTGCGCTGCACTGGGTGCAGCTGCACTTTTCTTAAATCTGGCCTTTAGTCTCATTTCCCGAGACCTTAACGCCCCTGTAAAGCTCCTGGCTGTGTTCTCCATGATCAAAGAATTTAAATGCGATATTTCCCTCCTGCAGATACTCACTCAATGACAGGCACTGAATGCGCTCCCGCTGGTTTGACCGTCAGTTTTTCTCCTCTGCCCCAAACAAACAAATCTGCAAGGGTTGCGCTTCCTGGGAGGGTGCTCCAAACACAGGCCGAGACGGCAGGCAGACTACTACCACTTTGTATCTCTTTACAATCCCTAATCCCAACAATAGCCACAGCGTATGCCCCCAACGATCACCAAGAGCCCTTCGTACTCGACGCAGCGGGCCTCCTGATGACATCCCCTGGCTCCAACGTACCAATAGGCTGGGACTTTAATTGAACACCTGACACACGTTTGGACAGGTCGGCTCAGAGAGTGGAACAAACTGGGGCCTTTACAGCAGTGGGTCTCCAGCGGTTGAATGACATGGGCCTCAGATATTTCGTGGTCAATCCACCCTACCGAACGGGCCTATACCTATTACTCTGCCGTCCATCAAACATACAATTAGATAGACGTCTTCCTGACTTGCCCCGTCTGACTGTGACGGATGTTGATATAGGGCCTGCTGCACTGTCTGACCACTCACCCGTTACCCTCACTTTACGCACTCCGCCCACTAACGCATAATAATACTAAAACTGTACTCATATTTCCCGATACTAATCCATCACTAATTCTTGTTGGGTTCCAGAGTAGCGTGCTACTCACCGAAAAGCGCTTCAACGCCTCATCAGGGGTAGTAAGCGCTATATAATGAAAATGTCACTTACCCAGTGTACATCTGTTCGTGGCATCAGTCGCAGTAGATTCGCATGTTCTGCAATAGCTCGCCATCTGGTGTTGGGCCGGAGTGTTACAAGTTGTTTTTCTTCGAAGAAGTCTTTCGAGTCACGGGACCGAGTGACTCCTCCTTTTGTCTCCATTGCGCATGGGCGTCGACTCCATCCTCGATTGTTTTTCCCCGCAGAGGGTGAGGTAGGAGTTGAATTGTAGTAATAGTGCCCATGCAATGGAGTGACTAAGTATGCACTTATTTAAGGTTGAGATGATACATATATAAATAATTGAAGGTAACTTCCAAACTGCTACAGGCTCCCGGGGAGGCGGGTGGGCACATGCGAATCTACTGCGACTGATGCCACGAACAGATGTACACTGGGTAAGTGACATTTTCAGTTCGATGGCATCTGTCGCTGTAGATACGCATGTTCTGCAATAGACTAGTAAGCAGTTATTTCCCCAAAAGCGGTGGATCAGCCTGTAGGAGTGGAAGTAGTCTGAAATAATGTCCTTAATACAGCTTGACCTACTGTGGCTTGTTGTGCGGATAACACGTCTACACAGTAGTGCTTGGTGAATGTGTGAGGCGTAGACCATGTGGCTGCCTTACATATTTCTTGCATTGGGATGTTTCCTAGAAAGGCCATGGTAGCACCTTTCTTTCTGGTTGAGTGTGCCCTTGGTGTAATGGGCAGCTGTCGTTTAGCTTTAAGGTAGCAGATTTGGATGCATTTAACTATCCATCTGGCTATACCTTGTTTTGAAATTGGGTTTCCTGCATGAGGTTTTTGAAATGCAATAAAGAGTTGTTTAGTCTTTCTGATGTTCTTTGTTCTGTCAATGTAATACATTAATGCTCTTTTGACATCTAATGTATGTAGTGCCCTTTCAGCTACGGTATCTGGCTGTGGAAAGAACACCGGAAGTTCCACTGTTTGATTTAGATGGAACGGTGAAATAACCTTTGGCAAAAATTTAGGATTGGTCCTTAGGACGACTTTATTTTTGTGTAGTTGTATAAAAGGTTCCTGTATAGTAAACGCCTGAATCTCGCTTACTCTTCTCAGGGAAGTAATGGCGATGAGAAATGCCACCTTCCAGGTTAGGAACTGTATGTCGCAGGAGTGCATGGGTTCAAAAGGTGGACCCATAAGTCTAGTTAGGACAACATTTAGGTTCCATGAAGGAACAGGTAGTGTTCTTGGTGGTATAATTCTCCTAAGGCCCTCCATGAATGCTTTAATGACTGGTATTTTATATAGGGAAGTTGAATAGGTAGTCTGCAGGTATGCAGATATTGCTGCAAGGTGAATCTTAATGGAAGAGAAAGCTAGGTTAGATTTTTGTAAGTGAAGCAAGTAACCCACTACATGTTCTGGAGTTGTGTGTAATGGTTGTATTTGATTAATATGGCAGTAGCAAACAAACCTCTTCCATTTACTTGCATAGCAGTGCCTGGTGGATGGCCTTCTTGCTTGTTTTATGACTTCCATACATTCTTGGGTAAGTTGTAAGTGCCCGAATTCTAGGATTTCAGGAGCCAGATTGCTAGATTCAGCGATGCTGGATCTGGGTGTCTGATCTTTTGGTTGTGCTGTGTCAACAGATCTGGCCTGTTGGGCAATTTGATGCAGGGTACCACTGATAGGTCTAGCAGCGTTGTGTACCAGGGTTGCCTTGCCCAAGTTGGTGCTATCAATATGAGTTTGAGTTTGCTTTGACTGAGTTTGTTTACCAGGTAAGGAAGGAGAGGGAGAGGAGGAAAAGCGTAAGCAAATATCCCTGACCAGTTCATCCATAGGGCATTGCCTTGGGATTGTTTGTGTGGGTATCTGGATGCGAAGTTTTGGCATTTTGCGTTCTCCCTTGTCGCAAACAAGTCTATCTGAGGTGTTCCCCAGAGTTTGAAATAAGTGTTCAGTATTTGGGGGTGAATTTCCCATTCGTGGACCTGTTGGTGATCTCGAGAGAGATTGTCTGCGAGTTGATTTTGTATCCCTGGTATAAACTGTGCAATTAGGCAAATTTGGTTGTGAATTGCCCAATGCCAAATTTTTTGTGCTAACATGCTTAACTGCGTGGAGTGCGTCCCTCCCTGCTTGTTTAGATAATACATTGTTGTCATGTTGTCTGTTTTGACGAGAATGTATTTGTGAACTATTATTGGTTGGAAAGCTTTTAGTGCTTGAAAAACTGCAAGAAGTTCTAGGTGATTGATATGCAGTTTTGTTTGATGTACGTTCCATTGTCCTTGTATGCTGTGTTGATCGAGGTGTGCTCCCCACCCTGTCATGGAAGCATCTGTTGTTATTACGTATTGTGGCACTGGGTCTTGAAAAGGCCGCCCCTTGTTTAAATTTATGTTGTTCCACCACAGAAGCGAGAGGTAAGTTTGGCGGTCTATTAACACCAGATCTAGAAGGTGACCCTGTGCTTGAGACCACTGTGATGCTAGGCATTGTTGTAAGGGCCTCATGTGCAGTCTTGCGTTTGGGACAATGGCTATGCATGATGACATCATGCCTAGGAGTTGTAATACCATCTTTGCTTGTATCTTTTGTGTTGGATACATGCGTTGTATGATGGTGTTGAAATTTTGAATTCTTTGTGGACTTGGAGTGGCTACTCCTTTTGATGTGTCTATTATGGCTCCCAGGTATTGTTGTACCTTGCGTGGCCGAATCTTGGATTTTGTGAAATTGACGGTGAACCCTAGTTTGAAGAGGGTTTGTATGATATGATTTGTGTGATTTGAGCACTCTATTAACGAATGGGCCTTGATTAGCCAGTCGTCTAGATATGGGAACACATGTATTTGCTGCCTTCTGATGTGTGCAGCGACTACCGCTAGACATTTGGTAAAGACTCTTGGTGCGGTTGTTAATCCGAAAGGCAGTACCTTGAATTGGTAATGTATTCCTTTGAATACAAACCTTAGGTATTTCCTGTGCGATGGGTGAATTGGTATATGGAAATAAGCATCCTTGAGGTCTAAAGTTGCCATGTAGTCGTGTAGTTTTAGCAATGGCAATACTTCTTGTAGTGTGACCATGTGGAAGTGGTCTGATTTGATGAAAGTGTTGACTACTCTGAGGTCTAGGATTGGTCTCAGTGTTTTGTCCTTCTTTGGTATCAGAAAGTACAGTGAGTAAACTCCTGTGTTTATTTGTGTGTTTGGCACTAATTCGATTGCATTCTTTTGCAATAGTGCCTGCACTTCTATCTCTAGGAGATTGGAATGGTGTGTTGTTAAATTTTGTGCTTTTGGTGGTATGTTTGGAGGGAACTGTAGAAATTCTATGCAGTAACCATGTTGGATAATTGCTAGAACCCAAGTGTCTGTAGTGATTTTCTCCCATGCTCTGTAATAATGACCTATTCGTCCCCCCACTGGTGTTGTGTGGAGGGGGTGAGTGACATGTGAGTCACTGTTTAGTAGTAGGGGTTTTGGGGCTTTGGAATCTTCCTCTATTTCTAGGGAATTGCCCTCCTCTATATTGTCCCCGAAAACCTCCTCTATACTGTCCTTGGTAACTGGACGGTGTGGCTTGTGAGGTGCTGGCTTGTGTGCTTTGACCCCGAAACCCCCCTCGAAAGGGCGTTTTACGGAATGAGCTGTAATTCCCTCTGCTCTGCGGGGAGTAGAGTGCGCCCATGGCTTTGGCAGTGTCCGTATCTTTTTTGAGTTTCTCAATCGCTGTGTCCACTTCTGGACCGAACAGTTCTTTTTCATTAAAAGGCATATTGAGAACTGCTTGTTGAATCTCTGGTTTAAATCCAGACGTTCGGAGCCATGCATGCCTTCTGATAGTTACAGATGTATTAATTGTCCGTGCAGCTGTATCTGCAGCGTCCATGGAGGAGCGGATCTGGTTGTTGGAGATGGCCTGTCCCTCCTCAACCACTTGTTTTGCCCTATTTTGGAAGTCTTTGGGCAGATGTTCAATGAGATGTTGCATCTCGTCCCAGTGGGCTCTGTCATAGCGCGCAAGTAGTGCCTGGGAGTTCGCGATGCGCCACTGGTTTGCAGCTTGTGCTGCGACTCTTTTACCAGCTGCATCAAACTTGCGGCTTTCTTTATCTGGGGGTGGTGCATCTCCAGATGTGTGAGAGTTGGCCCTTTTCCTAGCTGCTCCTACAACAACAGAGTCTGGTGGCAGCTGTGTTGTGATGAAAGCCGGGTCTGTAGGAGGCGGCTTATACTTTTTTTCCACCCTTGGTGTGATTGCCCTACTTTTGACCGGGTCCTTAAATATGTCTTTTGCGTGCCGGAGCATACCAGGGAACATAGGCAGGCTTTGGTAGGAGCTGTGGGTGGAGGAGAGTGTGTTGAACAGGAAATCATCCTCGACCTGTTCTGAGTGGAGGCTTACGTTGTGAAATTGTGCTGCTCTAGCCACCACCTGAGAGTACGCGGTGCTGTCTTCTGGTGGAGATGGTTTTGTAGGGTATGCCTCTGGGCTGTTATCTGACACTGGGGCGTCGTATAGGTCCCATGCGTCCTGGTCTTGGTCACCCTGGCTCATGGTGGTGTGAGCTGGGGAGTGTGATGGCGTTTGTGCTGGTGAAACGTTAATCACGGGCGGAGGAGAGGGTGGTGGTGTAACTCTTTTCACCACTTTTGGTTGTGGTGCTTGTTCCGTCTGGAACTCCAACCTTCTCTTTCTCCTAATGGGGGGAAGGGTGCTTATTTTTCCTGTCCCCTGCTGAATGAAGATACGCTTTTGCGTATGGTCCGCATCAGTTGCTTGTAGCTCTTCCTCAAACCTATGCTTCTGCATTTGGGAGGTTAGCGAGTGCTCTTCTGTATAAGAGCCTGAAGCTGGGTCGCTTGCAGTTTGTTTCGGCGTCGAAACTGTGTCTGCGTGTTTTTTCGGCTCCGAGGTGACTTTTTTCCTTTTCGGGGCCGAAACCTCTCGGCGTCGATCTGTTTCGGTGCCGCTGTCTCGGCGTCGAGCCGTGTCCACACCGGCATCTCGGTGTCGAGGCTTGTCTCCAGCACTTTCTCGGTCCCGAGAAGGCTGCGTGCCGGTGTCTCGACCGGAGTCGGACGATCTCGGCACTGTTTGGGCCTTTTTCGGTGCCGACGGTCGGTCACCGATTTTATGGGTTGAGCCATGGCCTGGTGGCAGTGGCGTCCCCTGGGCCTTGTAAATGTTTCTTTGTGTGGTTTTCGACGTCTTACTCACGGTTTGTGTATCGTCGAATCCTTCGGAGTCTGAGTCTTGGATCGAGAAGGTACCTTCCTCTTCCTGTTCCTCGAACTCCCGTCGGGCTGTCGGTGCGGACGCCATTTGAAGTCTTCTGGCTCGACGGTCTCGGAGTGTTTTTCGGGACCGGAACGCACGACAGGCCTCGCAGGTGTCTTCGCTGTGCTCAGGTGACAGGCACAGGTTGCAGACCAAGTGTTGGTCTGTGTAGGGGTATTTATTGTGGCATTTGGGGCAGAAACGGAACGGGGTCCGTTCCATCGGCGTTCTTCAGCACGCGGTCGGGCCGACCAGGCCCCGACGGAGGATCGAAAAATTACCCCGAAGGGCACCGGAGCTCTTCGATCTTCGATGCGGTGTTGAATGTAAGTATGCCGATCCCGAACGCAACAATACCGACGAAAATCTTCCGAAATTAACTATTTTTTCTGTTCCGAAACTCGGAGCGACAGGAACACGTCCGAACCCGATGGCGGAAAAAAAACAATCGAGGATGGAGTCGACGCCCATGCGCAATGGAGACAAAAGGAGGAGTCACTCGGTCCCGTGACTCAAAAGACTTCTTCGAAGAAAAACAACTTGTAACACTGCGGCCCAACACCAGATGGCGAGCTATTGCAGAACATGCGTATCTACAGCGACAGATGCCATCGAACATACTATTACAATACAATACAATACACCCCAGCGCGGCAGTTGGCGCCTTAACTTCAATTTATTGCAACACAAAACGCAGTCAACAAATCAATTGATACTTTCCTAGAATTTAATGACACCCCCAACACACCAATTGTACTGTTATGGGACTCACTGAAAGCAACACTACGGGGGTCTGTTATAGGCATATTGGCAAAACTCAATAGAGACCACTGAGACACAAGACGCAGATTAGAAAAACGGATAGAGGAACTTAAGGAAGAACACAAATGTACAGGCTCTCACATGGTAAGGTCGACAACTGACAGCAGCCCGCAAAGCGCTTAAAGCGCTAGATGTGGATAAACGGGAATACGCACTCTTGCGTATTAAACAACGTTACTATGTGGGTGGCAACAAGGCTGGTCGCATTATGGCGCATCAATTATGGGCCCAAACTCTTAGACAGAGGATGACTGAGCTGGACTGACATCAGGGTGACAGCATCTATCAGGATGCACAGACCGTCCACAAATGTGAACAGTTTTATTTCAAACTATTTACTGCAGACACTTGACGTATCCTGTGCACAACAATAATTCAACTCTTTACACATGGAATGAGTCCGGCACATCGACTCTGCCCAGATGGACAGAGACATTCAAGTAGAGGAAGTATTAGCAGTGATATCACGGCTGGAACTTGGGAAAGCACCCGGCAAAGATGGCTACACTGCGGACCTTTGTAAAAGCTTTGCCCCCAAGTTAGCCCCCATACTTACTCTCCTTTTAACTCTTGTAGCACCTCTGAAACAATTAATTACACAATGAGAGGCCCTTATAGCAGTCACCCCTAAGCCTGGGGAAGACCCCAAACTCTGTGCATCCTATCGCCCCGTTTTATTATTAAACATAGACGCCAAGATGTTCACCAGCGTTTTAGGGTCACGCTTGGCCCCCTGTATGCATGGTCTGGCAGGCCTGGACCCAGCAGGTTTTATCCCGAGCAAGGCTGCAGTGATAACACCAAACACATTATCCAACATACCCACGCCTAGTACTCTACAAGGATGGCTTGGAACCCACTTCCAAAAGTGGGTGTGGTGCCTTTCCCCTGCCTCCATGGCACGAGCTAGGGCGAATGGGGTATTGTCGAACACTTTCCCTATCACACGTGGCACCATTCAGGGCTGCCCCCCCTCACCCACTCTGCGTTGTATATGGAGCTTTTCACAGAGAAGATACGGGGCAACCCTCACATAACACAGGTTCACATGGGAGCCAGGAACCATATACTTGCCATGTACGCAGAGGATGTGATAGCTGCCACACAACCACTTACCTCTCTCCCACAGCTTATACAGGAGTTGGAAACTTATGCGAGGTATCCGGGTTCAAAGTCAACCTTCAGAAAACACAGATATTGAGCCTCACTGTTACACACAGATAGGGCTCTTATTGAATGCCAGTTCCCTTTGCGTTGGCCTCCAGAAGGAGACCTGCTCCACCCTCGAGACTACCGTGGGGCGCAATCACGCCGCACTCTTGGCCACAACTAGAGCTGACTTGCTGTCTTGGAAAAGAAGCCCTCTCTCATGGCTGGGGAGATTGATGGAAGTGAAAATGACTCTCCTGCCCAAAATTGTATATGTCATGCAGACACTACCACTACAACCGCCTTCACCTGTGCTTGGCATAATGCAACCCCTTCTAGAGTCCTATATTTGGGACAGAAGATGTGCACATATGGCAAAGAAACAAGCTTACTGGCCAGTGAAGAAGGGGGGTTTGGGAATTCCCCATCTAGTCCACGGAGCAGCGCAGCTCCATTACATGCTAGAATAGTCCAGGTCCAAAACGGAGAAACACTGGTGCTTTATTGATCAGGTCTTTGCCGGAATCCATATTTGGAAGATTCCCTGGCGCGCAAAGGTGCACAGACCGGGGAGGGGGTCTATACCTCCCCAGTGCTTCGGGCGACGATGGGTACAAGTATTGAAGCAGTTATCCTCCCCTATTTCAACACGCCACTCTCCGTTAGTAACCCAGACTTCCCTCCTGCCCACCGAGGAATGACCTCCATACACTGGCAGACTACAGGCTGCAAAAGGTGGACGATTTCTTTGATCAGGGCGGCTCTGCAGATTTTGCACAACTCCAGTTGATTAGGGTATTTCATCCCTCACCCTTTGGCAATACCTTGCCATTAGGCATGGGGTCACCCAACCACAAGGTGGACCGCACGCCCGACGCCCTCTCGCGCCTTCCGACCCGTATGTCGGACAAGAGGCTACTGGGATGGCTAATAACAGATCTCATCGGCACAGAGGGGGTGGGGCTGCAATGTGAGGGACCCTTCACCCGAAAGAGTGGGAGGACACACTACACAGATCAACTACATGTGCTTGTTGTGTCGAGGGTAAAGAAACACTTCTATTGGTATTACACACCTGCTCGACTAGCTAAGGTGGGAATGGTCATTGTTGGAGACACTGTGGTCAACATGGACGCTGACACATTTTACGCAATCCCCGACACTTCTGGTCCGAATTGTCACCACAATTAATGAAATCTATAACACAGACATACCTCGTTCCCCGGCTATGTCTTACTGGGCCTTCCCCGTTCAATGACTTACCCACTGCACTCCGCACTCCTGGCTCTCTGCGCTGCTAAGCAAGTCATCTTAGCTGAATGGGGGACGTACAATTCCGCAATGAAACTAGAATGGTTTTATGGGCCGGCCTGGAGTTGGGGAAGATTACTGCGGTACTCGACTGCAAACTACCCACGTTCAATAAAACATGTGACCCTTGCATCTGCCATCCCTCCCCAGAAGGTGGAGAGCTCACTTGTCCAGCATACTTGCGCCCTCTCTGCCTTACCCAGCCTTCCGAAGGATCAACCGAGGGTGGCGCGATTAGGCCTCAATACCGACTGCCTTACTCTTATTCTCTTGGAAAAAAAGTGTGTCCCTCCATAGTAGTTCACATTATCTTTTTTGGTTCCTCCCTGCTCCCCTGATCCTCTTCCTGCTGGAGCAAACATGCTGAGCCCCAGTAGCCGGTGGCTGTAAGTGTGGGTTCAACCAAAAATTCTAATAAAAACTGATTTGAACCAAAAAGGTGGCCTCCCAGGCCCACGGCCTCGCAGCAGCACTGGACCGAAAGGAAGACTGAGGAAGGACTGTCCGGCTGCTACCAGAACCCAGCAAATGACAGGCTGGACCAGAGACCGGCCTGCACCTGCTGGACCTGAGAGACCCAGAAGGAACAGGCCTCCTGTGCCCACTTGTGGAAAAGAGCTCCACCTGTGCTAGGACAGGGGAACTGGCTCCAATGGTTAGTTGGCTAACCCGCTGTTAACCTACAGGACCACCAAAAGCGAAGGATCCTGCCCTCCTCCGCGCCCAGCTGCCCAGGACACAAGCCCATGGCTGAACACTGTAGAGCCTGCTAGACAATGGACCCCTGGCCTTCCCAAGGTGTCCCCAAGTCCGTGCAACCCATGTCCGACATTGATGGGACTCACCCAAAAGGAAAGGATTTACTTACCTGCATGGAATTGCTGAGACTGCTGTAACTGGGAGACCAGTTGACCCGTGCCAACTGGACGTACTCTGGACTTCCCTGCTGCAATGTCGGAGCTCGGATCCTGAGGCTGGAGACGATCCCTGATGCCCATGAACACTCACCATACCTCTTAAGCCTACTCAACATATTCTCCATCCTGCACCCCTCCCTTCAATGGGGTTCACCCTTATCTTTATTTCTAACAGGGTATAATCCGGGACCCCATCGGCTATCCTTATACGGCAGGAGAGTGCATGTCGAACTGGAGATACTTGTGAAATTGTGTTATGTAATTCAAATTCCTCAGCTGATTCTGACAAGGATTTCTTATGATCAAAGTCTCTCCCACTGTAAATACAGATTGTGTCCCAGGCCATGAACCCTTTGAGATTATTGACTTGTTTCGCTCAATTCCCTTACCTAAGTGACATTTTTTTATGTTATTTGCCTATTCCAACCAACCCTTCAGTGCCTTGATCCCAGAGGCACTGCCTCCACGAGGGCGAAGGAGAGTTGTCCCTCCGCTAGTGCAGGCAAAATGAAAAATAAAATGGTAATAAAACAAATTTATTACCGTTTTATTTTTCATGCTGATAGCAGCCACAGGCGGGGCCAGCAACAGGGAGGAACAGTGTGCACTTCAGCTTAAAGTGCGCATGTCACTTTGGTCGGCTGTCTTGTGACGGCCAGCCAGACATGCGCACTTTAAACAGTCCAACCCGAGCGGTCTTAGCTGGCTGGAGAGCAGACACAGATCCCAGTGCTTCAAGGAGAGTCGAACCATGACGCTCTAGCCAATCTGGAGCAGCCTGAGAGCACCACCAGGATTGGTGGAGGGGAGTCAGGTGAGGCTCTGGGAGCCTGTGCTCTAGCGTCCACGTGCCGGGAGAAAGAAGAGGAGCATAGAGGCGCGACCTCCCAGGATATCATTCCTCTCAGAAGCAGTCTGCCACTGTGGGAGATACTTTCTGATAACTCCGATGACTCATAAGTGATGTTTCCATTCGTAAAGCGCTTCGTGCTCCCGAGGGGTTGTTGGCACACATTTGTGGATGGGTCTCCTATATGGACCATCACCTGGGTGTTAGACTCGGAGGCCACACGCACAATACGTGTACTTTAAGTGTCACTTTACAGAGTGCGGGTACTGTTACTAACATCCTACCTAGCTGCTGTAAGAATGTGTCTGCGAAGGTAGCGGGAAACACATGCAGGCGCGCTCGTCACTACACCCAACCGGCAAAATAGGTTTCCCATCCTTTCTTGCCAGCACGAGGGTCCTTGCCAGCATCAGGACTGAAATCCGGACTGCGGTCCAGCAGCCCTCGCATGCCACCCTCCGCCATTAGCAACGTCTCCACTCGGATCCACAGAGCTGCGGGGCGGGGGGTACATTTCACGGTAAACACAGACTCCGAGGGTTAAGACCAGCCCTCAGTGGCCACAAGCCCTGTCCTGACAGAGGACGCCGATAGGTCGTGATAGAAACCAGGACAACCACCTCTAGGCACATGGACTGGCCGCAGGCGGTGGGAAATGGCCCGATTTCCTTTTTCATGAGACTTTTACCTAAAGCAAGAGAGAGGAAAGAAGAGAAAAGGATGACAAAGGGAGAAAACAGACAAAAAAGAACCCGAAAGACTGGTACAAAAACACAAATACATGTTAGTGAAGAACAGAGGCTCGAAATGGATCAAAACTACACCGCAGTGGTGTTCACCAGACCCAGACATTGAGCAGCATGAGAAGCAGCTCCCAAGAAAAAACTTTAAGTTCCTTTTTATATTTATGTAACGAATTAAGCAGTGGTCACATCATGCCCTACCACGGCCAGGCTCCCAGCCGTGCATGTTGGCATCCGCGCGTGGGCTGCAGGCCTGGCCTTGGTTTGCACATTGGACGGATTGCTACCCCTGGGCCCTCCCAGCACCGATGGATCGAGCCCGAGGCAGTGGCTGAGTGAATCTTATGTTTCAGTTCCTTTCACTCACTGACACGTGACAGGCACTGAGACACTGGGGGGCATATTTATACTCCGTTTGCGCCGGAATTGCGTCGTTTTTTTTTACGCAATTCCGACGCAAAACTAACTCCATATTTATAAGTCCATGG